>NC_039360.1:45163724-45837034 GCF_003573695.1 Papaver somniferum | reverse complement strand
AAAAAAAAAAAAAAAAAAAAAAAAAAAAAATTTGCTCCTAATTTCGAAAACCAAATTTTTAATCCCTTAAAAAAACCAAAGTTTTCAAAACCCCTAAAAACCAACTGTTTTTCATTCCCATCAAAACCAAAATTTTCCCATAAAAAAACCAAATTTTGAAAACCCATTAAAACCAAATTTTTTTAAAAAATGGGCGAGTGTGTGAATAAACTCCGTAGTCTCCATGAATACATGTACCCTAACATAATAAGCCAGTTATCATGTATCGTCTTACCCCAGACTGATGGCCCATTTGAACTAAACGCAAGCATGATACAAATACTTCCTATATTTCGAGGGTTCGATTCTGAGAATCCCTATAACCATGTAAGAGAGTTTGAACAAATTGTCCGGGCTTTACAACCTTACCATATATCCGAAGACTCTTTGAAATTGCGTTTGTTTACTTTTTCTTTAAAGGAAAAGGCCAAAACATGGTTTTACGGTTTGAGACCGCAGTCAATCACCACTTGGGACCAACTCACAAATCAATTTATCGGACAGTTCTTTCCACATCATAGGACCATCTCTATTCGTCGAAGTATTAATTGTTTTGTCCAGTTAGATGGAGAAACACTTTTTCATTATTTTGAACGATTTAATGATTTGTTGTTTGAGTGTCCTCATCATGGCCTCGAGAAGTGGAGACTGGTCTCCATTCTTTATGAGGGACTAGACTTTAAGTCTCGAGCCTTGGTTGAATCTATGTGTAATGGTGAATTCATTGATAAAACTGTGAACGATGCATGGTTATTTCTAGCTGAAGTTGCAGAGAAAACCCATCAGTGGGAAACCTATAGGGAAACTAGGACCATGCCACATGATATGGGTAATCACCATGAGTCAGATGTTGATTTTCCCAATGAGCTTAATTCTGGATATAGTGTTTCATACCCTATTGCTGAAAATGTCAATCCATATTCACCTATTTTAGAGGCAGATGTATGGACGAAAAACACTAATGGTTTTGACAAAGTAGGATTTTCATGTATTTGTGATGATGATGATTATGATGATGTTATATTAGAAGAACATGTCTATGCTGAAAATGTTATGGAACCTTTGGGTTCAAATACATTAGGCTTTTCTGCCCCGACCTTCATGAATGATGTTTCTTCTAGTATTCCATATACATGTGATGAGGCTACTGATTTAGATATTGTGCAGTTATCCTGTGAAGAGCATGACTTAGGTAATGTTGAATCTTCTGTTGACACTAATGATCCTATGTATGAAAATAGAGTTGATGTGTCTGATTCCATACTTAAGCCACAATATATTGCTTCTTTTGATGTTAATTTGGATATTTCGGATAACCATGATTCTGAATTTGGACTTGTGAAATTGTGTTGTGATGATGAGCATGCTACACAACTTGATTATGATTTAGAAAATGCTGATGTGACTGATAATATTGGTACTTTTGATCTCATGCATGTGAGAAACTTAGATGTCACCTTCTTGCCTAAGTCACAGATTGAAATTATTCCACCCAACCTAGATTTGGTTTGTAACAAAAATTTTAAACCAACTTTTTTGAAGATTCCCAACCTAGGATTGGAACTGTGTGCCTCTCAAGTCCTCTTGGACTATTTTGCATCTAAATACAATACTTTTAAGGAGCCACAGTTGGAATATGCATGTTTGTCCATCCCAAACAAAGTCCATTTTCAGTTAGACCTTGTGAATCCTGCACCCCTAAAATTGTTAGATTTTGTGCTTAAAAGTAAACCTGATGAAAAATTTAGGTTTAGGGGTGATTCATCCGGTTTTTCACTCTCGCTCTCATTTCAGTCCAATTTTAGTGTTTTGAAACTATCTATGTTTCAACACTTTGTCTTTTGGGTTGATCCTCAACTCTTTAGATTGTTAGTGTATGGTGAATTTTTTGTATATAATCCAGTAGATAAAATTTTTAAAAATCCTTTTGTTCCTTCTGTATATATTTTGCTAATCCAATATGATCTCGGCTGACATATGTTGGATTCTTGCCTTGAATAACGGAGTTCTAATATTGCTTTCGCCGAAATCGGGTATTCTCTTTCCCTTTTCTCTACTCAACATGATCCTCTTCATATGTTGTATTATAATTTTGTCCATATTTTGAAACATTGAGGACAATGTTTAGTTTAGGTTTGGGGGTATAGAGTAGATACTTTGATAATATGCCATAATTGAAAACAAGAACTCCTTCTTTTGAAAAAATCGAAAAAAATTCAAAAAAATTAAAAAAATGAAAAATCATAAAAATGGAGCTCATTTACCTTGAAATGTTGACTCTTGTGCAAATATGTAATTATTAGGAGTCTTAGTCTAGATATTTAGGCACCCTGATTCTAGCACAATTCACATAGTGATAAGAAATTTGCACGCGCACGATCTACCAATACATGTATAGCCTCGATCTTCAAGGTGTTTGATAGGAAGTTTGATTGCCAATCACTTTAGAATACTGAATGAGACTTGACTAGCTTGTTCCTTGGTTGGCTGGAATAGAAGTTGGAGGATACGTTAAGAAAAGCAACCATAGAATTTGACCGGATGCATTCGATAAGGGCCACCTCTTGCTAAGAGTCATGTAATTATGTTTTTCTTTTTGTTCATGTATCAAAAGTGTCACTATGTTGTAAAGATCAAAGTTATTTCTTACAAAAAAAAAAAAAAATCAAGTATTTATTCCATGTTTTGTCATGTTAAAGACAATAGTTCTCTCTTGTTCCAAAAATAAAAGAGAGTAATCAATGTAAATAAGAGTCATGTAAAGAGTCATCTTTTTGTTGTAAATAGTCTTGTAATAAGCAAGGAGGGTGCAGCCATTGATGTATAACGCGGGTAAACTGAAATATCACCAACTCATTGGGTGAACATTCACAATTCTCGTAAAGCCGGACAGCTAGCTTGGCTTAGAATTCGGTTCTTAGCCTAAAAACTATCTCTTGGTGATTAGTAGTCATAACTTCAGATCTTTCTTTACACATGTGTAGATACACTTTACACTCTTATCACATGTCTTTTTTTGTTATCAGTGCTAGGATTGTGCCTTTGATAGCTAGATTGACATCTCCATTTTGTTGTGAGCTTAAACTGTCTTGCACATGTCACATTTGATGGAATATGAGCTTATATTTTGACCTAGAACTTTGTAGGTACGTTCTAAGCAAACCTTCACGAGACTTCAACTCGTCCACTAGGGACACTTAGTGGTTTAAAAGGCTTAGTGCATACGCTAAATGCATTCGAGAGACCAGCGACAGTGGTATAGGTAGGATTTCCTTAGTTTTGTTTTACTTGAGGACAAGTAAAATTCAGGTTTGGGGGTATTTGATGAGTGCCAAATAATGTATATATTTGTCCCTTTTTATTGGCAATTAACTCATCTTTTGTGCATTAATTCTACATTTTATCCCATATTCTGTATTTTCATTGTTTTCAAGAATAAATATTTTTCTTACTTAATCTTGCATTTTTAGGTAATAAATAAAGTCTGGATGACTTGCGGAGCGGAAAAGAGCTGAAGAGTTGTGAAAAGCCGGAAGAAATTACGCAAGGAAGCCGCAAAGAATGGAGCGCACGTCCAAAAAGCTAGGAATGGGCTCAAGAAGGAAGAATTGTTCTTAAAGAAGATATGGGCTTGGCATACCCAAGGCCCAAAACCCTTACCCAAACCCATTTTCTATATCCATACCCGCCTTCATTCTCAGCCGTTAGATCGGATCCATCTCATCATCCAATGGTCGCTTCTTCATCGTTCATCAAAATCTGAAGTCCCTGCAAAACACCATAGTACCTAAATTCCAAGCCTTCAGATTAGATCACATTTAGATCCTACGGTCGCTTCTTTGCCTGCACATCAAATCTCGATACTTCCGCTTAACACTACAACACCTAACCTCGATCTTCGCCGTCAGTTTTGATGTATCTCGTCATCCTACGGTCTCCCCTCATCCATTTCCATCGCGCCGTTGGATCATTCCATCATCCTATAATCCTACGGTCCAGCTTCGCGAAACATCAAAATCCTCTACACCTGCTCAACACACTAGTATCCTATACCTATACCCTAACCAAACGCCCCCTCCTTCTTCTCCATCGACTTCTTCTCTTCCCCCCCCTCTCTGCAACAGAACCACCTTCTCCATCATCACCACTACCCACTCCACTGCCACGCCACCACCTCTACCTGTCTCACATCATCCCTAAACTACCAACCCATCATCACCCCCTAACTATCTAGCCCCCTATTCCCTCAATCTCTCACGTTTCTTCCCTGAAACCCTAAGCGTGAGAGGTTGATGAAGTAGGTGACCTAGAGAAGAAATCAAGGTATCGGAAAGGCACCAGGAGAAGCAGAGAAGACATGGGTCGATGCTAATTGAGGAGATTTGTCACATCAAGGTAAGAAAAAAAACCCAAGCCCAGTTCACAATTGAACTGTTGAGCCCAAGTTCACAGTTCATTCCAAAATCATTCAAAGGCCCAAGGCCTAAAGCACTTCATCATTACAAACAAACCCACTAAGCCCAAAGCACAATTAGAAGCCCAATAGCAATTTAGAGCCCAAATAGCTAGAAAACTCCAAAACACTCCCAGTCTCTGTGGATCGACCCGTACTTGCACGAGCTACAACTGACGACCGTGCACTTGCGGTATTACTGTAGGCCCGTTTTTATCGCTTAATTTTCACACTCCTCCGGGCCCACCAAGTTTTTGGCGTCGTTGCCGGGGATTGGTGCTGTGTTTTTCTTGTAGTTTTATTAGCTATTTTTGCATTTCACTGCATAGCATTTGCATCTGCATCTGCTTCACTTCATTTGCTGTTGGGCCTGCTGTTCTGAACATGTTTTCCTCTGCTGGGACGCCACCAAGGAAAAGAACCAAAGCCCAACTGGGTTTTTGCAACAATATCAGAGCAGCTGGGCTGTGCTTAAAAGGTAACCCATTTAAGAGAACCCGAATTGTGGGCTTCCAATTTTTAATTGTGGGCTTGTAATATTAAAGCCAATTTTTGGGCTTCTCTTATTTTCTGTTGGGTTTGTAATAATTTATTTGTGGGCTTGTTTGTTTAATTTGTGGGCTTGTATTTAATTTTTGTGGGCTTGTTTAAATTCTTTCATTGGACTTGTATTTTGGACTCTGGGTTTAAACCCAGCTGAGCTTGTAACCGATTGTGGGCTTGTTTCCACTCAAGAGTGGACCTCGAAACCAAAGTTTTAAAACAAACGTCGGGCCTTAACCAACTGGGCCAAATTAAACTTTCAAAATTAAAACTTAGTGTTTCGTGGGCCGCAGCCTTCCTCCCATTCCATTAGAGGACCAACAGTGGGCTTGCTCCCAATTTCAAAAACCAAAAATTTCTCCCATAAAAACCAAAGTTTTCCAAATGTTTCCCTAAAAAACCAAAATTTTTCTTTTTCCCATCAAAGCCAAATGTCTCCCGACAAAACCAAATTTTTCCCAAAAAGTCCAATCCCATTAAAAACCAAATTTTCTTGTAGATAATGTGTTAGTTAAATTTCCTTTTGTATATATTTTGTGCTCATCCATTGTGACTCCGAATATGTTGGAGGTTTGCCTTGGATAACGGAGTTTTAATTCTGCTTTCGCCGAAATCGGGTATTCTCTCTCCTTTTACTCTACTCAGCATGTCCCTTTCCATATGTTGCATTTTAATTCTTTCCATATTTTTAAACATTGAGGACAATGTTTAGTTTAGGTTTGGGGGTATAGAGTAGATACCACGATAATATGCCATAATTGAAAACAAAACTCCATCTTTTTGAAAAAATTGAAAAATTCCAAAAAAAATAGAAAAATGATAAAAACATAAAAATGGAGCTCATTTACCTTGAAATGTTGACTCTTGTGCAAATATGTAATTATTAGGAGTCTTAGTCTAGATATTTAGGCACCCTGATTCTAGCACAATTCACATAGTGATAAGAAACTTGCACGCGCACGATCTACCAATACATGTATAGCCTCGATCTTCAAGGTGTTTGATAGGAAGTTAGATTGCCAATCACTTTAGAATACTGAATGAGACTTTACTAACTTGTTCTTTGGTTGGCTGGGATAGAAGTTGGAGAATACGTTAAGAAAAGCAACCATAGAATTTGACCGGATGCATTCGATAAGGGCCACCTCTTGCTAAGAGTCATGTAATTATGTTTTTCTTTTTGTTCATGTATCAAAAGTGTCACTATGTTGTAAAGATCAAAGTTATTTCTTACAAAAAAAAAAAAAAAATCAAGTATTTATTTATTCCATGTTTTGTCATGTTAAAGACAATAGTTCTCTCTTGTTCCAAAAATAAAAGTGAGTAATCAATGTAAATAAGAGTCATGTAAAGAGTTATCTTTTTGTTGTAAATAGTCTTGTAATAAGCAAGGAGGGTGCAGCCATCGATGTATAACGCGGGTAAACTGAAATATCACCAACTCATTGGGTGAACATTCACAATTCTCGTAAAGCCGGACAGCTAGCTTGGCTTAGAATTCGGTTCTTAGCCTAAAAACTATCTCTTGGTGGTTAGTAGTCATAACTTCAGGTCATTCTAGAAACATGTGTAGATACACTTTACACTCTTATCACATGTCTTTATTTGTTATCAGTGCTAGGATTGTGTCTTTGATAGCTAGATTGACATCTCAATTTTGCTGTGAGCTTAAACTGTTTTGCACATGTCACATTTGATGGAATATGAGCTTATATTTTGACCTAGAACTTTGTAGGTACGTTCTAAGCAAACCTTCACGAGACTTCAACTCGTCCACTAGGGACACTTAGTGGTTTAAAAGGCTTAGTGCATACGCTAAATGCATTCGAGAGACCAGCGACAGTGGTATAGGTAGGATTTCCTTAGTTTTGTTTTACTTGAGGACAAGTAAAATTCAGGTTTGGGGGTATTTGATGAGTGCCAAATATTGTATATTTTTATCCCTTTTTGTTGGCATTTAACTCATCTTTTGCGCAGTAATTCTACATTTTATCCCATATTCTGTATTTTCATTGTTTTCAAGAATAAATATTTTTCTTACTTAATTTTGCATTTTTAGGTAATAAATAAAGTCTGGATGAATTGCGGAGCGGAATAGAGCAGAAAAGTAGTGAAAAGCCAGGAGGAATTACGCAAGGAAGCCGTGAAGAATGATGTGCGGAAGACCAAAGAGGGTAGAAATGGGCTTGAAGAAGAGATTTGTTCTTAAAGAAGAAGTGGGCTCAAGATTTTCCAAGCCCAAACTCATTTCCCAAACCCATATTCTATACCCAAAAGCCTAAAACCCAAATCCATACCCGCTTGGGTCTTCAGCCGTCAGATTGATCTCAGAGTCATCCTACGGTCGCCCCCTTGTTGTGCATCAAAGTTTGATACATCCGCTTTTCACTACAGTTCCTAACTCCATCAAGTGTCGTTAGTTTTGTTGTATCACTTCATCTGACGGTCGCTCCTCGCTTACCTCCGCATCGCCGTCAGATCTACCTACCATCTTCACATCCTACGGCCCAGATCGCATAACATCTTCACTCGCTGCAACTTCCCAACACCCTAACATCCGAGCCATATACCCCTACCAAACACCCCCTTCTCCTTCTTCCATCGACCTCTCCCCCTCCATGCCTGTTGCAGACCACCACCATCTTCTCCACCTGCTCTGCCTTCGCAACCACCACCTCACCTGCCTCAACTACCCAAACCAACCACACCCATCCTTCTCCCATCAATCCCCTACCCCTCTACCTATCTAATTCACTAATTTCTCTTCTCATCTTTCTCTGAAAACCTAGAAGAAAAATTGATGAATTAGGTGGAGTTAGTAGAGTAATTGGAGCGTGAGAAAGCAGCAGTAGAGTCAGAAGAAGATTGGGTTAGCATGCATGCGATCAATTCCAACGAATTAGGTGAGTTTCACCAAACCCTAATTACACTGTTTTGGGGCTTTTGGGGACTTCTCTTGTAAACTATAAATTGGGATTGTGGGTGTGATGTAAAAACTTATGCTGGGTTAGCCAGCTTCACTCTTGTAGAGAACTGGACTAGCCAGTTTCTCATTTGTTTCATGTTTACACTGTTGGTTCATATGTTTATCATGTTTTTGTATTTGCTCACCATATGTGTGTTGTTTGAATTGCCTTGTATGATATTTATTATTGTTTACAAGATTAGCATGAGCTAAGTTGCATTGCTGAGGCTCAGATGATGCTTTAGTGCACTGTTAGGTAGTGGAATGCTAGGTTAGAGCCTTAGGATGCATTGTTTTGATTGAGCAATGGGAGAAATTAGTGCTCATAGCAAGCTAATTCTCTTTCCATTCCATTTGTATGCTTAGGATGCATTGTTTTGATTGAGCAATGGGAGAAATTAGTGCTCATAGCAAGCTAATTCTCTTTCCATTCCATTTGTATGCTTAGGATCATAAGTTGACCTTAGCTGTCACTTAGTTCCATTAGGAATTCAACCTAGAATTACATTGTCTGGATAGGTCACAAGGGTGGATTCAAGGCCTTAGCTTAACCCACAATTTGTTTTCACAGTCACTTGCAACTCTGAATCTGTTTTTCTTATTGCTTAGTTAAATTTTCCTTGCTGCTTTGTTTAGTTTTTGTGCAATTTACAGCTTGCTGTGCACTGAAATCAGTGCACAAACTCCCCCCTGCCCTTGGCTTACAGCCTTGGTTCTTAACTGTTCTGCCTTATTGCTTTGCCTTGCTCACTGCCTTGGCCTATCCCTCATTGTCACTGCCTTGCATATAGCTTAGCTAGGAAAACTTCATAACACCCCAAGTCCATGTGGAATGACCCTGTTCTTGCACACAAGCTACAACTGACCCTGTGCACTTGCAGGTATCACTGTAGGCATCCATTTATTGTCTTATTTTCACATCTTTAAATGCCTACCAAGTTTTTGGCGCCGCTGCCGGGGACTCGGGTTTGTTTCTCTAGTAGTTTTATTAGCTATTTTTGCATTTCACTGCATAGCATTTGCATCTGCTTCACTTCATTTGCTGTTGGACCTGCTGTTCTGAACCAGTTTTTCCTCTGCTGGGACGCCACCAAGGAAAAGAACCAAAGCCCAACTGGGTTTTTGCAACAATATCAGAGCAGCTGGGCTGTGCTTAAAAGGTAACCCATTCAGAGAACCCGAATTGTGGGCTTCCAATTTTTAATTGTGGGCTTGTAATATTAAAGCCAATTTTTGGGCTTTTTATTTTCTGTTGGGTTTGTAATTAATTTTTGTGGGCTTGTTTGTTTAATTTGTGGGCTTGTATTTAATTTTTGTGAGATTGTTTAATTTGGACTGGTATTTTGTATTCTGGGTTTTTAAACCCAGCTGAGCTTGTAACCGATCACGCTAGGTTAACTCGTTAGTGGGCCGAGTACCCAAATTCTAGGCCGAGATTTTGGACTCAGTTTCACCAAACGTTTTCAAACCAGCTGAGCCAAAGCAAACACAAAACCAACAGTGGGCTTGCTCCCATTCAAAAACCAAATTTTATTTTCTTTTTAAAAAAAAAAAAAAAAAAAAAACCAAAAGTTTCCAAATGTCTCCCGACAAAACCAAATTTTTCCCAAAAAGTCCAATCCCATTAAAAACCAAATTTTCTTGTAGATAATGTGTTAGTTAAATTTCCTTTTGTATATATTTTGTGCTCATCCATTGTGACTCCGAATAAGTTGGAGTTTTGCCTTGGATAACGGAGTTTTAATTCTGCTTTCGCCGAAATCGGGTATTCTCTCTCCTTTTACTCTACTCAGCATGTCCCTTTCCATATGTTGCATTTTAATTCTTTCCATATTTTTAAACATTGAGGACAATGTTTAGTTTAGGTTTTGGGGGTATAGAGTAGATACCACGATAATATGCCATAATTGAAAACAAAACTCCATCTTTTTGAAAAAAAATTGAAAAATTCCAAAAAAAATTAGAAAAATGATAAAAACATAAAAATGGAGCTCATTTACCTTGAAATGTTGACTCTTGTGCAAATATGTAATTATTAGGAGTCTTAGTCTAGATATTTAGGCACCCTGATTCTAGCACAATTCACATAGTGATAAGAAATTTGCACGCGCACGATCTACCAATACATGTATAGCCTCGATCTTCAAGGTGTTTGATAGGAAGTTTGATTGCCAATCACTTTAGAATACTGAATGAGACTTGACTAGCTTGTTCCTTGGTTGGCTGGAATAGAAGTTGGAGGATACGTTAAGAAAAGCAACCATAGAATTTGACCGGATGCATTCGATAAGGGCCACCTCTTGCTAAGAGTCATGTAATTATGTTTTTCTTTTTGTTCATGTATCAAAAGTGTCACTATGTTGTAAAGATCAAAGTTATTTCTTACAAAAAAAAAAAAAAAATCAAGTATTTATTTATTCCATGTTTTGTCATGTTAAAGACAATAGTTCTCTCTTGTTCCAAAAATAAAAGAGAGTAATCAATGTAAATAAGAGTCATGTAAAGAGTCATCTTTTTTGTAAATAGTCTTGTAATAAGCAAGGAGGGTGCAACCATCGATGTATAACGCGGGTAAACTGAAATATCACCAACTCATTGGGTGAACATTCACAATTCTCGTAAAGCCGGACAGCTAGCTTGGCTTAGAATTCGGTTCTTAGCCTAAAAACTATCTCTTGGTGGTTAGTAGTCATAACTTCAGGTCATTCTAGAAACATGTGTAGACACACTTTACACTCTTATCACGTGTCTTTAGTTGTTATCAGTGCTAGGATTGTGCCTTTGATAGCTAGATTGACATCTCCATTTTGCTGTGAGCTTAAACTGACTTGCACATGTCACATTTGATGGAATCTGAGCTTATATTTTGACCTAGAACTTTGTAGGTACGTTCTAAGCAAACCTTCACGAGACTTCACTCGTCCACTAGGGACACTTAGTGGTTTAAAAGGCTTAGTGCATACGCTAAATGCATTCGAGAGACCAGCGACAGTGGTATAGTTAGGATTTCCTTAGTTTTGTTTTACTTGAGGACAAGTAAAATTCAGGTTTGGGGGTATTTGATGAGTGCCAAATATTGTATATATCTATCCATTTTTGTTGGCATTTAACTCATCTTTTGTGCATTAATTCTACATTTTATCCCATATTCTGTATTTTCATTGTTTTCAAGAATAAATATTTTTCTTACTTAATTTTGCATTTTTAGGTAATAAATAAAGTCTGGATGAATTGCGGAGCGGAATAGAGCAGAAAAGTAGTGAAAAGCCAGGAGGAATTACGCAAGGAAGCCGTGAAGAATGATGTGCGGAAGACCAAAGAGGGTAGAAATGGGCTTGAAGAAGAGATTTGTTCTTAAAGAAGAAGTGGGCTCAAGATTTTCCAAGCCCAAACTCATTTCCCAAACCCATATTCTATACCCAAAAGCCTAAAACCCAAATCCATACCCGCTTGCGTCTTCAGCCGTCAGATTGATCTCAGAGTCATCCTACGGTCGCCCCCTTGTTGTGCATCAAAGTTTGATACATCCGCTTTTCACTACAGTTCCTAACTCCATCAAGTGCCGTTAGTTTTGTTGTATCACTTCATCTGACGGTCGCTCCTCGCTTACCTCCGCATCGCCGTCAGATCTACCTACCATCTTCACATCCTACGGCCCAGATCGCATAACATCTTCACTCGCTGCAACTGCCCAACACCCTAACATCCGAGCCATATACCCCTACCAAACACCCCCTTCTCCTTCTTCCATCGACCTCTCCCCCTCCATGCCTGTTGCAGACCACCACCATCTTCTCCACCTGCTCTGCCTTCGCAACCACCACCTCACCTGCCTCAACTACCCAAACCAACCACACCCATCCTTCTCCCATCAATCCCCTACCCCTCTACCTATCTAATTCACTAATTTCTCTTCTCATCTTTCTCTGAAAACCTAGAAGAAAAATTGATGAATTAGGTGGAGTTAGTAGAGTAATTGGAGCTTGAGAAAGCAGCAGTAGAGTCAGAAGAAGATTGGGTTAGCATGCATGCGATCAATTCCAACGAATTAGGTGAGTTTCACCAAACCCTAATTACACTGTTTTGGGGCTTTTGGGGACTTCTCTTGTAAACTATAAATTGGGACTGTGGGTGTGATGTAAAAACTTATGCTGGGTTAGCCAGCTTCACTCTTGTAGAGAACTGGACTAGCCAGTTTCTCATTTGTTTCATGTTTACACTGTTGGTTCATATGTTTATCATGTTTTTGTATTTGCTCACCATATGTGTGTTGTTTGAATTGCCTTGTATGATATTTATTATTGTTTACAAGATTAGCATGAGCTAAGTTGCATTGCTGAGGCTCAGATGATGCTTTAGTGCACTGTTAGGTAGTGGAATGCTAGGTTAGAGCCTTAGGATGCATTGTTTTGATTGAGCAATGGGAGAAATTAGTGCTCATAGCAAGCTAATTCTCTTTCCATTCCATTTGTATGCTTAAGATCCTAATTTCAACCTAGAATTGCATTGTTTAGCTAGGACACAAGGTGGATTCTAAGCCTTAGCTTAGCCACAGCTGAAAACTCCTCCCTGCCCTTGGCTAACAGCCTTGGTTTATTTGGTTTTGTTTCCTGTTAACTGCCACTGTTACCTTTGCTTCATTGTTTTTATTCTACTTCACTGTCACATTTACTTTACTTTCTGTCACTAATTCAGTTACACCAAAACAGCTCAGTTGTGTTTTAACACAACACAAAAATCTCTAGGAAAACAACAATAGCTCCCTCCAAGTCCCTGTGGACAAACCCCTGCTTATTCACTTTCTACTTTAGATCCTGTGCACTTGCAGGTGTAAATATAACCATAGTTTTAGGTTTAATTCCTTAGCTATCAAGTTTTTTGGCGCCGTTGCCGGGGATTGGTGCTGTGTTTTTCTTGTTGTTTTATTAGCTATTTTTGCATTTCACTGCATAGCATTTGCATCTGCATCTGCTTCACTTCATTTGCTGTTGGACCTGCTGTTCTGAACCTGTTTTTCCTCTGCTGGGACGCCACCAAGGAAAAGAACCAAAACCCAACTGGGTTTTTGCAACAATATCAGAGCAGCTGGGCTGTGCTAAAAAGGTAAGCCTAAACCCATTCCATTAAGAGAACCCAACCTGTGGGCTTCCAAATTTCTTTAATTGTGGGCTTGTAATAATTAACCCAATTTTTTGGGCTTTTTATTTTTCTATTTTGGGTTTGTAATTAATTATTTTTGGGCTTGTTGTTTAATTTGTGGGCTTGTATTTATTTTGTGTGGGCTTGTTTAAATTCTTTCATTGGACTTGTATTTTGGACTCTGGGTTTAAACCCAGCTGAGCTTGTAACCGATTGTGGGCTTGTTTCCACTCAAGAGTGGACCTCGAAACCAAAGTTTTAAAACAAACATCGGGCCTTAACCAACTGGGCCAAATTAAACTTTCAAAATTAAAACTTAGTGTTTCGTGGGCCGCAGCCTTCCTCCCATTCCATTAGAGGACCAACAGTGGGCTTGCTCCCAATTTCAAAAACCAAAAATTTCTCCCATAAAAACCAAAGTTTTCCAAATGTTTCCCTAAAAAACCAAAATTTTTCTTTTTCCCATCAAAGCCAAATGTCTCCCGACAAAACCAAATTTTTCCCAAAAAGTCCAATCCCATTAAAAACCAAATTTTCTTGTAGATAATGTGTTAGTTAAAATTCCTTTTGTATATATTTTGTGCTCATCCATTGTGACTCCGAATATGTTGGAGTTTTGCCTTGGATAACGGAGTTTTAATTCTGCTTTCGCCGAAATCGGGTATTCTCTCTCCTTTTACTCTACTCAGCATGTCCCTTTCCATATGTTGCATTCTAATTCTTTCCATATTTTTAAACATTGAGGACAATGTTTAGTTCAGGTTTGGGGGTATAGAAAACACGATAGAGTAGATACCACGATAATATGCCATAATTGAAAACAAAACTCCATCTTTTTGAAAAAATTGAAAAATTCCAAAAAAAATTAGAAAAATGATAAAAACATAAAAATGGAGCTCGTTTACCTTGAAATGTTGACTCTTGTGCAAATATGTAATTATTAGGAGTCTTAGTCTAGATATTTAGGCACCCTGATTCTAGCACAATTCACATAGTGATAAGAAATTTGCACGCGCACGATCTACCAATACATGTATGGCCTCGATCTTCAAGGTGTTTGATAGGAAGTTACGATTGCCAATCACTTTAGAATACTGAACGAAACTTGACTAGCTTGTTCTTTGGTTGGTTGGGATAGAAGGTGGAGGTTACATTAAGAAAGACAACCATCGAATTTAACTGGGTGCATCAAAAAGGGCTACCTCTTGCAAAGTGTCATGTAATATTTTGTTTCCTTTTGTATATGTATCAAAAGTGTTTCCTTATCAATCAAAAAAAAAAAAAAACGATGTATTTATTCAGAAGAAAAAAAAAATATATCAGAAAAATACAAAAAAAATCAAGTATTTATCAATTTCATCATCTCTTGTTCCAAAAATAAAAAGAGAGTAGTCAATGTAAATAAGAGTCATGTAAATAGTCATTTTGTTGTTTCATTGTAATAAGCAAGGAGGGTGTATGCCATTGATGTACAACGCGAGTAATTGTGAAATACCTCCAACTCATTCACAATTATCGTAAAGTCCGGACAGCTAGCTAGATTTCGACCTTGGTTCTTAGCCTGAGAAACTATCTCTTGGTGATTAGTAGTCATAACTTCAGATCTTTCTTTACACATGTGTAGATACACTTTACACTCTTATCACATGTCTTTTTTTGTTATCAGTGCTAGGATTGTGCCTTACATAGCTAGATTGACATCTCCATTTTGCTGTGAGCTTAAACTGTTTTGCACATGTCACATTTGATGGAATCTGAGCTTATATTTTGACCTAGAACTTTGTAGGTACGTTCTAAGCAAACCTTCACGAGACTTCAACTCGTCCACTAGGGACACTTAGTGGTTTAAAAGGCTTAGTGCATACGCTAAATGCATTCGAGAGACCAGCGACAGTGGTATAGTTAGGATTTCCTTAGTTCTGTTTTACTTGAGGACAAGTAAAATTCAGGTTTGGGGGTATTTGATGAGTGCCAAATATTGTATATTTTTATCCCTTTTTGTTGGCATTTAACTCATCTTTTGCGCAGTAATTCTACATTTTATCCCATATTCTGTATTTTCATTGTTTTCAAGAATAAATATTTTTCTTACTTAATTTTGCATTTTTAGGTAATAAATAAAGTCTGGATGAATTGCGGAGCGGAATAGAGCAGAAAAGTAGTGAAAAGCCAGGAGGAATTACGCAAGGAAGCCGTGAAGAATGATGTGCGGAAGACCAAAGAGGGTAGAAATGGGCTTGAAGAAGAGATTTGTTCTTAAAGAAGAAGTGGGCTCAAGATTTTCCAAGCCCAAACTCATTTCCCAAACCCATATTCTATACCCAAAATCCTAAAACCCAAATCCATACCCGCTTGCGTCTTCAGCCGTCAGATTGATCTCAGAGTCATCCTACGGTCGCCCCCTTGTTGTGCATCAAAGTTTGATACATCCGCTTTTCACTACAGTTCCTAACTCCATCAAGTGTCGTTAGTTTTGTTGTATCACTTCATCTGACGGTCGCTCCTCGCTTACCTCCGCATCGCCGTCAGATCTACCTACCATCTTCACATCCTACGGCCCAGATCGCATAACATCTTCACTCGCTGCAACTTCCCAACACCCTAACATCCGAGCCATATACCCCTACCAAACACCCCCTTCTCCTTCTTCCATCGACCTCTCCCCCTCCATGCCTGTTGCAGACCACCACCATCTTCTCCACCTGCTCTGCCTTCGCAACCACCACCTCACCTGCCTCAACTACCCAAACCAACCACACCCATCCTTCTCCCATCAATCCCCTACCCCCTACCTATCCAATTCACTAATTTCTCTTCTCATCTTTCTCTGAAAACCTAGAAGAAAAATTGATGAATTAGGTGGAGTTAGTAGAGTAATTGGAGCGTGAGAAAGCAGCAGTAGAGTCAGAAGAAGATTGGGTTAGCATGCATGCGATCAATTCCAACGAATTAGGTGAGTTTCACCAAACCCTAATTACACTGTTTTGGGGCTTTTGGGGACTTCTCTTGTAAACTATAAATTGGGACTGTGGGTGTGATGTAAAAACTTATGCTGGGTTAGCCAGCTTCACTCTTGTAGAGAACTGGACTAGCCAGTTTCTCATTTGTTTCATGTTTACACTGTTGGTTCATATGTTTATCATGTTTTTGTATTTGCTCACCATATGTGTGTTGTTTGAATTGCCTTGTATGATATTTATTATTGTTTACAAGATTAGCATGAGCTAAGTTGCATTGCTGAGGCTCAGATGATGCTTTAGTGCACTGTTAGGTAGTGGAATGCTAGGTTAGAGCCTTAGGATGCATTGATTTGATTGAGCAATGGGAGAAATTAGTGCTCATAGCAAGCTAATTCTCTTTCCATTCCATTTGTATGCTTAGGATGCATTGTTTTGATTGAGCAATGGGAGAAATTAGTGCTCATAGCAAGCTAATTCTCTTTCCATTCCTTTTGTATGCTTAAGATCCTAATTTCAACCTAGAATTGCATTGTTTAGCTAGGACACAAGGTGGATTCTAAGCATTAGCTTAGCCACAGCTGAAAACTCCTCCCTGCCCTTGGCTAACAGCCTTGGTTTATTTGGTTTTGTTTCCTATTAACTGCCACTGTTACCTTTGCTTCATTGTTTTTATTCTACTTCACTGTCACATTTACTTTACTTTCTGTCACTAATTCAGTTACACCAAAACAGCTCAGTTGTGTTTTAACACAACACAAAAATCTCTAGGAAAACAACAATAGCTCCCTCCACACCACGGCATACAAGATCCTATCTATATTATGAATCCAACAACGGGTGAGCACCTCCATCTGCCACAAATATGCGATCCAACACCAACGCCACAAATTAGTTGGGATCCACGATTCGTTGTAGGGGGGTTCGGCTATTGTCAACACACCGGTGAATACAAAGTAGTTCGAATTCAAGTGGACGGTAAAGTGGACGTACACACTCTAGGAGACAACAGGGGATGGAGGAACATCGGATATTTTCCTTTCACTTTTTGGGATTCAGGTGTGTACGCACTTGGTTGTATTTTTTGGATAAATCATTATTTTTATGACAATATTCAGATAGTATCTTTCAATTTGGACAATGATACATTCCAGTCACATTCGCCACCCCCGCATCATATTTATGAGAATAGTGGTTTCAGTACTCCAAAACTTGGAATGGTCTTGTCTGGAGTTCGCCTTTTATTTTACAACATTCATGATATTTATGATCTCCGGATTTATTTTTGGGCACCCATTTCGGATAATGATATTCATGCACGGGCACCCGGTGTAGAATGGAATTGGGAACCTAAGAGGAGCATTGTCTTGGAAGAGCCTTCGAATCTATGGTGGCCGCCTTATAAGCTTATAGCCTTGGGAAAGAACAACGACGTCCTATTGCAAAACAACCGCTGTTTAGCGCGTTATAATGAACTCACCAGAACTTTGACAGAAATTGCGGAGATAAGGTGGACAAAGGTTAGAGTTATTCCTCACATGAGGAGCGACGTCTCATTGAGGAATTTTGGAGGACAATCGGAAACATGTACTGACGATGACCATGCCACAAACATATTCCGAGTGTAGTGTTTTTGTTTTGATTAGAGTAATGTAGTTTGGTGTTCAATATATATATATACTATATATTTTTAAAAGTACTATTTCTCATCTTTAATTTTTTTCGTATCTTGTTTGAACTAAAAGTTGTTTTTGAAATCTGAAGAATCAGAATTGGTCTTATTTTGGGTAATAATGGTTGGTATTTTATTTAATGGAGTTAATGCTTTTAAACATATTCCCGACTAATTTAGAGGGGGGTTTTATTTTATGGTGGTCAATTTGGTATATAGGGAGGCATTTCTGTATTCCAGTTGTATTTATGGTTATAAATTTTGCGAATCTATACGTAGACTTTTATGTGTTCATTATTGTAGAAAATCTGATATCAAAGACTTGATGAAAGGAACACAGAACTAAAACTCAAACAAACTTCTCTTGATTGATGTATTTCGACTCATGGATTGATGTATTTCGACTCATGGATCAACATCCTATTTATATGAGTAACAAACTTGACTCTCAAGAAAAATAATTTTCCAAACATAATCAAACTCTAACAAAGAAACTTCTAGACAATTCTCACGTAAATAAACTCTTAAAACCAATAATACTTGCAACCCAAATAAACTTCTATAAACCGTACCATGTCAACAAGAGTTGTTGATCCGTTTACTTCATGTCAACTGTACCAGTTGACTCAACCATATTGGTTTATTCTTCATAGTATCTTGGTTTATTCTTCAACAATTATAATAAAATTCGAGAGGGGAAAAGAAAAATGTAAAAAGAAGTGATAATTTGAGATGCAAATGGTATAAGTGATTGATAGACAAATCAATGATGATATTCTTGAAAATGCACACGAATGAAAAAGATTTTCTGACTAATCGGGATTCTTTTTGTAGACGAATTATTGATTTGAAACTGGTGTTTGACACCAAAACACAAAACCAGAACATAAATGGGAAAAAAGAGAGATACATAAATTATGGTACCATTAGCCCATATTTGTAGTGATAAATTCACGTTTTGTATTTTATGGATAGTTCCTGTTTTATATTATCAACCAATGTCGTTGTAAATATTAAGATGTTGTGGTGACGGGTATTCTAATTCCAAGAGGTCAGCATTAGTGAATTGGTGTATTTTCATACCTACTTCCTGACGTAATGGTTATCCTTTAGATTTTGATTCCTTTTTAGTAAAAATTTAGTTATAGGTTTAAGCTATAACCGCTTATAAGATAAAATGGGAAAATATGCTTTACTTCCCTGCTCATTAAGGACGCGATCTTTCAAAGAAAAAATATGCAAATATGCGTTACTTGTCTGCTCATTAAAGACGCGATTTCAAATAATGCCCGCTCATCAAGGACGCAACCATTCGCCAACAGGTGTATTGGATGTCTATATAAGCATTACTCGTATATGCTTGTAGCATTCTACAATATTAAGAAAATCTTAAATGCTTTAAAAAAAATTTAGAATCTTTCATCAGTATAATAGTGATGGATATGTTGCCGGAATTAACTACCGAGATACTACAGCACCTCCAAACTGCAGAAAGCATTTTAGCAAGCAAATGTGTTTCCAAAGAGTGGAATACTATCCTCGGGGACAAAAGAATTGGACTCCTTTTTGGTGTCACACCAAGAATAGGGAAATAAGTTACTCAACTCTTTTATAGAGAGGAAGATTTCAGCCCGATCGTAACAACCAACAATCACGACGCCCCGAATGATGGAACCCATGAAGATTTGACTTAGTTGCACCCAATAGTTGGATCTTGCAATGGTCTGGTATGTTTTTATGTTTCACACCACGGCATACAAGATCCTTTATATGTTATGAATCTAGAAACTTGTGAGCACCTACATCTGCCACAACTATGCATCCCAATTATTGCACGAGATCAAGTACTTTCTTGGTATCCTGTAATTGGGGGTTTCAGATACTGTAAACGTACCGATGAGTACAAGGTATTTCGAATTCACATGGATGGTAAAGTTCAAATACACACTATAGGAGACAAGAAAGGATGGAGGAACATAGCATGGGAGATTCCTTATATTTTTCGGAGTTCAGGTGTATACGCACATGGTTGTTTTTTAATG
Organism: Papaver somniferum; assembly: GCF_003573695.1. Classification (NCBI taxonomy): domain Eukaryota; kingdom Viridiplantae; phylum Streptophyta; class Magnoliopsida; order Ranunculales; family Papaveraceae; genus Papaver; species Papaver somniferum. The sequence continues at coordinate 45,817,224 of NC_039360.1, read as the reverse complement.
GAAGGATTGTTGTCAGTGGGATAGTGGCATAGTTTCTTTCAATTTGGACACTGAGACATTTCATCAACATTCGAGACCCCCGCATCATATTCCTAGGAGTGAATTCCCATCAGTTGGGATGGTTATGTTCGGAGTTCGCCTTTTATTTTACTACATCCAAGAGGCCTGCTGTGATGAGGGGATTAATCAGCCCCGGATAGATTTCTGGGCACCCATTTCCAAAAAAAATATTCATACATGGGCACCTGGCGGGGAATGGAATTGGAATCATAAGATAAGCATTTTTTTGGAAAAGGATGAGGATGAAGGGTGGCCGGCCTATTACCCGATAGATTTTGGAAAAAACAAGGACCTCCTATTGTGGCAGAATGGACGTTTATTGCGTTACAATGCACTCACCAGAACTTGGACGGAAATTTGGGGGACACAACTGTGGGAAACAAACAAGGTTGCAATTATTCCTCATATGAGGAGCGCTGTCTCGTTGAAGAATTTTGGTGGACAATCGGAAACATGTACTCATGATGTCCATGCCACTAACACATTCCTTGGGTTATCTATGTAGCTTTTTTTTCTTGTAGTTGTGTTGTTTTTTGTTTTTTTTTGTATTTTTTTTCCTATGTACAATTTATTCCTTGGGTATGTAGCTTTTTTTCCTCTTGTTTTTTTTTTTTTTTTTGGTGTTTGGATTATTTTCTATGTTGAAATGTACAATTTAGTTTGGGTCATTGTTTAACTAGACAACCTTTGGTTTTTTTCCTTTTTTTGCGTTACACCTATGGTCCAGCCGTCCGGGCCACCCCAACCCACCTAGGTAATTAGTCGAAAAGTAGAAAAATTATTTGGGTATTTCCTAAGAGATCATGATTTATTTTAGTTTGTTATGTTCGGAATGTATATATAGATTAAAAAGGAAATTAGATAAACATGAAAATATTCATTCCATATCTCATTATACTGCTACAATATCTCATTTTTTAGTAATATGGAAATTGAAATATTCGGTGTAAATACCAAAGAATCGTGATTTAAGATAATGATGGAAAACCTAAAAAATTAGAGTTTTCAAATTACACCAAGCATAGAAAAAAACTAACATAGAGTATTAAGAGGGATTGTTGATATGAAATTGACGAGAGGATCCAAAAACGTCCTAGACTGACGCGACCATTCGCCAACAGGTATATTGGATGTCTATTATATATAAGCTTTATACTCGTATTTGCTTGTAGCATTCACAATAAGAAAATCCTAAAAGCTTGTAATTTTTTTTTTTTTGATAATCTTTCATCAGTATAATAGTGATGGATATGTTGCCGGAATTAACTACCGAGATACTTCAGCGCCTCCAAACTACAGAAATCGTTTTAGCAAGCAAATGTGTATGCAAAGAATGGAATACTATCCTTGGGGACAAAAGAATTGGATTCCTTTTTGGTGTCACACCAAGAATGGGGAAAGATAAAGTTACCCAACTCTTTTATAGAGAGGAAGATTTCAGCCCGATCGTAACAGCCAACAATCATGATGCCCGAATGATGGAACCCATGATGATTGGACTATGTTGCACCCAATAGTTGGATCTTGCAATGGTCTGGTTTGTTTTTATGTTTCACACCACACATACAAGATCTGTATATATTATGAATCCAGAAACTGGTGACCACCTCCATCTGCCACAACTATGCATCCCAATTGCAACGGATCAAGTACTTTCGTGGTATCCACGATACAACGTAATTGGGGGTTTCGGATACTGTCAACGTACCAATGAGTACAAGGTAGTTCGAATTCACATGGATGGTAAAGTCCAAATACACACTTTAGGAGACAAGAGGGGATGGAGGAACATAGCATGGGAGATTCCTTATACTTTTCGGAGTTCAGGTGTGTACGCACACGGTTGTATTTTTTGGATAGATTGTTGTCAGCAAGATATTGGCATAATATCTTTCAATTTGGACACCGAGACGTTCCATCAACATTTTCCACCCCCGCATCATATTCCTGGGAGTGAATTTTGGATAAATACTTACCCATCACTTGGGATGGTCATGTTCGGAGTTCGCATTTTATTTTACTACATCCATGAGGGAATTGATCGGCCCCGGATAGATTTTTGGGCTCCCATTTCCAAAGAAAATATTCATACATGGGCACCTGGCGGGGAATGGAATTGGAATTATGAGATAAGCTTTTCTTTAAAGAGGATGAATGGCCGACTCATAACCCGATAGCCTTTATAAATAACAAGGAACTCTTATTTTGGCAGAATAGGTGTTTATTGCGTTACAATACACTCACCAGAACTTGGACGGAAATTTGGGGGGCACTACCGTGGGAAACAAGGGTTGCAATTATTCCTCACATGAGGAGCGCTGTCTCGTTGAAGAATTTTGGTGGACAATCGGAAACGTGTACTCATGATGTCCATGCCACTAACACATTCCTAGGCTTATCTATGTAGCTTTTTTTCTTGCAGTTGTGTTTTTTTTTTTTTTGGTATTTGGATTTTTTTCTATGCTGAAATGTACAATTTATTCCTTGGGTTATTTATGTTGCTTTTTTTTTCCTTGTATTTTTTTGTTTTTGTTTTGGTGTTTGGATTTTTTCTATGTTGAAATGTTCAATTTCGTGCATTAACATGAAAGTGTTGCCGCTAAATTTTGGGTCATTGTTTAACTAGCCAACATTTGGTTTTTTCCTTTTTTTGCGTTACACCTATGGTCCAGCCGGCCGGGCCACCCCAACCGACCTAGGTAATTAAATTAAAAAGGAAATTAGATAAATATGAAAATATTCATTCCATATATCTCATGAGATCATAATTTATTTTAGTTTGTTATGTATATTAGATTAAAAAGGAAATTAGATAAACATGAAAATATTCATTCCATATCTCCTTATATTGATAGAATATTCGATGTAAATACCAAAGAATAGGTGATTTAAGATAATGATGGAAAACCTAAGAAATTAGGGTTTTCCTTAGAAATATATATAAATTACACCAAGCATAGAAAAAATTAACATAGAGTATTAAGAGGAAAAAATGAGTTCTGCTAAGAGGGACTGTAGAGATGAAACTGAAGAGAGGATCCAAAAATGTCCTCGTATGATGGCTGGTCCTCGTAAATTGAGGATTATCATTACTGTGGAAAGAATAACTATTGTTCCTGGTGTTCCTCTCGACGCTGTAATTAGTTATGTTGTCAGTAGTGTTGACAATGATGATGTCCCTATTTATGCTGATGTTATTCCTGGTGTTCCTCTGGACACTGTAATCTGTAGCGTTGAGGATGCTGATGTTCTTGCTTATGCTGATGTTCCTACTGTAAATGATGATGCTCCTTCTTATATTATTGAAATTATTGATGAAGATCGTCCCGATGTTCCGGATATGGAAGATTATCCAAAAGTTAACAAGCATGATCTTCACAAGCATGTGGAGCCTGATGATATGGTTTGATTTATCGATTTCATTTTGTGGACGCTTTGAAAGTTGTTTTCGTTTCTTGTTTCGTTTGCTAATTTTGTCATTTAGAAGAAGGTGATGTTTATGAATTCTTTTATTATTTAGGTATTGGAATCATGAAATAAATCAGATAATTATTTACAAGTTCATAGAGTTTACAGAATGCAATATACTCTTGCAAATTTATTTATTTATGAGGTTGCATTCTTTTGGAAAAATAAATACAATTAGCTGAAAGAACGGAGGAAATGTAGAAAAATACAGTTCCCCCCTGTAAACACTAAGAATCAATTTATCACTTTAGGTCTGATCTTATTATCTCCTTGCCAATACTTTTAAAAAAAATACGAGTTTTAACAAGTAAAGTGCTTTTGAAAATAAAGTACTGTTATACGACGATGTTAATGATAATGGTCTTTGCGTGGAATTGGATGAGAATGATGAACCAGACTAATCTGACAAAGAACCAGACTTATCTAACAAGTTCTTTGCTTTTTAAACAGGGCTTTTGATGACCATTTTGTTTTCAGTGGTGGTTTTATTTATTTTTTAAGTACTGCACTAGATGGAGGCTTTTTACGCTGATAGATAGGTTGACATTTATGTGATGAATGATTCACGTTGAACTTTATGTTTTCTGGAAATGATGAACATGAAAATGGATGGGTTTAGTTTATTTATCTTTATTAGCTTACTGTATGATTAGAATAATACGTTTCCTACATAGGTGCCACTAATAATTCATACGTTTCCTCCCTAAACCAAGAATAATATAGGAGACAACCCAGCTTAAAATTATTAAGGTAAATATTATTCGAAATAGGAAAGTACTTTTTTTCTATAGCCTCTTCTCGAGTTGTTTAGAGATAGGAAACAAAATTTCAAAAATTTTGGGAAACAATTTTATCATAACTTTCTACGATATATTCTCTCATAAAATAAGGAAACTAACCATATTGGTTACACATCAAAAATTTGGAAATTAAAAAAGAAAAAAACCAAAAATCTTTTGTTTGGCGGGTGATGAAAATGGATTTTACTGGGTGGGATGATTTCAAAAGGAAAATCAATTCCCGCCTGATGGTTTGGTTAAATTCCAAAAAGAAAAAGAAAGATGAGTTCGATCTACTTTTTCAGTTTTTATTACTAGATTCATTCTCTCTATGAAATCATAATTCTACTACTATCGTCTCTAATCTTTACAAGGAACCTACCTCTTCAGACTCGATCTTTGTTGTTGGTATTATTTCTACCACCCATTATCGAATGAATATTAAATTGATGTAAGATTTTTTGTTCGATCTCATGGAATCAGATGTTAGATCTTATAGGTTTACTAGTTAAAGCATGATTAGGGTTTTTATTCTATCACTTCTTATAGGTTTACTAGTTAAAGCATGAGTAGGGTTTTTATTCTATTATTATCTCTAATCTTTACAAGGAATCTACCTCTTTAAACTCGATCTTTGTTGCTGGTAATATTTCTACAACCCATTATCGAATGAATATTAAATTTATGTTATATTTTATGTTTGATCTCATGGAATCATATGTTAGATCTTATAGGTTTACTTGTTAAAGCATGATTAGGGTTTTTATTCGGCCGTATCAAAGAACAAGTTAATGACAATCACGGGTTGTACGATGAGATGTGATTTCATTTTGTTACAACAATAATATTTTAAGCGTAAGTTACATGCATGAACTATTATAAGATTTTGGTAAGGATCTTTCTTTCATGTTACTTAGTTAGGTTTTACAAAATAAAATAAAAATAAAAAACTTAACGATGCTAATTTTTTTCTAGGGTTTTTGTTATTGTTTGGGTTGGATTTTGACTGAGAGTTAATAACTCCACTTTGATCGACGATGTTGTGTCAATCATATTTATATACAAGGCTTCTCAAGATTTAATCATTTGAGTCTCTGTTACTTGGCGAGCCTGTAATGTCTGTATTTTAAGTTGCTACTTTTAATGATACCATGTTGCTGGTTGGCCAATTTGACTATATCTTCAAGCTAAAAATGGATAATCATTATCTGGTGCTTTAGTGCTCTTGGCTTTTGTAACAAAAATTTATACAAGACCGTTTAACCTGTACCTTTCGCTTTGTGGATAACACAATAAACATGAGGAGATTTTGTGTTGCAGTGATATTTTAGCCTCAAGTTACATGCATCATTGAGTTCATGTTTGTTTTCTTTTCATATAATAGAATATAGGTGTAACACATGTTGCCTATCCTGTTAGGTTTAGCTAATATTTTCCAAAATAAGCTCAAATTCCTAACTGAGATGCACATACCTACAGCTTTTGTCATGACAGAAGATGATGATTACGACCAATGGAGGGAATTATATGTTGAGGGGGATTCTGATAAAGAAACGGTGGATTTAGATGAGATTCATGATGACATTGTACAATCAGATGACGATGATGGTGGAGATATGCTCCATACTGCTAGATTTGAAAACTTAACAGGTAATGTGCGAAACCTTATACTTACTTGTTTCTACTTAAACATCACATGGTTTCATATGTTGCCTCGGTTATTTCCAGAGTCAGAAGATTCTGAAAATGATGATTTGGAGGTGTTAGAAGAAAAAGAATTGGAAAATGCTCCAGAAGCAGATAAGCAGCCACAACAAGAAGACTCTACAGAAGTGATCATAAAAGAGAGGGGAATGACAAGAATGTTGAAGCTGCATAGAGACTTCTTGATAAAAGATTCCAAAAGAAGGGATATTGAATTCGCAAAATGTTCCGTCCTATTGGTAACCATAAAATTGAATTCAGTAGTTACCTAGGCTATTTGGTCCGTGATATGGTTGGCATAAAACATTTATGTTGGAAGGAAGTCCCTTCAACAACAAAAGAAAATATGTGGGAGAAAATTCTGGTATGCATATGCGGTTACCAATTCGTCGTTTTTGTTGTCTAACTGTGAGTCTGTGATTAACATACATTAGATGGTATTGCAGCTTCATTATGAGGTGCCCCATGAGCTGAAGCGAGTGGTCATGAAGCGTCTACCTGTTCAGCTGCGGGACTTCAGAAGGAAATTGTACAACAATAATGTAAAACCCTTCCTGGAAATGTCGCACAAACTAAGAACTTTCCCAAAAAAGTACGAAACGGTAATGGACCAAGAGAACTGGGACAATTACCTTAATCATGTACTAGAATCGCCTATATTTAAGGTATGGAATACACATTGCTTTTTCTAATTTGTGTTTCGTTCTTATTGTCTATCCCAGCATACTAATGAAATTATTTAATTTCCTCTGCAAGAAAAATTCGGAGAGGGGAAAAAAGGCAATATCACAATCCAAGTTCCCACATCGGACGGGACGAGGAGGATACTCTGGATGTGACATCAAAAGATCCACCTAGTCGGAGCCAATTTGAGATCACGACAACTAAAGTAGTTTCTACGGTATCGGTTTTATTTTTACATGCATTTTAAATCTCACTTTGTTTTGAAGTTTTCTCTTGAAGATGTTCATATGCCATATATTTCCGCAGGGTAGAAGGTGCAACCTTTTTGACGAGCTGTCTAAGGAAAACGTCCTTACTAGAGGTATAGATTTTCTGTTAACAGGAAAACAACATTTACATGGAAAGGATGGGTTGGAGGTTGATTGCCACAAAATCCTGATTGATGAAGTAATAAAACCGAATTTCTGTCTATCCGTACGATTTGCTGGTATGGAAACATTAGGGCAAACTTTTGGAAAAGCGATTCCTTGGCCAAAGTATGGTGTTCAGTTTACCGAGCCTGCTAAGACGGTTAGTTGCTTGGCTTGTTTGATTTGTAAGTCGAATATACATAAACCAGTCTATCAATTATATGAATCACCGATCCAAGTGTAAATTAGAGAACCTAGAAAAATAGAAACATGTGTAACTTTCAAAAGTAACTAATAACTCTTTTAATCTTATGCAGAACCCTACCAGTAATTCACAACCAACTACTTCTCTGTGGAAGTCTCCTTCATGTAGCAACCCTTCTGATGGATCTAAGAAGCAGTCTCCTAATCTTATGCAGAACTCTACCAGTAATTCCCAACCAAATCCTTCAATATCTCTAGAGAAGTCGTGCACATCGACGGCAGAACATCTGGATAAGACATATAATGGAGTATGTTTTTTTTTGATTTTTTTTCTTCGTAAATCTATATTGCTAATTCTAGCATCTTCTTTTTATATGATGTTCATATGCCGTATCTCCGCAGAAAGCAAAATACGACTTTTGGAATGGATCTAGGGGAAACGTCGCTGCTAGAGGCAGTATTTTACCTATGGTGCCTAACCAGAAAATACATGAAAAAGATCTTCCTAGTAACTGTTATGCTGTCAATATTCAGGAGGTTATAGTTCCATCGTTCGTGTTAACCGAACCAAGTGGTGAGTTTAAGTTATTAGGGGAAGCTAAAGATGGTTTTGTGGCATGGCCGAAAGATAACAGTTCCATATCTGATGACAAGGTTAGTTTCTTAGCTCATTTGCTTTGTTAATCAAGTATATAAATAGTTTTACATAAATCGTGTATTCAGTTTGATTAAAGAATAAGTACGAGATAGAAATATATTAACACCTAAATGGAACATGAATGCTAGTGTAAATTAGAAAATTGATATTTGGTTACGGGTTTTATTATGGGCGTCAGCTGTGAAAAATGGCGCGGCCTTCAGTGAAGTTGGCTTTATCACATTGTTGGAAAAATGACTTTTGTTTGTCTCTTGTTGAGATTTCATATGACAGACGAATAATTCATATGACAGACGAATTCGCCTTGGATTTACAATACATTTAATTCATATGTATTATATATATATATATGTATATATAATACATATATATATATATAATACATTTAATCTCTTGCTGCAGGAAACTCCACAACATGGAAAACCTCATAAGCAACTGATAGACACATTTTTGTGTCTAATTTGTTCTCAATGTCCGTATTGTTGGCACTCGAGTTTGTACTAATTTTGGTGTTTTATATGTTTGTAGGCACCTTTGGAAAATAAACATTTTTTGAAAAATTCGGCTCGAAAAGTTGATTTTGGCACCCGAAGGACAGTGTTATTCGGACTCTCTCTTTTGGATAAGGGGTAACCTAATTACTAAGGGGCACCCCCAGGTCACCCCCAAGGAAGCTGCTATTCGCACCCTTACTCTGGATAGGGGGCTACCAGTTTCTTTCCCATTTAAACCGAATTTGGCGGGAAATTCTTTCACGTCTGCATGAATTTTGGATTCGAACTCTCGGGCGGTTTTAAAGAGATTCAACAATGTAAATCATTTGGGATGGACTTGGTAGAGCAAAGCAGCGTTAGTTTAATCAATTGGATCAACTGAATTGGGATGGATCGAGTGAAACGGAGCTCAATAGGGAACTGCAGTAAAGAAGAAATATTTCATCGAATATTTGATTCGATGCGTATTGCATGGGACAAGATTTTCTTCTTTACTCAACAAAATTCGTCCCTATCAAATCAGGATAAAAAAGGAAAGACAACTTAGAAGACGCAAAGAAGAGAAAGAAAATATTCTCGTATCTGCCAGTTTTGAAGAGAAATTATATGGAGTTAACTCGAAATATTTCAATGCCTATCGAGTATAAAAAGGCATGTTGGGTCGATTAGGAAAGGTGTCGAGAGTTGGGAGTAGAGAGGAGAGCGCTACAGAGGAATAATCCACCATTTTTCTCTGTTTCTGCTGCTGCCATTGATGAAGATGAAGAACACGAAGAACAGACAGCCAAAAACCTTCGTTCTTCAACAGTGACAACGACCAGTTCTGTGGGTCGTATTCAGCTACGCAGACAACAACAGTATTCTTTTATCGTTCTTTGTAACGGTGTTTGCAACAATTATAAACGTTGCAAACACCCGATTTTCATCATTTTCTCTTTATTTCATCACTGTGAACCATTTTTGGCCATAAATAATTATTTTGAGAGAATTTTTACTATGATGAGTTAAACCCCAACACTGGGACGACGGAGGAGGCCTAGCTTCATACATGGGTAATTTAATTAATTCTTTTTAAGACTTTTGCATTAAAAATTAATTGAAATATGATTTGATTAAATTGGGTGTTATTTGATTAGATGGGTCATGCTTAGCTTAGGTGATTTGATGTTCCATGCTTAACATTTACAATCAATTTTTTGAGAATCTACTTTGGAAAAATAAGAGTCCATATAACTTATGTTTTGAGCGATTATTGTCGAGAATAATTCATTGAGCCCTATTTTATGAAGATTGACCGAATCATTAGTCCCAGTACCTCTCACCATTGTTAATATTTTATTGTATATATTTATCTTTTTTTATTAAGTCTAAAAAAATTATCCTTCACAAATCCGAGAGTTTAAACCTTCATTACTACAACCCACGAAAAATCATTAATCATTTTGGCGTCGCCGACGCGGATTCGTGTTTAGGTAGAATTTTTAGGTTTTTATTTTTTTTATTATTCCATTTGTTCTTTTTACGTCTCTTTGGTATGTCTTTGTATTACAGGTTTGAAGTTGGATACTAAAGACCTTGGAATCAAAGCTTAAAGCTAAAAGAGAAGGAAAAAAGACAAAGCAAAAAAAAAAAAAAAAAAAAAAAAAAAAAAAAAAAAAAAAAAAAAAATAAGAAAAAAGAGAGAAAAAGAAAAAAAAGAGAGAATTTTTTTTAGGAGACTTTCCATTTTTTTTTGGAATTATTATTATTATTTATTTATTTCTTTTCTTTGGACTGGACAATCGGGACATTATTTTTATTTATTTTTTTAAACCTTACGGAAGGGTACCCTTAAATACAAACTGTTTGCAGGGAAGGAAGACGATTACTATATCGTCTCGGCCCCTCGGGTTCGTACATGACATAGAAGTCGTGGCCCGAGTCGACTTCAACGGTTCATCCCCCGTCTGGTACGGGAGGTAAGTCCATCGAAACACTCGCGAATCTCCTGTAAGCGAGTTACTGTATTCCTTAAGGTGATTCATTGACTGAGGACGAATTTGGACTGTTTTTAAATTCCTAGTAAAGGGAAAGGCCTGGCCAATACAAGATAAGGGTTCGGATTTCATCACCGCTCCCTTCTTTCCCGCCTTAGGAAAACGAAACCTAACGCGAACCCAAGCTTAAAATTTGATTAGAACGAGACCGATAGGGTAACGCGCTTATTAGGAAAAAAATTCGAAGGATATTGGTTACTTTCTTAAGCACACCTCGAAGTTCATGATGGTTTCTGTGAGTTGAATGCGTGACTTCGCCGCCTTGTGATAGCGGTGAGGCCTTGGGTATCAAAGCTCCACTAAGCTTCTCTCTCCTCTATTCAACTTACTTTGACTCGGATTGATTCCAGAGGGGTTTGATCAAATTGCAACGAATTCCCTTTAGAAAGATAGAAGCTGGTCTAGAAACAATCTAAGTGGAGCCATCATGCTTTTTGTTTGCTAGAATTTATAGGTTTGATTTGGTCGAGTCAGCCTTGTTTGTGATTGTGTAGAATTCCTCTGTAGTTTGTGTTTCCTCGGTGATGAATCCTTTTCAGGAGACGCCACCTGAGATGACGTTACGAGAATATATGAGTAGAAATTCTCATTATCAAGAGACGTCTTCGAAAATGACTCTTGGTGAATATATGCAAGGGAAACGACATTGGGATGTTCCAACGGTTAGCGATGAATCACCTCTAACGATCTACGAGAAGTATTATAAAAATAGACCGCCTAGTTTGGAACAAAGATTGAGAATTATTAAATGTCAAAAATTATATTATGATGATGAAGATAGTGCTGATGAAGAATCGGAAATGTGTGGGAATAGTGATCAGGAATTTGTTACCCCAGTTGAGCTTTAAAATGATTATATTATTTCTGGCTCAGATCCTAATAATTTTAAAAATTATTCACCTATTCAAAAGGACGAGGATTTGACTAGAGATACCCCCGTTTCAGACGATGTAGTATGTCTTGTTTACGAAACCAAGAAAGGTTTAGGGGAACCAGTTTATCCTGAGAATACTGTTTTAGAGTCATACGATTTAGAAACAATAGTCTTAGATGAAATCTTAGAGGTGAGTGAGGATGCACCGCAAGATTACAACTTAGAAGAATCAATTTCCCATTTTCAAGAATCTGATGACCTACAAATTAGGGAAGTTGTGACTAGTCTATCTAGAGACACTGAAAACTCTAAGTTTGGGGGTGAGTATCATCCTCCATATGCTTTAACTCTTAGTAAGGTTCCTCACTTGGGACTTGACATCAATGCCTCAACCATCTTACAAGATTATCTTCATACTCGTTTTCCAGAACCTAATGATATCTAACAAGAGTCTCAACTGTTAGAAACCCATCCTCTGGTTGATGTGGTTAACCCAGGCAATAATACCAAGATTGATTTTGTTTTCCCACCAAATAGTTTTCTTCCAAATGTGGGAACATATAGATTTCAAATGTGTCGAATATTAAGTTGTGAGACTAAACCTAAATGCCTTAGGAAATTAGAATCGACACATTTGCTTAAGAATGACCACTACTCGCACTGTGGTCAACTATGTAAGTCATATCTGATTGACTTAGAGGATCCGCAATTATTTAGGTTATTACTTCGTGATTCTAAGTTCGTATTTGAGTTTTTACAGACTCTAAGACCTAGTGATTCGGATCCCATCTATGAAGAAACGCAGCCAATGAAAATATTCTATTTAGACCCTTTCATAGAACTTGAACCTGAACCTAAATTAGTGATAGTTTTCAGGAAACTAGGTAAGGGCATGCTATTCTTGTCCATTTTCTTGGTTCACTGCAGTTTCCTATGGTCATCTCTATTTGGTTTTGAAGACCCACAGTTATTTCGACTGTTACTTTATGGTTCGAGTTGACTAATCCTTTCCTAAGTCTGTCTGAAGACTTTAAACTTAGCACTTCTTGGGAGGTAACCCAATATTCATGCAACACGGTAATATCTTTCCGTAACTCTTTCGCTTCAAATGGTAACAGTTTCTCCTTGTTCGTGCTTTTAGTTTCATCTTTAGAACATTGAAGACAATGTTAGATTTAAGTTTGGGGTATGGGAGAAACTTTTTAGTTGCAATTATTAAACTACAGATCCTAGAAATTTTTTCCTATTAAGGTTTGCACTAACCAATCTAAGTGGATGGGAACATCTTGGTTATAGGAGTTGAGCAACCAATCTGAATAGATGGAAACATCTAAAGAGTCTATTCATAAAAGCACAGAGCTCAGGTGTTAGAAAGAGCATTTCTCGGTCGAACTCGCATGCGTTGCTATCTCAAGCATGTTTGTCAATGTTAGTGATCAAAACTATAAGTCTTGATTTCTAGTCTACTATAGCTAAGTCTCGGACTAGGATAGAAAGTGTACTTGAGCTGAAGAACTCCATGGCGGATCATCATACAAGACGAAGAACTAATCAAGGAACTGGTGGAACTTCATCGACTAAAAGGTATGTGGAGACTTGAACTTATCTATCACTCAAAAGTCTGTCTACTCAATATCCTATCTTGAGACAAAAGTCGTTTTGCTATATAGACTTTGATTATACACATTTTCTATTTCGAGCCGAGTTTATCTCGCCTATCTATTTCTCTAAATATGTGTTGGTAAGCTTTCGATTTGGCAAAGTTCATCTTTACCTAGTGACGAAAGTCATGTCATGTTTCAATCACTTTGAAAATTGCTTTGACGAAAAATGGTTTGTGAATAACAACTATATAACGTCCTCTAAGAATGTTTCAATGATTTAAATGAGAGTTTAGATTATATAACCAATGATGGATATAAGCATTGTTGTGGAAACACATATATGTATAAGTCCTTATTCCTTGAACCAAAGTTTGCGAACTTTGTTGATCAAGAGAACCGGAACAAGAGCCGTGAACTCAGTCCGCGAACTCAGTCTGTGAACCCAGTCCGCGAACTGGCGGAAGTTCTCGACCCGAGAAAATCAGCTGGAGTTTGAGAACTCCTTCCGGGAACTTAAGTCCGCGAACTTGAGTTGGTTATATCTAAATATGATTGTTTGTGAACTTATCCATATATATAAACTAAGGAATGCTAATTGCAAACTGCGGCTATATAGTTCATGAACCGATTCGAGTGAATCAAATCTCTTTTGCTTCGATTGTGTTTTGTATAGTTACATAAGATTTTCTTGCAATTGAACAACTCTCTAACTAGTTCATTTGAGTCATTTGAACTAGTTATGGTGAAGAAGATCATGGTTGATATAAAAGTGCTCATATGGCTAACCATTTGGTTAACTATTGTTGAACCAACAAATGTACATGTTTGGGTACGGTTACACAAACCTAGAAACGTGCATTTCATTTGTGTGTAAAAATCTAGGTTTTCGATCTAACGGTTGAAAGATATTAGCTTGAATCTAATCAGGTTTGTCATCTAACAGTGAATATTGAATGCTTTGTTACCAAGGTAACATTGATTGCAAACCCTGATTTGAAAGATTATATAAGGGAGAACTCTAGCAACTGGGAAACCTAATCCCCACCCCTTACGTGTGATACTAGTTGTGTAAGCTAGAGTCGATTCTCCTTTAACCTTTGGTTTCTTCTCTAAAACCAGGTTAACGGCTTAAAGACTTCATTGGGATTGTGAAGCCAGAACGATACTACTTTCTCGTAGTTGTGTGATCTGATCTTGTTGTTTCTATCGTACGAGTACAATCGCAAAGATTGGCTTGAGATTGATATCTCCGATAGGAAAGATATAAAAGTAGTCACAAACATCTTCCTCATAGTTTGTGATTCCACAATATCTTCTTTCTTCGCGTCGATTAAGATTATCGTGAGGTGATTGATAATACTAGGCTGTTCTTCGGGAATATAAGTCTGGGTTATCAATTGGTTCCCGTGCACCTTGATTTATCAAAATACGGAACAAAACTTGTGGGTATTTCCGTGGGAGACGGATTTACCTATTACCGTATACTTTTATGTGTGATACAGATTTGTTTATTAAATTCTTCGACTTTGGGTCGTAGCAACTCTTAGTTATGGGTGAGATCAGCTAAGGGAATTAAGTACGTAGTATCCTGCTGGGATCAGAGACGTAAGAAGCGCAACTGTACCTTGGATCAGTGTGAGATTGATTGGGGTTCAACTACAGTACAGACCGAAGTTAGTTTGTAGTAGGCTAGTGTCTGTAGTGGCTTAATACAGTGTGGGTTCAATCTGGACTAGGTCCCGGGGTTTTTCTTCATTTGCGGTTTCCTCGTTAACAAAATTCTGGTGTCTATGTTATTTCTATTCCGCATTATATTTTGTTATATAATTGAAATATCACAGGTTGTGCGTTTGAATCAATCAATTGGAAATCCGACCTTTAGTTGTTGATTGAGATTGATTGATACTTGAACATTGGTTTTTGGTACCGTTCAAGTGCTTTCTCTTGTATTCAATTAGACTCGCAGATTTCTATTTGCTTGAGTAAGAATTGAATCGAGAACGAGAGACATAACTCTTTGATATACTTTTATCTTGATTGAGTCTGACTGTCTAGTTGATTGTCTATAAAGTATATTGGAGTTAGTCCATACAGATTTCTAAGCGAAATATTGGGTGTGGTTGTTGTACCCCCCGCTTTTTCAACTGTGTTGGCTAAAGGTTAAAAGTTCTACTTCCTTATCTTGTGTTTTGGTTGACGTGATAACTTCTGTATTATGGACCAAGAACGACGTTCGTATCTCTTTAAAAAAAGTTGCTTATAGTTTTTTTTTTGAAAAAAAAAACAAGGAAAGCACTTTCTTGTTCACGAATCTACATTCTTCTTAGTTTCTTCCTTATCAAAACAATAAATAAATGGAAAACCCATCTAGATCCCATGAAGTGGTTGATCTTGATATGATAGAAGATGTTAAAGGTTGTAACTCGTTTCAAGAAGATGCTTTGAAAAGGATGCATGCAAGAAAAGAGTACAACTCTTGGATTGCTGAATTTGTCAAGGATCTTATTCATTCCTAGGATGATTCTAAGGTTGCGTTTGCAAATCTTCAATTGAAAATAAATCAACTATTTTATGGTCAGGCCAAGATCCTTGAAAAACAAAAGGTCTTGATACAGAATCATAAGAAACTTATCTCCGAATGCACCAAGCCTAGACAACTTGCTCGTATTGTTGATCGAAAGGTGAATGTCCTAACTCACGAACATGGAATTTCCACGGTCAAGAGAATCAAGGACATCAATGATACCTTTTACGATGGGGTTATGGACAGGTATGAAGAAGTTGGAGAAATTTATTCCTTCTGATTTGTTTTGCCTCTTTATTAGGTTTTTGATAAATAATGTCTAGGAAACTTATTTGAAGGATTTATTCTTATGTTTAAGAAGGATAACTAGGGTTTGGAATAGCCATTATTGTGATTACACATAGCTATTTCCAACGATTTTCATCTTACAATGTTTTTAGATTTATTTATTTATATACTAAGTTATTTGGAAGATGATTTTTGCAGTACTTAATCTTTTTGGTTTTATATATTGAAATTGCTTATGATATATATATATATATATATATATATATATATATATCTGTTTTTACTTTCGTGAACTATGCTTGTCTCATATATGCTCAAAAGTTAAGTCTATTGTGTCTTTATGAAAATATTGATGGAAAATATAATGAATTTTGAGATATTCCGCAGTATTGGTCTTTCGCTGATCCACTTTTTGTGAAAATATTTTATGGCTCCGTAAGTATTCTTATGTCGATCATTTCTGATTAAGTTAATCATTAAGATATTATTGTGGTTAATTTATTCGAGTTTTTGGATACAAATTCATGTGATTTGTTAATGTCCAAAGAAATCTTTCTTTTCTTGTAGAAGTAAGGTCGCTCTTGTTGTTCTTTCGGGAATAACATCAAATGAGAAAGAGTTCTTAGTTGAACTTGTGCTTAATTTCCATATCTTTGTGGGGAGTGCGAATGTGGAATATTGTAGGGGTTATCTTGTATATTTATTAACTCCTCGATAAATGCATTTGGTTTCGACTATATGATTGCATCTAAATAAAGTTGGTATGTTCTCTTTTATTCATGAGTTATCTCTTTGAGAATTTCATTATGATCCCATAGTTTTCGTACATTTGCTAACTTATATTGACAAAAAGGGGAATAATCAATTTGGTAGTTCACACTACATACATATGGTTTACGGATCATTATGTAAGGGGGAGCGGTTTTCATTATGAGATGGAAGTATTGACTAAGGGGGAGTAATACATATCACCATAGTATCATAGTATTATGTCAAAGTTGTGATACAATTGAACTTTGATATTCAGAATAATGTTATGACACTGTATAATAATGATTGAGAACTTCTGTTTTCTTATTATTATGCCTACGGATCTTCAACAAAAATGATGTTGAGTAGAACACATTCAGAGTCGCTGGAGAACTTGGAAGTGACGAAGATTTCAAGGAGAGTTGAAGAGCCAAGGAAATCAAGCATGATGGCTCAGAAGGTATAAAGTTTTATTTATTTTGTAATTCATATATATTGATAGTTTTGTCACTAAAATTGACAAAGGGGGAGATTGTTAGAGCATTACTCGGTCGAACTCGTAAGTGTTACTATCTCAAGCTTGTTTGTCAAGTTTAGTTGATCAAAACTATATATACTTGATTTCTAGTCTACTTATAGCTATATCTTGGACTAGGATAGAATGTGTAGGTGGGCTTTAGACTTCACGACGCTCACAATTGAAGACGAAAATCTACCAAGGAACTTCATCAACAAAATGTATGTGGAAACTAAAACTTATCTATCACTCAGAAGTATATTCTACTATATTCTATTTCCTGGGAGAATAGCTATACTAAGTCTTTCACTATACACATTTGATATTTCGAGCTGAGTTTAACTCGCTTATCTATTCCTCGAAATATGTGTTGGAAGCTTTTAACTTTAGCTAAGTTCATCGTATTCTTGACGAGTTTAGTTGGAAATAATTTATTTGTTGGAAACTAAATATTATGTCAAAAGATGATCATGTGAAAATTACCTTGAACATCTTACATTATTTGTGTGATACAGTCATTTGATGTTAGATCTGAAAGTTTCTTAATGATCATTCGATCACTTGAAAATTACTTGAAATCTAATATCATGTGTAAGATTACTATTGTCGTCTTCCAAGGATGTTTCAATGATTGAAAGAAGAGTTTGGAACACTTACCTATGTCTGGATACAACACAGTATGTGTACCCAGTGTGTGATCTTTATTGTGCATGATTCAGGTCCGAAACTCTTGTTTTCCTACCTAGTATGCGAACTGGATTTTCCTGAAAATGTCCGAAATCTTGTTTGCATAACTAGTATGCGAACTGAGTTACCTGAGTTGGGTCCGAAACAATTGTTCGTGTACCTGGTTTGCGAACGACTGGTCAAGGCTAAGGTTCAGAGCTGTTGTTCGCGTACCTAGTTTGCGAACTCAGTGGTTATGTTCTAAAATCGGTCATGTATGATATTCATACTCATAAACTAAAATGTTTATGATATAAGGAATGCAATCTTTGCAAATCGTGGATAAATTTTTCATGAACTGATTCTTGATTAAATAATTTGTACAATCATAAATCTAACTGATTCCGAGTCAATTGGTTCAAAAACCTTTCTATGATATGATGAACAATTGATCAACTCGATTGAAGCACAATTAGACTTGTTTTATTATCATTCATGATTGATTGATCTTCGTATTTGATCTATATGTGTTAGATGAATATGGCTAAGAAAGAAGTGTTCATATGGCTAAGTTCGGTTAACTATTGTTGAGCCAACATAGTATACACGTTTGGGCACGGTTCATCCACATTTAAATGAAGGTATATTTCATTTGTGTCAAACAAGATAAGAAAATCTAATGATGGAGATTAATTGCTTCATTTCTAAGCAGACTTAGCTTGAATCTTGAATTAGGGTTTCATCTAAAGGTGGACATTGATTTCTTTGTTAGTAAGCTATCTTAGCTTTGATTGTAAGCAACCCTAATTTTAAAGACCGGGAGAACTCTAGCACTTGGGAAAGCTAATCCCCACACTTCTGTGTGTTCCTAGTTATGCACTAGAGTCAATTCTCCTTTAGCCTAGGTTTTTCCAAAACCATTAAGTTAACGACTTAAAAACTTTATTGGGATTCTGAAGCCAGATCTAACTATTTTCTTTGTAGTTGCGTATTATGATTTTAATTGTTCTATCATATTGAGTACTATCTTCTGTTATATTTTCTCAAGTTTATCTCCGATAGGTAAGATAAAAAAAGTAGTCACAAAGTACTTCGTCTCAAACTTTGTGATTCCACAATAACTTGTTTTGTTAATCAGTTGAGTTATTGTGAGGTGACTAATCTTCTAGGCTGCTCTTCGGGAGTATAAGACCGAATTATTAGTTGGTTCCTGTTCATCTTGATTTTTCAAATGACTGAACAAAAACTTCATAGGCGTTTCTATGGGAGACAGATTTATCTATCAGAATAGACTTTTCTGTGGGAGACTGTTGATGGTGGTTTTTAGTTCAGGGCTAAAATTGTAAAACCTTGTATTTAATGTTTTGTCATTCTGCAAAGAAACATATCCATTTAACAGTGATGAGAGCTTAAGCCTCTTTATTTACATACGTATTGAGCAATTAACTATACACGTATATAAAATTTATTCAGAATGGTGCATGTAGCAACAATCCAAAATATTCTATAAATTTTATTAATTCCCCGCATGCATTATTTATTAATGTATGGCTTACTAAGTATTTTTCATATGCTATGTTCCCTAGGTGAACTCTTAATATTGATATGACATGACAATTAGTGTTCACTCGCAGCCGAGTAGCATGAATTTCCCGAAGTATCAAGATTAAGATATGCATGAAAGTACTCAGTCGAAAGCATGATGCGCTGCTCTCTGAGAATAAAATTAGAGACTTTTGTGTGAACATACAAAATTCATCAAATATGAGTAATTTCGTGACAACTCGCAAAATTCAAATTTTAACCTAATTAATTTGCAAAAATTAGGTTTTGCGGCCTGCGCAATATCTCGAACCCTATTTGTCGAAACCAAACTTAGGAAAACTAGGAATTTGATTCATCATACAACTAGTAGGAGAAAACCCTACCAAAAGTCTGAAAACAAGAAATAAAAAGGAGTTGCGGCACAGGAAGGCGGTGGCAAAAGGGACGCGGTTGCGCCACGGTCGGTTCGCCCGAGCTTGCACCACCGTACTATCGTCCGGGCATGCCCATATTGTTGTATGATGGACCCTCTTTTCCATCGACCAGTCAAAACACTCTAAACGCGCAATCTACCCTTTTAATTAAAAGTAGAAGTTGGCTGGTTGACTTGCTTAAATCCCTTAATAAACTTAATCTAGACTGTCCATGTCAGTCTTAAAACAATCACAACCACGATTTGGCCGGTCATTTTAACGAGCTTGGCCTCCTCCCAGCGTGACCAAGCAAGCTCCATGATGTTCACCGGCGGGCACACGACTATTTGAACAAATCGGAATGCTCTTAGCCCGCCAGCAACATTCATCATCGATAACCATAGATAGGCTTGTCGCGTTGTTGAAAAAAAAGTTTAACGAGTTAATACTGGCCATGACATTCTCAAACTCATCGCATCCGTCAAACTTAGCTAGCCTAGTTGGATGGCTTAGATTTTGTTTTGAGAGACCAATGAGGTTCTGGTATGCTCACCGGAGACTCGCCTTTACCGTTGGCCGACCATGTTGCTCACGACTTTCCAGAAACACATCAAACTGATTACTCAAAGTAGGATGGTTGCGCAGTTTTGCTACCGGCAGCACGTTATTGTCGCAAAACGATCTCGGCCTTCCAACTTGACTAACAAATCGATCGACCTAGATCCAGTTTTAGGTAGCCAATGAAATGCCGGTATGCTCTTCGGCGACCCACCTTCAGCGCTGGCCAATCGAACTGCTCCAGCCTGCAGCTAATACCTAAAACCTTTAGCTCAAAGTAGATCTGCCACACGGCTTTAAAAGCCCCAAGTTCGACCAACGACAGCACATAACTTCCGCAAAGCGATATCGGCCATCCAATTTCGCCAGCTGAATCGACCGGTCTAGATATGGTTTCGGGGAACCAATGAGATGTTGTCGTGGTCACCAACAACCCTCTCCTATATGGACCGATCCATCCCAACACGCTCGAATAATTCCCGTCAGCTTCTCAAAGCAGGCTAGTCGCGTTGCCTACAAAAGTATTAATAAATTCAGCGGCAGCACATAAATGCCGCAGAGCATCTTGGTCGGCCAACTTTGCTAGCCAAGTTGACCGACTTAGATCCAATTTTGGGCGATCAATAAGATGCCGTAGTGATCACCGGCCGCCCCCCTTCCACAAGGGATGATTGACTTGATTATGGCCTACTCGAGCGGCTCTTGGTAGCTGTCCAAAGATGGTCGGTCGCGCTTCTTTTAAGACATTGAGTTCCACGATTAACCAAGACATGATCTATACAACGATGCTTCATGGGAATTGATTATTTGAGCGGCTTACCAAAAAGCGATGCTTTAATGCATCAATTAGAAACGATGTTTTAAATATCAATTTCTCGAAATAACTTAATTATTTAACCTAAAAGCATTACATGCTATTTCTTGCGGAAAGTCTCACAACTTGACTTGTAGCATATAACCGACCGCCGCTTGGCTTGTGCGTGATTGGCCAAAAATAATTAGGGCTCGTAGGAAAGACCCACTCAGCAACCTGCTGCACATTTTTCTACAAAAATAATCGAGACATCAAACATGTCACAAACTGGGGGATGTTCATCAGGGTATTAGTCTGGCGGTTTACAGCGAGCGGCGTTCAACACGCCAATTATGAGAAAGTGTCAGGATAGGTGGACAGTTAGTGGTAGCAGAGAAGTAGTGGGTGTAAACCAACTAGTCTTCCCCTTATAGTAGGGACGTGGTTTTCAACATTTTACACGATTCCCACTTATCCATTAATCAACTTCTTCCACTTCCTATGAGGTCAGGGTGTTTTCATCTATGACTTGTATAAATAGGTTTTCAATCTATTTAAAAAAAAGGTGTTATCAACACAAGTATCCAGAAAACACCAAGAACTAATAGTTTACATTCTGCAAGCAAGTTCCACATCTGATACAAGTCATAAACATCACACCTTCAAAGTTCATCACTATGATTTCAAAAATTTCTTCGCTTACCTCCATAAAATTGACCCTTCTCCCTCCTTTGTGACCGAATTGAATCTGAAACAGCCATTTCTTGGTTTAGGACAGAGTCTTATAGATTGATCTCTCGAATCTAAAGTACTCATGTGTAGTACATTTGTTTAGGGTTTAGATTTGTTTCTCGGCGGTAAACCTAAATTTACCATTTCCAGCAGAATCAGTTTTCATCCTACTACAGAGACAGATTTGTTTATAAAGTCTTCGACTTTGGGTCGTAGTAACTCTTAGTTGTGGGTGAGATCAAATAAGGGAATCAAGTGCATAAAATCCGGCATGGTTCAAGAGGCTTAAGGAACGCGAATGTACCGTAATCAGTGTGAGATTGGTTAGGTCTCAATTACATTCCAGACCGAATTTAATTTATACTAGGCTAGAGTTTGTAGCGGCTTAATACAGTGTGGTGTTCAATCTGGACTAGGTATCGGGGTTCTCTTGTATTTGCGGTTATCTCGTTAGCAAAATTTCTGGTGTCTGTGTTAATTCTTTTCCGCATTATATTTTATATAATTGAAATATCACAGGTTGTGCTTAGTTCAATCAATTGGGAAATCCGACCTTGTTTGTTGGATAGAAATTGATTGGCACTTGAAAATTGGTCTTTGGTACCGTTCAAGTTATTCTCCTATTAATCAGTTCACGGATTTCATCCGGCTGAGTTTATGATTGATTTGAGAAAGAGATATAATTCTTGGATATCTTTCCTTGATTGAGTCTGACTGTCTAATTGATTCTCTCGGAAATATATTGGAGTTAGTCCATACATATTGCCGAGCGAAATATTGGGCGTAGTTGTTAAACTCTCGCTTTTTCATAATGAAATTTTTTTCAATACGCAAATCTCTCCCTCAACTTCCTATCTCTTCTCCAAATCTGAATGAGGTTCCAAGGAGAATTAGCCCCCGGGTTGATAAGTAAGTTATACACTGCAATATAGTCTATATCCACATGAATGGACACAATATTTAGTTGAACTACTATTTTCAAGGCCCAGTCCACCATCCCCTTGCAACTCATGAGCCATCACAGAGATAGGAGTCCCTCGCCCATAAGCAGCATCCAATATAATTCCAGCATAATACCTTTGAACGACCCCAAACCCACTAGACTCATCCCTAAGAGAACCATCATAGTTCAACATTATTTTCCATGTTGAAGGAGAAAGAAAAGTACATTGTATAACCTCAGGTAAAACAAAGTGGAAGTCTATCTTCCATATACCCATAAATCATTTGACATTATGATTGAAAAACTCTTGACGAACCCTGGCATCCATCTATATCAACATCTTGCAGGATACACATGCTAACCAGATAAGCTAACAAGGATTCAGAAGTGAAAATCCTGTTATTCTTACATCTAACATCTTGATCTTGCAGGATACGCATACCAGATTCTCAGGTACTCTAATCATACTTGGAGGGGCGAAGAGACTCATATGTCTTACCAAACCCTACAGGATGAAACATAAATGACTTGGTTAATTATGATGATATTTTTGTATGCACGGTCAATGAACTTAACGCTCATCCTAACTTCATAAAACAAATTAACCTAGATTTGCACAAAAACACTTGAAAACAGAAGCCTAATTATATGGGTGCTGCACATGTTGTTTTAAAATGACATTTTTGGTTGCAACAACTGCAACGGACAATTTTCTTCCTACGACCACGATATTCTACGCGAACTCTCTTCTTCCTTGGATGGCTAGGTGTTTGGTGGGTTGATGTGTGCTTTAGCATATGGGTTTCCTCCATTCTCAGATGCTTCATTCCAGCGGGTCTTGTCAGTAATAGGATGCAGAGTCTGCGAGTATATACGTTTTTCCAGTAAGTTGTAACAGCGGATTTTTTTTAGTGAATCGACGGACATTCTATCAACAAGAGAGAAGCAGGCAAAAACACGGGCATAAGGAATCCCATAAAGTTGTCATTCTCAACACGAGTGACCACGGCTTTGAGTATCCAAAATATCCGTTCCTTCATGAGAAATTACTTCAAATTCAGATTCATTAGCGCGGAGCACTTGATAACTGCAACCCCGTTCCAGATCCTCAGAAACACTTTTCTCAGCAGATGACACAAGTATTATATTTCATCGCATACTTGCTTCACGATGTTCATTAAACCAAGCCATCATCTCCGTACAAATGCATTCCATCATTTAATTTTAGGAAGACCAGAGGCTTCAAGAATCCAAGAGTCCAAAAATTCAACTATCTCATCCTTCAGCTACCCAGAACGAGATCCTTCAAAATAAGTCGTTGCCCAAAGAGGTGGAGTTCTTCGACTCCAATAAGCAACATCTTGTGAAATTTCTTCAATCTCTAGCATTTTGGCTTCAAACTCATTTGCAATAGGATCCCAGGCATCTTCCCATAGTAGACTAAGTAGCATTATATTGTTAAACTCCTTTCGGAAGCTATCACTAAGATGACGCATGCAAAATCCATGAAAATCAGTTGGAAAAATTGATTAAATGCCATTTATGATTAGCTTTCTGCCTATTAGATAAGATAGTGAGCCTTGGCATGTTTTCCATATTAGTCTGTAGCAGGTTGTGAATTTCGGATAAGAACCACATCCAGTGATCATCACTTTTCTCATCAACTACTCCAAAAGCCAAACATGCAAGTGCTCCCCCTAAAGTTACAATTGCACCTCATCCCAAGTTAGGGAAACATCTCAAATATAACCCCTTTTCAACAATAATCCTTTCCAAATCAACATGGCAAAGGAACATTCATGAAATTAATGATTTTTAGTTTCTACAACAGCATTACAGAAAATACAAGTATCATCTTAGATGCCACCCCACCTAAGAAACTTATTTATAGTCTTTAAGTATTTTCTGAACAACCAACCAAGTAATGATGGATTGCCTTGGTGTGCAATTTTTAAAGCAAATTAAAGTGCTCCAGGCAAAGAGGTTGTTATACGAAGAAATGTCAAAATAAGTATCTCGCATTAAAAACTTAACCTAGGAGCTAAGCTTCCAAATGACCAGATCTTTCTCATCCAAATTAAACCCAACAACATAAACTTTCTCGGTCGAAGCAGCTATATTATCCTCCACCATATCAGGAAAATTCCAAGCACCACCCTCTGTGAAGTCAGCCACAATAAAATTTTACGAAGCTCCAATATCATTTAGAATTTGAGGTTCAATCTAATCCTCTCATGGGTGCTAACAACTTGAATAAAATTGGTATTAGCTCCATCACCAAGAATAACACCCATCAACTTCCTTGCGATCTCCCTGCACTCCAAAATTTGACGCCAACACCAAGAAGAGTGTTGAGGGACTTTGATGCTCCAAAAATCCTTACTCTTTTTTAAATTTTCTTTGACCCAAACAATCCATATAGTTTGCTTACTAGAAACCAAACCCAAATATGTCTCAAATTCGCAGCAGCATTTGTGAACTCGAGATCTTTGATATTTAAACCACCTTCCTCATAATAATGACCTAATTGAAATAGGATTATGTTTCCTTCCCAAATTAGTATCATCCCATAAAAACCTTTTAAAGGAAGAATTTAACTCCGCTATTTTGAAAAATTAAAACAGGAAAACCAGAAAAAAAAAGAAAAGAAAAAAGGCATCCCAAAAGAACAGACTTAATCAATAATAATGGAAAGGGGTTTAGATTTCCATGTATGAATTCTAGATATAAGCTTTTCAATTAAAAGTAAGCAATATTTATAAGACAACCTAGTCAAAAGCAGTGGAACACCCAAATATCTAACTGGAAGCTCTTTCAAAGTAAATAATTTAAAAAATAAGCTGCAAAGAGTTATCATCTATAGAAGAGTGAAACAAGGAGGTTTTTGCTGGAAAATTGACACTAAACAGGGTGAAGAAAAGAATGTTGTACTAGGGTTCAAGGCTCTAATAATAGATTCTTTTCGACAATTATTCGACCCTCCCCAATAAGATTGGCGAGTACAAATAGGTCAATGGATATTGCCGTCAGGATACTTGAAGTGGCCACAACAATGTTGGATTCAAAGCTTGTACAACCTTGACCCAACCAAGAACACACAAGTTTTGTTTCTGATGATGCTTGTAAGAGAGAAAAACTGAGAAAGTTGAGATGTTCTTCATGTTTGAATGAAAACAAATCATCACTACTTAGGGAACTCATGCCTATTCGAGATGTCTCTTCACTTCCAAAAGACACATAAGGTGTCTAATGGGAATGGTTGTGTCTTTTGTGAACCATCACACCCATTAGAGGTGCCTCTTGATCTCCAACTAACATCCATTGTGTCTACTAAACACAGGACACTCCCCCATAGTAGCGGCAACCAAAAACGAAAAACATTTTATTTTCTATGTTATTGAAAATATCCAACAATCTCCCCCTATTTTCAATAACCAAAAAACATGAAAATAAAGTAAAACTTATAAAACAGGAGTGGTGCATCACTCAAGTGACCGCCTACGTACCCGAGTGGGATCAAGCCAACATAGTTCAAGGTAAGTTGAGACAAAGCATCATCGTTGGAACCAATACATAAATGATAGGTACCTTTTGGGTTTGAACCTTCACTTAGTGTAAGATACTCAAAGCTTTATCGAGGTCCTATGGTGGATTTAATCTTGAACCTAGTACCCCTTGTGATAAAACTGGAACCTCCACACATATTGATTTCCGATAGTAGTGTGTTATGTAGCTTGCACATTAATTTCCCTGTGCTTTCTCCTGGATTCATGAGTCTTTTTCTGAGAACGGTCTTATTCTCATAGGAAACGACCTGATTTCCATATACTCATATAGGTAAGTCTCAAAGGTGTTTCTGCGAGACACCTTGTGATAAAACTTAGACTTATTAAGGATTTTCATCCATCCCTGATCATGCAGAATCACTACACTAGAAGGACAATGGGAAGTTTTAGTTTAGTGTACCATAACCACTTCAATAACTTGTTAGTACCACATTGAACTTAGTCTATCTTTTCAAGACATAAGTTGGGTTTCCATTATTGGTGATCGAACTTCTTTCACAGACCTGAGTCCCATTTCCTTATACTTCATTGAAAACATTTCCTTTGGAAGACTCTTCATAAACAGGTCTGCCAAGTTTTTCTTCGTTTCAATGGTTAACTGCAATTACTCCTTTCTTGAGTAGTTGACTTACCGTTCAATGTCCAAGACTTGCGCATATCTTGACTTTTTCCATTATAACTCTCATTAGAGACATTATAGATTCATATCCTGATTCTCTCAATTAATCAAGACCGTTTGAAATGACTTCTTCCAAAATGGGATCTCTACAAGTTAGGTTCTAAGTCATTCCTCCTCATTATTTAATAATTGCATCTACTTATGCAATCAATTTTGACAACATTATAAAAAATGTTCTTATTTGATTTTACAAAATAATTGTAACTTCTCTAGGAATCATAATTAACATTGACAGTTAATTCACAAGAAGTGATTAAGTCATTATAGACTTGCATTCACTAGAGGCATAAGAAATTTGTAGGCAATTTACTTGCTATTTCAACAAGCACATCATTGTGATGAGTAACTCCTCTGCTCGTGCCCAATCCTCTACAATTTATACCCAAATATATAGACAATGTCTATTTAACATTTTACATTATGTAATGCAAATGTTCACAATTTATGCATCGCTAATATCGTAACACCTCGTTGTTGGGTATTTAGTCGACCGCCCAATCTTCCAATACATTACATATTAATCGGAATTTTACTTTCCTTTCGATGTCATTTAAGACATCGCAATTTCCAAAATTTGGAACCATATAATCCTTATGGAAAGAATTATTCTCATGCCGTAAAATTGTTCTCTCAACAATTACTGACGAACTACAACACTAGGAAATTTGTATGACAACGTCATATAAATTCTCCCCCGGTTTCATGACATTTTTCAAAGGCTATGAAGTACACATTTCTTGACCAGTGTCTCGATTGTCAATGAAATAACAAAACAGAAGGAATGTAAAACTAACCTAATTAAGGGTCTAAAATTCCCGTAATTAAGTTACCAAAGAAGTCATTTATTATTTGAGTACTTCATCTTCACTGTATTTACACAGTGGTACTTATGGCATTTTGTCGCCGGGCCAAACTCCTGAACAGCTGAACTCACATGATCATAACTATGAATCTGATTATTCTTATAATCATAATTATCTTATGAACTATCTCAAATTCTATTCAGGTCCAATTTGCATATGTTGATCAATTATTAATTGATCCTAATATATAATCAAAATGTCATGAAACAAGCTTACGCGAAACTTGTTATGCATCATTCCCTTCACACCGAATGGATCATACAAGTTCTTATATCTCATAACTTTATAAAACTATGAGACATCAATTTTCTAGTGCATATATATGAGACTAATAGTCTCCATGTGATCTGCCACTGTTCTTCGCAAGTGACTATACAGTAAGCCATTTTCATGTAAGTGATAAACAAAAGGCCTTATCAAAATGTCCCACTCAAAAGAGCATATATGCAAATGCAATCTGGACACCTTGGTGAATGGATAACTCTAATGAGATCATGGATCCATCGAAGGACCCTAATGACTTAATCTCATATAACAACCGATCAATCTACTTGGACGATATACCTAATGACATCAAGACATTTACTCCACTCGTTTATGCCTTTATAATTCCCAAGAAGGAATCTTCAAATCCACTAATATTGGTACGGATACCAGTTTGGACTTGGCTCTACTTTACAGACATTCCACAGAAAATATGTGAAAGTTAGATATACTCCTCACCCAAACAACCACCGATCTGTTTGAATTCAAGTTTCTGGATCTTTTACTTTTGCAAGTAAACTATACAGAGTATATCTTTCATTCCATGGTTTTCTCCCCACTAGAAAATTACTGCCACTTTCTCTGGCTCCTTAGAAATGGATACTCATTTCCGTAGCCCCTGTACACAATTTGTTTGTTTACGGATTATGTCTTTATGTGTCCGTACAGGCACAAACCACCACTATTGATTTGTGTCAAGCACATGGCACATACAGTTTCCGAGTACAGATCCTCAAATCCATACCAGTACGGATACTATCTTTATGGATTTGGCTTTCCTTTCCAAACATTCCAATCGATGCCTGCACATAATTCCTCAAGAAGGAAATCTTCAAACCCATATAACATTTATGTTACTACTCTTTGGGTCTGGCGCTCTTTTGATAACTTTTCTATTAACGTCATCATGCATCTTCAATGCCTGGAACATCATAATTTATGGTCCTAGAATATCATTCTTATCCGCAATTCCCACTAGGAATGACCATACAAATGTCTCATCAAATTTTAGCTTTAACCTAAAACTTTGAAGACCATTTTGAAGTACAATTGTACCAGGTACTGCCAATGTACCCACAATTTCTCAAAAGAAATCTTCAAATCCAACATACGTAGGTATACCACTCTTTTGGATTTGGTTAACCATGGCAACAGGATGACTTAAACCATTGCCCACTAGGCGTACTAAGAAAACAGTGTATTAACAGTGTGATTTAAACAGTGTTCGATACCGTCACACCATGCTCATAAAGGCATCTTCAAATCCATTTTAGTACTACAATCACATCTCTTTGGATTTGGCTATACAAACACTTTCTGGCCTAGACATATATGCAAACATCTAGTATACAAACCAGTTACAACATGCTTACAAAGTCGCCAATGAGATGATTTGATATCAACAGATATTCACAAACAATATATGTACAGAGATGTAAACATGATACGACTGCCACTAATCACCACAAAATTTCTAAGGCAATCTCTAGATCAGAAATCCAGTATGACGCTATTCTCCGTTTGATAAACATGCCTGTCATCACCATTTTAATTTGCAAAAAATTAAAATAGAGA
Source organism: Papaver somniferum (assembly GCF_003573695.1). NCBI lineage: Eukaryota > Viridiplantae > Streptophyta > Magnoliopsida > Ranunculales > Papaveraceae > Papaver > Papaver somniferum. The sequence goes on along the minus strand of NC_039360.1, from coordinate 45,787,573 downwards.
AATGAGAAACTTACCGTACACATGATTCATTCCGGAAGATAGCCCTACCAAGATACCCTTTTGATCTTTCTTGTTACCCCGTCAGGCAAAGAAGGATCTCAAATAACATTATCTTTGTCTCTTGTCTCTTTAGGAAGAGATTTTCATCGGAACAAAAAAAATAAAAATAAAACGGTTACTGGACAGGAAGTCCACCAAACCCAATAAGTTTCTCCTGTTAGGGTTTCTTCTATGTAGACACACAATGGTACTGTCTATTCACATCATCCTATGAAAAGCAATCTCTCAAAATCATACAACTTTTGATTTTCATTGTTTCAAAGGATTCAATCATAGAAGCGTTCTTAGGGAATTCTATATATACAGCATACATTTGGACATTTAACAAATTTTCAATGCATGCGCCCCTGAACAAAATTTGAACATTAAAAGAGAAGGAGATAAACAAACTTATCTGTCTCGGTCACATATCACAACCATGTTGGAGTCCACCAGAACCCAGTCCGTTCGAATTGTTGCTGCTTACTTAAGTATGCTTTTGGTTTAAGGTCCACCCAAAAACGCTCTTAAAACTCAGACACGTTCCACCCTCCAATGTCGAAATTAATTGTCGAAAACTGTTGGAAAATTGACACTAAACAGGGTGAAGAAAAGAATGTTGTATTAGTGTTCAAGGCTCTAATAATAGATTCTTTTCGACAATTATTCGACCCTTCCCAATAAGATTGGCGAGTACAAATAGGTCAATGAATATTGAAGGATACTTGAAGCCCCACAACAATGTTGGATTCAAAGCTTGTACAACCTTGATCCAACCAAGAACACACAGGTTTTGTTTCTGATGATGCTTGTAAGAGAGAAAAACAGAGAAAGTTGAGATGTTCTTCATGTTTGAATGAAACCAAATCATCACTACTTATAGGGAACTCATGTCTATTGGAGATGCCTCTTCACTTCCGAAAGACACATAAAGTGTCTAATGGGAATGGTTGTGTCTTTTGTGAACCATCACACCCATTAGAGGTGCCTCTTGATCTCCACCTAACATCCATTATGTCTACTAAACACAGGACACTCCCCCATCGTAGCGGCAAACCAAAAACGAAAAACATTTATTTTCTATGTTATTGAAAATATCCAAGCGGCAAACCAAAAACGAAAAACATTTATTTTCTATGTTATTGAAAATATCCAACAGTTTTGTCTGCTTGTTCATTTGAAGGCAAGAACAAAGACTAAAACAGTCCAACGCTTCCTTAAGACAAGAAGCAGCAGCCACAGTTCCTTTAAAAAGGAATAAAATGTCATACGCAAAACAAAGATGGGTCAATTTAGTAAGTTTACTATGAGGATGAAAAGCAATTTTTTTCAATTAAGCCTGCTTTAGAAGAATAAAACTGAAAATATCTGTGAACAAAACAAACAACTAGGACGGCAAAAGACAACCTTGTTATAATCCCCTTTTAGCCCCCAAAAATCCATTAGGTGAACCATTAACGAGAATATAAAACTTCGAAGAAGAAATACAAAGAGAAATCCATGGGCGCAACACGTTTATTTTTCCGGCACAACACAACACAACACATCATCTAGTTGGCACGGCACAACATGACACACCTTAGTATCCGGCACAGCACAAAAAGGCACACAGCATGCCAAGCACGTGACTTCGTGGGCTAGGCCGTGCTGGAATAATGATGTTTGTTGAATTTGTAAATTTCTAATATAATTTTGGACAAGTCAAGTAATTGTTTCTCAATTTTGGATTTTTTTCTATAAGGTGTGTTGTTTTAGTATAATTTCTGAAAAAGAAACAGGAATAATGATGTTTATTGAATTTGTCAAATTATTTCTCATGTACTGTGATAAGATTTTGGTTCATTTGAGTGACAGACCATGCACAACCATCTCAAAAGTATAGTTGGTAAGAGTGGGAGATCATATATAGTTGAAGTTTTCCGTCTCTATTTTGCTCCATTATTCAACTTGAAACAGTTGAAAATTGTGACGAGTTTTTGAGGACGATTATGACTAAAGCTTCGTTTGTGATTGTTTTTTTTAACTAAAAGTATTTCGTAACAAACTTGTAATAAACTTTTATCAAAAATTGTGTTTGGTAAATTTTTTTCAAAGTGCTTTTGGAGAGAAGCACTTTCATTTTAGGTCTGCTTTTAAAAGCTACTCAGCACTAGCTTTTAAAAGCTGGAAAAGCAGAAGCTATGGACCCACATAATTCGATTTAATTGATTCTCTATTTTAACCTTGTTAATTTATTATAAAGACAAGTTTTACCCTCAAATATTACATTTAACATTATATTTCTAACTTTTATTTTATTTCTCTATTTTTATTTTATTTTTTATTTAAAATAATAAATACAATAATTTATTAAAATAAAAATAATAAAAAATTTAATAAATATTAAAATAATAATATTTTCTAAGCAAACCATAATAATAATTTTTTTTATTAAATAATAAAAAATTAAAAAATTAAATAAAAAAAATAAAAAAAAATAAAATACATATTACTTATATTTTATTAAATATATTAAAATTAGAAATATAATTTACTATAATAAAATTGCATTTAAAACTAATTTTTGAAGTATGTTTATTTGCGTCATTAACTACATCACTATCACTTTTAAATATTAGTTTGCCAAACAGAATTTACAGTTTGTTAATTGCACAGTGCTTTTAAAATTATAGTTTACCAAACGTCATGCCGATTTATTTCCACAGCACAGCACAGCACAACAGAAAAGCGCTTTTCTAAAATTCACAGCAATACCAAACTAGCCTTAATTTGATCTTTTTCCTTTTCCATTATAATTTTAACGTATGAGGTTGGATAGAAGCCAACTTAATTACGAAGGTTAGGCGGAAAGCGGGTCAAGCTATATAGTGGCGTCGTGGAGTTTTTACTTGGCTAGCTCTTTGTTGTGAGTCTTGTGACACCACTTTTTTCTTTCTGATGTTTTTTTTTTATCGGCAAAGGTAAGAAAATAATGATAAAGCTTATCAGGGATAAGCAAGGGAAAACAACCCGAGCCTCAATATAAGCATCTTACTTTTTACACGAGTTTTAATCCATGTTAAGGGGAAAAAGTTATGCATACATACTACGAACTCTATATTTGACATCTAAAATACAACAACCAAACTTGTACTATGTATGGATTGATCAAGTAAAACAATTCTCCAATAAGAAAATCTTTAATAAATCGATCAAAAAAACAAAAAAGAAAACCTTTAATAGCTGAGCACAAGTTTGGAAAGCTTCGAATCTTATACAAATTTGACATCGAAAATTCAAAACAAATTAGAGAGTATAGGTATGCTCATAAATAAACAATGAACCAAATAACCTTGAATATGAGAGAGAAGGAGTCGTACAACAACATGCATGAATATGAATTCTCAAATAACCTTGAATATACACAAAGTAACCAGCACTCAATCATCTCCCATTCATCTAGTAACAGTCTAAAAGAACCATTAAGATCAATAACCATTAGATTATCATCATTACAAAGCAAAAACAACAACCAAATCTCTAACATACTTTCGAAAATTAAAAACCTACATAGCAATCTTCTCAAACTCAAACTGAATATTAATAATCAAAATCAATTTCCCCTCAACCCATCTCCTGCATCTAAGAGAATCAAAGTCAAATTCAAACAACTTCCTCACCATTTATTCTTTCGCATATTGCCTCTTCCCTTACCTCTCTTCGTCTGCGATTTCTTAACACTCAGACCCTTGGAGACTGGAGCTTTGCTGGGTAATTCCTTCTCGGTTTCGATCTCAGATGCTTCATGTTGTCCCCCTCCCCTCTGCTTCCAACTCTACCACCTCCTGTCTCCGTACTATGGAAGTAATAAATTAGGACATGGGACGGAAAGTGCTTCACCTTCTGGACGCACTATGAAATCTATCTCCTCTGCGGGTACCCATGTTTTGAAGATTGGGATTGTGTTGTGGGGTTCTTCTCTACCTCTAACTCCCTGCATTCTCTGCTTTGAAAATCTCTCCTCAATTCTTTTTCTTCACTGGTTTGATCTTACGACTCATTGGTTTTTTATAGCTTTTACAGTCGGCAGAATTTTAATCGTTTACTCGTCTCATAATGCTTTTAATATCATGTTTATTTCTCTTAAATTGCAATCTATCAAAACCCTTGGATTCAATGCATTTTCTCCAATTTTGATTATATTCTCGTATAACTATTTGTTGGTTGAGTTTCCTTGGATTTCAGGTGTTGATTCTCTGCCGGATGCTACCTTTCTCAGTGCCCCATGCACCCTACATCACCGGAAAATTTTGCATTTGGACCTTGGGAGATGGACAAGCTTCGGTCACTTTCACTCTGATCCTACCTCTGACTCACCCCAACCTCACCTTATCTTCACCTAGAAAAAATCCAAATTTTTTACTTGGTACCCAAGAACCCAACAGTTTGATAGTCTTGCATTGTTTGACCCAAAAACCTCAAAGAAACAAAACAAACAACATCAATGCTCACTTGCTGATTCTACAAAGTAATTTTGCCCTTTGGCATACCTCTCGTATGATGATAAGACAAACAAGCTTCAAAAAACTTTCTGCATGCATGAAGCTTAGAGAGAATCTTAGTACTTGTCTCTGCAATAATCACATGGCTAGAATTCCCATCATTATTCACCATACACTCCATCTCAATCCCACTACAAGAAAGGTTTACTCTCTCTGGACTAGTTATAACAATTCACAGCATTACCCAGTCAAAGTTACAGAAACTATTATCCTCTCAAACTCTTTCAAGAAATTTTTGAATAACAATTTTATCACCAACTGGTTGACTATATCAATGGATCATACAACTGAAGAATCTTCTGTAGATGAAATTACTGAAGCTATGCAAGCAAGCCAAATGCTCCATGATTCTCTAAGGCCGGTTGTGATTCTTAACAGAGAATATTTGAAACCTGAACCTATTCAGGATGACAAGTTATGTGCCGTTGGAAAACTTCATAGTAATCTTCTTGTAAATCATCAAGAAGCTCAAACTTATGCTAGAAAGACATCATTGTGACACCATATCTTAAAAGAAAAAACCATTTCTTTTTCCGTTTTCATCACCCAACTGACATTCTCTCTGTCAATTACCCAAAGCCTTGGATAATACATCATTCCATGTTATCCATAATTCAGATTCCTTTTGAAGGTGTTCAAAAAATACAAGAAGAAGAGTTTGATAGAGTCTTGATAAGCATAACATTAAAAAGAGTTCCAAACATGGAACTCTTATTGTTCCATGTTTATAACCTACAGTGCCCTGGAAGAAATAACAAGACCAGCATGAAAGTTTTTATTGTTCAAAGATCAGTATGGAAGAGATTTTTATGAAAAGAATGTTGAAGTTATGGTAGACATCAAAGTTGATCACATTCTTCCTTATGGTACTCACTGCATGGTAGACGGAGTTAAAACATGGATCGAATTTTCTTATTCCCTCCATCCTTTCAAGTTATGCCAATCATGTAGAATCCTTGATCACTCAAGAAACAATTGTACTCCAAAAAGAAGAGAATTACTTGCTGCAAGATTAGCTCTAAGCACTAAGAATCTGGTAAATCCGTCATTCAATCATCAACTTTCTGTGACAAGGGAAGTTTCTAACAGCTCGATGTCTTCCCCTATCTTTGAAGCATCTCGGAACTCTTTTGCATCCCTTGCCACTTCTTCAAAGAGCTCTCAAGTTCATTCTGACTTTGATGCTCCTTCTCAAAAGAAGTCTATGATGGTTACTCCAATACTCGAAGGACTTGTAAATGAAAGTAACAAGAGTCTACAGACTATTTCACTGTCACAGTTATCTAATCAGTTCCTTGTCACTGCAAACAATAAAACGGTGAAGCTGCAAAACCAGAAATTGGAGGATTATAACTTCAACCCTTTCAAAGCCAGGACCAGCAACAACAATTTTTCTAATGTTATCCCTAAAACTAATCAAGAGTACCCACCGGGTTTTGGCCCACACCCACTTTTCTCTACCCCCATCACCCATCAAACTCCCTCAGCTTCTTCTAATTCCAAAAAATGGACCCGAAACAAAACTAAGAAATCTGATACCTCTCCTAAACCTTCTCAAATCGAGTTTCATGGAAATCAGATCGGTATAAAGAAAACGAAAGATAACATTGGTCAGTTTTCTTCTCAAGGGTCCCTCAAAAAAATCACAACTTCAATCCCGAATTTGATCCAACCTCAGAACCCTAACTTTTGGTCCTCTTATCAACACAATCAAAATGCCTCTTCCAATCTAAATTTTCGATTTGGATCTTCTGGAAAATCCACACCAGCTGATAGTAGCAAAAACTTCATCAGAACTTGAAAGGCAGGCAAAACTAGTAAGGAAAAGGTTCCAGTAAGAGGACAAGGAGCTAAGGTAGCAAACGGGGAGCAATCTTCACCTCCAAATCCTTTGGTAGCTAAGAATAACTAGGTTAGTTATTCTAAAACCTTTCCTTTTACTGTGAATTCTAATTTCTCGAGTTTCAGTTCATACTATCTTGTCAATCTAAATTTTGCTTGCCATACCCTAAATTTTTTATGTTTCTCCTATCCTGCTGTTTCTTATTTTTGGCAATTCGTCAATATTGTAGCTTGGAATTTTCAAAGCCTAGGCCCTAAGCATACCAGACAACAATTAGAAAAACTGGTTTTTCCCAAAATCCTGACATTCTATTTCTTTCTGAAACAAAAAATTTGAAAAAATCTATGTTTTCTATTGGTACTGCTGGAGGTTTAGTTGTGGCTTGGCATAAGTCCACTAAACTTAGAGTTCTTCACATTGACAATAACCAAGTTAACTGTAGTATTTGGGATGAAAACACTAAATCTGAATGGATCCTCACTTGCATGTATGGTAGCCCTTATAAAGATAGTAGAAAAGATGAACCTTGGAAATTAGTAAATCAAATGGGTGAAACTATGAATATGCCTTGGTTAGTTCTAGGTGACCTTAATGTTATTCTTCATAAGGATGAAAAAAGAGGTGGAAATCCCGCTAATGATGCTGACATTAGAAAATTTTCTGCCATGTTCAATAACCTAGGTCTTAAAGACTTAGGTTTTATAGGATTCCCCTTCACTTGGTCTATTCACCAGGATGGTGATTCCCATATAGAAGAAAGACTTGATAGAGGAATGGAAAATGGGAAATGGATTACACAATTCCCAAATACTAGTCTTAGACACTTAAATCACTCTGGTTCTGATCACTCTGTTGTTCTTCTAAACACCTCTATTCCTTGTCAGAATGGCTCTAAGCCATTCAAATTTTTTGGTCTATACCAAGAAGAACAGAAGTGTAGAGACATCATCAAGTCTTCTTGGCACAAGAACTTTAATGGTTCTACAACTTTCATTTTGGTCAACAGACTTGCCAATGTTAAAAAGGAAGTCAGTCTGTGGAATAAATTTGAATTTGGGAAAATAAAACACAATTTGGTCCTCTTAAATAGAAAACTTGAAACTATAATAGAAAACCCCAATATTAGGCTTAATGATCAAAACCTTCTTGATACTAAAGCTGAAATCCAAAAGCTCGATGATTATGAAGAAGAATTCTGGAAAATTAAAGGTAGAGACAACACCATAAAGCTAGGGGATAGAAATACCCATTACTTTCACCAAAATGCCATCATAAGACAAAGAAGAAACAATATTCAGGGTCTGATGATAGAAATAATATTTGGATTGAGGGTAGAGATAATATAGCCAATTGTTTGAATGTTTATTTTGAAACTCTCTTAACCACTTCAAGGCCTGTAATCAATAATGATATTGTCAATCTGGTTCCTCCCTCCATTACCGACACTGAAAATAGTAAACTCATGGAACCTCCCTCTGAAATTGAGATCCATGATGCTTTATTTGGTATGCCACCTAACTGTAGCCCTGGCCCTGATGGCTTTCCGTCTTGTTTATTTCAAAAAAATTGGAATATAGTTAAAAAGGATGTCATTGAAACTATCCTAGCTTTCTTCAACAGTGGTCATATGTTAACTAAACTTAATTCTACCTATATCTTCCTCATTCCCAAGGTCCTTCACCCAAATGGCCCTAGTTACTACAGACCTATAAGTTCGTGTAACATTGTTTATAAAATTATATCTAAAGTCATACCCAATAGAATTAAACCCTTCCTTGACAGACTTATTTCTCCTTATCAATCAGCTTTTGTTAAGCAACGTCTTATCTCAGACAACCTTCTTGTTGCTCATGAGATAATACATGCTATGAGAAAGAAAAGGAAGAGCAAAACTGATTTCATGGGTTTAAAAATTGATATGTCTAAGTCCTTTGACCGTGTGGAGTGGAATTTTCTTATTGTCATTCTTCGAAGGATGGGGTTCTGTGATGCTTGGTGTAACCTTATTTACCAATGCATTAGCACTTGCCAATCTGATATCCTGGTAAATGGGGTTCCTTGAAAACCCTTTAAACCTTCTCGTGGGCTGAGACAAGGGGATCCCTTATCCCCTTATCTCTTTATTCTTTGCATGGAGTCATTCTCTAGGACTCTCTCTAATGCAGAAGAAAATGGTTTGTTCTCTGGTTTCAAAATTAACAAAAATTGTCCTTCTATTAGTCACCTGCTCTTTGCAGATGATTGATTAATTTTTGGCAAAGCCACTATTAGTCAAAGCCAAAACCTCTTAAAAATCCTTGAGGATTATGGCAGTACCTATGGGCAGATGATTAATTTCTTTAAGTCTGGAATTCTCTTTACACCTCACATCCCCAACAAAATAAAGGTAGAGATATTATCAATATCCTTAAGGTTAAGAAAATCAGGTTGAATGACAAATACTTGGGTGGTCCTCTTTTCACTATCAGATCTAAAGTTGCTTGTTTTGAAAATATTTATAAAAACATGGAAGGTAGATTAAAAGGATGTAAAAGTGAATCCATGTCCCCTCCTGGTAGAGGTATTATGGCCAAAGCAGTCCTAGAGTCTGTCCCAATTTATACTATGTCCACTTTTATTTTGCCTAAAACCACTATTAAGAGAGTTGACAACATTATTAGGGATTTTTGGTGGGATAAACTTGGTCCTAAAAGGGTTTTTATATGGCTAGCTGGAGGGGTTTGTGTAAAACAAAAGAAAAAGGGGGTAATAGCCTTAAAAAACTGGATATCATGAATTTATCTTTGATTGCTAAAAATGGTTGGAGACTTTTCCACCAACCAAATTCTGTTTTTTCTAAAACTATGAAGGGTAGATATTATCCTACTACTAATCCGTTCCACGCTACTTGTAATGATGGTTCTTCCTGGGCTTGGAAAGGGGTTTACAAAGGTCTTATGATTATTAAAGATCATAGCATTTGGCAAATAGGAAATGGCTTTCAGGTCAACATATGGAAGGATAATTGGGTTGCTGATGATGAAGGTAAAACCTATCAGATTCTTTAGTTTAGGTGTCCACAATGGTTTGAATCTTGTAAAGGATCTTATGAATTATACTGGTTGGAACTTGGAAATCCTTAATGCTCTGTTTTCTTGGGATGTTGTCACCAAAATCTTAACTATTATCCCTAAGAAAGACTCTGAATATGTTTTAAGATGGATCGTCAACCCCCAAGGAAAATTCTCTAGCAAATCTTTATATAATCTTCTGGATAAGAAATCTGATCAACCAAATGACACTTTAGCTATAAAAATTGGTAAGTTACAAGTTATTCCTAGAGTCCAGTTTTTTACTTGGAAATTTAAAACTAATATGTTACCCTTTAGTGGTATCCTGGCTAGGTATAGTCATCATGTAAACCCTATTTACACTCTGTGTAATAGCCATATTGAAACAGGTGAGCATTCCTTAATGTATTGTTGCTTTGCTAAAGCTGTTTGGGCTCATTGCTCAATAAACCTTGAAATTGTATGTACTGATTATAACAATTTAAATGATTGGTGTAAGAGTTGGTTCTTGAGTGGGATCCCTCCAACCCAATGGGGGTCATGGGAAAGTTTGTGTGCAACCATCTGCTGGTTTGTCTGGAAAGCCAGGTGTGATTCAGATTTCAGAAATACCAAGCCATGCCCAAGACACACATCAACTCAGATTATCAGTCACTTGAGCTTGTCCAATCAACAACTGCAGGGAGCACACAATAGACCATCTACTAGGAGTCTTGACGATGAGGCTCTAACCTCAACTCTGAACTTATCCTTTGCATATAATGCGGTCTATGATTCTATTACGGGTCTAACAGGAATTGGTGATTGTATTTTAGGTCCAACAAGAGAAACCATCGGCAGGAAAACCAGAAGGGTCAGATCTCATGACAGAAAAAAGGGAGAATATTTAGCTGCGCAGGATGCTCTGGATTGGGATTCCCAACTCAATGGCAGAGTACTATACTTACTGGGAAGCAACAAGAAGATCATCAATGCAATGAAAGGTGGAAGTAGAAGCACAAGTTGGAAGACCAATGAACTTCTAGATAATCTAATTTTAAGCTTAAACTCTTTTGAACAAGTTATATGTAAAACTACTAACATTACTAACTCCTCCGATCTCCACAGACTATGTATAGCCGGAGTGAGATCTCAAAGTCCTCAAGTGTGGGAGGCATCTACTCCTACAACTCTTTGTCAGTAAACTCTTTTTTATCTATAAAAAAAAGGTATGCTCATAAATACTTGGAAGATTCGGATTTTGTAGTTGTTTTCATGTCAGTTGCTATGATAGGAGATGGAAACAGATTCTCAAAGATGAAGAGGTCTCTACCTCCTCGTAAAATTTATCAATTCTTGATCTATATTGCCTCTTCAAGATCATTTTCTTCAGCACCAATTCTTCATCAGAAATTCTGTAAGAGATGGAAACAAATTCTCAAAGACGAAGAGGCGCTTGGAAAATTCTCTTCCTCCTCACAAAACTTCTCAATTCTGGATCTATATAATTGGGTCCTCAAGACCATTTTCTTCAAGACCATGGCATTCTTCATCAGAATTTGAATAAACTCCAGTTCATTGTCACTTCCTTGTAGACCACTAATCTCGACAGACTTCAATTGTTTCATGGTGTCGGCCAACAACCCTTCTAAATCGACAGTTGGCTAACATTAGCGACACAAAACAATGACAGTTAATACACCACAAGGACTCTATAATCTCCAATCTACTTAAACCAATTGCGAAATCATTCATGGCTACCTACCTCACCAGTATGCGGATCTGACTCCATCTCCTGTTCCGCGTCAGTGTCACTGTGATTGTAATTGTAATTGTGATTGTAACTATAATTGGTTTCCACGTCCTAGGATAGTACATAAAATTCAGTAACTCTTTAAAAATCACAATCAATCAATCTTTTGGAAATTGGGTGAATAAGGCTAAGAAACTACACCAATTGCTAAACAACAAAAACAAAAATAACCTGACAAAGTTCCAATTTGATGGATTCGATAATAGGAGAGATCTTGACTAAGGAGGCTATGGCATGCATAGAATCTTTTGATGGACTTATATTTTGCAGCTTCAGACGTTGCAGATTAGAAAACTCAAAAGGTTGCTCTTGTAACAGTTCTTGAACTCTTCTAACATCCTGCACATATAAAGGTGAACAATAGAAATTTCAATTAGATAATAAAGTGTACCCTCAAAACTATAACTCGAACTTCAACACGCTTGCAGAAATAAAATAAAAGGTATAATCTAAAAAGAGCATAACTACCAGCCGCAAGGCTGATTAATAGCGCTAGGAAACACATGGACAACCTAAAAAACCAATACTGAGGCAGAAATTGTTAACCTCAAGCACGATATTACATCTCAAACAACAACTTATAATTTTACCAAAAATGAAACCTGTCCAGGTTATAAGAGCTTCTCCAATGGATTGTATGTGAAGATAAATGTCTAAGTCCACATAGGATAGACATTCATTTTCCATAAAATTCTTCTCCAACCCAATTTCTTAAATTAATGTGAAGATGATATGACTTAATTTTTGGTGGACATTGTCAAGGTGAATGTCAAGTTTTAGACATCCACCTTGACAATGTCAACCTATCCTAATAAGCTTTTATTAACTAAAAATAAAAACTACATTTAATTAAAAAAAAGTCACAACCAACACCATTGGAGATGAATTATTTTTTCACCCTAAAATGAAGTTAACATTGGGATGAGGATGTTTTGTTTGTGGTTCCACCTAGGAAACACACACAACACCATTGGAGAAGCTCTAATACTTAATTACAAGCTAGAAAGTTATGAAAGGCTAAATGGTTTTCGGAAAAAAAAAATGAACCAGGTTGTGCAGTAGAACGACTTGTTTAAACATTCATCTACTGCAGTTATTTTATCTATAAGAAAAAAAAAAAGAAAAAAAAAGAGAGAGAAAGAGGGCATACCTTGAGTGGTCGCAATGATATTGTTAGATCTTTCACATTACGAAGTGATTTTAGAGATTTTAAAGTATCTTGAGCATGTATCCTCCAAAACTTGGCATTTAGCTTTCGTGGTTTTAATTGTACGCCAACATCAGCCCTGACCAGAGAAGAGACATCTTCGAGCAACATATAGTCTAAATTTGATAAAACCAAATACACGAGGTTTGGAGCACATAACCTCAATGTATTATGAATTGAACTATGATAACCGATATGTACTTCAAAATGCTTCAGTGAAAGAGAAGATATGGTGATGTTTAAAGGTGCACTACTATTAGCCACACCTAAACTCAAGTGTTTTAGTGTATGAGAAGATATATTGATGTTTAAAGGTTCAGAATTACGAATGCCACTTAAATCCAGGTGTTCCAAAAGAGGACAATTGTTACATAACTTGGTTAACGCATCATAATCAAACGATGGGTTATTAAGTTTCAGATATCTGAGGCGAGGTAATGATATAAAATTCGGCAGGATAATTTTACAGGACGTCGACAAATCTAGTTCCAATTTTGTCAATAAATTACAAGTAAAGACACAATCTAGAACCCGAAATTCGCGATCGTTATTATTATACGAGCCATAAAACTGGACATATATATCTTCAACATTAGATCTAGCGACACCGATTATCCATCTACGAAGATGACTGATAGACTTAAAAGCTGCATACCCACCAATAAGATGAAATCGTCGCATATCAAAACATCTGTTATCACGGAGACTTAATACGTTGTCGACAAGACGGTCTAAATGATAATTACAACGATACGATTGTTGTGGTAGATCAGATATATCAAAATTCAAAAAGGGAAGAGAAGTCCAAATATATCTCCATCTCTTTGACAATATACAGGTCTGGACAGCTTGTTTCACCTTAACGAAAGAGAGGATGTGATGAATTAACAAATCTGGTAACTTGCTGATATTGTCTTCATCAATGGTAGTATTAAAATATTAGGAATTTATTGCCTCCATGGTTTTCTTTTTCTTTGGTTACCTTGTCATGCAAAAAAAAAGATCTTCCTTGATATAAATCACACGTAGAAACCTCACCGCAGTATATTTGGTTTATATAATAGATAAACCGCCGCAAATAGATTTCCATTACTTGAGCAACACGGATCTACTGAACCCTTTCCGTATATGGAATACGTATCTCTAAGATGGTCTAGACTCTAGGGACGGTTATGTTTTGGGAGTCTGACTCATCGACCATCGGTCACTCAAGAGGTATGAGCCTATAGAACGGATATAGCAACTTTTGTAGAGAATATTCTCTTCGTAAAATTGATTAATCGACCACAGATCCTAATCAAGTAATAAAAGCCAGATCAAAAAGACTTAAACTGTGGTATCGAATCACCCCTCTCCATCTACACCATTTTCCGTTTCAGATCATGCTAAGAATATGTAGACTCTTTTAATTGGGAGATCTAAGGCGAGCACCCTTCCAAAGTGCAATGGAAGTCTCGAAATTAGGCCATGATCCTTGCAGATTTACTAGGGGTTCGCCAGGTCATTGTAATAATGCAAAGCAACACCTCAGAGTCCCAATATAAAGCATTTTATAAAAGGCTTCTCTTAAATGTAGCCCACACTTTTATTAACCATTACCCAAAAAGTTTGAGCTATAATGAAAAGTTAAAGTTACCAAACATATCCTAATCTTTTTACTAATAATCCTACTTCTTCCCCAAAATCAGAATAGAGACCCTAAATCTTTTTTAAACCTTAACTTTATCTTTTTTACATCTAAACCAAATTATATTTCAATTTATTTTTAATTGTTCTTTCTTAATTCTTACAAATTACACAACTATAAACCCTAATTTTTACTTTTTCCAAAACAAACTAAACCCAACTTTTCATCTTTTGATTACAGTGATATCGATTGAGGTTATATTCTAACTATTTCGTTTCTCCACGACAATATTAATCGAAAATCGAATCGTAATCAAATAAGGTTTTGATTCTTTTTCAAAAAATCAATTTTCTAAAACTCTATAAGCACTATTATCTATAAAAAATTCTGAGATGATGTTCTTTTCTCCAAATCATGATCACATTAAATTGCGTATTCTTAAAAATCATTAATCATGCCATCGATCTTACATAACTTTAATTACGAAAATTATATAATTAGATTTCTTTTATTTTTTTTTGATTTAAGGATTTGAAAATTTATTTTGGGCTATATATAAAAATTGTAAAAAAATTTATGGGTTATGTTAATTATTATATGAGAATCCGTTTGGATAAATTAATGACTTATTTTATGTGGGTTATGGTTAATAAAAGAATGGACTATATTTAAAAGAAGTCTTATAAAATACGACACGCAAACTTGTACTATATGGATTGATCAAGTAAAACAATTCTGCATTAAGAAAACCTTTAATAGCTGCGCACAAGTTTGCAAAGCTTCGAATCATAAATAAAATTGACATAGAAAATTCTAAACAAATTAAAGGGTATAGCTATGCTCATAAAGGTCCAGGGTTCCAATTAATCAATTGTTTTTGCCAAGAAAGCTTCCGAGAGCAAGTGGGTATTGTAGTTTTCGTGTCAATTGCTACGATGCGCTTGGAAATTTTTCTACCTCCTCATAGAACATCTTAATTTTGGATCTATAAGAGCTATTCAAGACCATTTTCTTCAAGACCATGGCGTTCTTTATCAAAATTTCTGTAAACTTCAGTTCAACATCACTTCCTTCTAGACCACTAATCTCGACATACTTCAGTTGTTTCATGGTGTTGGCTAACAACCCTTGTAAATCGACAGCTGTCTGCACATTAACGAAACAAAATAATCGTTGTTAAGTACACCTCAACTCTATAAATTAACCTCCACTACCTGAAAAGATTTAAGCAAGTTGCAAAATGATTCATGACTACCTACCTGATAAATATCCAGAACTGAATCCATCTCCTGTTCCGGCTCTGGACCCAAATCTGATCCCTCATCAGATTCGTCATCAGAACTGTCACTGTCACTGGTGTCCACGTCCTAGATAAAGTTCAGAAATTAGTGAATAAAGTTAAGAAACTAACACTAATATTTGAACAACAAAAAAATATATAACTAAAAAAAAAAAAAACTAACCTGTTCCAATGCGAGGGATTCAACAATAGGAGAGATCTTGACTAAGGAGGCTACCACATGTATAGAGTCTGTTGAGAGACTCATAGTTTCAGGTGTTGCAGATTGGAAAACTGAAAAGGTTGCTTTTGTAACAGTTCTTGAACTCTTTTAACATCATCCTTCATTAGAACATACAAAGGTGAACAACTTCTTTCAATTAGATAACGTTCATTGTAAAATGTACGCTCAATATTATAAATAGAAATTCAACAATCAACACACCTCCAGAAATGTAAGAAAAGGTAAAAAATGTAGGTGTTCTTGTTAAACGAGTTGTATTACATCAAACATGCTAAAAGACGTCTTTGAGGGGTATTTGTTGTTTGCCATTTGGTGGAGTATGTGGAGAGAAAGGAATAACAGACTTTACAATAACTCGAGAAGACCCACTAAGCATATTATCATGGAAGTTAAAGAATTGTTATACAATTGGGCTATGCATACAGATACTTTTGATGGTTTCACTCTTTCTACTCTTATATGTAATTGGGATGCTGTTATTTCTACATCCATGTAACTTTGCTCAGGTCTTTTTATCACTACTTTAGTAATCAAGACCTTTATTTTTAATAAATTTTGCTCTTTGCCATCAAAAAAAAAAATGCTAAAAGAGCATAACTACCAGCCGCAAAAAGCTGATTGACAATGCTAACACAGACGCAAGATACACGCGCCCACGCAGCGACTAACGCCAAAATGATAATAAACATTATCATAATATTACAACTGGGATAGCCCTACCAGGTCAGTTGCCACAATATTACATGCATGTCATAATTACCCAATTAATTACAAGCTAGGAAGCCTAAATGATGTTGTATAGACATGATCGTAGTCTACCTTAATTAGCCATTTTCCTATTGTACATCTTAATATATCTGATCTCAAAACAATTTTCTAATTTTTGCATACATCAAGACTTACCGATAATAAGTAAGGAGAATTAGAGGACATACCTTGAGTATTGGTCGAAATAATAATGCTAGATCTTTCACGTAATAAGGTTGTTTTAGAGATTCTAATGTGTCTGGAGCAGGTACTGTAGGAAACTCAGCATTTAGCTCCCGTGGTTTTACTTGTACACAAACCTCAGCCGTAACCATAGACGAAACATATTCAAGCAACATATAGTCTAGTTTTGATAAAACCATATACACGAGATTTGGAGCATATAACCGCAGTGTATTATGAGTTGATTTATTACGTAATACTAAGTGCTCAAGGGTAAAACAAGATATGGAGATGTTTAAAGGTGCAGTACTAAGAACACCACTTATCTCTAAGTGTTTAAGGGTAGGAGAAGATATAGTGACGTTTAAAGGTACAATACTGCTAGTTGTCACGCCACTTAATTCCAAGTGTTCCAAAATAGGACAACTTGAACATAACATGGTTAAACGAAGTGTTTTTAAGTTTCAGATATTTGAGACGAGGTAATGACATAGAATTCGGAAGCTTACAGGACGTCGACAAATCTAGTTCCAATTTTGTCAATGACTGACAAGTAAAGACACAACCTGGTACCTGAAATTCGTCACTAGACAAGCCATTAAGCCGGATACATATATCTTCTGTTGGGAAAATTGGTACCCCGAGCGCAGCGGAAATCAGGATCACAAAGAACAATTGGTGATTTGAACCAAATACGGGAGAAATAATAAGAGAGAGACAGAAGATAAACAAACACACAAACCACAACACAAGATATACGTGGTTCACCTTTACAGGCTACATCCACGGTCAACACCACCATAAAAACTTCCATTAATCAAAGACCATTACATGCTCTTTCCGAAACCCAAGACAAGACCAAAGAGTTAACAAGACATACCCGAGAGCACCATCGAAGAAACCATAGGAACCAATTATCTAACCATTCCTCGAACCAGCCTCATGTCTTCTCTTTTACACCGTCTTCAAAGATGCTAGTAACAGAGGAGAAGCATGGAAACCGTCTAGAAACTTGGTTTAGGGAAAATCCCCAAACCCTAAACACTAGAACACCAAAATCCTCTCTTTACAAGTTTTTCGTGTTTTTTTCTACGTTCTCTACTAGGCTAGTGATATACACATAGGTAGGATTAGGGTTTCATAACTTAGCTAATAAGTCCCTTAACTTTAGGATTAAGAAACAATCAACGGTTGATTTTGGGTGAATACCAAAATCACTTCACCAACCCAACAAGTTTGAGTTATCCCAAACTCAACTTGACCGACCTATATCTCCTAGGATCTAGAATACACGGTTTTGGAGTTCCACACAATTTGGACTCTCACAAACCGTATCCTATAATATAGCATCCAACAATTCTCCACCTCGGATTATGCATTCATGCATGAGACAATCAATGAAATCTCCTTCGTCTTCCAACGTCGATTGCGCCATAGGCTGCCTACGTATCCTCTCCAAGGAATCAAACCGAATGTAGTTCACTTTTGAAGCTCACACCCGAACTTCCATCTTCATAGAAACCATCTCTTCGACCAAAATACCATGACATTGATAAAAGTCTTCAAACCATCTTCTACCTGAAGAATACTTGCGAAATTGATCATGTTTCACAAACACCATGAAAATCTTTAATCACCATCAACGAATCCTTGCACAGATTCCACCATTGATCACCAAGAGAACCATCCAGAAGAATCGCCATTAGCTCCACTTAACCAGTAAGCTAATAACATATTGAATTCTAACCCAGAAAGGAAGAATTAGCTTCAATATCATACTCCATCACATGTCATAATTACCGTGTATCTGAAACAACCCATCAGATTTTTCCACTGTGATTAACAGGCTTAATCCTTTAAGCGATTCCCAAACCATCACCAATCTGACATACTTTTACCACCATCACACCCAACATACTCTCTTAGAATATATACTATGTGAATGCCCATATTATTGTGGTACATGCTTTCGAGATCGGGCACATTCTTGATATTCCATGCAAGCAACCAAGAATACTTTAACATAGACTTAAGAACATAAATCTATAACATCTCGTGCATACCTTCGAAGCATTGCTGGACTTGATTTTACATGAGACCTCTCAGCCCCATCCTTTCTTCAAACTTTGTAACCCATTATTTATGGTGTATGATTACTAACACCTTTAAGAAGTAAATATGTATTCCACCTTATTCAGTTCTTATTCTGCATCCCATACTACATCATAAAACCAAACAAATAACATAAACTTATACCAAGTCGAACCTCCACGATTTTCAAATCACATCACAAATCCATCTTTGTGTAAAATCCGGTTGAAACAATATCTTCAAAACATATTTCTCCACCCGAACAATAAACCATCGTTCAATTCCAGGTTCAATCACACCAGCCATCCATGGCTCTGATACCAATTGTTGGGAAAATTGGTACCTCGAGCGCAACGGAAATCAAGATCACAAAGGGAAATTGGTTATTTGAACCAAATATGGGAGAAATAATAAGAGAGAGACATAAGATAAACAAACAGACAAACCACAACACAAGATATACGTGGTTCACCTTTGCAGGCTACATCCACGGACAACACCACCAGAAAAACTTCCATTAATCAAAGATCATTACATGCTCTTTCCGCAACCCAAGACAAGACCAAAGAGTTAAAAATACATACCCGAGAGCACCATCGAAGAAACCATAGAAACCAATTATCTAACCATTCCTCGAACCAGCCTCATGTCTTCTCTTTGACACCGTCTTCACAGCTGCTAATAACAGAGGAGAAACATGGAAATCGTCTAGAAACTTGGTTTAGGGCAAAGCCCCAAACCCTAAACACTAGAACACCAAAATCCTCTCTCTACAAGTTTTTCGTGTTTTTTTCTAGGTTCTCTACTAGGATATTTATATACACATGGGTATGATTAGGGTTTCATAACTTAGCTAATAAGTCCCTAAACTTTAGGATTAAGAAACCAATTAAGAGTTATCAAAACACTTAATCAACGGCTGATTTTGGGTGAATACCAAAATCACTTCACCGACCCAACAAGTTTGAGTTATCCCAAACTCAACTTGACCGACCTATATCTCCTAGGATCTAGAATACACGGTTTTGGAGTTCCACATAATTTGGACTCTCACAAACCATATCCTATAATCTAGCATCCAACATCTTCAACATTAGATCTCGCAGCGACGATTATGCATCTACGAAGATGATTGATAGTTTCACAAAAATCATCCCCACCAAGATCTAGAAGATGAAATCGTCTAATATCAAAACATCTGCTATCACGGAGACTCAATACGTTGTCGACTAGACAATCTTCATTACTACCACGTTGTGTTAGATCGGAAATATCAAAATTTAAAAAGGGAAGAGAAGTCCAAATATATCTCCATATCTTTGACAAAATACAGGTTTGGACAGCTTGTTTCACTTCAACGAAAGAAAGGATGTGATGAATCAAGATATTGGGTAACTTGCTGATATTATCTTCATCATGGGTATCATAACACGGTTTCTTTATTGGTTTCATGGTTTTCTGTTTATTTTGATTACATAGTCGTGCACTAAATTTGTTCGGCGTCTTCTGACCTATAACCCTAATAAAAATCATATACAAAGTAATAGAGAACCTCAGAGTTAGGGTCCGTTCAAAAACCCTTCGGAGTTTAGGGTTTACAAAAAGGTGAAATTTGTAGAGACAAAGGAGGTAGGGTAACCGAGACAACAATATGAAGAGGCGTGAGATAGACAGAGGGATGGCATTACATCAGGGATCTGTTGAACCCCTAAGGGCTGACCAATACGAGACCTATAAGGCAACACTCCAAACATCTGCCAAATCTTAACGAAAATGTTTCGCTACGCGCGATTTTCGCACACACAAAAATATTCAATATTTACCGGTATCACATGGAACTTCATGTATAAGCCCCTCAGACCAACAAGTCCAACTCTATCTAACATGACGACGGGTATACTTTAACTTTCTTTTAGATACATATCCATTCAAAATAAAACAAATGTTGAAAAGTATGCCACTAGATTCTTGCAATGGTAATTCTTTATACCGGAATGATACCCTGGTAATCTATACGAATATATACCGGTAAAATATCCTTTGAACAAACAATGGTCTCCTTCCTCCTCGACCATACGGTTCTCAAGAATACCACTGGTGCACTAATCTGGTATGTAATACCTTGAGCATGTGTCACTTAGTCATTCTACATGTAATTTTACTATATTATTACAATATATATTATATGAATATACAATACATTTTTATTTTTTTTGACTTCGAAAAGCAAATTTTGTAGAGAAAGAACTTAGTCACCCAAGAGTGACAAAGTAAAAAAAATTACATAGACGCTTGCATCAGAGCATCCCAATTACAAAGTAAAACAGACAAACCATAAATCTCAAAAATATCCGTGTTTACTGTCCAATTGAACAAAAGAGAATTGACCTGAATAATTATCTGATCAATAGTCTTCTGCACATTATTATGAAGCCTGTTATTACGTTCTTTCCAGATACACCACCAGATTGCAAAAGGAAAATAACCTCACAATCTCCTAATTTTGTTCTTACTTTTCTTATTTCTCCATCCCCACAAAGTTTTCCTGACATCACCACAGTGCACCCACTTAATACCAAAACTTCTCAGGAAAAAAGACCAAACTGAATCTGTAATATCGCAATGAATGAAGAGATGAGCATTAGTTTCAGTATGACTTCCACAGAGCAAAAAATCTGCATTTTGTATCATTCCTGCACTATGCATATAATCCAAAGTAGGTGCACCATCATAGAAAAGTGTCCACACCAGAAAAGATACCTGATTAAAGATTTTTCGTGGGTTGTAGTAATAAAGGTTCGAACTCTAAGACTTGTGAAGGTAAAGGATTTTTTTAGACTTATAAAAATATATATACAAAATATTAACAATTTTGGGCGAGAGGTAACCAAGACACTAGATTCCACTACTACGCAAGATTGAATGATAAATATTTCAAAACTCTATTCAATTCTTAAGTCCTCTTTTATCTTTAATTCACTATCAATCATACAAATTCTCAAATATTATTTGTAAACCTTAAGCATAGATTATCAAGAGATTAAACCAAGCATAACCTATCAAACTGAATAACAAATAATTAAGACAATCATTCAAACAATTTAAAACTCTGCAAAAGCAGCGATTAGGTGAATTATATAATTAAATGAAATAGTTACCCATTTATGTTGCGTGAATAGCTTCCTCCATTGCCTTGGTTACGAGGGAATTAACTCATCATGTTGGAAAACCTCTCAAAATATTTTATTAAGCTCAATTGATGTTTACAATAAAGAGAAAGATAAGTAAATGTTCTAAAACAGGATTCTGCGACCCACAGAAGGCGTCCAAAATGAACGACAAAGCTGAGGTGCTGTTGTCGCTGAAATGCTACGACCCACACCTACGACCCACGGACGTGAGTCATTTCCACTGTTGATAAACGACTGCTACTGCGAGTCCGTTCTTCGTGTTCTTGGTGTTCTTCATCAGCAGCAGCAGCAGAGTTTGATCAACTCTTGATTTCTGCGTCTGTGGCTCTCCTCTATTCTCCCAACTCTCGACATCCTCTCTGTAGCACATTAGGAACATATTTATACGTAATTGAACCATTGAATCTCCTCCATTAATCCAAAAAATCTTCCCATTACTCGGCAGTGAATGAAAATATTCCCGATATTTTTTTCTTTAATTCTCTGATTTGTTACGGATTGTTCCATGTTTTATCTCTTCTCACGCGTCATCCTTGAGCTGTAGGGATTGTTTCCAGCCAATAAAATCAACCCATGCACGTCTCTTCCATCTAAGAATTCCAAGAATAGAATATTTTTCTTATTTTAGAATATCTTCCCTGATTTGATTACCACCGGTTATCTAACCAATTTTGACCGAATCCAACACCCATACCAGCTCTATCTAGGCCCTAGGAACAAACCCATTTAATTTGGGCCATTGAATCTCCTTTAATCCCGTCCAAACTTCCAACCCTAAATCTGCCAGTTGATAACAATTTTTTCCCGCCAATTTTGTTTTTTTGAATTTGGGAAGAAGATGTCCTCCCCCTAACCAGAACTTGGGTGCGAATAGCAGCTGCCTTGGGGTGACCTGGGGGTGCCCCTTAGTAATTAGGTTACCCCTTATCCAAAAGCGAGAGTCCGAATAACACTTGTCCTCCGGGTGCCAAAATCAACTTTTCGAGCCGAATTTTCCAAAAATGTTTATTTCCAAAAAATACCTACAAATACATAAAATAACAAAATTAGTACAAAATCGAGTGCCAACAATATAGTATTGAGATCAAATTAGACACAAAAATGTGTCTATCAAATACCCCCAAACTTATTATTTGCTAGTCCTCGAGCAAAATTTATTCTTGAAAAGTGACCGAGTTAATCTCGGGTGGGTTTATCAGAGGTGTACCCACAAAAACCAATACTCCAGACCCTAGCTATCTACGCAGAACCTTGGAAAGCACTAAAGAACCTCCTTGGTTGGCATACAATTATTGACTTTAAGAGGAAGAACCCTGATGCGAAATTCCAATTGCTGTACACGAGTTTGCACTCAAGCATACTAAAATTCATATAAGTGACAGAGCTCTACTAAGATAGTTTCACGATGGACATCATACTCGGAGTCAGACTAATCACATGAAAAGATTAAGAAGATGGAAAAAGAAAAATGTAGATGGTTGAAAAGTGAACGGTGTTTCCCATATCTGTCTGAAGGCCTCTGCCAAGGTGAACCTAACCTAAATGACTGAGATACCGGTCTGACTAATATTAACACACTGGCATATACAAGGGAACCAGTGGTCAATAACTTAAATCTAGATCAAACTGGCAAATACAAGGGAACCAGCAGTTGACTACACATAACAATAACCATTTTTTTTTTTTAACTTAACGGCATGAATAGATCTTTTGGATCCAAGCGCATGCTTCTTGTCAGCAGATTACACGATAGTTCCCACGGGTCCTGCATTCCACGCTTGCTTAGGCGACGGAAACAGGGAGAACACACGCATATTGCTATCCAAGTGTTAATACTTATTCCGATTGGTCTAACTGGTCCGGTCTTTTTTTTTTTTTTTTTTTTTTTTTTTTTTTTTTGAAAAGGTAACTCAGTCACTCTATTTCACCCTAGCAAAGGTAACAACTTGAATCGTGTGCCCCACCAAATCACTTGAAATAAAAGAAAACTAAAAATAGAAAGTGAAAAGGACTCGACAAGATATGGCGAAACTATCATGTTATTTCTAACACCTGAGCTCTGTGCTTTTATGAATAGACTCTATAGATGTTTCCATCTAGTCAGATTGGTTCCTCAACTCCTAAAACAAAAATGTTTCCATCCACTTAGATTGGTTAGTGCTATCCTTAATACGTAAATTTCTAGGCTCTGGAGTTTATTTATTGCAACTAAAAAGTTTCTCCCATACCCCCAAACTTAAATCTAACATTGTCCTCAATGTTCTAAAGATGAAACTAAAAGCATGAACAAGGAGAAACTGTTACCACTTGAAGCAAAAGAGATAAGGAAGGATATTACCGTGTCGCAAGAATATTGGGTTACCTCCCAAGAAGTGCTAAGTTTAAAGTCTTCAGCCAGACTTAGGAAAGGATTAGTCAACTCGAACCATAAAGTAACAGTCGAAATAACTGTGGGTCTTCAAAACGAAAAAGAGCTGACCAAAGGAAACTACAATAACCCAAGAAAGTGAACAAGAATAACATGCCCTTATCTAGTTTCCTGATTAAGATATTTATCTCTAATTGCGGTTCAGTTCAGGTTCTATGAAAGGGTCTAAATAAAATATTTCCTCATGCATTTCCTCATAGGTTGGATCCAAATTATTAGGTCCTAGAGTCTGGAAAAACTCAAATAAGAACTTAGAATCACAAAATAATAATAACCTAAATAACTGAGGATCCTTTAAGTCAATCAGGTTTGACTTATATAATTGACCACAGTGAGAGTAGTGGTCATTCTTAAACAAATGTGTCGATTCTAATTTCCTAAAACATTTAGGTCTAGTCTCACAACTTAATATTCGACACATTTGGAATATAAACGTTCCCACAGTTGGAAGAAAACTATTTGGTGGGAAAACAAAGTCAATCTGGGTATCATAGCCTAGGCAAACCACATCAACCAGAGGATGGGTTTCTAATAACTGAACTCCTTCATGGACATCATTAGGCTCGGGAAAACGAGTATGAAGGTAATCTTGTAAAATGGTCAAGGCACAGATATCAAGTCCTAAGTGTGGGGACTTTCTGAGAGTTAAAGGTAAGGCACTAGGGAAGTGATAATCACCCCCAAACTTAGAGTTTTCAGTGTCTCTAGATAGACCTCTAATTATTTCTTGAATTTCCGTATCTTCAGAGTCCTTAAAATATTCAAGAGATTCTTCTAAGTTATTATCAGGTAGTGCATCTTCACTCATCTCTACGGGTCTATCTTCTTCTTCCAAGACTATTGTTTCTAAGTCGCTAGACTCTAAAACAGCATTTTCGGAATAAACCCGTTCCTCTAAACCACTATCGGCTTCGTAATCAAAAGGAAAAACTACATCGTCTAAAACGGTGGTATCCCTAATCAAATCCTCGTCCTTTTGAATAGGTGAATAATCATAAAAATTATTTGGATTTGAACTAGAAATAATATAATCATTATAAAGCTCAATTGGATTAATAGATTCCTGATCACTATGCCTACATATTTCAGATTCTTCATTACTACTATCCTCATCATCATAATAGTACAAAGATGATTGAACCTTATCTAAATAAGTAGTGTCTTTTATTCTAACCTCGTCCTCTAGATTGGGAAAATATTCACTATTGATATCAAGGGTAGAATTGGAAACACTATTTTGGAAAATTAGATTATTTCGAGCAGCATTAGCTAACTGTTCATTTTCTTCCTCTAAACGTGCTTGAATCTCACTGAGCGTAACACTTATACTTTCACAAGTCTCATTGAATATCTTAGACCGTTGTGTACTCTCTTCTCTTGAACTAACTGCACGTTCATATTCCCTTCGAATTTGTTGGTAGGTTTCTTCTAGAGATTGAACAGGTTTAGAAATGTCATAATCAGTACTAGTTTTTAAGTAATTTTCCAAAAACGCATGACTAGTACTATAATATTCCTTATTTTCTTGCTCGTAAGACCAATTCGTGTGTGGATAGTAATTGGGCTCACTATGGTATGAACCATAACCTTGAAAAGGTTGGCGTTCCCAACTACTATTCCCACCATGGTCATAAAACTGATGATGTCCATATTCAAATTCAGGTCGATACTCATTGTATTGGCTTCTATCATACCAGTTCGACATTCTTAATTGCAAGGGAATTCTACACAATCACAAACAAGGCCGACTCGACTCCACCAAAACAAACCTAAAGATTTCTAGCAAACAAAAAGCATGATGGCTCCACTTAGATTGTTTCTAGACCAGCTTCTATCTTTCGAAAGGGAATTCGTTGCAATTTGAGCAAACCCCTCTGGAATCAATCTGAGTCAAAGTAAGTTGAATAGAGGCGAGGGAAGCTTAGTAGAGCTTTGATACCCAAGGCCTCACCGCTATCACAAGGCGGCGCAGTCACGCATTCAACTCACAGAAACCATCATGAACTTTGGAGTGTGCTTAAAGAGCAACCAATATTTTTCGAACGAGTTTCCTATTAAGCTCGTTACCCTATCGGTCTCGTTCTATTCCAAATTTTAAGCTTAGGTTCGCGTTAGGTTTCGTTTTCCTAAGGCGGGCAAGAAGGGAGCGGTGATGAAATCCGAACCCTTATCTTGTATTGTCCAGGCCTTGCCCTTTACTAGGAAAATAAAGACAGTCCGGTTCGTCCTCAAACAATTATCACCTTAAGGCAGACAGTAACCCGCTTGCAGGAGATTCGCGGGTGTTTCGATTGGACTTACCTCCCGTACCAGACGGGAGATGAACCGTTGTCGTCGACTCGGGCCACGACTCCTATGCCGTGTGCGAACCCGAGGGGCCGAGACGATATAGTAATCGTCGTCCTTCCCTGCACACAGTTTATATAATAATTTATTTTTTTTAATAATAATACCCTTCCATAGGGTTAAAAAAAATTAAGTCCAATTGTTTAAAGTCCAAAGTCCAAAATAAAAAAACAAAATAAATAATAGTTTTCCTCACACACTAAAAAAAAAATTAAAAATTAAAAATTAAATCCTAAAATTGTCCTTTTTTTTTCTTCTCTTTTCGCTTTAAGCTTTTTCCTCTCCAAGTCCTTAGTGCTCCACTTCGAACCTGTAAATCAAAGACAAAAAGACAAAGTAAAAAGGAACAAATAATAAAAAATAAATAAATAAAATAAAATAAACCTAAAAAACTCTACCTATGCACAAATCCGCGTCGGCGGCGCCAAAATGATTAAATATTTTTCGTGGGTTGTAGTAATAAAGGTTCGAACTCTAAGACTTGTGAAAGTAAAGGATTTTTTTAGACTTATAAAAATATATATACAAAATATTAACAATTTTGGGCGAGAGGTAACCAAGACACTAGATTCCACTACTACGCAAGATTGAATGATAAATATTTCAAAACTCTATTCAATTCTTAAGTCCTCTTTTATCTTTAATTCACTATCAATCATACAAATTCTCAAATATTATTTGTAAACCTTAAGCATAGATTATCAAGAGATTAAACCAAGCATAACCTATCAAACTGAATAACAAATAATTAAGACAATCATTCAAACAATTTAAAACTCTGCAAAAGCAGCGATTAGGTGAATTATATAATTAAATGAAATAGTTACCCATTTATGTTGCGTGAATAGCTTCCTCCATTGCCTTGGTTACGAGGGAATTAACTCATCATGTTGGAAAACCTCTCAAAATATTTTATTAAGCTCAATTGATGTTTACAATAAAGAGAAAGATAAGTAAATGTTCTAAAACAGGATTCTGCGACCCACAGAAGGCGTCCAAAATGAACGACAAAGCTGAGGTGCTGTTGTCGCTGAAATGCTACGACCCACACCTACGACCCACGGACGTGAGTCATTTCCACTGTTGATAAACGACTGCTACTGCGAGTCCGTTCTTCGTGTTCTTGGTGTTCTTCATCAGCAGCAGCAGCAGCAGCAGAGTTTGATCAACTCTTGATTTCTGCGTTTGTGGCTCTCCTCTCTTCTCCCAACTCTCGACAGACTCTCTGTAGCACATTAGGAACATATTTATACGTAATTGAACCATTGAATCTCCTCCATTAATCCAAAAAATCTTCCCATTACTCGGCAGTGAATGAAAATATTCCCGATATTTTTTTCTTTAATTCTCTGATTTGTTACGGATTGTTCCATGTTTTATCTCTTCTCACGCGTCATCCTTGAGCTGTAGGGATTGTTTCCAGCCAATAAAATCAACCCATGCACGTCTCTTCCATCCAAGAATTCCAAGAATAGAATATTTTTCTTATTTTAGAATATCTTCCCTGATTTGATTACCACCGGTTATCTAACCAATTTTTACCGAATCCAACACCCATACCAGCTCTATCTAGGCCCTAGGAACAAACCAATTAAATTTGGGCCATTGAATCTCCTTTAATCCCGTCCAAACTTCCAACCCTAAATCTGCCAGTTGATAACAATTTTTTTCCCGCCAATTTTGTTTTTTTGAATTTGGGAAGAAGATGTCCTCCCCCTAACCAGAACTTGGGTGCGAATAGCAGCTGCCTTGGGGTGACCTGGGGGTGCCCCTTAGCAATTAGGTTACCCCTTATCCAAAAGCGAGAGTCCAAATAACACTTGTCCTCCGGGTGACAAAATCAACTTTTCGAGCAGAATTTTCCAAAAATGTTTATTTCCAAAAAATACCTACAAATACATAAAATAACAAAATTAGTACAAAATCGAGTGCCAACAATATATAGTATTGAGATCAAATTAGACACAAAAATGTGTCTATCAATACCTTCAATGGAACTTTTGGATTCCATAATTGCTTGTCAGGGACAGCTAAAAGACCTTCAATCTCAAGAGCATTATAAGCATTAGCCACAGAAAAGTCTTTCCCTTGCCCATAAATCCATTGCCTATCATCTGTTGTAGTATTTCCAATTAAACCCAGACAGATCCCTTGGATCACCAATCACTTCCAGCAAGTTCACAACTTCTAGTAGATCATTCTCATTCAAATTTCTTGCAAAATTCAGATTCCAAGAACCTTCAGAAGATATCAACTCCTTAATGACAACATTCTTCTTTCTAGACAGATGAAACAAAGTAGGGAAAAGAAGTTTTAGATACTTCCCTCCCACCCACACATCATCCCAGAAATAAATACTGCTCCCATCACCAACAACCAACTTAATCCCTGTTTTAACAAAATCTCTAGTCTTCAGAATACCATCCCACAAACTGAAGCAAACAGATTTATTTGAGTGGTTAGGAAATAAAGCTTGAGTTTCACCTCCAAATTTCTGGTTAACAATTCTTCTCCACAAAGCATTCTTATTATTCCCAAACCTCCAAATCCATTTAGCATGCAATGCTTTATTCACCAGCTATAATTTCTTTATCCCAACACCTTCTCTACTCTTTGGCAGATTCACCCTGGACCAAAAAACCCAACTTATTTTTCACTGAAGCAGAAGACCCCCATAAGAAATTTCTAATAACTCTTTACAACTCTTTGGCCACACTAACTGGCATCAGAAAAATTGAGAGACAATAAACAGGCAAACTTGCTAGCACACTTTGAATCATAATAACCCTTTGTCCTTTAGAAAGGTATCTTCTCTTCCAAGCACTTAATCTTTTATGAAATTTTTGAATAATGTCAGTCCAAACACTTTTGCATTTGGACTTACTACCCAGAGGAATACCTAAGTAGTTCAAAGGAAAATTTGAAGAGGATCAACCAAACAATTCAGCACATAACTCACCATTGTGCAATTGTCCCAGACCAACAATGGTACTTTTCCTAAAATTAACCTTTAAACCAGAGATAGTTTCAAAGGCTAATAAAATGCTCTTCAAATTGTTCACCTGAAATTCATCATCTTTAAAAAAAACAATTAAATCATCTGCAAATTGCAAATGAGTAATTTCAGTACCTTGATGAGCAACTTTAAAACCAGTGATAAGACCTTGAGCAGCTGCTTTTTTGAACATCAAAGATAGGACTTCAACAACTAAAATAAAGAGGAAAGGGGAGATAGGGTCACCCTGTCTAATGCCTTTTTGACTCTTGAATAAATCAGTTGCTTCCCCTTTGAGCAAAACAGCAAATCTTGGGGTTGTGATGCACCATTTTATCCAACTTCTCCATTTACAACCAAAACCAAATCTTGCAAGAACAGTCTCCACACATCCCCAATTCACATTGTCAAAAGCCTTCTCAAAATCAACCTTGCACAGCAAACCAGTTTCCATTTTCCTTAACTTAGAATCTATAAGCTTAGAAGCAATTAAGATGCCATCATGAATTTGCCTTCCATGCACAAAAGCCCCTTGAAATTCAGAAATTATAGAAGGAAGAAATTCTTGTAATCTCTCAGCAGAGATCTTAGATATGATCATGTAAATACTCCCAATGAGACTTATAGGCCTAAAATTATGCAATGAAACAACACCATTACATTTGGGAATTAGAGTAATATTTGTACAGTTCACTCTCCATTCCATCATGCTAGTATTCTCAAATTCTTTCACAACCTTCATGAAATCACCTTTAATTACCTGCCAACCAATTTTGTCAAACTCCATAGTGAAACCATCAGGACCTGGACTTTTATTAGCTCCAAAATTGTCCACAACTTTCTTAACTTCTTCTTCAGAAAAGGGCTTCTCAAGATTAATACTCTCAATAACAGATATAGTAGGCATTTCCAAATTATAAAAAGATGGTCTAGCTCTAAACTTCTCAGTAAACAAAGAAGAGTAAAATCTTTTTGTCTCATCGGCTATTTTGTTCTTGTCAAAACAAAAATTTCCTTCAATCTTTAAACAATTTATACTATTATGTTAATATTTGAAAGAAGCAAGTTGATGTAAGTAACTTGATTTAGACTCATCATCCTTTATCCATCTTGCTTTAGCTCTCTGAGCAATTCTCCTGGCCAAAGTCATAGACAGCTCAGCATGCTTCAATTTTGCTTGTTCTCTAGCAATCACCTCCTCCTCATCAAGCACATTAATTTCCTCTAAGTTGTCTAACACATCAATAGTAAGCTCTAGATTATCTAATTTAGTCTGCAGATTACCAAAAGTGGCTTTCTGCCAACTCTTAATTAGAAATTTAAGAGCTTGCAGCTTCTTTGCAAAGACAAAACTTGGTTTCCCCAAAAAAACCAAATTGTTCCACCACATTTCCAGATTATTCAAAAAAACAGGATGAGATAAAATGAAGTTATCTAGCTTAAAAGGAGGCTTGAACTTCTCACCTGAATTGCAGCATAACATAATGGGTGCATGATCCGAGATTGGTCTTTTCAATCTCACTTGCATTGGAGCAGGAAAATGCTCTTGAAAATCTGGAGATAATAAGAATCTGTCTAACCTTATCAAGATAGGAGGGTTCTGAGAATTTGTCCAAGTGAATCTGCCACCTTCCATAGGAAGATCAATGAGAGAAAATTTGTTCACAAAGATTTGAAAGATTTCCTGTTAGCTATCCCTCCACCAGCCACATTCCTTTCATTTTGATGCAAAGTAGCATTAAAAAATCTCCTCCCACTAACCATGGCTCATCAAATAAGATTCTTATGTCTTTAATTTCCTGCCAAAATTGATTGTAATAACCTGATTCTGCAGCTCCATACACAGCCGTAAAGAGCCAAACAAAATCATCAGCAACATTCCGAAATTTGATGGATACTGTGAAAGCGCCAATCAATCCTCCATGACTATAATTCCATCTTTCCACGTCACTATTATACCACCTGAAGCACCCTCAGAAGCTAAGAAAACATAGTTATAATTGTTGTTACCCCAAAGAGATCTTATAAGAAAATCATCTACTAACTCTCTTTCAGTCTCCTGAATAGTAACAATTGTAAGATTATTCTTAGCAATTGCACTCCTGATTGCGTTTATCTTTGTGTCTTGGTCTAAGCCCCTAATGTTCCAACTTAAAATCTTGTGTTCCATTAAATCACATTATCATACCTGGATGCAATTGGATTGAAAAGTGCTTTCACCTCATTATTTTCCAACTCCACCGAACATTTCACCGCTTCTATTTGGCCTCCTTCTTCACCTTCTAGTGCTATCTCCTCTTTATCATACTCAGCCAAGCCATCATGGTCTTCCATTAAAGGAATCTCCATCTCCACATTAGGTTTGGATTGTCTTGATAACAGATCCTTACTAATCACTAACATCAAAGGGTGTTCTGTATTTAGACCCATGCTCTTATTAAATTCTATTTGATGTTTAATTGAGGCTTGAAGATTATTTTCTCCCATTTCCAAATGATTTTGAGTCGCCACTGAGCCACTTTGAGATAATGACTCTATTACAGTATTGATATTAACACTCAAATTTTATTGGACTTATCAATTGAATTTGAATTTGAATTGGAAAGATAATCCAACAGCACAAAATTAATATCCAACGGTTCAGAAACATTCAGATCATGGGCAGGAGTTCCACCCTTATATGATGTAGAGCCGATATCCAGGTCAATTACCGCACCTAAAGATACCACTCTCCCCATCTGGCCCATATCTTGATCTGAATTATCCGTCGGGTCATGGAC
Source organism: Papaver somniferum (assembly GCF_003573695.1). Lineage (NCBI taxonomy): Eukaryota > Viridiplantae > Streptophyta > Magnoliopsida > Ranunculales > Papaveraceae > Papaver > Papaver somniferum. Next base: position 45,755,190 of record NC_039360.1, on the reverse strand, counting down.
TGGAGTTCCACTCTTAGATAATGAACCGAAGTCAGTATGAACTGGCAACACTTTCCCCATCTGGTCCATATTATGACCCGAATCCGTTTTTTACTTCTTACAGTGACCCGAATTACTGGCTAATCCAGTTCTAGCAGACCCAGTTAATTGCTAGTCCACCCGTGGAAAAGATTTACTCTCTATTCCAAAAACTTCGTGGAGACCATAAAGTGTATTATATAAATTCCTAAAACACCCTTCCAGGTCTAATTAGTATCAACACATGTAAATGTTACTAGTAGTATATTACTACATACTAGTAGTATCAATACGGTGATACTACATATTAATATGTAATGTACTAGTAGTAACAAAAATATCTTATTGTTACTAGTAAATTATGTAACTACTTTACTATACTAAACTAGTATACTACTATAGTATAGTATACTAGTAAATTAGTAGTAACTAGTACTAGTAGTAAAATATGTAGTATCAATACATAACATACTACATATCAATATGTAGTATCAATACATAACATACTACATATCAATATGTGGTATCAATATATAACATACTACATATCAATATATAACATACTACATGTCAATATGTAGTATCACTACATAACATATTACACATCAATATGTAGTATCAATATATAACATATTACTACTAGTATACTAGTATACTAGTTACTACTAGTATACTACATACTACATATGTTATTACTACATATTACATACTAGTTACTACTAGCATATTACATACTACATATGTTATTACTACATACTAGTTATTATTAATTACTACTAGTATACTATGCTACATATCAATATATAACATACTACATATCAATATGTAATATCAATATATAACATACTACATATCAAACATACTAAATATCAATATATAACATACTACATGTCAATATGTAGTATCAATACATAACATACTACATATCAATATGTAGTATCAATACATGACATATTACTACTAGTATACTAGTTACTACTAGTATACTACATACTAAAAATGTTATTACTACATACTACATACTAGTTACTACTAGTATATTACATACTACATATGTTATTACTACATATTACATACTAGTAACTACTAATTACTACTAGTATACAAGTATACTACATATGTAATATGTAGTAACATATGTATTATTATACGTAATGTTATATACTAGGGTTAGTAGAGTAAATTTACTCTTTTCAAAACTTTTTTGGACTAGGAAGTAAATATTTTTTGGCGCTGGACTAGCCAGTAACCTGGGTCGGGTTTTCTGGACTAAACAATAAATCCCTCCTTATCATTCTCATCAACAGCTGAGGTATTAACTGTTTTGTGGTTGCCCCATAGTTGAAGCTCAGTCACCCTTTTCCAAACCTTTTTCAACCTCCTTACTGTCGGATCCGACGTGTAAGATGAATTGTTTGAATTTGAAAATACTGGTGACTTATTCTTTGGCTAGAATGAGGGATATGTATGCACTGAATTAATTGTCGCAGATTTGACCACATCAGATTAGGAAAGAGTTGGTTGTTGTTGCTGTAAATCCGGTGAATGACGATCTTCTGAATCACAGATCTGAACCGATTTAATTTTCGGTTTTTGAACTAGATCGTGATTATGATCTTGATGCCTCTGATTAAAGCCATGAATCCATTCCACACTTAACCAATTATTTTGAAAGTAAATTGTAACTGCAATATCAGACAAATAAGAATTCACTTTGATAACACATCTGTTTAGCTTTTGAAGTTTCACAGAAGAAACGTGCATCTCAATGAACTCTCCCCATGGGTTACAAATTTCCTTGCAGGTCTGCGAATTCCATAAGTGTAACTAGATTTTTGTGCCCGTGATATGCACCGGGCGGACCCCTAAACCATCCACCACCATTTGGTGCATGTCTGCTACGTATCGGACATCTTTTTCTTGGCTTTGTGTCGCACCGTCCCGATTTGATTTGATTTGGTGTGGCGGCTTCGCCTCGCCTTGATTTGAGAAGAACAGATGGATATCACTCTAACCATGTTTCTTGGTTTGGTGTGACGTGGCTTCACCTCGTCCTATCGTGCATTTTTAATTTGGGGTGGCTCGACTCCGCCTCGTCCCGTCACTTAAATTTTTTAATTTAGTATGGCTCGGCTCCGCCTCGTCAGTTAAGTTTTTTAATTTGGTATGGCTCGGCTCCGCCTCGCCGTGTCACTTAAAATTTTTGATTGGGTGTGGCTCGGCTCCGTCTCGCCCCAATGCATTTTTGATTTATGGAAAGAAAAGCCGCAATTGAATCCATTTTAAACTATTAGTTGGATCTTTTGGGTGCATCTTACTAAGTAGTTCCGTTCAAAGTAGCGGCGTAGTAGTTGTAACAACTAATTTGAGAAAATGCTGTAAAGATTTGTGTAATTCTTTACAAAATGTGATTTATTAATTAGAGCTTTGAATGCCTTAAAAAATGTGTAATTCTATGGGAAAATGGTGCTTCCCACTGAACATGAAAAGACCGTAGTGAACGGATATTGAGTCACTGACCGTGGTATTTAAACGAATTTTCCATCAAAATTTTCCTTGCTAACAAAACATTCACAAGCTTCCAGAATCCAAATATATCAATACATACCACACCTATATATGTACCAGCACTATATACCACCCCTACCAAAAGCCAAAACATGGCATTTAGCATATGGAAGTAAGGTTTTAGGCCTAATTAAGTAATCACACGACTGATGATGTTCATCCAAGCGCTACTAATCAACATAAACCACAAATAACCATGCATAAACTGTAAATAGTTGAACAAAATACTGATTTTTCTAAATCATCGAGAGCCACCTTGCTGCAATATTCTAGCTAAGGTAAGCATGTCGTCATTGTTTTTATCCACGAACACCTACAACAGCATAGGAATAAGCACCCAAATCTTAAGTTCAGATTAATGCGCAAACATTTTCCCGAGCCTGCAAACACTTGCAGTATATAGCATCGACCGAAACATAAATTTAAATGTATACAGAGTTTTACTTAGTATTTGCAGCAGCCCTTGCACAAAGACTAAACTTAAATGCCATATGGATGAAGGCCTCTATCATTTGAGCTAAGATAGCAAGGAATTACTATCTAACAACGCATCACAATGATTCCCATCGTTATTACCTTTCAAAAAAATTGTCTGGTATAACCATTCACTTATATACATCCAATTTAGATTTCACATGTCTAATTAATTTAACTATAAAATTGTTGCTAAGTATGCATTATAGTAGTATTACAAGTAAAGGATAATTAGATGGTTAAATCCCAAGTACCTTTTATACGCTTTTGAAGTCATCTGTGATTCTTACAGGATATATTAGGCTAACCTTTCTTAATCCTTCTTTGTCTTTTGAAGTTATGTCGAGCAAGATATTGTCATTATCGTGCAAGTTCAAAGAATTTAGCACTGGCTAGCAAGATTGTTTGCTGCTAACCTGAAATGTTTCATATTAAATTTAGTGTTTCAGCTGCAATTAGATTAGTTTTCATGAGCGAAATGGTTCTCCTAACAACACAGTAGCCAAAAGATATGAAGCAGAAGAGACAACTAACATAACTACATAAGTATTTAAGTGAAATGCCAAAGCAAGGTCAAGCGGAGCGTACCACCAAAGTTGTCACCACAGGCCTGGAAAAACCAACTTCAAGCCACTCTCTTCCATTCAATTTGCAGTACCCATGATCCTATGATCCATAGAAAAATGAAAGCTACCGCTACCCATTTGGTGCTGACTTACCCATGGAAGACTGAATGCCAATAGAGACATAAAAAGGATATGATGGATAATTTTTTTGCATATTCATCAAAGCAACATAAAATTTCTCAATAGCACACCACTGATTTCTCAGTTTAGTTTGATGTCAGGAGCTCTTATTTTTAGCCAATTCTATTGTGTTTTGCATTTGGCTGTTTTTTTTTTGCTGTTTATCAACCACTTTAAACCTACATTTTCTTCAACACGAAAAAATAGAAAATCAACAATGGCTATTATAAAGCAAAAAGAAAAAAATATAAATGGAAAAACAACAATGGCTATTATAAAGCAAAAAGAAAAGGTTAGAGTGACTCTTTATTGTTTGATTACTATCTTCCACAGGCACTATAGGACTATCATTGAACCGTGATACCGTTGCTGCGTTGTCATTTTTTGTTACTCCTCTGTACCCATCATTGCACCTTTCTTCATACTTCATACACAACAAACACGATGCTAAACTGCACCAATATCACCAAACAAAAGCACAACAATCAAGTTCATTAAAATTGAAGGATTTCTCGCACATGGGTAAATTTAATGTAACCATAATACATCAGTTTCTAGGTACTTTATATTCAATGATGCACGTTAAAAAAAATGGTATGTGACAAAAAATAAGCTTCGGATTACAAAATCTTTCGCGTGTTGATGAAAGTAATTCTTCTACAGCACAGATTAATGGTTTTAATTTGACTTAGCATTTATCTCTCCTAGTCCTATGCAGAACAAATCTTCCCTGCAAAATAAAAGAAAACAGATCAAATATCATGAATGATGATAAAATCGTGATAAAGGCAGAAAGTAGGGTTAGGGTTTTGTAGTAAAGATCATCATACCCTAATCCTGCCGAATGCATAATTTACGTTATTAGAACAAAAAAAAAAACGGAATCATTAAAATCAACAGAAACAAAGATTTAATTGAAACCATAATACCCTAGCTAGAATAGAAAGAAGAAAAGACGCAGAAAAACTTACATGATATACAAAAGGGTTAGGATTAAAGGAAAAAAAAAACTTACAGGTTGATCTATTGAATAGAATCACACCTGCATATAGAACACAAAAAACCAAACACAGACTAATCAAAATCGAGAAGAGATTAGTAACATCAAAAGGGTAAATCAATGAAGAGATTACCGTAAAACTTGAACAGAGATGTGTAAGTGGTGGAGAGGCAGACACAGAGTTTGCTCTGGAAGAAAAGAACGAAGAGAGGCGGAGGCGAGTTTTAGGGTTTTAGTTTGCTTCAGTTTTCTCTTCTCGGCGTGAAGAGAAAGTCTATATCTTATATTTTTTTCTCGGGTGTGTTTATTCCGTTTTTTAACCGAAAAAAATATTTAACGTTACATTCATATAATTTGAGGAAAAATGGAATGGAGAATTTTCAAGGGGACAGGGACGCTCACCCAAAAACGAGTATTCTCACCGCACGACGTGGAGTCTTATATGACTTAGGAGTTTAAAGGGTTTTATGAAAGTCCCCTGAGAATAGATATATGTAATGTATATCTATCCTTATTTGGCCGATAATATGTAAGCGTACAAATCTTTTACAGGCAAACAGAGAAGCTCCGAAGTTCTAAGGCCTAGAGATCTATGGTGTGGTTGTTTTTTTAATTATTATGTAGTGTCTTTGGAGTGATAAAGCTCGGAAAATAAGTGAAAAGATCGTCACAGCAACAAAAAAAGTGGTAGTCATCAATGCAGGTCAATCATTTTTGACCGTGTCTGTTGTCTCGCCGACAGCATTAGAACTCAAATAAAGCTCTAGGCGGTTGTCCTATTCCAACTCATATCAGAAACCATAATTACACCCCAAGCAAACAATAATTTCTTCCTTAAAAATAACTCCTTGCTGAATATTCTCTGCATTTCATAATTATCCAATGAAAAAAGTGCAGCATACGTATCTTTTTAAATGAAATAGTTGTTTTTTTTTCCATCGTTGTCTCTTCTTTGCTGCATTCTTTTTAGATAGACAAGTGAGCTTGTATGAGAGTGTCGAGTGAGAGCAAATAAAGCACTACAATTGCTTTATCTTGAAACCACCGAGGGCCCGCAGGCCCACACTAAGACCCTTGCTAGTTGCTCCTGCGGTCCTGCCAGTCTATAGAAAGAGTGGGATAATGAGGGTCGAACTCAATAGGCCAAAAGACTAGCTTCGGCTTCAAGGAGGAGTAAACCATTTCAGTTGTTCAACTTCATCGGTGTTATTCTCTTAATTATTATTAATGTAATCTTAGACTTCTTAGTCAAATATCAATACCAAAAAAAAGCATATCTTAATTAGTTGCGTATACATGTAGTTTAAGGTACCGCGTACGTCTTGCTAAGTCCACAGAATGAACGTGGCAAAGAAGATATAGATTATATATACAAAGAAAAAGATTTCTGGAATCATTTACGGGGTACCAATCTGAAAGGGGTACTAAGCAAATGGAGCAGATTATCATAGCCTACATAGTTTTGGGAGCTGTCACTATATCTATTGTGATAATTGTTGTTTGTACACTAATATTCGGCAAGAGTACTAGTAATCAGAAAAGTAGAAACCATGACGAAGAAAATAATACTGATGGAAGTATGGTAGCTGGAGATGCGGCTGGTGGATCGCGAAACTGGGGTTTGCAAGGTGTAGGAGGTGGACGGGGAGGTTCCGGTTTGTTGGGTTGGGGAGTTGGTGGAGGCTTGGGTTTTGGAGGTGGATGTGGTGGTTTGGGAGGTGGAGGAGGCGGAGGAGGAGGAGGTTGTTAATTTGATTATAAGGATGTAATAGCAATTTATATGATGTACAAAATGTGAGTGTGTATACGTAGAAACTCCCTGTAGTAAAAATATAACTTCGATTTTAATAATAAAGAGGACTAGATTTGTGCCCGTGCTACTATTTTATTTCTTTTAAATTTGGTTTGCATAGAGCTTCGCCCCGTCCGGCCCCGTGGGATGTATTTTTGATTTGGTGTGAGCAAGACTTCGCCCCATCCCGTGGAGATGCATTTTTGATTTGATGTGCGCGGGCGAACATGGAGATACATTTTTGATTTGGTGTGTGCGGGGCTCGCCCCGCCTCGTGGGGATGCATTTTCGATTTGGTGTGCGCGGGACTTCGCCCCGCCCCGTGAAGATGCATTTTTGATTTGGTATGCGCGGGCCGCGGGGCTTTGCCCCGTCTTGTGAAAATGCATTTTTGATTTGGTGTGTGTGGGGCTTCGCCCCTGCCCCTTGGGAATGCATTTTTGATTTGGTGTGATCAAGGCTTTGTCCCGTCCGGTAGAGATGCATTTTTGATTTGGTGTGCGCGGGGATTTACCCCACCCGGTGGAGATGCATTTTTGATTTGGTGTGCGGGGCTTCGTCCCGCCCCGTGGCGATGTATTTTTGATTTGGTGTGGCGGGTAAACACATTAAATATGTGGAGAATATGTGTATATTTTATTTATTTTTTCATTTTATTTTCGCATAAAATATATGGATTTTTTTCCCTTTATATATTAATTTCGAAAAAAAGAGTCCTTATACGGTAGATACTCGATTTCCAAATCCAAACACGTTAGGTTAGGTTTTCCTTTTGAGTTTTAATTTTTAAACCAATCATATGTTGACAAGTGTCCTCGCGAATTCGAAATTGAATTTGGTTTCTTTTTATTTTTTTCTATTCTTTTTAAACGAATCATACGTTGCCAAGTGTCCTCGCCAATTTCAAATTGAGTTTGGTTTCTTTTTTTATATTTTCTTATACTTTTTAAACCAATCATATGTTGCCAAGTGTCCTCACCAAAACGCTCGTTTCACAAAACTCAAAAAAGGCCTATCTCGGCCAGTAAAAAGCGAGGGTTTCCTCACCATTCAATGTGGGAGCTTTATTTATCTAGGTCTTTAAGTCTTTAAATGGCCTCAACTTTATTGTATTTGTGTAATTAAAACTTCTCTATAATAAATTTTGTGTGTGTTCCGAAGAATACATTAGTGAAAAAAAAATTCACTGTGGCTATCATAAATATGCAGGTGTTGTAAAAGAAGTCTAACATCCAGAAATTTACTTGATGCAGCCACAGAATGTCAACACGTACGCAAAATCTGAGATTACATTATCACAGAATGGCTTCTTAGTCATCTCACCACATTAATAATATGATTTCAGGTGATTTTCCTCTGATGTGGTTAAAAGTTGAATCAGGCTCTCTTCTTAGAGCTTCTGTCCCCACCAAAAACATTTAGACCAATAGAAAACTTTCATTTTTTCACACCACCAATATTTCGTCCAATATGATTTCAGGTGATTTTCCTATGATGTGGTTAAAAGCTGAATCAAGCTCTCTTCTTAGAGCTTCTGCCCCACCAATAACATTTAGACCAATATTTCGTCCAATAACACCGCTGAGCTTCTGACCTAAAAAAACAAAACGAGACTCGCACGAGGAGATTTGGAACCATAGGAATCCTAGGTTTCTTTGCACGACTCACGGTGTTAATAAATTTTAGGTTTTCCTAAATATCACTTTCACGAAACGAAAAACAGCCGATACTGCTCTCTTCAACAGCCCTAAATCAATAAAAAACTCTGCGCCTCTTTGGAATTAATGAGATGAAATCATCCGGCCAAATCAATCGAGCTCATCTTCCTAGATCTCTAAGAAAATCTTTTTGAACATTTTGTACCAACAAGGTAAAACTTAATCAGTTTTTATGTAATTTATATTTTTCTTGACAGAATATTAGTTTATTAACCTGGATTATGATTAGCTTGAAGTACCATTGATCTTCATTGGGTGCATCACTTACAAGCACATAGTAGATTTTTCTTATTTCATGTTTACTCCATGTTTCCTACAGCTTAATATGACGAATTTGGAATCGATTCTATGCTGAGGTTCTCTCGAGCTCAATGACTTAATAAGCATATACGAGCATTGGTTTTTATTTTTGGTTTTCATATTGTTTTAAAAATCTGAATGTAAGTTTTGGTACATTATGTATATTATTTTTCCATACCCCTGATTTTGTATCATTCTGGTAAATATTCAATTGTGCGTAGCGTTGATATGTTGTTAATAGTTTTTTAGGATGAAACCTTTCTAAGCAGTTTAGTTATTTTATGAAAGCATTTGTAATTTTCAGTTGAAGAGGATACTATAATGGCATAAGAGCAAGATGGCTACGTTCTTGGGACATGAGTTTAACAAAGATTGATACTATTCATGATGATGATGCTATGTTTAAAATACCAGATGCTCAAGCATGCATCAAATTTGAGAGTTTGATGTCTTTGAAAACTGTGTGTAGACAAGTCCCAAATAGGTGAGGTACTGGCTTTATATTTATCCAAGAACCTACTATCTATCGATCCTTAGGAAATCAAATATTGCAAGATCAAGGCCAGGGAATTGTTTGGACCAGTAGGAAATTAGGTGCCTCTGTCCCCTTTCACATGCATTGTCTATCTCTTCCTTTCTTTCTCATGAAACCCCACACAACCGAAGATAGTTTCTTCTTAATTGTCTTACGGTAGACCATACATAGCCGAAAAATGACATTTTCAAGTTTTTTTACAGCTAAAAATACTAAAATTTCAAAGGTGATAATATTGGTTACAAGTGAAACCATTTAGTTTATTTTGGGTTTTGATTCTTTTTTTCCTATTGTTTGATGAAAGTACTACTGTTGTTAATGGGGAGCGGAGATAAGCTATTCATGATTGATGAAGTAGAAGCTATTTATGAAAAAGTGGGGGTATAACAACCACACCCAATATTTCGCTTAACAATATTTATGGACAAACTCCAATATACTTTCTAGAGAATCAACTAGACAGTCAGACTCAATCTAGATAAAAAGTATATCAAAGAGTTTATATCTCAATATCCCAATTTGATATATACTGAAGCAAATAGAAATATGTGAGTCTTTATCAAATACTAGAGAGATAACTTGGATGGTACCAAAGACCAATATCCAAGTGTCAATCAATTTAAATCAACAACCAAAAGGTCGGATATTCTAATTGATTGAACAACGCACAACCTGTGATATTTCAATTATATAACAAAATATAATGCGGAAAAGAAATAACACAGACACCGGAATTTTGTTAACAAGGAAACCTCAAATGCAGAAAAACCCCGGGACCTAGTCCAGATTGAACACACTGTATTAAGCCGTTACATACACTAGCCTACTCCAAACTAACTTCGGTCTAGACTGTAGTTGAACCCCAATCAATCTCACACTGATCCAAGGTAAAGTTATGCTCTTATGTATTTAATCCCAGCAGGATACTACGTACTTGATTCCCTTAGCTGATCTCACCCACAACCAAGAGTTGCTACGACCCAAAGTCGAAGACTTTAATAAACAAACATGTATCACACATAAAAGTCTACGGTAATAGATAAACCCGTCTCCCACGAATATACCTACGAGTTTTGTTCCGTCTTTTGATAAATCAAGGTGAACATGAACCAATTGATAAACCGGACTTATATTCCCGAAGAACAGCCTAGTATTATCAATCACCTCACAATAATCTTAATCGACGCAGCGAAAAAAGATATTGTGGAATCACAAACGATGAGACGAAGTGTTTGTGATTTATTTTATATCTTGTCAATCGGAGATATCATATCTCAAGCCAATTATTACAATTGCACTCGTACGATAGAAACAGCAAGATCAGATCACACAACTACGAGAAAGTAGTATCGGTCCGGCTTCACAATCCCAATGAAGTCATTAAGTCGTTAACCTGGTTTAGAAGAAGTAACCAAAGGTTAAAGGAGAATCGACTCTAGCTTAGCACAACTAGTATCACAAGTAAGGTGTGGGGATTAGGTTTCCCAGTTGCTAGAGTTCTCCCTTATATCGTATTTCAAATCAGGGTTTGCAATCAATGTTAGCTTGGTAACAAAGCATTCAATATTCACCTTTAGATGAAAACCTGATTTAGATTCAAGCTAATATCTTTCAACCGTTAGATCGAAAACTAGCTTGTTACACACAAATGAAATGCACGTTTCTAGGCTTGTGTAACCGTACCCAAACTTGTACATTTGTTGGTTCAACAATAGTTAACCAAATGGTTAGTCATATGATCACTTTCATATCAACCATATTATTCTTCACCATAACTAGTTCAAATGACTCAAATGAACTAGTTAGAGAGTTGTTCAATTGCTTTGATCTTATGTAACTACAAAAGACACAATCAAAGCAAAAACGGTTTGATTCACTCGAATCGGTTCATGAAGTTTATAGCCGCGGTTTGCAAAAGCATTCCTTAGTTTGTATAAACATGAGTTCAAGAACAACCGATTTTAGATATAACCTACTCAAGTTCGCGGACTGGGTTCGCGGACTTAAGCTCACGGAAGGAGTTCACAAACTCCAACAGAAATTCTCGGATCGAGAACTTCCGCCAGTTCGTGGACTTGGCTCACGCCACATTCCGTTTATCTTGATCAACAAAGTTCGTAAACTTTGGTTCAAGGAATAAGGACTTATACATATATGTGTTTCCACAATAATGCTTATATCCTACCAATGGTTATGTAATCTAAACTCTCATTTCAATCATTGAAACATTCTCAGAGAACGTTATAGTCGTTATTCACAAACCATTTTTCGTCAGAGAAATTTTCAAAGTGATTGAAACATAACATGACATTCGTCACTAGGTAAAGATGAATTTGTCTAAAGCGAAAGCTTACCAACACATATTTGGAGAAATAGATAGGCGAGTTAAACTCGGCTCGAAATAGCAAATGTGTATAATCTAAGTCTATATAGCAAAACGAATTTTGTCTCAAGATAGGAGATAAATACACTTTTGAGTGATAGATAAGTTCAAATCTCCACATACCTTTTAGTCGATGAAGATCCACCGGTTCCTTGAGTAGTCCTTCATCTTGTATGATGATTGCCATGGAGTTCTTGAGCTTAACTATACTTTCTATCCTAGTCCGAGACCTTAGCTATAGTAGACTAGAAATCAAAACTTATAGTTTTTATCACTATGCTTGAGATAGAAACGCATTCGAGTTCGACCGAGCAATGCTCTAACAATATCCCTCTTTGTCAATTTTACTGACAAAACTATCAATACATATGGAATACAAAAAATAAATAAATAAACTTTTGTAGCGCCTATTCCATACGCCTAATCTTCAAAATTACTTGAAATCTTCGTCACTTCCAAGTACTCCAATGATCCCAAAGGTTGTAAGTTCAGCATCATCGTTGTTGAAAATCCATAACTATAACAACAAGAAAACAAGAGTTCTCAATCATTGTTATACAGTGTCATAGTATCATTACACAGCGTCAAAGTCCAATTGTATCATAACTTCAACAACAATACTATGGTGATATGTATCACTCCCCCTTAGTCAATACTCCATCTCACATGGAAACCATTCCCCCTTACATAATGATCCGAAAACCATATGTATTTGTAGTGTGAACTACATATTAATTCTCCTCCTTTTTGTCAATAAAATTGGCAAAGCTACAAGAACGGGATCCTAATGAAATTTCCGAAAGAGACATTTCTTGACCAAAAGAAAGCAAAAAATATATCATCTTATTTAGATGCAATCATAAAGCCGACGCTAAATGCATTCATCAAGGAGTTTGTAAAGATAAAAGATAACCCCTATAATATTCCACAGCCGCACTCCCCACAAAGATTTGGCAATTAAGTACAAGTTCAATTTAGAACTCTCCCCCATAAAATGTCATTCCCGAAGGAACAACAAGAGCGATCTTAATTTCGAAAGAAAAGAAGGATATTATTGGACATAACAAATCACATACAAGTATAAATTTGAATCCTAAAATATTCTATTAAACTAACCACAAGAGAACTCATGATTAATTTAGTCGACAAATGCTCAACGTAAGTGAACTTATGGAGACTTAAAAACATACAATTAGATTAATCACAAGAGAACCTATAATTAATCTAATCGAAATACACAACCAAACTAATCACAAAAGTAATCAATTTAATTGGTCATGCTCGACATAAGAAAACTTATGGAGCAACAACTAAATAACCAAACAAGATTATTAATTAGTTGAATATGCTCGACATAAAGTACCTCACGGAATAACAACATAGCTAATCATAAAAATAATCAACTTGGTCGTTCTATGCTCAGCATAAGACACTTTACGGATCCTCACATTAATACATAAAATATGGATCAGGGAAGATCAATACTGCGGAATACACAAGGATTCATTCTATTTTCCATCACTATTCGTATAAAGACATTCAATAGACATAATCCTTGCAAACAAAAGATTTCAACCTATATTCCATCAACAATTGACATAATAGGCTTAACTTTTGTATTTGTCAAAAGTCTATTCATTCTTTTATTAATACATGCATATCGACATACGAAAGACTTTACTTTTGACAAGGTATGGGACAATCATAGTTCACGGACGTAAACACACATATCCCATAGCAAATTTGCAATATATAAAACCGTAAAGATTAATACTGCAAAAATCATCTTCCAAACAAATTTAGAATTTAAACCAATAAATCTAAAAACATGAAGATGAAAACATTGGACATAGCTATGTGTAAACACAATAATGGCTATTCCAAACTCTAATTATTCTTCTAATAAGAACAACAAAATAGAAGATTTACTAGGCAAATAAAATCATTTTTTTACTCATTGTCTTCCTCATCGGAAATACTCCAAGATGCTTGAATTATTTTCAACTCTTCCTTGATCTCGGGAAACTTAGTTGCAACCAATGACAATTGTTCTTGCACACACTTCACCCTAGAATCGACCTTACACACGCCCTTGTGGATTTTTTGAAGAAGGCTCAAGGTGGTAGGATCACAATCATTAAGTGAAGCATCTCTTTGTATTTTGCACACATTCTCCCTTATACGTCTGAAGGTACAGGGACGAACCGGTTTGGCAACCCCGAGAGAGTTGCCAATTGGATCAAAACCACGATCATGGAAAATTTGACCAATCAAGCAAGGGTAACCTAACATATTGATAGGTGAAGTCATCGAAGTCATTTGAAAGATGATAAAACCACAAATATCGAGACTTTGAACACCCGATTCAAGGAAATAGACCAATTCCGCAAACTCATGACTCCACCAAGAATTTTAAATTGTGGAGGGACAAAGATTTGAGATACCAAGTTTTCCAAATGTCATCAGCGCAATACTAAGATCATTGGTAGGAAACTTTCCTTAATTCCAAGCTACCTTCTTGCCACAAAGCCCAAGAGAGATTTCATCACATGATGGTCGTTCATCACTTGGTCTAGGAAGACGCACATTTCCCAACGGAATATTGGTAATATTTGAAATTAATTCTCTATCAACAAGAAATAGTTTTCTATTTATCATGGATTTGAATTCCATCTTATTAAGATCAACATCATGAATGTTGTCATAGAAAATTCTTGTGAGAGAATCAAATCCCTGACCATGACCATCAAAGATATTTCCAAGCTTGAATTTTGTGAAGCAAGCTAAATCCTCTTCATGCCCACTAGAGAGATCCAATTTCTTTTCTAGGATGAACCCTTTAGATGAAATCTTTTCAAAAATTCTAGCACAAGAATCATCCACAAAACTAATCCTAAGAGGGTTTTGGTTACAAGGAGAATCCATGCTAGAGGTATTTGAGCTTTTGGAGCTTCTTTTTGAGCCCTTAGAATTCATCATGAGATCTAAGAAATTAAAAGGAACAAGAGGAATTTACTTACTTGGAGTGAATCTTAAACACCCTTTCTGTCAATTTCTTAAAGAAGACTTCAATGGAGGAAGCACACAAAACCCTAGAGGTTCACGTACGCGGACATGTGATGAAGAAGAGGGTGCGCGAACTTCTTCTTTATAAGACAAAAAATGGGCTTGGACCCGTTTGTGAACCACGACCCACACAAGGAAGACGGGATTTTCTTAGCCGTTTGCACATCAAAGGTTATGCATCCCGTGACAACACACTTTTGTGAGAGACGATGGATGCAGTAGAAAGCTTTATTTCATATTCTAAGAGAGAATAAAAAAACTGTACACAACTCAAAAATTTCTTGCCCCATTCCAAGATATATACAAATGGGGTAGTGTCAGGCTTGTTACCAAGAGGCATAATGTGCAGAGGAATTCTCATGCAACATTTCTGGTTGATATGTGTGAACAGTCCCCGTGATATAATCAACGTAATGATGATAATCAGGGAAGTCATAGCTTCCTATCCTTCGTTTGATCTTGCTAGAAGGAAAATTATTCTGATTCCCAGGATGTACAATATTATTCGAAGATTTAACATGTACAGAACCTTTTTTGGAAGGATTCTTAGACTTAACAAGATTAAGTTTTTCTAAGAGATTAAAAACGCCTTCGAACGCTCTAAATAGATCTTTATCAATTGATCCATTACAATAGTAATCCTCAAATATTTCAAGAGTTAACTTGTTGAGGGTCCATATCCTTGAGCGTGACGAACGTTTCCTCAATTTGTCCTTATTTTTATTTTTTCCTTTAGATTAGTTCTCATCATCTAAATTTTCCTTTTTAGATGAGATGAGATTATCATGTGAACCCGGGGGTTTTAACCATAATAATTCTGGAGCAATCTTTAAGGACTTCCGGCGTGTGTTACAGATGCCAAGAGCAAGTTTTCCAAAGAAATTTCCCATGGGACAATTTTTAAGGAACGAACAAAAACAATCTTATCAGGTTTGGAGTGTTTGCCTGCTCTGATACCAATTGAAAAAGTGAGGGGTATAACAACCACACCCAATATTTCGCTTAGCAATATGTATGGACAAAGTCCAATATACTTTCTAGAGAATCAACTAGACAGTCAGACTCAATCTAGATAAAAAGAATATCAAAGAGTTTATATCTCAATCTCTCAATTTGATATATACTCAAGCAAATAGAAATCTACGATTCTTTATCAAATACTAGAGAGATAACTTGGATGGTACCAAAGACCAATATCCAAGTGTCAATCAATTTAAATCAACAACCAAAAGGTCGGATATTCTAATTGATTGAACAATCCACAACCTGTGATATTTCAATTATATAACAAAATATAATGCGGAAAAGAAATAACACAGACACCAGAATTTTGTTAACGAGGAAACCACAAATGCAGAAAAACCCCGAGACCTAGTCCAGATTGAACACACACTGTATTAAGCCGCTACAGACACTAGCCTACTCCAAACTAACTTCGGTCTGGACTGTAGTTGAACTCCAATCAATCTCATACTGATCCAAGGTACAGTTATTCTCCTACATCTCTGATCCCAGCAGGATACTACGTACTTGATTCCATTAGTTGATCTCACCCACAACCAAGAGTTGCTACGACCCAAAGTCGAAGACTTTAATAAACAAATCTGTATCACACAGAAAAGTATACGGTAATAGATAAATCCGTATCCCACAAATATACCTACGAGTTTTGTTCCGTCTTTTGATATATCAAGGTGAAAAGGAACCAATTGATAAACCCGACTTATATTCCCGAAGAAAAACCTAGTATTATCAATCACCTCACAATAATCTTAATCGATGCAGCGAAAAAACATATTGTGGAATCACAAACGATGAGACAAAGTGTTTTTGATTTCTTTTTATATCTTGCCTATCGGAGATATCAATCTCAATCCAATTATTACAATTGTACTCGTACGATAGAAACAACAAGATCAGATCACACAACTACGAGAAAGTAGTATCGGTCTGGCTTCACAATCCCAATGAAGTCTTTAAGTCGTTAACCTAGTTTAGAAGAAGAAACCAAAGGTTAAAGGAGAATCGACTCTAGCTTAGCACAACTAGTATCACACGTAAGGTGTGTGGATTAGGTTTCCCAGTTGCTAGAGTTCTCCCATATATAATCTTTCAAATCAGGGTTTGCAATCAATGTTAGCTTGGTAACAAAGCATTCAATATTCATTGTTAGATGAAAACCTGATTTAGATTTAAGCTAATATCTTTCAACCGTTAGATCGAAAACTAGCTTGTTACACACAAATGAAATGCATGTTTCTAGGCTTGTGTAACCGTACCCAAACTTGTACATTTGTTGGTTCAACAATAGTTAACCAAATGGTTAGCCATATGATCACTTTCATATCAACCATATTTTTCTTCACCATAACTAGTTCAAATGACTCAAATGAACTAGTTAGAGAGTTGTTCAATGATTAGATCTTATGTAACTACACAAGACACAATCGAAGCAAAAACGGTTTGATTCACTCGAATCAGTTCATGAACTTTATATCCACGGTTTGCAAAAGCATTCCTTAGTTTATATAAACATGAGTTCAAGAACAACCGATTTTAGATATAACCTACTCAAGTTCGCGGACTGGGTTCGCGGACTTAAGCTCACGGAAGGAGTTCACAAACTCCAGCAGAAATTCTCGGATCGAGAACTTCCGCCAGTTCGCGGACTTGGCTCACGCCACATTCCGTTTCTCTTGATCAACAAAGTTCGTAAACTTTGGTTCAAGGAATAAGGACTTATACATATATGTGTTTCCACAACAATTCTTATATCCTACCAATGGTTATGTAATCTAAACTCTCATTTCAATCATTGAAACATTCTCAGAGAACGTTATATAGTCGTTATTCACAGACCATTTTTCGTCAGAGAAATTTTCAAAGTGATTGAAACATAACATGACATTCGTCACTAGGTAAAGATGAATTTGGCTAAAGCGAAAGCTTACCAACACATATTTCGAGAAATAGATAGGCGAGTTAAACTCGGCTCGAAATAGCAAATGTGTATAATCTAAGTCTTTATAGCAAAACGACTTTTGTCTCAAGATAGGAGATAAATAGACTTTTGAGTGATAGATAAGTTCAAGTCTCCACATACCTTTTAGTCGATGAAGATCCACCGGTTCCTTGAGTAGTCCTTCGTCTTGTATGATGATTGCCATGGAGTTATTGAGCTCAACTACACTTTCTATCCTAGTCCGAGACCTTAGCTATAATAGACTAGAAATCAAAACTTATAGTTTTGATCACTAACATTGACAAACATGCTTCAGATAACAACGCATGCGAGTTCGACCGAACAATGCTCTAACAATTTGTAATCCTAGGGTTTTAATACAACCTTCAATTTTGGTGAAGGGAGAAGGCGGATAGTCCCCGAAACACAGGTAAAAGCACCATATCTCTGGGAACTATGTTCACCTTCGTATTGGGGACAGTTCTATTGTATTGCTAAGTAAGTGCATTTTGGGACACGTAATAATTTTGTGTTTCTTTATGTAATTTTGGGTTTCTGCATGAAATCCAATTACGTAACAAAATATGTAATTGAAGAATTATCAGCTGATCTCAATAAAAATGAGAACATTGTACTTCTGCATGAAATACAGTAATATGGAACTGATTAAAATATCTTAACATGAAATGGGACTGACAGTGACACGATATATTTTTGGAGAACACTGTGGGAGGTATTTCGAGATAACCAATTTGATCCCGTGCAATGCACGGGCGTACACCTAGTAAATAAAATGGAAGCAATGTTGAGAAAAAGGAAGGCTCGATCCTTCTTAGATGATAAAGAAGCAGACACAGCTGATCATTTCTTTCACGTAAGTTGGACTAGCAATGAGTTATCGAGTTTCAAAATACACGATCTAAAAACTCGAGTCGGCACTTTTTCGATGGCGAACCTTCTTATTAAGAGAGGGTAAATGACTCAACGGGCCGGTCAGGCTAATCTTGAACCATTTCTAACATGAACCATTATAGGTATAGGTATAGCTCTAGAACATACATATGTTTCTTTTTTCCTCTCGGAACGAAACCCTAAATATTTTCTTTTGCCGTTTCTAATCTGCAAATCTCTTCTTCTTAACAAGGAGTCACAATGGGGAACTTTAATATGCTTTCATTAGAGATCATGTTAGAAATCTTATCTCGTACTTACAAAGTATTACATGACAGACTTAGAGCTAATTTTATCAAAGTTATGGAAGGGTGGTATACTGGCAAGAAGTGGCAATATCCAAGGCATGTAACGTGATTCGTGTAACACGCCACGGAGTCCATACTAAAGTGGGAAGTTGCTTCTTCCTTTTACTAGTTCAGGCAACAGGATATTTCCATCGGAAGTACGTACTGTTTTTTTTATGTTAGCTAGATTAGATATATCATATTATAGATTTGGTCATTTAGACACCTAATGCATTTTTTTGATGAAATGGGAATAGTTTAAAGATTTCAATTGAAAAATATATCATAGTCAATAAACTTTTCTAATTGCGTGTAAAGACTACTAGTTGGTTTCCTAAACTATAATTATATTTTACACCTCTAGAGCATCCATAATGTACGACTAAACCCAAAATTTTGATCCAGACACCACACGTAGTCGAACGGACTAAAGAGTAAAAACCAGACCAAAATCAAATTTGAACGAGCGAAGTTGAAATGTTAGTTTATTAACAGGCGAGCTTTTAAGTTACGTTTGAGTTGAAACGGATGTATATTTTCCGTCCGTGTAGTGAGGCGTACATATAAGTTACGCCTCAGTGAGACACATGTATAAAGTGATCCTGATGGCTGATGGGCGGATGTATAAAGTGATCCTGATGTATATTTTTTCCCAAGCGAACATTATATGTGTGCTTGACCAAATTTACTCTTCCACCCTAGTGTAACACCATGAATTAAACTAATTTTTTCTAGTTTTTGGTCTTTGGTTTTGCTCGCGTGATTGCAGTTGCTCTTAGAAGATTATTTACACCTTGAGAAGACTATAAGAGATGGACTTGGTATTGATAAGCTTATTTAAGCCCTAATAAGCCATGTAGTCAGTCCGCTTTGGTTGTAAAAATTTGAAAATTCTATGACTTGGCTAAAAAAAAAAGCCATGTAGTCAGTCACGTGCTGCAGTGGAACTACTTTAGAAGACTACTTTTGCCATTATGTTCTCTATTCTAGCTTCATTTGCAGTGGAACTACAGTTTGATTTTGTGCAAGTCTTCCTAATCCAGTTTGATTCAGTGTTCAGCTTCTACGAAAACACAATAATAGTTCCACTGTAGCACTTAACTAGATTAGAGAAAATGTAACTGGGCTCAAGTGATTCACCGAAGCGGTCAACTAGGACTGTTGGAGTTTGATTAAACTCAAACTACTGAAATACGGGTTAGTAGGAGCTATTGGTGTTCTAGTTTCACACGTATTGTTTTTTTTTGTTAATAGGAAGGTGTTTTGAATGTTTCTGTTAGTTAGAATCTTGTTAGTGGAGTCTATTGGGATATCACGTCGTATGGACCCAACAGTCCAGGTGTGCCCTTATCAAATAGGGCGAGCTATATAGCAGCAGTCTGTGTTGGGTTATAAGAAAAGGCATCAGGAGATGTTTCTTTTCTTCACTAGTGTTATCTTCTCAAGTGAGTGAGAAAGAAAGAGAGGTAGTAGAGAAAGAGGGAGAAGTGAGCATCCACCATTGTTATTGGTGAGATTTGAGTTTATCTTGAAGAGAAGAAGAAAGGGTTCTTGTCAAAGATCCACTTGGTTCGTTGTGGTGAAGATTGTTCCATCAATTTCCACATCTCTTGAAAGGGAGAAAATATAGGGTTTGCTCAAACTCTAGTAGTAAGTAATCTTACTCTTGCTATTGTCAAATTGATAGTGAATCTCATCTTATTGGTGAATGAATTGTTGATTCATCCTTAGGGGTGAGTGTAATTAGGCAAATAGGTATCCAAGTGCTATATGCACCTTGAATTTGTTGCTATCCCAAATTGGGAGAATTGTGTGTAACCCATTATTGTTATAGTGGAAGATTTGTGGTTTTTTACCCTTCACCTTGGAGGGGGTTTTCCACGCAATTACTGGTGTTGTGTGATTGCTTTTATATTGCGTAGTTGTGTTATTTCCGCATTTGTGTTCCATTGCTTGTGAAGGTTTCGTATTGCACATAGCGGCTCAGATTTGGTAAGTCTCCCCCAACAAGTGGTATCAGAGCTTTTGGGTTGAGCTAATCCTGTGCAATGACGGATGCTAGCACTAGTAATAGAATGGTCAATTTGACCGGTGAGAACTTTGTGATATGGAAGGCGAAGTTGGAAGAATGGTTATATTGTAAATATCTCTATGGTCCAATAGAGAGCAAAGGAGTAAGGCCTGAGAAGACAAGTGAAGAAGATTGGCGTGTTACTAACCGTAAAGCAGTTGGTTTTATTCGTCAGTGGATTGATGATGGTATTTTTCATCATGTGGCTAGTGAGATACTAGCATATTCTTTGTGGACCAAATTAGAGGAGATATATGATCAACAGTCTCCTTGTGCAAAAGCTCTTCCATTCAAAAGGCTTGCAAAGTTGTGTTACAATGAAGGAAGTTCAATGGCGCAACATTTAAATGAAATGAATGATATTATGAATCAGCTTACATCTATGGAGATGAAAATTCCTCAAGAGATTCAAGCTTATTTGTTGTTAAATACTTTACCAGACAGTTGGGAGCTATTGAGGAATTGTCTCAGTTATTCTGCTCCAGACAGGAAGTTGAACATGACTGTTGCAACAAACAGTTTGCTGAATGAAGAAGTTAGAAGAAGGTCATTAAACTCATCTCATTCAAAAGCTCTTGTTACAGAAAATCGGGGTAGAAGAAAAGACATAAGACAAGTTGTCCGTAGCAAGTCAAGGGGTAAATCAAAGTCCAGAAAGGACGTTGAATGTTGGAACTGTCGTATGAGAGGTCATTTTTCAAACGAATGCAGGAAGCCAAAGCAAGAACAAAAGAAGGGGAAAGGAAATTATAAACAAGACAATGATGTTGCAGCTATTGCAACAGATGGTGATATTATTATATTCTCAGACTGTAATGATGTTTGTGTGAGTTTTGCAGGTTCTGATTCAGAGTGGATAGTTGATTCAGGTGCATCTTATCATGCTACTCCTCATGAAGATGTATTTACCTCCTACAAGGCTGGTGACTTTGGGTCAGTCAGAATGGGAAACAATGGTGTTGCGGAGATTGTAAGAATGGGTGATGTGAAGGTTGAGCTGCACATTGGTTCTCAGAAATGTGCGACATATACCATATCTTCGTTTGAATCTAATGTTATCGGGAGTGTTAGATGATGAAGGGTACGAAAGTCACTTGGGTGATGGGAAATGGAAGCTAAGAAAGGGCTCCATGGTTATTGCAAGAGGCAAGAAATGTGGCACATTGTACAAAACACCAGTGAAGGTGTTTAAAGGTGAGTTGAATGTTGTTAACAAAGATTCAACCTCCGACCTGTGGCATAGAAGACTTGGTCATCTTAGTGAGAAGGGAATTCAAATCCTCACCAAAAGACAAGTTTTGCCAAATGCCAAAGGTATGCAATTGGGTAAGTGCACTCATTGTTTAGTTGGTAAACAAACTAGAGTTTCTTTTCATAAAGCTTTACCCAAGCGCAATTCTAGTATTATTGATCTTGTTCATTCTGATGTATGTGGATCTTTAAGGGTCAAAACACTTGGTGGTGTTGTATATTTTGTTACTTTTATAGATGATGTTTCAAGGAAGGTTTGGTCATATGCAATCAAGACCAAAGATGATGTTGTTCCTGTGTTCAAAATGTTTCACAGCATGGTGGAAAGAGAAACAGGTAGAACCTTGAAGCGCCTTCATTCTGAAAACGGAGGAGAGTACACTGGACCACTTGAAGTGTATTGCACGAGCATGGGTATACGTCATGAACAATCGGTACCGAAGACTCCAAAACATAACGGTGTTGCAGAGAGGATGGACTGCACTATTCTTGAGAGAATCAGGTGCAAGTTATCTCATTCCAAGTTGCAGAAGCATTTCTGGGGTGAAGCAATGAATACTGATGTGTAATTGATCAATCGATCTCCTTAAAGACAGCTAGATGGAGAAGTAGCATAAAAGGTATGGAGAGACAAAGAGCCTACTTATGATCACTTGAGAGTGTTTGGTTGCAGGGCATTTTTTCATATCCAAAAGATCAGAGATCAAATCTTGATGACAAAGCAAAAGAGTGTGTGTTCCTAGGCTGTGGGACAGAGAAGTTTGGTTACAGATTTTGGGATCCAGTTGAGAAGAAGGTTATTAGAAGCAGGGATGCACTATTCCTTGAAGACCAGATTATTGAAGACTTTGAGAAGATTGAGATGTCAAAGCTTCAAGATTACATGACCTTGGATCGAAATCCAGTTGTTCCTTCTCTTGAGCAACATGATGATGATGTTGATGGTAATGGTAATGAAGAAGAAGAACACAATCATGAAGATGAAGCTCATGAAGATGTTCCAGTGGGTGATGTTGAGCAAGAAGTACAACAACAATCAGAAGCTTAGTTGAGCAGATCCAGCAGGACCAGACTACCTTCAACAAAGTATACACCACATGAGTATGTGATGCTCACAGATGCAGGCGAACCTGAGTCTTATGAAGAAGCACATAGTGTTCCTGAAAGTCAGAAGTGGTTGAAATCCATGAAAGAAGTGGTTGGCTCTTTAGATGAGAATGACACTTTTGATTTGGTTGACAAGCCAAAAAACCAGAAAATTCTGAAGAACAAGTGGGTGTATAGAATCAAAACTGAAGATGGTAACTCGCAACCAAGGTACAAAGCATGCTTAGTTGTGAAGGGTTATGAGCAGAGAAAGGGTGTTGACTTTGACGAGATTTTCTCACCGGTGGTGAGATTTCCTTCTATTCGGGTTTACTTGGAAAGAGCCGCTAGTTTGGATCTTGAGATAGAACAACTAGATGTCAAGAAAGCATTTCTTCACGGTGAGTTGGAGGAAGATGTGTATATGGCACAACCCGAGGGTTTTGAAGTCAAAGGAAAAGAGCACATGGTATGCAAGATAAAGAAGAGTCTATATGGTTTGAAGCAAGCTCCTAGAAGATGGTACAAGAAGTTTGAATCGTTCATTAAGGAACATGGGTACAAGAGAACAACTTCAGATCATTGTGTATTCATTCAAAAATTTGTTGATGGTGATTTTCTTATTCTTTTGATATATGTTGATGACATGCTTATTGTTGGCAAAGATAAGAAGAAAATTGACAGGTTGAAGTTAGATTTGAGCAAGTCTTTTGCTATGAAAGACTTGGGTGCAGCAAAGCGTATTCTTGGCATGGAAATCACTTGTGATAGGAAAGCAAGGAAGCTGTGGTTATCACAAGAAAGCTACATTGGGAAGGTGTTGCAATGGACAAGGCTGAGCCGGTAAATTGTCCACTTGCAAACAATTTTAAGTTAACTCGTGATCAATGTCCTGTGAATGATGTTGAGAAACGGAAGATGGAGAATATTCCTTATGCATCCGCAGTTGGTAGTTTGATGTATGCAATGGTGTGTACAAGGCCAGATATAGCTTATGCAGTTGGAGTGGTAAGCAGGTTTCAATCAAATCCTAGTCCGGAGCATTGGTAAGCAGTGAAATGGATACTACGGTATCTAAGGGGTACTTCTAATATGTGTTTTTTTATGGAGGTGACAAGCCAGAGTTAGTTGGTTACACAGATTCAGATTTGGCAGGTGCTCAAGAAAGTCTCAAGTCGACATCAGGTTACTTATTTACCTATGCAGGGGGAGTTGTGTCTTGGTAATCCAAGTTACAAAAATGTGTGGCATTGTCTACTACAGAGGCAGAGTACATTGCAGCTACGGAGAGTTCCAAGGAGATGATATGGATGAAGAGGTTTGTTAGAGAACTCGGTGTGAAGCAACAAAGGTTCATCGTTTACTGTGACATCCAGAGTGCCATCCATCTCTGCAAGAATTCGAGTTCTCACTCAAGGTCCAAACACATCAATATTAGGTATCAGTGGATACAAGAAGTTCTCGACGAGAAGGCCTTGTATATTAAGAAGATCCATACATATGACAATGGTTCTGATATGATGACAAAGTCGCTACCAAAGTACAAGCATATGTATTTCTGCAACAGGGCAGGTTTGGTGGTGACAGGTGCCTTGCCATAAGTCGTGAGGGGAAGATTGTTGGGATATCACGTCCCATGGACCCCAGCAGTCTAGGTATTCCCTTATCAAATAGGGGGAGCTATATAGCAGTAATCTATGTTGGTTATAAGAAAAGGCATCATGAGATGTTTCTTTTCTTCACTAGTGTTAGAAAGAGAGGCAGCAGAGAAAGAGGGAGAAGTGAGCATCAACCATTGTTATTGGTGAAATTTGAGTTTATCTTGAAGAAAAGAAGAAAGGGTTCTTGTCAAAGATCCGTTTGGTTCGTTGTGGTGAAGATTATTCCATCAATTTCCACATCTCTTCAAAGGGGAAAAATCTAGGGTTTGCTCAAACTCTAGTAGCAAGTAATCTTACTCTTGCTACTGTCAAATTGATAGTGAATCTCATCTTATTGGTGAATGAATTGTTGATCCATCCTTAGGGGTGAGTGTAATTAGGCAAATAGGTATCCAAGTGCTATATGCACCTTGAAGTTGTTGTTATCCCCAAATTGGGAGAATTGTGTGTAACCCATTATTGTTATAGTGGAAGATTTGCCCGTGGTTTTTTACCCTTCACCTTGGAGGGGTTTTTCCACGTAATTGCCGGTATTTGTATGATTGCTTCTATATTGCGTAGTTGTGTTATTTCCGCATTTGTGTTTCATTGCTTGTGAAGGTTTCGTATTGCACATAGCGGCTCGGATTTGGTAAGTCCCCCAACATAGTCGAATGGAAAACTTGTATTTTCTGTAGCCAAGGCAAAATTTTATGTTAATGAAATGTGTGGAAATCATTAAACACAATGTAGTCTCTCTCGTGTGTTCCGCGTTTCTTCCTCTCTGTTCTCCCTCTACCTTGATTTTCATCAAGGACTTGGTTAGTCAAATGTTTGACCAAATCTTAAAGTGCTGAGTGTGTCTGAATAACCTTAACCATTTTGCGGAGAAACTTATTTTTTTGGTCAGGTTTTCTTTTGTAAGCAGAGATAGTATAGTAATGAAGGGGCTGATGCCATATCTAAACATGTCAGAATCAGAACTATTAAAGTTAGCTCGGAAGACTACTGTAATAATGTAGTTTCTTTTATGGTGTCTAATCTATTAGCAAAAGATGTACAATAACTTCTTATCCTTGAATAATGATATCCCCTTCACAAATTAAAGAAAAAGAAATAGATTTTCAAAGACAAACAGGCGACTGGAAATTTGTCCACCTCCTCGCAAAACTTCGTAATGTCCTCAATACTTGATCCAGTTGGGTCCTTCTTCAAGACCAATTTCTGCAAGACCATGGCATTCTTCAGCAAAATTTCTATAAACTTCAGTTCACTATCACTTCCTTCTAGACCACTAATCTCGACAAACTTGAGTTGTTTCATGGTGCTGGTGAACTGCCCTTCTAAACCGAGAGTTGTCTAAACATTAACCAAACAAATGAAAATAATGGCAGTAAATACACCACAACTTTATAATCTCCAATCTACTAAAAAGAATTTTAAGCTAATTGCAAAAAGATTTACGGATACCTACCTCACCACTATGCAGAGCTAACTCCATCTCCTCTTCCGACTCTGAACCAAAATCTGATGCCTCATCGGATTCGGATTTGTCACTGTTTTCCACGTCCTAGATAATGCATATTATTCATTAACACTTTAAATATTACAATCAATCAATCTTTTGAAAAACAACGCAAAAAAAAAACTAAAACAGGAGAGCAACTAAAGGAAGAACACTAACCTGACAAAGTTGCACTACAAGGGATTCTAGGACAGGCGAGATCTTGAGCAAGGAGGCAATTACATGCACAGATTCTGTTGAGAGGCTCATCTTTTGCAGCTCCAGCCGTTGCAGATTATAAATATGAAAAGGTTGCTTTTGTAATAGTTCCTCGACTCTTCCAACATGCTTAATTAGCACATATAAAGGTCAACCGTCAAAAAATTCAACTAGATAACGTTGTAAAGTGGACACTCAAGACTATAAATAAAACTTCAGCACACTTGCAAAAATGATATAAAAGGTATTATACATCGCAATGCAGATACCATAGTGAGGCGGAAATTATTAAGGAGTGGGGGACTCAATTCTCAGACCTCAAGTACGAGAATAGGCCCCCTAGCCAACTGGGCTAGCCCTAGTCATTTGCCACAATATTACATCTCAAACAACAATTATAGGTTCACCAGAAACGATACAAACAGATTTCTCCAGCTCATAGTACCCAAATAGCTACAAGCTAGGAAGAAACCTAAATAACTTGGAAAAAAACATGGATACAGTTTACATAGCTAAATTGTTTATAACTGATCAATGAATAATTTTCTAATTTTTGCCAACATCAACATTTGACGATAAAAAATAAGGATAATTTAAGGACGTACCTTGAGTTCTTGAAATGATATTGTTAGTTCTTTCACATTATGAAGTGGTTTTAGAGATTCTAATGTATCGGCCGCAGCATGTACCATAGGAAACTCGTCATTTGGTTTTCGTGGTTTTACTTGTACACCAACATCAGCCTTGAACAGAGAAGAAACATCTTCGAACAACAAATAGTCTAAATTTGATAAGAACAAATACACGAGATTTGGTGCATATAACCTCAATGTGTTCCGAATTGATTTATCAATATGTAATTCAAAGTTCTTAAGTGTAACAGAAGATATAGTGATGTTCATAGCTGCAGTAGTACTAATGCCACCTATAACCAAGTGTTCAAGTGTAACAGAAGATATAGTGATGCTTAAAGGTTTAGTACTACGAACGCCACTTAAATCCAGGTGTTCCAAAACAGGACAACTTGAACATAACTTGGTTAACTCATCATGCTTAAACCGAGTGTTCCTAAGTCTCAGATATTTGAGACGAGGTAATGATATAGAATTCGGCAGAATAATCTTATAGGACGTGGACAAATCTAGTTCCAAGTTTGTCAATGACTTACAAGTAAAGACACAATCTGGAACTCGAAATTCGTCATTATTGTTGAATTTCATGGATCAAGAGAGGAGTGAGAGAGAGATTTGAACAAAAAACTAACAAAAGAATTACATTGATTAAAAGCTTTCTACATGCTTCATTAACATTAGATGGTGCCTTTTATAGGCTACAAATTGCAAACCCAACTAAACCATTAACACTGATACGTGCAAAACCCACTTCCACAATACTAGGACTTCCATAATACTAGGATACACTACTTCATTTCCACACGTCTTTATGAGACCATACTCGTTCAACAATAACTCCTAAATATTAGGTTTAAGGTAAGCCGTGTTTGGATTACAAATCCAACACCTTCCCTTAATTCAAACACGTTCAATATTATGTTGTCTTCATCACAGTCTTCATGATAATGATTATCTTCATCATATCATTATCTTCGTCATTACATCATCCATCATCATCGTCATCATCATCATCATCAATTTCAGCAACATTTGTTTGCCACCATCAACCACCATCATCCTCATAACTATATATCACCAATCTTCATCACGTCATCATTATCATCATTGTTAGCGGATCTGCATCCCGTATTACTTCCACTAACCTAACATATTATGCAAACCAGTATCTTGCATACTCATCATCATCATCATTAAAACATAACACCATAATATTTTCTTTCCGGCAAGATAACTAACACCTGCAAGAAAAATATCAAAACCATAAATTGAAACAAAATATCTTGCAATTTTACATATTGTGAACATAAATCCTCATCTTTTTTTTTCTTCAGAACAATTTATCTTCACAAAAAAAAACACACCAACTAATAGGGTGTTAGTCCTCAAGGGAGTTGGGGGAGTTGGGTGTAGTTGTGTTTTTTCCCGTTAGTCGTGAGGGAGTTCGAGGGAGTCTCTTAAAATCCCCGTTAGTCGTGGGAGAGTTTAGAATAGTCTTCCCAACTCCCTAAAAAACCCCGTTAGTCGTGGGGGAGTTTGAAAGAAACTCTTAAACTCCCTGTTAGTGGTAAAAATTAGAATGATAGGGAGTTTGTTTTTTTGGGGAGTTCTGGGGAGTTCTAGGGAGTTTATAGTGTATTTTTGCCTCACTCCAAATCTCTCAAAAAAGTAGAGATTTTGGGAGAGTCTCTCAAACTCCCTACACTCAACACACCAAACTCTCTCAAACTCTCAATACTTTCTTACACTCCCTCAAAATCCCAAAGATTCAAAATACATTAAACTTCCTCCAACTCACTCGTGGACTAACCCCCTGTAAGCCAAACATTTTTTTTTTTTGAAAACATATTTCTCTGAAACATTGTGAATTGTTTTTTGAACTCTTCTATAATTGTTTTTCTTTATAGCCCTCTCCCTCAACTCAACTCTCAACCCCAGCTCTGATACCATGTGGGATTTCATGGATCAAGAGAAGAGTGAGAGAGAGATTTGAACAAAAAACTAACAAAAGAATTACATTGATTAAAAGCTTTCTACCTTCTTTATTAACATTAGATGGTGCCTTTTATAGGCTACAAATTGCAAACCCAACTAAACCATTAACACTGATACGTGCAAAACCCACTTCCACAATACTAGGACACACTACTTCATTTTCACACGTATTTATGAGACCATACTCGTTCAACAATAACTCTTAAATATTAGGTTTAAGGTAAGCCGTGTTTGGATTACAAATCCAACAATTATACTTGTGACCATTAAACTGGACGTATATATCTTCAACATTAGATCTCGCAACAACGATTATCCATCTATGAAGACATTTGATAAAATTACAATCATGTTTTCCACGCCTACCAAGAAGATGAAACCGTCGAATGTCAAAACATCTGCTGTCACGGAAATTTAATACGTAATCGACAAAATCAAGAAAGCCTTGATAACCACCTTCACTTAGAACTGAACGATGGAAAGTCAAAAAGGGAAGATAAGGCCAAATATTTCTCCATCTCTTTGACAATATACAGGTTTGGACAGATTGTTTTATGTCAACGAAAGAAAGGATGTGATGAATTAAGAAATCTGGTAACTTGCTGATCTGATCATCATCGTTGGTATTATTTCTTTATTGCTTCCATGGTTTTCTTTTTCCTTTGTGCACAATAGTTCAGAGTTTTGAGTTTTCTGACCTGAAACCCTAATTTATCACATACATATAGGTGTCCTTCACCGACGTGGATCTACCGAGTATATATGACTCCTACCTCAGTTAAGGGTTGACGTCCTATTGTGAGAGGCAGCGCACCAAACATTTGTTAAATCTCAACAAAAATGTTTAGCTGCTCGCGGATTTCACACATGCAGGCTGCAGCATATAGCTAGAGATTTGTTAACTTTGCGTACGAGATTTGTTTTATGTTAACGAAATAATGGACGTGATGAATTAAGAAATCCGGTAACTTGCTGATGCGGTCTTCATCCTTGGTATTATAACACGGTCTCTTTACTGCTTCCATGGTTTTCTATCCTTTCATTACCTCCCCGTGCAGAATATATAGGATTCCTTTACCGACGTGGATCTACTGACCGTACTCCTACGGTCCTACCTCAGTTAAGGGCTGACGGTTGCGAGAACCGTGACCCCTGACCGAACGGGCTATCACAAGGTGATTTGTATGTTGAAAATTTTGTTACGGGGTTTATGATTCCAGGTGTTCCGAGTAATTTGGATATCCACGGTTTGGTGCAGAAATTTATAACCAAAGTGTTGACATGCTGGTGAAAATCTGTGAGAAGCCAACACTGTGCATGTGGCAGTTATTATTTTATTTTCTCTGTCCTCCATTTGGGCTTTCAAAGAAAGTTACAATCGACGGAATAAGAAACCTGTTTTGAGGCATACTAAATAATGCCAAAATGGGGTCACCAAATAAAAAATAACATCACTCCTTATCCACTCTTTTTGATAATGGCATAACTATCCTTACATAACTGGTGTTAATGATTAGATTTGATTACCTAGAAATTTTAAGGATTGATTAAAAATTATATTATTAGTGGTGAATTAGTAGATAGATCAAATTTATGTGAGAGAGTTGGGATTCTTGAGAGGAAGAAGAAGAAGTGAAAAAAAA
This sequence comes from Papaver somniferum, assembly GCF_003573695.1. NCBI lineage: Eukaryota > Viridiplantae > Streptophyta > Magnoliopsida > Ranunculales > Papaveraceae > Papaver > Papaver somniferum. The sequence goes on along the minus strand of NC_039360.1, from coordinate 45,724,349 downwards.
AAACTTGGGTTTTGAATTTTGAGATTTTAGTGATTAGAAGTGACCAAAATGTGTGATTCAAATCATAGGTAGACTTCTATACGAAGTTTAATTTCTTTTTATAAGTTGAATCTGTCAAAAAATTTAAATTTTGAAACCCAGATCTACTGACCAGATGAACAGTTCGGCTGATAACTTTTCAGCCGAACCTAGGTATATTTTCAAAAAACTGAGGTTTGGCTGAAAAGTTATCAGCCGAACTTCACTCTGTAACTGACGAATTTTGGTTCGGCTGATTCGAACAAAATCTATCAAAGTCGCATTAGCCGAACATAGTGTTTCTCTAAATCATACACTAGGTTCGTCTCAAAATTGATACTCCAAGATCAACCGAACTGATCTTCTGAAAACCCTAATTTCATCTCTGAAATCATATTCTATTGATCAAACAAAATAAAATCGATCAAAAACAAGATGGGTTTGTTGCACATACATTCTAAAATACATCTAAGAGCAATTGAGATTTGGATTTCGCACTCCAACATCGCCCACTTCGATTCGTGTTTGCTTTGCTTGATCAATTTCTTGATTGAATTTGAGTCCAAGATGTTTGAGTTTAAAGTTTATTTTGATTTTTGATTTTAGGTTTTTGATGATAAGGGCACTCCAATAATTTAAATTGTTTAAGGATATATAGGTAATTGCACTACCTTTAGACACCCTTTATAAACCACCCTATATAGTATAATGAATGAGTATGCCTAAAAAAAAATGAGTATGCCTCAAAACAGGTTTCAAGAATAACAAGATTTAGGAGTGAGCAAAATGTCCACATCGGTGGATTTCACCCGGCCCAACCAGGAATTTAACGGGTGGACACCCGTCTCGCAATTTAGTGGATTGGACATGAGTGAATTCATAAAACAAGCTATTTTTATGGGTCGGTAAGGATGGAATATCCGGCCCTATGAAAGTTATGTCAACATATTTGGCAAGATTGTGACATGTAGAGTTATTAGCTCATTTAGATTAATATCCAATGTTCCAAATTAGAAAAATAGCACTTAGTTTCCGTTTTTCGGATTTCATCCCATGAACTTATCTCGATATTATTGCATTCACAATAGTCATTTTTAAGCAATTAACAACAATTGTATGATTCCATTTGATCTTGCTTTAACGAATAAAGTTGTCAACAAGAGTACAGTAATCGGGTGGATATTTTTAGTAAGTTCAGTAGATCTTCTGGTCAGATGATTAACTTCTCCAAATCTCGAATTTTTTCCAGTAAAAACATTGATCCTGGCATAGCTACTAATATCAGCAACTTTATGCAAGTTCAAAAACTGATATCAAGGATAAGTACCTAGTCTCTCCTCTGTTCACTAATAAAAGTAAAATCCAAGCTTTTAAACCTTGCTTGGAGAAGATGAAATTCAGACTGGATGGTTGGAAAAGTGGGAACCTATCTCCTTATGTAGAGTTACCATGATATCCAATGTTACTTTAACATCCAGCATCTATCAGATGAACTGGTTCAAACTTCCAAAAAAAATTCGCCAAGATATTGATAAAATCCAGAGATACTTCTTCTGGAAAAAATATCCTGAAAAACCTAAAGGCATTTACTTCATTGCTTGAAGTTTTGTTTGCAAACCTAAAGAACTACGAGGCCTTGGCTTCAGAAACATGGATTCTTCAATAGTAATAACTAAATAGCTTGGAGACTAGTAACTGAACCAGACTCTTTATGAACTTCTATTATGAAAGCTAATCACTTTAGCGATCCTGAGGTGATTAAAATGAATATTACTTCAAAAAGAACTGATTCTTGGCTCTAGAAGTCAGAAAATATTCAAAAATATTACAAATGGGCAATAGGAAAAGGTCCAAACATAAATATATGGGAAGACATATGGATTCATGACAAAGAGAATATCATTGCTAAACCTCAACAATGCCTTTGTAATCTTAACTATGTCAGCTAAGTGATTAATTCCAATGGAGAATGAGGTATGGTTATAATCACTCAATGGTTCAATATTGATGACCATCTTAGTATCCAAAACACCGTCATTAACTTTCAGGAAGTAGATAGAATCATTTGGGGATTAACTGAAAACGGTTCATTCTCTGTCAAATCCTTATATAACAGGAAAATCCGGGAAAAGTATAAAATGATACTATCAATCCTGCTTGAAAAAAGATTTAGAACTGGATATTTCTCCCTCAATTCAAATGTTTATCTGGAAATGTGCTCATGACATTCTCCCGACTAATGCTAAGACTGCTGGCATTCTAAACTACATTGATCCCACTTGCAATCTATGCAAGAGTGCTAAAGAAGACATAACACATTGCTTAATGTCTTTCCCCTCGGTATCAGAAGTTTGGATAAATCTCTTTGGTCTCCAACACCAATGCTTTGGTGATGCTGCCAACTTCAATAATTGTCTTAATATCTGGTTCATGAAACACTACCAATTTGAGAATTTGGTAGCCATATTTGCTACCATCTGATGGTTTATCTGGAAGGCTAGACGTAACCTGGTCTTCCAGAAGGTCAAACCTCTGTCTAAAAAAATTGTCACAAAAATCATACAACACTTATGCTCCTATAAGAGAGTAATTCATAATCAAAACCACATCATGAACAACTTATTTTACAAGAGTTGTGACCAGGAAATGGTAAACAGAATTGCAAACGATCATATGGTTAAGTTTGGCATAACCGTATGCTTAAGCTTCATGAGTTCCAACATCATGGAAGGGCAAACTGAGCCCAACCCTCATACTAACTATGCTTTCATTTCCATGTATCGCACAGGTGTCTGTATGGGAGCAAGAAGAATCAAAGATTGCAGCTCAACAGAAAATAGAGCTAGAAGAGGAGCTAAACTAGCTGTGAGATGGGCAAAAGAATTCCAAGCTGAAGATGAGGCAACTCTAAAGGAAATAGGAGAGGAGTATAATGCTGAGGTCCAAGGAAGATTCAACTTGGGATACCATCAAATGAAGGATGAAAATTTTGAAGCAGTCTCTTATGTCCTGGGAAAGCGAATCAAAATCACTAAGGATCAGAACACTACGACAACTAAATTAGCTAGCTTAGTCTCTTGCACTACGTACAATTTTAATTGGAAAGGTCTGAACCCAACAAAACTATTGCATTATATTAGCTCTGTAATGGATTGAACATGATAACAAACCAAGACCGCTGCATGATGCTAGAAATAAGCCTTGTTTAAAAAGAAGGCTATTATTGGGGCGTCACATTCCATTAGAGGGGCGTCACCTAATAGGACAAAAACAGGTCACCCATAAGTAATATCAAAAACCCCTTATCTCAAATAATTTTGTAATGACTAAACAACCCTTATTTAGTTAATGTTAATTTTATTTAATTAGATAATAATTAAACTAATGAATTTGTTATATACTTGGTGATTTTTGGGACAAAGTTTTTGTGGGAAAAAAAACTAGAGAGAAGAAAAAAAGAATTTGTATACCTCTAAACTATCTCTCATGAGTTCAATTTCGCTCAAAATTAGCTAAAGTACATAAAACAATTTCAGATATTTCGACTTACATGCCCGATTACGGTTGGGTTTGAGCTTCGTTACCAACCGTAACCTCTATTTACGGTTAGGTTTGGATGAACTCCAAACCGTAACTGGTAATCAATGAGACAATACCCAGTCGTAGAACCATTACGGTTGGGAAAATGGCACTGCGAACCCAACCGTAACTCAGCTTATGGTTGGGTTTTACACAATTCCAAACCGTAACTCAGTTTATGGCTAGGTTCGAATTTTTTATTACCAACTGTAAATTTTCCTGTGATTTAGATTTTGTTCCTACGATTGGAAATACAAATTTTACGGCTGGGAATACCACATGCAAATTAGATTTACGGTTTGGAATCATCCAAACCTAACCGTAATATCTTCAGAAACTATAATTACGGTTAGCGAAGCCAACCGTAACACCTTCAGAAACGCAATTAAAACCTTAATTGACTTCAATTTCATTCAATCTAACCTATTTTTAGCACAAAAATGAGTAAAAACAAGATGGGTTATCGATTAATATCTAACATAAACCATGGGTTCTTGTTGAGGAGTTTGAAATCGTGATTCTTCAAATTCTTGATTCGGTTGTTGATGATGAATTTGATCGTCTGGTGGTTTATTGAGGAGAGAAAGACTAGGTTTTTTAAGTTTTTATTTTAGTTCAAGGGTAATCTAGACATTTTATTTTTGCGTTTGGATATCCCATAACCACTTTTTTGGACACTAAGAATCTAAGTGAAACCCTTCTATTGGAGTGTGAGTCCCCAATAATAGCATTCTTTAGAAAAGAAGGAACACCAAATTTGCTAGGGAAAATAAGCCATTACACGTGGGAAAATAAGCCTTCAGAACAAAATAAACATTACACTAATTATTAGCTAGGGAACCAAAATTCATATATGGATTTCGGTGAAAATAAAAATGATTCGTCTTTTATGGATTTTGGTGTTCATTCTCGTTAAGCTCGTACCTTATTAACTTTTATCCCTGTTTGCAACCGTGGAACTAAATGTACAGCAGGTATTGTACTTGTGAAATCCTAATTAGTCCTCTCGTATCTAACTCAGAAGCGATGGTTATCACTATTTTCTATCTGCTTCAAAAAAAAAAAAAAGATCACTATTTTCTATCAGCGTGTAAATTCAAGCTATCATTCAAAATAAGATAAAAATAAAATAAAATTTCAAAGGCCCGTACAAAAGGAGATCAGTAGTTTTTTCGCAGCAGCTGCAGGGAGCCTCACTCAGTAGGGGGAGGTGATAATAGATTCTCTAACAGGAACATGCGCTTGGAATATTGTCCACTTCCTCGTAAAACTTTGTGTAGTGGCATAAAACCACACACCACATCCAACGAAGTAGAAGATGATTTAACACAAAGTAAAGATACACAACAAATGTAGACACAAGGATATATGTGGTTCGGTATGATTACCTACATCCACGGGATGAAAGGATGAATGTTATTATTGCTCTTCTTTGATTACAAGTTGTTCTCTCCCTCTCAAGTGGTGAAGCTCTCACAACTCAAGTATGATGACTTGTTCCTCTCTCCTTTTTTAACCAGCCTCTCTCTCTCAACCTGCCCTTATATTTATAGGCCAAGGTCGACATACAACAGAATTACAATGTTGGTTACATTACATCAATTTAGTTGTTTCCTATCGGACCTTCACTGCTCGCCCGACTTTCTGGTTTGACCGATAGTTCTTCACCTGAGGCAGAGTCTTAATCGTCTGGTTAACACGATGTCGCCCTTCTTTCTTCTCGTTCATTTGTTTGACCATCTTCCTTCGTCTGACCGAGTGCTTTCTGATTGTTCGCCCGACCTGTCTGAGGATAAGGGTCACGTCACATCCGACAACTATTGGGCCATCACGTCCGACCCACGTGATACCTCGCTTTTTGCGCCGTTTGGTTCTATCTTGTGCTTCGCCGCTCTTTGTTCTTTGGTGTATCACATCGTAGGATCTTGCCACCTTACCATGTGGATTATCTACACCTACATTTATGCCCCTTATTTCGCTCGTGTGCTTGGCACGAGGGAAAGAAAATCGCTCCACCTTCCCACGTCCTCGAGCATGCCGAGAATTCCTCCATGCAGTCTCCCACTAATTCTCCCTTTATGATTTGTAACCATTGCTTTCGGTTGAGGCGCTGCACCCTATAAATACCTACCTTCATGTTCTCTTTCCTTTGCTCGCCATTTTTCAGAGAAACCAAGTGTTGTTCTTCTTTTTTCTTTTCCTCCCACTTTACCGACGCCATTAATTCTGGTGATTCTCTTATCTTCTCCGTCTTCGTCTTTGCTGTTTTTGTTGGTGAGGTTTGCGACAGTCGTGGTTAGTTCTTCCTTTTGCTTCTCTCTTCACCAACGTCTGTATCTCTCCGTTCGCTTTCTTCCATGGCTACTTCTTCTCCGTCAATGACTGAAAAAGGTGTGTGAGTGATACCTTCTCCGAGGGCGATGTTGTTTCTCTTGATTCCCTGTTTTGGCTTGAGAGTCCTTCCCATCACGATTATCGCGCTATAAATTCCCTTTTCCCTGATGATTCTCCTTCTTTTTCATGTAGGTCTGATAAGAGGGCCTCTAAAGATTTTTCTGATGATGAGTTCATTGAATAGTTGAAGGAAGAATTTGGTCTTCAAAACTACGAGATGACCCTAGTGTCGGGCCAAACGGGTGTGTTGAGGAAGTCCGATGTCGATAGGTATGAGCAGTCATCCGAGGCAGTCATCGTTACTCGTGGGAAATTAGAACTCGGTCTTCGCTTTCTTTTGTACAACCCTGCTAGCCCTTTCTACTATGACGTGTTATCGCAGCTGCGTCCGCCTCGGGCCTTGACCCAGTGGAATGGCAACACTTTCCGCCTGATGAATGAGTGGAGAGACCGAGGCGAGGGTCATGGATCTACGGCCGATTGGTCGACCTATAGGCCTGAAGATGCTTCCAATTATACTTCTGTTAATTTCATTCTGAACTATAGGAGCGGGACATCTACCAATGGCGACCTTGCTGGTTTTGCTGCCAGCCCTCATCATCTGAAGTCTATGCATGAGGGTGTTGAACGATTGATGCTGAATGCTGATCCCCTTGGGAGAGGTTCCAACAAGCGTGCTCGCCACACCAATGACCCATACTGGGAACGGGTTCCACTACTTGTTCGCGGCCAAATTTTGCATGGTAGATTCCCTCTTCCTTAGTTTCCTGCGGAGCCTTATTCATTCTGGGTGATTAACGATGACAGGGTATGTTGTTTTCTTTCCATTTTCTTTGATTCCTGCTGTATCAGCTTAGTGTATTGATCATTTTCTTGTCGTAGGTTAAGCCTCAGAGCGAGCCTACTAAATTGGCTTTTATTTCCAAGAAGAGGAGCGCTGGCACAGGGGTCGAGGAAGACCAGGGGAAGGTAACAAACATATAGCTTTTATTCTAAGTACATTACTTGCCCCTGTTTTTTTCCTTCACGTGTTCTGACGTTGAACCTTGTGCAGAAATTCCCTAGGCGCGAGGATGAAGATGTTGGAGGGTCCGATACTATTGGTGGTGAAGTTTTGGTTCCAAGGCATAATCCTCCTCGGGGGAAGGTGGCGGCGAAGGGAGTGGTGCTGAAAAGCTCGGACGTTGTGATCGACATCCCCGATAAAGATGATGAGGACGATATATTCGGGGACGAGCAGCTGTTTGATGAGGATGCTGGTGGTCAGAAGGAAGGGGAGGTTCCTGTGGAAACTGCTATTGTAACTCCTATCGTGCAGCCTGGAGCTCAGGGGCCGACCCAAACATCGCTCCAAAAGCTTCCCCAGAAGGATGTTGGGTCTCCCTCGGGTGTTCAGACATCCTTTACCATATCAGGCCCTATGTGTGATTCTCTTGGCGCATTACACTCGGAGGAGTTCGGCTCCTATACTGATGAGCAGATGATTGCTGTCGTGCCCCTGTATCATGACATTGCGCCGGTCTTTGATAATCTGGTAAGTGGTTTGTTTGAACTCTTCCTTTTGATGTTATCGGGCCTTACTAATCTCGTATTGGGATGGAATTTTTAGGCGTTGAATCGGTCGAGGTTGGAGGCTGCACTCCGCCGACAAGAGATTAGGAAGTTGGAGGCTGCTCTTCAGTAGGAGAAGGAACTATCTCGTGATCTGGAGATCAAACTCTCCGATGCGCAAGGTATATTTTTTATATAGTTGTGTTGATTGAGTTCTTCGTACCAATGTCATGAGTCAATTATTGTTATTATAGCCGAAATATCTAGTATAGATCTAGACGCTTCTTCGGAGTATAGGCTTATGAAGAGAAAATGGGATATCGAGAAAGATCTTGTGGAGAATCTTCGACAACGAATTTCCAATAAGGATGGGAAGATAGACCGATAGGAGGCCGAGATCCAGCAACTTCAAGAGGAATTGGACAGATATCGACTGTTTGAGTATGTCCCCGAGGAGATAGATAACTTACGGGCTCGCTTGGGCATGTTTCAAAGACTTGCTGGTGATAAAACGTTACTAGCCGATAATCTGGAGAGTCAAAATGGTTCCCTTAGGCTTCAAAATCGATATCTTCATGAAGATCGACGACGAATTTTAAGGGAAAAAGTTGTGACCGAACAGTCCAAACGAGATCTTCTTAAAAGGACCAAGGGTTTCGATAAGGTGTCCAGTGACCTAGAGTGGACCCAAGCCCAGTTATCGATGCTACAATTGTCCTATAATCGTCAGAGGTTCGAGTGGAGCGATCACAAGAAATATTGCCCTTCGAATGAATTCAATGAACAATACTATAATGAGTTAATTTTGAAGCTTCCTAAGGCCGAGGATGAGTTGTCCAAGTACGTGGAGTCGTTAGAATCTGTGTTTTCAACCCTATCAGGTCTCTGGAGTGCATACTGGGGTGTCCTTAAAACCGAGTTAATTTGTTGTTTTTACTCCGTGTTCTGCTATATTCCGTGTTTAACATGCTTATAATGTTTTGTTACAGCCGAGCAGAGTCGTGCTAAGGATCTGGAGCGAGATGTGCACAACCTCGGGCAAGAGGTGGTGCAGTGGAAGAAGGCTGGAGGCGAGACTAAGGTTAAGTTCCAAGCCGCCGAGTCGAGGTCCGAGCAGCTTTCTCAGCAGATTGTGGACGAGAGAAATGCTCATCAGAGCGAGCTTGCTGAGGCGATCAAGGCCAGTGTAAACGAGTACATCGCGCAAAAGCGCCGCGAGGTTGCTCAGAGGAAGGGAGGGGCTGGTTTTGTTCCACCCAGGAGTTGATCACGCCTTTTGTAGTGATGTGCCACTAATTTTCCATTTGTTGTGGGTTGTAATTCGTTTGAACACTTGTCACATGCTTCTTTGAACAATTTCTTTAAATGCGGTGCTGCGTCGCCAAGCTTGTTTTTCCTTTTCTATTTTCCTTGACAATTTCCGCCTTTTCCATTGTGTTGACAATTCTGTTGATAATTTCAGCCTTATCTTGTTGTTTATGTTACGCACCTGCATTTGATGTCACATATATTGGTTATTAGTGTCTTTTCTGTCGAACACACTCAACAAGGAGGGTCATCGGGCCCGATGCCATGTCCCAGCTGAGGTATCTCATCACTATCTTTTAGATTCAGTGGAAGGGTTATAGTCGCCCTAGGTCTAGGCCCGATAATCCCGAGTGGTTATCGATCAACCAACTTGGGAAAGTGGTCACGGCCACCTGCGATGGGGGTAACCTTTCAGATGTAAGTAGGTTACCTAGCTGAGAAGAAATCATATCTTAACAACCTTTGGTATCTGGCTTCCAACCACCAGTACCCTTAGGCTACCTCGGCACTTGCACACTGACATTAGCCCCGAGTATCGAATATCCAGTCGGCTATAAGTCACCTCGGCACTTCTACACTGGGTTTGTGCCGAGTACGAATGACCAGTCGAGTTTAAGTCACCTCGGCACTTCCTCACTGGCTTTGCCCCGAGTACGAATCACCATTCGAGTGTAAGTCACCTTGGCACTTCCTCACTGGCTTTTCCCCGAGTACGAATGACCATTGGTCACTCATGTCATATTTTCTACCCCTCGCGGTTTTAAAGAAATGAATGACAAGTATGTTTACCTGTTTCCCTTGAACCCCTCATGGGTAATAGAGTTTCTGATGTTGAGTGTTCCACGGTTTTAACTCGGGTTTTCCGTCTGGTTTGAGTAATCAATAAGCTCCCTCGCCAGCTTTAGACACGATTGTGTATGGTCCTCCCCACTTTGCCGCTAGTTTACCGCCTTTTTTGTCACGTTCTCAATCGGCTAGATATTTCAACACTAACTGCCCCGGTTGAAACTCTCTTGGTTGAACTCGTTTGTTGTATTCTCGTTGTAATCTCCTTTGGTAATTCTCCATTTGTTGCAACGGCATCTCCCTTGTTTCCTCCAAGTCATCGAGCTTGGCCAATATTAGATCTGTCGATATGTTTCGCCTCCAGACTTCAATTCTTGTGGTGGGTATCATTGCTTCAGTTATTAGTATCGCTTCGGTTCCATAGGTCAGCATGAAAGGTGATAGCCCTGTTGCTTCCCTTCGAGTGGTTCGATAGGCCCATAAAACATTATAGAGTTCTTCGCACCAATTACCGTATTCTCCATCTAATGTTTTCTTCATGTTGTCGGAGATAGTTTTGTTTGTGATCTCGGCCTTCCCATTACTTTGAGGGTATATGGGGGTAGCCTTGCTTTTTCTGATGTTGTAGGTGTTAAATAGTAGGTCGATGTTTTCTCCCTGGAGTTATTTTCCATTATCCGAGACGATGGCCATCGGTACTCCGAAACGACATATGATGTGCTCCCAAATGAACCTGAAGACGTCCTTGTCACGGATATGTCTCAGTGGTGCCGCCTCCACCCATTTAGTGAAGTAATCCGTCGCTACTATTAAGTATTTTATCTGCCCCGATCCCACATGTAATGGTCCCACGATATCAATCCCCCACGTTGTGAAGGGTCAGGGGCTTACTACCGAGTTTAGAGTTACTGAAGGTGGATGTATCTTCTTACCAAACCGCTGGCATTCTTCGCAAGCTTGAGCCATTTGTTTTGTATCATCGTTCATATACGTCCAGAAGTATCCCATCGTTTTCGCTCTCGCTGATAGACTTCGTCCCGATCTGTGATTTCCGGCTGCTCCATAGTGTAGTTCATTCAAGATTGTCTGGCCTTCTTCCTTACTTAAGCATCTTAAGAGTGGTACCAGGTATGATTTCCTGTATAGGATTCCGTCTCTTAGCTCGTAAGTGGCCAATTTGCTTTTCGCTTTGTTGATCTCGGGTCGCCCCTTGGGTAACTCTCCTATCTCCAAGTACGAACGAATCGGCTTTCTCCAATCTCCGTCCGGATATCTGCCGGCCGTGTTGATAGCCACGTCGACGTGCGCCTCGGGTGTCTCTGGTATAGATGGGGCGAGGAGTCTCATGACACGAATACCCTCCAAACTTGGGTCTGTGAGCTGGGATGCAATATATGCCAATGCGTCCGAGTGTCGATTATATTTTCTGCATATGTGGCGAAATTTGATGCTGGGGATCTGGTCGATATAGAATTGGGAGAGCTCCTAGTACTTCTGAAAAATCGGGTCGTGGATGGCGTATTTGCCTGTGATTTGTCGGATCACCAACTGCGAGTCGCTAGTTAGTATTACATCTTGTAGGCCCATCTCGATGATTAATCTCAGGGCGTGAATCGCAGCTTCGTACTCGGTGACGTTGTTTGTCGCCTTAAATTCTAATATAAACGAATGGACCACTTTTCGTCCCTTTGGTGTGGTAAAGACTATCCCCAAGTCCCGATCCATCTTTGTTCGACCCTTCATCGACGAATACTTCCCAACGTGATGGGCTACTTGCTTCGAGTATGTCGGCCAGGTCTTCTCGATCTTCTTCCATTCCGGGTATGTCCTCGACCTCATCTTCGTCGCTTAGTGGAAAATCTTCCAAGAAATCTGCCACTACTTGTGCCTTCACCGCTGTCCTCATTTCGTAGAAAACATTGAACCGTTGAATTTGCGCCCCCCCCCAATTTGGAGATCCTTCCAGATCGGCCTGCATTATCCATTACCGCCTCAATAGGTGATTTTGTGAGCACGCGGATCCGATGGGATTGGAAATACGTCCTTAGCTTTAGGGTGGCGAAAGCTAGCGCTAGAATCATCTGTTCCATCCTTGTATAATTTTTCTCGGCCGGACTTAATGTTTTCCTGATGAAGTAAACAGGCTTTTCCTCTCTCCCTTCATTTCGAACTAAGACTGCACTGATAGCATATGAAGTTGCGCCGAGGTATAGCGTGAGGACCTCCGATGGCTCGGGTCTTTGTAATACTGGTATGCTTGCGAGATGTAGCTTAATATTCTGGAACGCCTCCTCACAAGCGTCCGTCCATTTGAATTTTTCTCCCTTTTTGAGAGTGCTAAAGAAGTTCTTGCATTTGTCCGACGACCGAGACACAAATCGCCCCAATGCTGCTATACTTCCGTTCAGCTTTTGGACGTCTTTTATTGTAGCAGGTGACGGCATCTCGAGTATAGCTCTGACTTTCTCGGGATCTGCCTCTATCCCTTTTGGAGTGATGATATATCCCAAAAATTTTCCCGATGTGACCCAAAAATCGCACTTGGTCGGGTTAACTTTCATTTTATATTCTCTCATCGTCCGGAAAACTTCTTGCAGGTCCCGAATGTGATTCTTAGCTAGGCGACTTTTTACTAGCGTATCTTCTACATAGACCTCGATGGTGTTGTGGATCTGTTCTTCAAACATGTCGCCCATCAATCTTTGATATGTGGCACCCGCATTCTTCAACCCAAACGGCATCTTGGTGTAGCAGTATAGGCCCCTCGGTGTGAAGAAGGAGGTGTGCTCTTGATCCATCCATCAATGTTAGCGCCTCTTGCCCCACTATAGATGCACCAGTTGATCGATGCTTGGGAGAGGGAAGTCTATCCGAAGGACAGCTTCCGAGGTATAGCGTGAGGACCTCCGATGGCTCGGGTCTTTGTAATACTGGTATGCTTGCGAGATGTAGCTTAATATTCTGGAACGCCTCCTCACAAGCGTCCGTCCATTTGAATTTCTCTCCCTTTTTGAGAGTGCTAAAGAAGTTCTTGCATTTGTCCGACGACCGAGACACAAATCGCCCCAATGCTGCTATACTTCCGTTCAGCTTTTGGACGTCTTTTATTGTAGCAGGTGACGACATCTCGAGTATAGCTCTGACTTTCTCGGGATCTGCCTCTATCCCTTTTGGAGTGATGATATATCCCAAAAATTTGCCCGATGTGACCCAAAAATCGCACTTGGTCGGGTTAACTTTCATTTTATATTCTCTCATCGTCCGGAAAACTTCTTGCAGGTCCCGAATGTGATTCTTAGCTAGGCGACTTTTTACTAGCGTATCTTCTACATAGACCTCGATGGTGTTGTGGATCTGTTCTTCAAACATGTCGCCCATCAATCTTTGATATGTGGCACCCGCATTCTTCAACCCAAACGGCATCTTGGTGTAGCAGTATAGGCCCCTCGGTGTGAAGAAGGAGGTGTGCTCTTGATCCATCCATCAATGTTAGCGCCTCTTGCCCCACTATAGATGCACCAGTTGATCGATGCTTGGGAGAGGGAAGCTGTCCTTCGGACAGGCTTTGTTCAGGTCGCTGAAGTCAATGCAGATTCTGACTCCTCCGTTTTTCTTTGGTACCACGACCATGATGGATATCCACTGTGGGTAGTGCGATTTCCTGATTATCCCCGATTCTTGTAACTTCTTTAATTCCTTCTCGACGGCCGTGTGTAATTCTGGTACGATTCGCCTCATCTTTTGTCGGACTGGATTGAAGCTTGGGTCGATCCTTAGATGGTGACAGCATACCTCCAGATACATACCCTCCATATCGTGCATGTTCCATGCGAATGCGTCCATGTTTTCCTTTAGCACCGCCACGGATTGAAGCTTGGGTCGATCCTTACTTGTTCGTCCGATAGTAAGGACTCGATCCTTACCACTCTTGGTTCTTCTACAGTTCCCAAATTAATCTCCCGAGTAGGTTCCACGACCGAGAAGTTTGGTTTTGATTCCTTCACCGGCGTCGTCTCCTTTAATTGCTATGAAGGCTCGTTTCCTTGTGCTTCATAACTCATGACCGCCTGCGAAATAACTCTTTCCAGTTCTTCTGCGACTTTGGCTTATTTAGCCTTTTTCTTCTCTCCCCTTTGTCGTGCTCGCCGCTCCTCATTTATCCGTGCATCGACCTGCATGCACTGTCGGGATGCCTGTGGATCTCCTACGACCTCAACTATCCCCTTGTACGTTGGGAATCGTAGCCTTTGATGATAGGCCGATGCCACTCCTTTGATTCCCGCGATCCATAGTCTTCCGATTATAACTTCATAGGGCGAGGCGACATCAACCACGCAGAATGTGGTTAAAATATCTAGGTAACCACCTCCATCTGATACCCTTAGAGTTACTTCGCCCTTCGGGATGGTTACGGTCCCATTAAAACCGTAGATACGATATGTCGATGGGACGAGTATATCATCTAAAAACTCCATCCTTTTGAATGTATCGTAGAAGAGTACTTCGACTGAGCTCCCACTATCTACTAATATCCTTCTTACCCCCCATTCCTCAATCAGCAGGGTGATAACCAAGGGATCACTGTGAGCTTGGTCGTTCATCAGGACATCCTGAGCCGAGAAAAAGATGGGTCGCATCATCCAGGGTTTTATCGGCAAAGCTTTTGCTACACTGAAAATTTTCTTCCCATTATGATCTCTCTTATGGATCCTTGACATAATTCCAGGATTCAGATTGTACGCTTGAGTGGCGAAATGGGAAATCGTGTTGACAAACTGCATGGATCTGTCGATCCGGACCTGATGAACGGGTGCATCGGGCGTTGCGGTCGTCTGGGCTGGGTGTCGGACGAACTGTCTCAGATAACCATCTATAATAAGGTGTTGCACGATGTCTTTCACTTCTCGACAGTTATTTGTAGAGTAGCCTCGATATTGATGATAATGGAAATATTCTGGGTTATCCTTGGTCTCCTCGAACTGTATCCCTCTTGAAGCTGGGTATATGATGTCACTCCTTTTTTCGACCTCTTTGAAGATTTCTTCTAGTGGAGCATTCAAAGGGGTGTATGTTCTCTCCTCGTGCCTCGGCCTCTTTCCTTCAGCCACCCATTCCTTCTTCCCACTTCCTCGCGTAGGTGGGCTCGGTCTCTTCTCGGGCCGCCTTTGAATATCGTCTGATGTCGACTCGGGGGGCGCACTAGCCTCTTGCACTCCCCTATCCCTTGACTCTTCCCGAATTTCTTCTAGGGCGATGAAATGTTCTTGCATTTTCCTCATTTCTTTCAATGTTTGTGGTTTTTCAGTGAACATGGATATCCAGATGGGATCCGACCTCCCAAGTGTGTTTTCGAACCCGAATATCTGTTGGTCGACTGGTACTTTCCCAATTTATGTACAAAAATTTCTACATCTATCGGTCAATGATCTGAGAGGTTCTCTAAACCGTCGGGCCAAGGTGAATAACCTGTTGACCCTGGGCCGAGGTCTGCTGTTGTGCATGTATGTTTCAAGGAAGGCTTCGACTAGAGTCTCGTAACTGTCCACTGTTCCTGGTTCGAGGTTGTAGAACCATTTCCTTGCCTCGCCTTCCAATCTTGCAGGGAAGAACTTGCACATTACCACCTCATGGTTTTTCCATTGTATTAGGGACATTGTGTACATCTTCAAATGCTCAACTGTGTCTCTCGTGTCGTTGAACCTTGATTTGAAGGTGGGGAGAGTGCATTTAGGTGGGAAGGCCCTTAGTTCTAGCTCTTGGGTGAAAGGGGTCCTCTCGGCCTCGCTTATGACCTCGGCGAGCTTATCTTCTTCGCCGGTTCCTGACAACTTCCCTATCTTTTCCTCTAACTCTCTTAGGTTGGCTTCAGTCGCATTATCGGACCTTGTGTTTCTCTGTTGATTATTCCTCTCGTTCCTTTCATCGTCGGGTGGACCGTATCTTCCGATAGGTGGTGTTGGGGGTGCTCCTGATCGACCGGAATTGCTTGGTTCTACTGCAGGTGGTAGCTTCCCGATTCTTCCTTGGTGTCCTGATGTCCCTCGGCTAGAAGATCCTCTCGACCTCGACCTTAAGTTCCGTAGCTGATAGTTCTCGAACTCTAGAGCTAGGTTCCTCTGCTGAAGATCCCTTAAAGACGCATCTTGCCTTCTTTGGATTTCTAGAATTCCGAGTAGTGTTGTATCTGTACTCTCATGGCTAGAGTGACCATTTGGATGGCCTAAATGGGCAGGGGGTGGTGCCGTCATCACAGGTGGTGGAGGTGGTATTGTGGGGGGTATCTGAGTCGATGTTGCCGGATCGATTCCGATAGTTGTTTCTCGTCCTAATTGTACTCGCCTTAGTCGTTCTTTGTCTTGCCCGAGGGATTCTTGATACTCAGCTTGTCGTCTGATGTTTCGTTTCTGAGCATGCAGGATTAATGCTTCCTCATCATCTTCCGTGTCTGACGCGGTAAGTCCATCTATTTGATCATCCCTCCTTGGGGGCGAGGCGATTATCTCCATAGACGATGGGTCATCGTCTCGTCCAGATCGATCTCCTCGTCCACAGTTGCATACCCCTTGCAGCAGCTCGTGATTCCTCCGGTGGTGGATGCCCGTCACTCCCTCGCCTCATCCCAGTTACTCCTCCTTGCGTGTTGTTGCTGGAGATCGTGCGGTTCCTCAGAGTTCTTCCCATCCCTGACGTTCTAGCCATCGAACACAGTGTGCTGTTAGTCCGAGAGTCGTCCCTACCTATGTCAGTGAAAACAGACAACACCTTACTTTGACCTGTTTTTGAAAAGTTTCTATAGTACGTACAGTTTTAGAAGAAAAAGGTGACTGACACTAAAACTGAGTTTCAAAAGTACGATTCCCTCTACTCTATCATGCTGACCTCGCCAATTTTCCCTGTTCAGACTCTAAGTGTCTCCTTTTAGACGGGTATCATACTATGTCGCTTTCAAAGTTGCACAACGTCGCTTTCTGTACCACGACTCTGCATTAACTACAATTTGTCCTACATTCCCTAGACTCCAAATCATTAACACCTAGTTCTCTGTGGGTAAAAGGTCCAAATTCATACTTTTATGAGGTTAGCACGCCACGACAAAAACTGGACTAAGACTTATGCACTCCCTTGGAACTACAAAGGGATGTCTTCCCTTGATTCCGTGGATTCCTTCACCGGCGACCAATAATCTCGTCGTGCTGTTGTTTTGGCATTTTCCCCAGCCAACAATGGAACCTCAAGCAACTTCAACCACACATCAAAGATGTTATTTGGAAGTTTGTGGGTATTCCGTTGTTGAATTCGCAAGACAAAAACTAAGATCAAAATACGAAGACAAGTGCAAAAAATACTATGAAAACGAAGATTAAGACACGAAAACAGACTCGCCTACAAGCAAGACTAGTCGACTGTTCGGGATCGACCCAACTGAAAATGTTTGTTAACGACTCGATCTTAACAACGAAAACTTAACTATATCAACAGACTTCAAACCAAACGATCATATACATACTTTCACCGAGCAGAGTTCATCCCATAACATCAACTAACACGCAAAGTGTTTTTAGGAGCTTTTGGATCGTCTCTGTCGGCACATGCAGTCAAGGTATCCGGAGAACTTACACGTCCCCTTAGTCGGCGCCAGAATGTAGTGGCATAAGACCACACACCACATCCAACGAAGTAGAAGATGATTTAACACAAAGTGAAGATACACAACAAATGTAGACACAAGGATATACGTGGTTCGGTATGTTTACCTACGTCCACGGGGTGAAAGGATGAATGTTATTATTTCTCTTCTTTGATTACAAGTTGTTCTCCCCCTCTCAAGTGGTGAAGCTCTCACAACTCAAATATGATGACTTGTTCCTCTCTCCTTTTTTAACCTGCCTCTCTCTCTCGACCTGCCCTTATATTTATTGGCCAAGGTCGACATACAACAGAATTACAATGTTGGTCACATTACATTAATTTAGCTGTTCCCTATCGGACCTTCACTGCTCGCCCGACTTTCTGGCTTGACCGATAGTTCTTCACCCGAGGCTGAGTCTTAATCGTCTGGTTAACACGATGTCGCCCTTCTTTCTTCTCGTTTCTTTGTTTGACCATCTTCCTTCGTCTGACCGAGTGCTTTCTGATTGTTCGCCCGACCTGTCAGAGGATAAGGGTCACGTCACATCCGACAACTATTGGGCCATCACATCTGACCCACGCGATACCTCGCTTTTTGCGCCGTTTGGTTCTATCTTGTGCTTCGCTTGTCTTTGTTCTTTGGTGTATCACAGCTTAGGATCTTTCCACCTAGCCCTGTGGATTATCTACACCTACACTTTGTAACCTCGTTAATGGATCTATGTGGATCCTTCTTCAAGACCATTTTCTTCACGACAACGGCATTCTTCATCAGAATTTCTATAAGCTTTAGTTCCGTATCACTTCCTTCTAGACCACTTATCTCAACGGACTTGAGTTGTTTCATGGTGTTGGCGAACATCCCTTCTAAGCCGAGAGTTGTCTACACATTAACGTAAAAAAATAATGTCAGTTATATACGCCACAACGTGAATAATCTCCAATCTACTTAAACAACTTTCGATTGGGTGAATTTGCTTAGGGAGTAGTCCGATGTAAACTGTCTAATCGTCTATCTTCGTGTATCCTTGAAGGGTGCTATCTTGGCACTCTTTTTTTCTTTTTAATATAATCTTTGCCTTTTTCAAAAAAAAAAAAAAAAAAAAAGTTTAAGCCAATTGCAATTGATGTACCTCCCCAGTGTGTAGATCTGATTCCATCTCCTCTTCCGACTCCGAACCAGAATTTAATCCCTCATCCCATCCATATCCGTGATCGAATTTCACGTACTAGACGATAAACATAATTGATTAACATTTTAAGAATTAGTCGCTGAAGAAAAAACAAAACTAAAACTAAAAATGGAGAGCAACAAAAAAAATAAAAAAATAATAACTAACCTGACAAAGTTCCAATGCGAGGGATTCGACAATAGGCGAGTTCTTGAGCAAGGAGGCAATGACTTGCGTAGAGTCTGTTGAGAGCCTTATCTTTTGCATCTTGAGACATTGCAGATTAGAAAACTGAAAAGGTTGCTTTTCTAATTGTTCCAGAACTCTTCTAACATCCTTCATTAGCACATATAAAGGTGAACAATAGAAATTTCATTAGATTAAGTGTACGCTCAAGACTATAAATTGAACTTTAACACGCTTGCAGAAATGAAATGAAGGGTGTAATGCGGGTTTTATTGTTACACGAGATGTATTACATCACACAGAGTATAATTTCCAGCAGCAACGCCGATTAAATAGCGCTAGGGAAAGCTATGTGTGCCCACGCATGGACAACCTATAGCACCCATACTGAGTCAGAAATTATTAACCTCAAGTATGAGAATTGCCTCCTAGCCAACGGGGATCCCTAGTTGGTTGCCACGATATTACATCTTAAACAACAACTTATAGGTTCACGATATTACCTCAATTCTATATGATGCAAAAAATCATGATCCTAGTCTATCCAAATTAGTGATATTCTTATTGTGCATACTAAATAAACTGATCAAAAAACAATCTTCTAATTTTCTCCTACATCAAAATTTACCGATAATAAATAAGGAGAATTAGAGAACATACCTTGAGTACTTGGTGAAAATTGTTGTTAGATTTTTGACATTATGAAGTGTTTTTAGAAATTCGAATGTATCCGGAGCATGTACAATAGGCAACTCGTCATCTAGCTATCGTGGTTTTGCTTGAACACCAACATCAGCCGTGACCAGAGAAGAAACATCTTCGAGCAACAAATAGTCCAAATTTGATAAAACCAAATGCACGAGATTTGGAGCGCATAACCTCAACGTATTATGTATTGATTTACGATAGTCGATATGTAATTCGAAGTGCTTCAGTGTAAGAGAAGATATAGTGATGTTTAAAGGTGTAGTACTACTAACGCCACTTAAATCAAAGTGTTCCAAAACAGGACAACTTGAACATAACTTGGTTAATGACTCATCATGGTTAAACGAGGTGTTTTCCAGTTTCAGATATTTCAGACGAGGTAATGATATAGAATTCGACAGAAAAATCTTACCATGCGTCGACAACTTTAGTTCCAATTTTGTCAATGACTTACAAGTAGAGACACAACTTGGAACCTGAAAGTCTTTATTGTCATCAGATACATCCCCGGTAAACTGCACATCTATATCTTCAACATTAGATCTAGCAACAACGATTATCCATCGACGAAGACGATCGATAAAATCACATTTGTATGTTCCATACAGACCAAGAAGATGAAACCGTCGAATATCAAAACATCTGTTGTCACGAAGACTTGATACGTAATCGACAAAATCAAGAAAACGTGGATAACCAAATTCATCTAGAACTGAACGATCGAAAGTCAAAAAGGGAAGAGAAGTCCAAATATTACCCCATCTCTTTGACAATATACAGGTTTGGACAGCATCTTGTATGTCAACGAAAGAGAGGATGTGATGAATTAAGAAATCTGGTAACTTGCTGATCTTATCTTCATCGTTGGTATTGTAACGCGGTTTCTTTACTGCTTCCATGGTTTTGTATTTCTTTCATGCAGTTCAGAGTTTTGAGTTTTCTGACCTGAAATCCTAATTTATCACATACATATAGGTTTCCTTCACCGACGTGGATAAGTATATACGACCCCTACCTCAATTAAGGGCTGACGTCCTATTGTGAGAGGCAGCGCACCAAACATTACTCAAATCTCAACAAACTAATGTTTAGCTGCTCGCGGATTTCACGCATGCAGCATATATATATATACTAGGTATCACCCCGGCCGTAGGCCGGGGCTCAACCCTTTTAATCTTTTATTTGTTGTTTGGTCTGCAAGTCAGTATCCTTTCACAAAATTTTAGCTGAGTCATAATAGTCGGGGCTTAAGCATGTGGACCCGCATTGATATTAAAAAGGTTGGTCTATGTATTTAGATAGTATTATCATACCATAATAGTCGGGGACTACGGTCCCGGTAGGGCTGTCAATGGAAGAATATCCGTCGGATATTTGGATATCCGATATCCGACAGGTTAAGCATTATCGGATATTCGATATCCGAGAATATCCTATAGGATATCAAAATCAGATATCGATATCCGATAGGTTAAGCTATCGGATATCGGATATTTATCCGATAATATCCTGTAGTGACAAAAAAATGAAAAGAACCTGTAATCAGAGATGAAATTCAAGTTACAGACTTACAGTGTAATCTGTAATCTTTAATCTGAGGCGAAATTCTCATACATACCATCTGAATTGTCTTCAAACGCATAAACAGTCTTAAAACGTTACACTTAAGTAGCTATGTCTCTAAGTAAGTCTCTTATTCACACACATACATGAAAAGAAACACAAGCAAATGCTAAAGAAAGTAAAAACTGGAAACACAAAGTATGATAAGTACTGTGTGTCTCTGTCACTCTCATCTCCATCCTCTGACTCTCTTGTCTTCATTCGTCTTCGGTTTCCAAATTTTCCACATCTGCATTATAACAAGTCATTGAAGTCGACATTCATATAAGAATAAGATACTCATCATAAAAATTTAAAATTAATTATTCAAAAGTTAACTGATAAGATTATAACACACATTTATTTTCAAGGATATATAAATTTGTTGCTCGTGTAAGGTGGATCACCGGTCAACGGAAATACCAGATGCGAATCAATTTGGTTAGTCCAAGTATAACGGCATCAGGTGAATGCAGTTTAATTTAAACTCTATGAGCTAAACACCTCAGTTGAAAAAAATGATGTGTCTCACTAACTCTCATATAAAACTGTAGGAGGAGCAAGAAGGGCTGTAGAAGAACCAATTAAGAGGTTTGATGGATATATTCTGCACTGCCAAATGGCTACTGATCATCAAAAGAACAAACTTGGTCTTGGAGTTGGTGGTTTTAGACCATATACAGGTGTTAGTGCTGGTTTTCAACATGAAGATGAGAAGCAATGCATCTCTCAATACCAACTATTCTGTGCAAAGTTAGTGCAGGTTCCTAGAGATACAGGGGACTTTGTTCGGCAGGGAACTTAAAAATTTGTGAAGTTATGCACCACAAAACACAGAAAAATACTAATAATACATGATAAGCTTTTAAGAGACATGAGAATACAACATCTGGCTAAACTTCACATCATTTTTCTAATCAAAATACTAACAACACTTGGAGATTACAACTTACATTCTTCTTCTTTGCTGCTACTGGAGTTTTAACACCTTTCTTGGGAGTCTGCAATAAACATTAACAACAAGAGATCAGTACCTGAGTTCGATTAACCATAAAAGTATCATACGTTATCTCGGCCTTCATAATTATGAGTTTAGAGGCCAAATGAATCTGATTCCATTTCAGGCCTTATTAGTTGAAATATATCAGTACCTAAACAAATTTTCCTTCACACTAACCATAGAAGACACGTGACGAAAAAGAAACCCAGCACCTGAAAAACCAATTGAGTTGAGATGAGGTTAATGATTATTCTCGGATTTGAAATGAATGCAAAGCCCTGAACAACAAAATTTGTAGATATTAGCCAAGAACAATTATATTGTGGACACACTTGAGCCGTAAGTGGGTTGCAGAAAGCTAAAATTTATTCCCCTTGGTGTCAACATTGACCCAAATAAAGAGGAACGTCTCCATCACCTGAAAGCCATCGTTATTTTTACTAAATAACAATTGAAGAACACCTAAAAGGAAGAAATTAATGAATCATATGAAACTAAAGGAAGATCAAGCGTATTTCATTAAGGAGCATTATATACTTACAAAATTTGATTCCGTATTTGAAATTGATGAAACCCCAATTTCTTCTGCAGATTTTTCTTTGATGCTGGCTTAAGCGGAGATAGATAGCTTTTTGTGGAGAGAAAATAACCCAATGTTACATTTACAAAAGTAGAGCAAAGAGACATACCTCAAAAGTGAGTATGCAAAATCTCACCTTCAATAAGAACTGAACACATACAAAATACCCGTAGATAAATAAAATGGATACGTTCCAAGGTGAGATTGAATCACTCCAAGAGTTCTTGCCTTCATTGAGTTTGAAAACTCATAATTATGAAACCCTAATTTGGAAACTCATAATTATGAAACCCTAATTTCATAAGAATCGGACATAGAAATCGAACATGGAAATAGAAGATAATCAGTACCTGATTGAGCGGGTGAGTGATTGATAAGCAAAGCAACTGAGTGAGTGATTGATAAGCAAAGCAACTGAGTGAGTGATTGATCGAGAGTGATCGAGAACTGAGAAGAGAAGAGGAGGAAAAAAAGAAAAGGAAATGACTCGGTTCTCGACTGAATTGACTGATAATCGATTGAATTGACGAAATTACAATTATACCCCTAATTCTATCGGATATCGGATATTAACCAAACGGATATAGCCCAATCCGATATCGATAGGTTAAGGAAGAAATATCCGATAAATATTTTTATCCGATATCCGATATCCGATAAAACGGATAAAATCCTATAGGATTTCGAATAATCGGAAACGGATTCCGGATATCGGACATATATTGACAGGCCTAGGTCCCGGTCGTGGATTAAAAAGTCTAGGGACAAACACAGTCCAGCATTAATATTAAATTAATCGTGATTTGATTGAGTTTATAAGTTAGATGGGACTTGCAGCCTCAATGTTTTGTTGGTCGGGCCTAATTAGCCGGGGCCTACAGCCCCGGCCGTGATCCCTTGCACAAACTCCAGTATGTCGTTGGTCGGATCAAATTAGTTGGGGCCTACAGCCCCAATCGTGGTCCCTTATAAAAATTCCAATTATTATATTGGTCAGATCAAATTAGCTAGGACCTACAGCTCCGACCATGGTCTTTTACATGTAAATTCCAGTATTTTTTTGGTTGGGTCAAATTAACCATGATCATAAGCCCGATCGTGACCCCTTTGCTTTTTTGCAAATTTATATTTGGTGCTAAGGTTATCCGTCATTAATAGAGTTAATATACTTACGGCAAACCTAAATAAATTTTCAAAAGAACGAAATTTGTTAAAATAAGTTTTCTATTATCGGTGATAATTGCTATGGAGTTTGCGCTTTTGTTTTCTGGAATTAGAGGTTCGGGAAGCTAAAAGGTCATCAAGCTTATGTCAGATATTTGCTTTAGAAACTTGTCGCATTAACATTATTCACATTTCAAGAATATAAGCTAGCCCAAGAAGGGAAAAAAAGAAACACTTGCCTTTTTTGTCGTGATGTGTAAGCCCTTCAGTTTACCTCTTGTTGCAAACATGTTATAACATGTGTTTTTTTAGTGATGATTTGTCACGTGTGGTATAGTCAATCAATGCATAGTATAGTACGCTCCTAGGATAGTGAAAGTGTTTGGAATTAAATCATGTAGGGAGAGTCTAGCAGATTAATTGTGGAAGGAATTTTGATTTTTTTAACCTTGGCCTCGTGTTCTCTTCATCTCTGTTCAAATCACCGATTTATAATAGCCTTGCGCTATGAAATTATAACTAATGAATAGACACTCGAAAACAACAAAGATCGAAGGGGTGAGCGTATCGATTGGTCTGGTGAATCGGAGATAATAAGCCTATAAACGTACAATGAGAAGAATTTAACTTTATTATAAATACCAAAAATTGGTACTGATTTTGGAAATCCAAAAATATGGCAACTACACGGATCTTATTGTAGTTTACAAAAATCAAATAAATACCAAGAATTCGTATCGAAAAATATACACGTATCTTATGGTAGTTTACCAAAATCAGGAAACCCACCGATCGGACGGACGTCTATATAGAACATATAATGAATCGATCTGTGTCGTGGGATGACTAAATCGATGGTCGGATTTATAAGGCTACACAAACACCGCTTCTTTTTATAATCTAGACGTAGGCCGGGGCTCAACCTTTTAGAGTTTTTTTTATTGTTTGGTCGGTTGGTCAGTATCTTCACATATTTTAGTCCGTCTATCTTCCCATACAATTTTAGTCTGTATATAATAGTCGGGAGCATATTTAGTTAGTTCGGTCATACCAGAACGGTCCCGATATTTAGTTGGTCGTGTCATATTATAGCATGTTAGTTAGTCGAATCACAGTAGCATATTTAATTCGTTGAATCATAGTAGCTGGATAGGGCCGGGGTCAACGGCCACGGCCGTAGATTAGAAAATTTAAAGGCAAATATAATATCCGCATTAAAATTAGTCATGATTAAGTAAACTCTACAGGGTCTTCAAATTAATTTTTTTTTTTGGTTGGCAATCTTTTTTTTTTTGCTTCGATCAGAAGGTCGACAATATTTGGATTACAAATGGTCACATTAAAGATAACCCATTCTCCTGATTTTATAACTTTTGTTGTGGGTCTCCCTCTTGCCACTCTTTGGCAATGAGCGGGTGGGCGCTACAGTCCAAGAAAGTCTCCGGTTAAGGAATATATGGGTATGTCTCCTGTTGTGCTATATGGGTATGCATTGTGCATGAATGGGTGGGATGAGATCATATATATTTATAATACTAAGTAACTATATTTATGGAAACCAACCTATATAAAGAATGTTCCACACACAAACAGTGTGGCCATTAGGAAACCACGTTATTAAAGGTACCGTGACAATATATCTTAATAACTGGGGTAGTGGAATAATGTGATAAATTTCATGAATTCATTACCATGTTGGTGCAGATTTCTGGAACTGACAGATGAACGGACCAGTGGATGCCGGTCTGTTCATTGGCTCTACTTCATTCATATGATCTAAGGCTGACGGTGTCGTGGTTGAATGGGTTTCGGCGAGAAACTTTAAAATCCATTCCAAATGAAAGCAGCTAAGTTTGTGAATGTGGTACGCTGCGGGTCATTATCAATGGAAAACGAAGTTGTCTATTTATTAATGATAGCTTGGATTTTTTTTACATAGGACTCTTTAGTATCAAAAATAGGACAGTATTTTTTGGTTCCATAATTAGGATAAATTCTATTTCCGGAAATAGTGCGAAACTCACGTTTAGAAATCAAGCTATTATTAATAAATTAATAGGGCTCAAACAATATCGGGAAATTCAAGGGATCGACGGACGTCTATATATGACATATAACGAATCGATCTGCGCCGTGGAATGACGAAATCGATGGTCGGATTTGTAAGGCTACACAAACACCACTTCTTTTTATAATATAGACTAGGTATCCGGGGCTCAACCTTTTTCGTTTTCGTTTTGTTGTTTGATCGGCTGGTCCGTATTCTACCAAAATCTTTTTTAGTCATTCGCAAAACTAATTAGATTATAACAGTCAAACATCGAGCTTATAAGTTAGTTCGGACTTGCGTCCCTAGTATTTGTGGTTGTGTCAAATTAGCCGGGGCTGTACCCTTGAGGATACCATAGTATTTTGTTGACCGGGTCAAATTAGTCGGGGTCGTGGTCCCTTAAGAATACTAAAGTATTTTGTTGGTCAGGTAAAATTATCCGGGGCTTACAGCCCCGACCGTGGCCCATAAACATTCCCTAATGTTTTGTTGGTCGGGGTTGTGACACTTAAATCTCGCACATAAATCTTTACCATGTTTTTTTATTTTATTTTTTTTTTAAAATAGCTTTTAGATTAGTTGAGGCTAACTTAAGTTTTCTTGAGAAAGTTATGGTACAAATCATTATGCTTATTGGATGATTGAACGTTCAAATGACTTATTCGATGGACCAGAGTATATCTGGTGTATACGAATAATCTTCATGGAGGGTCATCCACCAAACATAATCCAAACAGACCCTTAGCCATATGTTTACCGTGAATATGTATTAGTAAGGAGATATTTGGTTGCATTAAACATAAAACCTCTTACCCAATCACTCCTCTTCCTCTATTAGGTTTTCTTTCTTCTCCTTTTCTCTTTAGACCAATTTTTTGTTTTAAATCATCAGCTCTGTTTTATTTTATTTCACCGTATCCATCCTTTAAATCATCCATAATAATAACTTAGTATTAATAACTCAGTATTATTATGATATAGAGAGACGAAGTTAAGAATTAGAAGTCGTTAATGGAGGGGAAGAACTATAGATAGAAGACCATTTGTTGGTGAAACCGTTAAAGAATGATGCTCTTCTGTTCTATAAATACATCTACTTAGTGTTAGCCTATATTAACGGAAACTTAGTCAAATTAGGAAATCCGACGCTGCAGTCAAATTAAGAAATCCAAGGATCCGACGCCGTTAAATAATCTTTAGAATCATATTTTTATTAGGAAGCCAAGGGATTGGACGGACGTCTATATAGGACATATAACCGATCAATCTCCATCGTGGGATGACGAAATTGATGGTCGGATTTGTAAGGCTACACACACACCACTTCTTTTTATAATATAGATAGTAGGTATCACCCCGGCCTACGGCCGGGAATCAACCTTTTTTCGATTTTTTGTTGTTGTTTGGGGCTTGCGATCCTAGTGTTTTCTGATCGTGTCAAATTAGACGGGGCTTACAGCCCCGGCCGTGGTCCCCTATGCAAATTCCATTATTTTGTTGGTCGGGTCAAATTAGTCCGGACCTACAGCCCCGGCCGTGGTCCCCTACGCAAATTCCAGTATTTTATTGGTCGTGTCAAATTAGCCGGGGCTGATGGCCCTGGCCGTAGTCCCCTACACAAATTCTTGTATTTTGTTGGTCTGGGCAAATTAGTCGGGGCCTGAAGCTCCGGCCGTAATCCCCTACGCAAATTCCGGTATTTTGTTGGTCGGGCCAAAATAGCCGGGAATTGCATCTCCTGCCGTAGTCCCCTACGCAAATCCCGGCCTACGGCCGGGGCTCAACCATTTTTGATTTCTTTTCTTTTTGTTGTTTGGTCCCTTACACAAATTCCAGTATTTTGTTTGTCGTGTCAAATTTGTCGGGGCTGTAGCGCAAATTCGGGTATTTTGTTGATGGGGTCAAATTAGTCGGGGCTTACAGCCCCGGCCGTGGTCCCCTACACAAATTCCAGTATTTTGTTTGTCGGGTCAAATTAGTTGTAGTACCCTACGCAAATTCTGGTATTTTGTTAATGGATCAAATTAGCCAGGGCCTAAAACCCCGACCGTAGTCCTTTACGCGAATTTCAGTATTTTGTTGGTCGGTCTAATTAGCCTGGACCCACAGCCCTGTCGTAGTCTCGCAAATATCTGACGTTGTCGTATGGCCCGTATCTGATCGACTATATATCCCAAATATTGATGCTCAATATCAATAGGATGCTTCAAAAAAAAAGGATAAAAAAATTATCAATCCCGAGAAGAAAAGTCTAAGTCCAAATCTTAACCACGTTGCAAAAGGAAATTAATTTTTTCTTCCTGTTTGTACACTGCTCACAAAAAAGAAAAACCAAACGGGTCCCACTCGTTTTTGTTTTGCGCTTTCACGCTTTAGTTTTTCTTTTTTGGTAGCTTAGGCGTGTTAGGTCAGGTGAACTAATAAGGGCTCGTTACCTTGGTAGTCGGGCAGAGCCTATTTCAGAACCATGTCTAGCTTGAAATTATCTTTGGTACGGGCCACGACATAATCTATGTCGTCCAAAATAATTAAATCTCATCGGACGGACGTCTATATAAGACATATAACCAATCGATACGCATCGTAGGATGACAAAATCGATGGTCGGATTTGTAAGGCTACACACACAACACTTCTTTTTATAATATAGAGAGAGACTAGGTATCACCCCGGTCTACGGCCGGGGCTCAACCTTTTTCGTTTTCGTTTTGTTGTTTGATCGGCTGGTCCGTATTCTACCAAAATCTTTATTAGTCATTCGCAAAACTAATTAGATTATAACGGTCAAACATCGAGCTTATAAATTAGTTCGGACTTGCGTCCCTAGTATTTTTGGTTGTGTCAAATTATCCGGGGCTTACAGCCCCGGCCGTGGTCCCTTGAGAATACTATAGTATTTTGTTGGTCAGGTCAAATTAGCCGGGGCTTACAGCCCCGACCGTGACCCTTAAACATTCCCTAATGTTTTGTTGGTCGGGGTTGTGACACTTAAATCTCGCACATAATCTTTACCATGTTTTTTATTTTATTTGTTTTTTAAAAATAGCTTTTAGATTAGTTGAGGCTAACTTAAATTTTCTTGAGAAAGTTATGGTACAAATCATTATGCTTATTGGATGATTGAACGTTCGATGGACCAGAGTATATCTGGTGTATACGAATAATCTTCATGGAGGGTCATCCACCAAACATAAGCCAAACAGACCCTTATCCATATGTTTTCCGTGAAGATGTATTAGTAAGGAGATATTTGGTTGCATTAAACATAAAACCTCTTACCCAATTCACTCCTCTTCCTCTATTAGGTTTTCTTTCTTCTCCCTTCCTCTTTAGACCAATTTTTTTCTTAAATCATCAGCTCTGTTTTCTTTTATTTCACCGTATTCATCCTTTAAATCATCCATAATAATAACTTAGTATTAATAACTCAGTATTATTATGATATAGAGAGACGAAGTTAAGAATTAGAAGTCGTTAATCGAGGGGAAGAACTATAGACAAAAGACCATTTGTTGGTGAAACCGTTAAAGAATGACGCTCTTCTGTTCTATAAATACATCTACTTAGTATTAGCCTATATTAATGGAAACTTAGTCAAATTAGGAAATCCGACGCTGCAGTCAAATTAAGAAATCCAAGGATCCGACGCCGTTAAATAATCTTTAGAATCATATTTTTATTAGGAAGCCAAGGGATCGGACGAACGTCTATATAGGACATATAACCGATCAATCTCCATCGTGGGATGACGAAATCGATGGTCGGAGCTCAACCTTTTTCGTTTTTGTTTTGTTGTTTGATCGGCTGGTCCATATTCTACCAAAATCTTTTTTAGTCATTCGCAAAACTAATTAGATTATAACTGTCAAACATCGAGCTTATAAGTTAGTTCGGACTTGCGTCCCTAGTATTTGTGGTTGTGTCAAATTAGTCGGGACTTACAGCCCCGGCCGTGGTCCCTTGAGGATACCATAGTATTTTGTTGATCGGGTCAAATTAGCCGGGGCTTACAACCCCGACCGTGGTCCCTTGAGGATACTATAGTATTTTGTTGGTCAGGTTTAATTAGTCGGGACTTACAGCCCCGACCGTGGCCCTTAAACATTCCCTAATGTTTTGTTGGTTGGGGTTGTGACAATTAAATCTCGCACATAAATCTTTACCATGTTTTTTATTTTATTTGTTTTTTAAAAATAGCTTTTAGATTATTTGAGGCTAACTTAAATGTTTCTTGAGAAAGTTATGGTACAAATCATTATGCTTATTGGATGATTGAACGTTCGATGGACCAGAGTATATCTGGTGTATACGAATAATCTTCATGGAGGGTCATCCACCAAACATAAGCCAAACAGACCCTTAGCCATATGTTTTCCGTGAAGATGTATTAGTAAGGAGATATTTGGTTGCATTAAACATAAAACCTCTTACCCAATTCACTCCACTTCCTCTATTAGATTTTCTTTCTTCTCCTTTCCTCTTTAGACCAATTTTTTTTTAAAATCATCAGCTCTGTTTTCTTTTATTTCACCGTATCCATCCTTTAAATCATCCATAATAATAACTTAGTATTAATAACTCAGTATTATTATGATATAGAGAGACGAAGGTAAGAATTAGAAGTCGTTAATGGAGGGAAAGAACTATAGATAGAAGACCATCTGTTGGTGAAATCGTGAAAGAATGACGCTCTTCTGTTCTATAAATACATCTACTTAGTATTAGCCTATATTAACTAATAATAACTTAGTATTAATAACTCAGTATTATTATGATATAGAGAGACGAAGTTAAGAATTAGAAGTCGTTAATGGAGGGGAAGAACTATAGATAGAAGACCATTTGTTGGTGAAACCGTTAAAGAATGACGCTCTTCTGTTCTATAAATACATCTACTTAGTATTAGGCTATATTAACGGAAACTTAGTCAAATTAGGAAATCCGACGCTGCAGTCAAATTAAGAAATCCAAGGATCCAACGCCGTTAAATAATCTTTAGAATCATATTTTTATTAGGAAGCCAAGGGATCGGATGGACGTCTATATAGGACATATAACCGATCAATCTCCATTGTGGGATGACGAAATCGATGGTCGGATTTGTAAGGCTACGCACACTACTTCTTTTTATAATATAGATATATAGCTTGAGAGCTATCTTCATTGTTTGTGGTGTTCTGTTGGACATTCGCCCAAAGTGGATTGCTCATGCAACGAATGTAGGGTTTTCACGTTTGAGAGTACCATTCGCAAATGCTGCAAATTAGTTTTCCAATTCCCTAAAGATAGCGAGAACTAAGCATGACCCTGGAAAGCCTTTCCATTGATTTTTGTTATCCTTAATTCAGGCATGAAGACGTAAATCATTATGAAGAGAAGGCACCTAGGACCAAAATGGTGCATCGAAGGCCTGAACATTTTTACCACTGCACGTTGCACTGGCGGCAGCTGGGGAAGAAGCAAAGGCTGAACTCGTCCATCAGAGTTGGCACGAAGCTGCCGTTTCGTATTTCACTTATCATTTAAGTCCACACCATTATGTTTCAAGTGCTAGTATGAATGCTACATGTTTGATTTCGTGAGTTTAGAATGATAATATATGCAACTTCATTGGTATGATTGTGCTTCATAATTTACCTACGAACTAAAATAATACTGTATTGAACAGAAATATTTGACAACGTAAAAGGAAATACAAGAAACATATTTACTTAGGTTTTCTTGTTGTTAATTACAATATTTACTTCTTTCTGGTTACATATAAACCTTAATATTCGATATGAAAAGGTTTAGCACCTTTAAGACTATCTATTATACCTGCAACTGAACCGACTGCTGCAAGAAAAGATGCAAGGAAGCAAAACCCTGACAAACTCTGCAGCATAATCCATCTCAATGATCCTCTCCCGATATTTCTTTGAACAATACACATTGTTACTGGAATATATACAGTTAAAGCCCAAAATGACGATGCACCCAGCAAACCCATGATGGCATTGAAGAAAGGCAGTAACATGGAAACCAAAGTCGTCAAGACAATAAAAATTGATCGAATTAGAAGTTTCGACAAGTTGAAGCTCAGACAGCCTCCTTTAGTCAATGGGAGTCTCACGGTGTAGACATTATTTATAAAAGTTGCTTCTGGCCATTTTGATACTATATTCCTTTCAATTGTTGCGAATATTGGCTGTGCGAATACCTGAAAAATTCAAGACAATGTAAATTAGTGCTAGAGCAAAGAGAAGAAAGTGTGCACAAAAGAAAAATTGACTGATTTTACCTGGTAAGCTCCAACTAGATGGATTACAATACAGATGTGGGCTAAATCAACGAGCCAAAATGGTTCGTAAAACCCTGTAAGGATGTTTCCAGGAGTATTGTTACCGAAAGCTGCATATCCAACACAACCTATCGATAGATAGAAGATTGTAGTTGTCCCAATACCATACAAGTTTGCCTTCTTCATTATTACATTTTCTGAAGGAGGCGATCTCAAAGTATCCTGTGCAAAGTGAATGAATAAGTACAACTACGAGCCTTGTTATGACTCCAAAGGAGGTAAATTCAATCTAAAGACTAACTCTATGGAGGAAAAAGAAAAGACTGATCCGAAATTTACCTGAATTTCGATCATGACCTCAGCGAAAGTATATGCAAAAGCAATGTTTCCTAAGGCTTGAAAGGCATTCCATGTTTTTAAGGCTGGCGATAGCCCAACTGCGTGACTAGCCATAATACCAAAAGGAGTACCTTGAACATCACCATGGTTAGAGAACCATTTAAATAAACACAGACAGAGGCTAATAATAGAATAGGCAAACGACATCGTTGCAGCCATCACTGATAACCATGTTATCTTCTCCATGTTTGGAAGTTGAGATAATACAATCTGAGCTGCTCCAAACATAACCATGAACAGATTTCCATTCGTTGTGCATTTTGCAGTTTGTCCTCGTTCATGGTAGCAGTTTGATCTCGTCACTGACCTAAACAATTTTCATATAGGAGAAAAAATTATGAGAGTTCTGAAAAATGTAGAACATAAGCTGTCTTGAAAATTAAAAATCGTTTTTTTTTTTGTTGTTGTTGTTGTTGTTGTCACCAAATTGATACTTACATCATACTGATTGAAGCGGTTAACGTATAACTGATCATAGCACCCCAAAGATTTGCATATTGTGCTATTGCACACATAAATACATCTTTAGGACCTGCAAGCAAAAGCAACAGATTTCAGACCCAAATGACAAGAATTTGCATGTTTCAGTCCTGCAGGCCAGGTTAATTAATAAATTTTGTGCAGTTACAAACACATATAGAAGAAATTTTGGGTTAAAGTTATACCAAGATAGGATCTAACAACAGCCATGTAAGTCCGATTCCTAGAGCCAGTGACTGGATGTGGAGACCTGTAGCAATCAGCTAATAGAGTTGAAGTATAATAGGTGATGGCAGCAAAGACGAGTAGAACTGGTGGACCGAGAATCCAACCCAGTTGGGCCACACTCCATGATAATGCTAGAATTCCTGAACCTATCACTGCTGTAATGCAGTGTGCTGTTGCCGACCATACTGTGCCTGCATTTGTGCAACAATATTTCAGTTTTCTTGTTCGATTACAAAAGGAAAACTACCACAGCAATAAGTAAAACTTTTTAACGGATAAAGAAAAGGTAAAATGAAATAATAAATTAAATACAATAAAACCTCGATAAAATAATAATTAAAATTGAAATGATCATATTTTAAAACCATGGAAAAACCCGAAAAGCAATTCACATCCTTGTGTTTTTTTTTTATAATTAAATAAAACACGTACCTACTCCAAAATAGAAAACAATCGCGATCATTTTGTTCTAGGGGTAAAGAACGTGACGATTATATTTCGTAATAATTTCCGGATTCAGTTTCAAGTGGGATTTATAAAGTTGGGCACTAGGGTTGTTCATGGTCGGTTTTGGTTCGGTTTCTAGCCAAACCAAAACCGAAACCAATATTATTGGTTTCTAAAAATCTAAACCAAACCAATCCATTAACCATTGGTTCGGTTTCCAAATGGTTCCAGTTGGTTTCGGTTTGTCCCAGTGGTTTTTGGTTAACCAATAATTATGTCAAACCAAAAAAAAATACACAAATTTACAGATAAAAAAATCGTAGTTGCCGATAGTATTGGTTTACACAAATATACAGACAAAAAAAAATCAAGAATAGTTAAAGCTTACTCTAATTCTAGAGATCAAATGAAGATATATAATATATCTTAATTTAGATATTGACAAATAAAAAAGAAGGAAGACGGGAAGAAAAAAGTCGAGTAGCAGCAGCTGTAGTTGGGGGTGGAGAAGGGAGGCGGCTGAGAGAAGGAGAAAGAGAAAGAGGGAGAGTATCATAATGAAATATTAGATTTAGGATTTCTATTTATCCTCTAAATTAATGGGTAGAATCTAATAGTTTTAAATCGACGGTAGAAATTAAGTTTAAAAATTAATCGGTTTCCCAATGGTTTTTGGTTCTGTTTTCAGGTCAAACCAAAACCAAACCAGTAATGTCGGTTTTTCAACATTTTTTACCAAACCAATCCAAATCTAAATGGTTTGGTTCGGTTTCTTGCTTATTGGTCTGGTTCGGTCGGTTTCCAACGGTTAACCGACACCATGTTCAGCCCTATTGGGCACTCAAAATGGGTGACCAAACTTTTTTTTCCTTAGTTAAAAGTGGGCCATTTTAATAATCCTCGGCTTTACCGATTCTGTTTATCAGAAAAAGACTTGAAACAGAAATCAGAAAGTACCCATAGCATTCATTTCCTTTTGTTCACTTCACGCTAGTTAGCTGATGACAAAACCACCACCATGTCTAACATCAATACACGTAATTAAGCATCTCAAATACGTAAACTCTATGTTATCAAGGAATATGCATGAATTAATTAAGTCCGTAAGTCAGCTTAATCACCGCCGGAATGTTGATAATGCACCCTGAATTTAAAACTCGTCCGACGTTCAAATTTTGAAATAAAAATTTACAACGTTAGTGAGCAGTGAATTTTTGGCCCCTTTGGGTACTGGTGCATCTTTGTACATATACTTTCTACTGTTGATTGATCAACTAATTAAATATGCAGTCCTTTTTTCTCCTTCTAAGAAATTAAACAATCTGTTGTGAGCTAATGACAATTTTTGATTAGCCATGCATCATTATTCGTTTTAAGTTAACACTAACTTATTTAGGATTTAACGTTGAACTAAATTAAATTAAAAATTTATCAAAATTAGTACAAATGAAGGTACTGTGAATTATAGCTAATATATGAGCTAATCTCAGCATCAATAATTCAATTACCTTCTCTTTGATGTCCATCTTCTTCATCGATGTCTTCTTTAGGTCTTCCAATCTCCACTGTTTCTATCTCCATATCTCTCTTGAACACAAAATTAATGGTTTACAAGAAGATAAGAAATGAAGCAGCTCTTTTACTCTATCTCTGACTCTGACACAAAAAATGCAAAAACTAGACAGAAAGCAGACCTCTCTTAATTTCTCTCATGAATGTGGCAAATGACGAGGTATATATAAGATGAAAACGAAGATGAGAGGAGGGCTATATCTGTCTCATGTATGCTTAATTAAAGCAATAGAACGTACACGTAAAGACCATATAATATGACTGACACAGTATATTTATTGATGCATAAAGGTCGATACTTCCCTTACTCCAAAGGAATCCCACTAAGTATCTATACTGAATTATTTGCGGGATAATCATTTTGTATTTGGACCCTCTATTTTACCCTCGCGATATTGGATATACTCAATTCTAAGTGGACTCTTTTTTAAGGACAAAGGGAAAGCCTAATGGATAAAGTTATAAAATTACCTTTTCCATTATAATTCTAATTACACTAAATCAGTTTTCATTCTCTTCATTTCATCTTCTTCTCTTCTTCTTCTCCTTCTCAAACACATTACCGGCTCCTCCATCCCCACCACCGAAACTCGTCGATTAATTCGTCGTAATCGCCGATTCAAAAGTTCCTATTAATATTCAAAAATGGAACCACCACGGCGGAAAGGAACTCGTATGAAAGAAGCTAATAGAAAACCCAATGAATACAACCCTGGATTTGCAAAGTTAGTTAAACAAAAAGAGAAGAAAAAAATGATTGAAGAATAAGAAATCGTAGCCGCTGGAAAATGAGAAATGGTGCGATTAAGAAAGTAAGGGTTTACTTAAACTCACTCCAGTACTTCAACATGTTTGCATGTCAAATTAGGTCAAAAATATCAAATTTGTGAATCTGCAGTTATTCAGCTGGCAGGGTATTATGTTATCGATCCTGCCAACTTTTCATATTTAGGGTTGGCCGGCAAGCTATTAGGTTGAAGAACTTGCCGGTTGTTTAGTATCTGTAACTGCTACTTGCAGGGTCGGCAAGGTATTCAACCCAGAACCCTGCCGACGTCAGTTTTTTTTAAGCCGGGTTGGTTGTAAATTTTTACCCTGCCGGCTGTATTTCAAGTTTTTTGTTTCTCCTGACACCTTGAATTTTAAAAGTCGGAATGGTATTTGGAAAACCATGCCGGTTGTTTTTAAGCCGACAATGTATGGGTAATGGACCTTGTCGGCTGGTTTTGTGGAAAATCCTTGTATCTAATGTGTTCATATTTGTTATTAGCCGGCAGGTTATGTGAATAGTACCCTACCGGACGCTGTTCAGCCGGCATGCATTATCCCTTCCGACTTTTGTGTAGACGGCAAGGTTATATTTGTCGACCCTGCCG
Organism: Papaver somniferum; assembly: GCF_003573695.1. Taxonomy (NCBI): domain Eukaryota; kingdom Viridiplantae; phylum Streptophyta; class Magnoliopsida; order Ranunculales; family Papaveraceae; genus Papaver; species Papaver somniferum. Next base: position 45,687,840 of record NC_039360.1, on the reverse strand, counting down.
ACTTATATATTTTTTTCTTATTCGTTCTTGTTCAGGTTGCAAAAGGAAAAGAAGAAAGCTCTGAAAGCTCTTAGTCCTCCTTTAAGACCTCCTCTTGTTGGTGAAAAATTCTTGACTTCAACACATCGAGGGGCATACGTTGTGCCGGGAACGCTCAAGATCCGTGTATCGAATGATTCTGAACCACCATCAGAACCCAGTGATTCAGACGAGACTCTAGATGAAGACCAATCAATTTCATCTGGTAGAAGAGGTGATGATGATGATGTTGATGAAAGCACTCTGGCTGCTAGAGGAGGTAACAATGATGATGATGATGGTGATCAAGACATGCATAATGTTGGAGGAGGTAATGATGATGATGATGATGATGGTAATGGAGATAAAGATAAGGATATCGAAAATGAAATTGTTGAAGAGGCAGTGGAAGAAGAAGAAGAAGAAGAAGGAGATGGAGAACGAACTCTCGCTATTGTTCAACAAACCGAAGCTTCAACTTCAACTTCAACTGAAACCGGAAAGAAGAAGAGGGTTATCACTAAACCGACTGATTCCCATATGCCTCCCCCTCACTTGATGGTTAGAATGAAACCAGATGAGTCTCCAAAGGGGACCCCAGAAGATGGTGGAAATGTTCTTTTTGGATACAAAGACTCATGGGCATGTACGATCCATAATACTATCGTAAGTAATCTCAATCCGTCTTTGTTTTTTATGCCAGTATGTATCTATCTTAAATTTGGGTCAAGTGTTTGTATTTCTTTTCATTTTGTTTTTTTGGTATTTAGGATCACAAGCATGACATCCGTCTCATGAGGTGCCAAGCTTCATGTTCAGTGATTAAGACTTGGGATCTTGAGGATGAATGTGAGGAGGTGAAAGTGATTGTGAAGAACTCCGGGTTGTGAATTCCGGGAGGTGAAAGTGATTGGACAACAAGTGTTGGATTTCCAGTTGTTGAATGAACGGTTTGTTTAGCTACGTAAAGTTTCAATACTTATGCCGGCATGCTTTTTTTAAGTTACATTTCCGACCACACCATGTCGGCGCTGACAGCAGAAATTATTTGCATACCAGGGTCGGCAAGGTAATCAGATCAATACCTAGTCGGCTGTTAAGCAGCCGGCAGGGTATTATTGTTATCGACACTGCCGGCTATGTGTTGCAGAAAATACCTTCTCCTAATACCTAAAATCATCATAAGGTCGGCATGGTTGTAAAATATGACCTTGCCGACTATACAACAGCCGGCATGCTGATGACCAAATATCTTTCCGGCGGTTAAACAGAAGAAAATCAACTCCTGATGCCTAAAATCATCATAAGGTCAGCATGGTTGTAAAATCTGACTTTGCCGACAATATCATAGCCGGCACGCTAGTGACAAAATATCATGCCGATGGTTAAACAGAAGAAAATCAACTCCTGATGCCTAAAATCATCATAAGGTCAGCATAGTAACAAAATTCCGGCCTTGCCGACTATATCATAGCCGGCATGCTAATGACCAAATATCTTTCCGGCGTTTACATAGAAGAAAATGATCTCCTGATGCCTAAAATCATCATAAGGTCGCCATGGTAACAAAATTTCGACCCTGCCGGCCAGACCTAGTCGGCATACTGGGGAAACAGAAACCTCGCCGGAGAATTCAAAATTCAAATTTTGCAAGTACAATTGCATTGATTGACTTGTACTTATGCACTATAACGGCCAAATTTGGGCACCATCCTATAAATACACTACTTCTCTCCACAAAACAACACACAACTATTTGCATATACTCTCCAAAGATCATATCATCATACACTCCATCTAACTCACTCAATAGCTTTCTACATACAACAATGGCTTCATTTGATTCTAATGAAGATTTGGCAATCACCAAAGCTTGGTGCGGAAACTTGAGTTAGACATGAGTCCTCCATAAGGGTGGATGCCGTAACCTTTTGGGTTAGGGTACACAACAAATTTAGGTAAGAGTTTGGGAATCCTAATGGAAGAAGTGTTCAACAAGTCCATAATAGGCATTTAGTCATCGAAATTTCGATACTCGCTTTTTTAGCTCTCCAACCCCGGATTTGCAACGCTACCAACTTCAGCTTGTCTATTGAACAATTTGTAAGTGTTTTTGTGATTTATTTTACTTGATCCATGTTGTTTGATCTTCCTACTAAACACCACTAACAAATTAGGTTTGTGTTTTGTATTTGTAGCATGAAGCCATGAAAGCGCGCTACTTGGACGAAAAGGGGGAAGCATTCGCATTCGATGCAAGCTATGAATTCATGGTCTCCAAAATCCCGGAGTATGCCCCGGACTTCATGCAGCCCGGAGATGAATGGGATTCCTCCAACGAAGATTGATGGTTTTAGTGTAGGTTTTCTGGGTAGATCTCTATCTCTATGTAAACCCTCACGAGACTATAACTCGTCCACTAGGGTCGCCTAGGGGTTCAAAGGCTTGATGCACATGCTAAGTGCATTCGTTTTTCCGTCGTCAAGGAGTTGTATTTTATGTTTTAATCAATGTAGTAACCAAAATTGCATTAATAAAGTGAATTGCATCTATTAGAATACAATTTTTTTTTTGGGATAACCAAAGTCGGCAAGGTTGTAAGATTACTATAGTGCCGACTAGATGCTAGCCGGCAAGGTAAGAAAGTTAATAAATGCCGACTACAAAAAGTCGGCAAGGTAATAAATCAATACCATGCCGACTACCTACGCATTTATAACAGTCTCATGTGTGTCAAAAAATAATAAAGTCCGCATCTTCTTCATTCGTATACCTTGCCGGCCATGATGAGCCGATACTTTCTTCATTTGTCTACCTTGCCGACCTAAAATGGTCGGCATGATCTTCATTAGTCGACCTTGCCGACTTTTCATACTTTCATATCTGAAAGTGTTGATTTCTTCTTTGATTTTGAGTATGATTTCATATAGATTTGCAATCCCCTTTCTAGAAGTGTTTCGATTGTGTGCTTCATTTTCGTTGCAAGAGATATTCTCAAAAAAAAAATTCATCAAAAATCATCCCACAAAAGTTCAATCAAAAAAAATAATTCATAACTTAAAATTCAGAAGTTTTAATCTATTCAATCAATCTAAACTCAATTAATTAACCTAATCAGAATATTTTGTGTTAATTAAACAAGGGTGTATTAGTCATTTAGAAAATACAAGATTAAGGGGTGGCTTCTTTTACTTTAAAATGACCTAGCTTTTGTCTTATTATGTATACCCCAATTAATCTGGGTATACCCCAATCAAGCCAGATATTTTATTGGGTACTAACCGTCGAACTCAAATGTTATTTATCTTTTCATGTGATTTAGGTGTTGGAAAATTGAATCCAATTTTTGTATATATGAAATGAAAAATCATGTAAGTAGTACCGAGTGGATTTTGGTGTTGGTTATATTAATTGTTTTCGGTTTAATTTTAATTGGGCCTATTAGTCAAGTTTGAAACTAAAAGAAACCTAAGACTAGATGCACTAGTACAATCGTTGCCACGATAGGAGGGCCGATCGAAGAAGAATCTGAAGATGGTGTTTGTCTACGACTACTTCGTCCCATTTTAGAAAAAGTGATACTTTCACTCAGTTTCAGGAAAATGATACTTTCGCTCCGTTTCAGAAAAAGTGATACTTTCGCTCCGTTTCAGAAAAAATGATACTTTCGTCCCGCTTCAGAAAAAGTGATATTTTTGCCCCGTTTTAGAAAAAGTGGTATTTTTGCCCCGTTTCAGAAAAGTGATATTTTCGCTCTGTTTCAGGAAAAGTGATACTTTCTCCCCGTTTCAGGAAAAGTGATACTTTCATTCGTTTCATAAAAGTGATACTTTCACCCCCCGTTTCAGAAAAGTGATACTTTCTCCCCGTTTCAGAAAAAGTGATACTTTCGCGTTGTTTCAGAAAAAGTGATATTTATTCTGAAACGGAGCGAAAGTATCACTTTTCCTGAAACTGAGCGAAAGTATCACTTTTTCTGAAACGAGCGAAAGTATTACTTTTCCTGAAACGGAATGTCAAAATATCATTTTTCCAGAAACGGAAAATTAGTCGATCCATAAACCAGAATATGGTTGCATGATGTGTTATGCATCATTTGTGGTGGTTTGCATATGCCTATGCGTTAAATTGTCGAGAATTGTGCTTAAAGTGAAAGTATCACTTTTCTTGAAACGAAGGAACTACATCGTTTTATTAGTTGCAAAGGAAAATTAGTTGATGCATAAACCAAAAGGTGGCTACATAAAGTATTATGTATCCTTTTGTGGTGGTTTGCATAAAGGATATACATTTAGTTTTCGAAAATTGTGCCTAAAACAATAAATACCTCCGATTTTTTCGTAAAAACTCTAACTTTGATATTGTTGTTTGTACTCAATGCGTAGATTTTTTTTATAACCTTTCCAACGAGATAAAATTTGTAAAATTCCAAGACATGGATTTTTAGATATGTTATATTAAAGTTTTCTTTCTAATTATACCCCTAAAAGATAAGATACATGATGAGTTACAGTAATTAGACTAAAAGGAATGGATAGTTGTGTCAAGTGAAAAAGACCAACCATGGACACCAAATCCAATCTTTTCATATCAATTGATGACTTACAATTTACAGAAAAGTGACCATATAAAGGTCCTCCCTCGCTTCGCTCGCTCGGCCCAAAAAAGACCAACCATGGACACCAAATCCAATCTTTTCGTATCAATGATGACGTACAATTTACAAAAAAGTGACCATACAAAGGTCCTCCCTCGCTTCGCTCGCTCGGCCCAATGGAGGGACACAACCCTTAAAGAATTCAAATTGGAATTGAAAGCCACATCCTTTTGGAAATCCTCGAAGCATCACGATTCTTCATTGAAGAGGTACCTGAAGCATCGTGGTTCTTCATTGAAGAGGTACTAGTATTTCCTATAAATACCATGCACACACTTGAAAGATAGATTAATTATAAACCTAGTTATCATCCTAATGCATTCTAAAATCATCAATTAAGTATGTGTTAAAAGAGAAAATTCATCATTTTAAGTTTTGGTTCGTCGTTTCTCGAAGTTTGGAGTGCTACTACTTCGAGTAGTAAGTTGTTGTATCTTGGGAGATAGACTTCGATAGTCCGTAAGCACCAGTGCGGGGTGAATCTGTCTTCATGCTAGAGGATATAATCCTTACCTCCACTTTGGTTTGGTCTAATTGGATTTGCATCTTTTTTTTTTTTTTTTGCTATTTCTTATTACAGTATATGCACAGAATTGCCAACATTAGGAGAGCCAACTAGGCGCACAAACGATAACAACGATTAATGAAGAGTTTAAAGAAGGATCATACTTAATGGATGCAGGGGAGGAGTTAGGAATCCATCTATATGGAGGAAAACAAATTTTAAATAGAAGAAAGGCTTTTGGAGCTCATATTATCAGAATAATTAAGTTTGGGAGCCAGCCCAAGATACGCGGCTGCCTACACTTTCCATGTGCTGGCATTGCCTCTGATTGAATATTTTCAGTATATTGCGACACTAGCAGTTTGTAGAGTCGTAAGAAACGGAAGGCCTATAACAAAATGCATCACCTCCTGAATGGTTGAGTCCATCACCTTAAGAGTTGCACTAGTGTCAAGGGGAAGCTAGCTTCAAGCATGAGTGTACAATTGTACACTCTGCCTAGATGGATTCCAACCCTAATTTTCTAAAGAAATTGGGATTTCAAGCCTGTTTATGCTTACCAGTAAGACTTAGCATCTCATAGAAGGATTTCTGACCCCCCGATCTGGTCTAGAGTACACTGTGTTTAGACGAAATTATTACATAGTAGTAATTAAATTTTCAGACTTCATTGCAATAAGTTCTAATTAGTACAGTGAAATAAGAGGATTTTGTTCAACCAATTTCAATAGAACTTGATCTTATGATCCTTCATGTCCATGATTTGCCAAGTTTTCTCATCTAACAAATCTTTTTAATCTTTCATCTCTCACCCTATATCTCCATTTCGCTTGTTCAGAGCTTGTTTATCTTGAATTAAATGAATTTAAGAATAAAGTCACCCCTCTCCATGTCGGGACAATTCTATTTGGTTTCCTAGCCATGTAGCCCCAAGAAGCGGCCGTCGAATTTACTGTAGTATCTGGGTTTTACATGGCGAGATTTCATATTCCTCCACTTGCTGGTCGTTGTTTAGCCACAAATACAAAAATTCGGAGAGCATCTTCGTTATTCAAACTCTAAAGCACAATTATTTGGGGGTTTCTTTTCCTAATCCAATTTGATTAAATTCAGGGAGTCGATTCTTTTCTCCAGGTTTGATTTTATTTATAAGCGTCAATTCATTTTAATTCAAAGGTTTCTCTTGCCCATTTATATATTTTAGTTTCGTTGCTGCAATCCCTTTTATATGATACATTAGAAATTATCCAGTTTTAAATCAGGTAAAGGTTTCCCCCAATATTTATTCTGATTGTCCCACTATGGAGAATCTAATCCTCCTGAACATAAAAGTGATGTTGATCATCCCTGAATAAGCTTTTGATAGGTATATTTCCCTCTCTTAGACCACAACAACTCCTCCCTTTAGCCAGTACCATATGATATCTCTTTACTTATCTAAACTGATACTACACTGATTTAATGGTCGTTATTTCTCTTAGACCCCAGCAATTTCTTGGTCTTTTTTATATAATTCTATTGTAATTGTCCTGTTTATATAATCTAGTTTATTATTTTCAGTGTGATAATTCATCAGTGTACTTTACTCGTTTATATCTCCGGTATTAAAGATAGTATTCCATGTATTTCATATCTTTACATTGTAGCCCAAACAATTGTGGATGTTTATTCTGTAATTTACTCCTCTTGCTATGTGATTGCTCCAAATTCTTTGCTTTATACCTTTTTGTGTACCATTGTTTTAAGACCCATACTATCATCTTCCATTGGAACTCAGCTGCTTTATGTAAATTTGTTTACTATTAGTGAATTCATTTATAAGTTATTTGAAATCCAATCATTTTATCTATTCTTTAGTTACTTGACTGTAATTCATCTTGTGTGTCTAATTTTGTATCCTTGTCAATCTGATAGTATTTGATTACTGTAAAATCTGGTATTTCATATCTTAACAGTTTAGTTGTACCCTCAGTTATTTACAATAAATCATATTGGGTCTAATATCTATTCATAGGTATGATTTCATTCTTCATCTGTGTATCTGAGGATATCATTGCTCAAAAGCATTCCAACACAGTTCAATGTAGTTTTCCCAGTTTTTATGTCCTATTAAAATTTATTAGTATCATGTTTTTAATTCCATTTTACGGCTCAACTTGGATACTAATAAATTTTAATAGTATTATGTTTTTAAATCATGTTCCCCCCCTTGCCACAACAATTATCCTGTAGTGTGAAATTTTCAATTAGAATCTCTACGGTAATCCGGTAGCAACCCTCTTCTCCATTATCCTCAATGGTTACCCATGACCAATGTTCACCAATTCGAGGGGAATACGACAAGGCGATCCTCTCTCCCTATACCTTTTCCTTATCTGCATGAAAATTTTATCTAGGCTGCTAGAAAAAGCTATCTCGGAAAAAAAAAATTGGTGCCAAAAATCAATAAACACGCCCTGAATATCTCTTACATGTTTCTCGTTGATGATTGTTTCCTATTCACAAGAACGGCTTTGGGAAATGCTATCTTATGTGCGCTTCATTTAAAGACTTCTTTGGGATCAAGAAGCGCCTTGAAGTACCGTTGATGGGAAACTAGAATCATATTGTTATTTTAGTTCTCGATTATTGATTTAATTGACTAACAGTTTAGTTGAACCTTGATATATATATCTAGTTTGTTTATTTTGTGATCCTTCTCTTCTGATATAAGGTCAGTTGAACTAGTTCAATGATCAACGATTTCAAATCTAATATTTAATTCAAAATCTGAAAATAAGACCTGTGATCATATTTTGGTAACAGGCTCCATTTTGTGCGTGATCGATAATAAGTGGAATCAAGTTGTTTATGCAGATACTTTGAAGACTGAAGATTCGAAGACTATAAGATTTTTCTATTTTTATTATGAACTTTGTGATACTCCTTGGATATTGTATTGACTGGGATCCGAAAAGCTCGCTTACCGTGCATTTAAAGAACGTCTTTGGGAAATGTTAGCTTATGTGCGCTTCATTTAAAGACTTATTTGGGATCAAGAAGCGCCTTGAAGTACCGTTGATGGGAAACTAGAATCATATTGTTATTTTAGTTCTCGATTATTGATTTAATTGACTAATAGTTTAGTTGAACCTTGATAGATATATCTAGTTTGTTTATTCTGTGATCCTTGTCTTCTGATATAAGGTCAGTTGAACTAGTTCAATGATAAACGATTCCAAATCTAATATTTAATTCAAAATCTGAAGATAAGACCTGTGATCATATTTTGGTAACAGGCTCCATTCTGTGCGTGATCGATCATAAGTGAAATCAAGTTGTTTATGCAGGTACTTTGAAGACTGAATATTCGAAGACTAGAAGATTTTTCTATTTTTATTCTGAACTTTGTGATACTTCGTGGATACTGCATTGACTGGGATCCGAAAAGCTCGTTTATCACTTGTTGTTTCTCTTCAAAAACCGAATTTGATAGACTGTTGACTAAAATTTGATTATTTCGATAATCTTGATCTTAGTTGATCTAAGCTGATACAAGGGAGTTTATATTATTTAAATGGAAGAACCTTTATAACTCAGCATATCTCTGATTTATTTCTTGAGATTGATTAGAGTGGTTAATGTAACATAGTAGTCCTTTACTTTTCGGAATACGACCCATAGGTGTTGAGTGATAGAATTCTTAGCAGCATGCGTAAACCGAATAAAGATAGTGGACTCTATCTTAGTAGGCGCAGGGATACTGAAGGAACCGAGTAACTTTTGGTTAATTCACTTGGTCTCAACTATGTGAAGCTGGTTGTAGTCTTTGTATAGCGGTTTAATTATGTGAGTATTCAAAACTGGACTAGGTCCATGGGGTTTCTGCACTTGCAGTTTCCTCGTTAACAACATTTTTTGTGTCGTGTGATTTACTTTACTTCCGCATTATATTGATTTGTCTTTATGATTAAAGTAAATACACTGGTACATTAATCAAACATTTGGTTTAATCGCATAATTTTGTTTATTTTCGAACTTATACTATATACGAGCTGTACATCTTATGGTTGTCATCTTCTTTATAGTTCCTGGCTATGTTAGATCACACAATGTGTGCCTTTAATAGGTTGATATCGAAAATATTGTGGTGTACTTGGTACCTTCGTCATTTCAAAACTGTATTAATGTTTTAAATTTGGGAGAAAAACCTTTGTTGGGTACGTATTAATCCTCCACTAGCTTATGAATCTATAAGAGGAGCAACCAACATAACATAGTTTCTCCCCTTTTTGTATCCTTCGGTTTGGCTTAACATATATATATATATATGGGTCTTTGAATTTCAAAAAAAAAAAAATCGCTCCAAAAGCGAAGAAAAATGTCAAATGACATCAAAATCATAAGAAAATTAAAACCATACACTACAAAACTAATAGCAATGAAAACAAAATAGATTCTTTGCTCATATCTAGTCCATAATAGACTAGATCTGAGTAAAGCGATGGAGGTTACTTGAAGAGTTTTTAGGTTTTTTTGCTAAGGATCTAACAAAATTCTTGAACTTGCCGAGAGTAGGACATGAGAATCAAGGGAAGATTATATACTAGGATCTAATATCAGTATTGGGAATACTCTCTCTCACTCAAATATATCTTTCAGAATTTTTTCACCGTTAACATAATCATTTTAGATTTGTTTTTCCGGTTGAAGATCATCAAAACCTTGTTCTTCTTCTATAGCATGTTTGGATACCATTTTAGAAGTTGTCTTTTAACTTTTACTAGTAAAAAATCAGAAGATAATTCGGGTATATAATTTCGAAATGACTTTTAAAACAAAATAATTAACTCTTTATGAAGCAAAACCATTTTGCTTTTGATTTCCCCAATCAAAATTTTTGTTTCTGATATCCAAGTAGTTTTTAGTATTTTCTTTTTCTTTAGCCTTCTAGATTCTCATGTCCAATCAACACCTGAAGTATCTTATTTACAACAACAACAACAACAAAAAACCTTCTAGATTTTAGCACTTAGGCACTAATTTCTACCTTATCAATTTACAAGAGGGCACTTTTCTAATCTTCCTCAAAATAAAAACTTCTGGAGGCGCGCGGTTGTGAAACCAAGTCTCATTGGCACATGGTTTTCTCAGTCGATTTGACGCGACGTTTTAAAAGAGCTTTTTGTTCCCTGTGAGCGAGTGTGGAATGTGGAAGGATTCGTGACAAAAAGACATGACTTTTATTTTTTTTTTGTCTAGATTTCATAAAATGTCATCAGATTGAGCTAAATAATCGCCTTCCATTTAGTAATCAACCTTTGGATGCTATTGAAGCTACTATCTTTGGAAACAATATCCTTGATCTGGATTTAGTTGATCTGGGCACCACCGGTTGTCCATTCACTTGGTCTAACAAAAGAAGTGGTCCTGCTCTCACTGAACAAAGGTTGGATAGATACTAGCTACTGAAAGCTGGCTCCTCTTATATCCCAATACTACCATATCTAATATGCTAGCTATTGGTTCATACCACCACCCTATCCTCCTCAATTCTAATCCAACTTGGAAAACTGGTAAAATCCCTTTCAAATTCTTTGGTCCATGGCTGGATCATAAGAATTGTAGGGATATCATTGCTGAGTGTTGGAGAAGAAGCCTCACTAGCTCCAGTGCTTTTCTCATTTCTAGGAAGCTTAAAGATATTAAACTTCACCTCAGAGTCTGGAACAAAGAGGTTTATGGCAACATTAAAACCAACATTGAAGATTGCAAACAGCATCTTGTTTGGTTACATAACAACTACTTCAGAACTGACAGAAATGAGGCTATCAGTCGAGCTATGCAGAAGCTCAAGGATTGGCAACTTATTGAAGAAAAATTTTCGAAGACAAAAAGTAGGGATCAATTCATAAAACTAGGTGACCAAAATACAAGCTACTTCGATAGAGCTACTAAGTGCAGAACTAGAAGAAATAAGATTGATACCATCCAAGATAATGATGGAAATTGGATTTCAGATTATCAAGATTTGAAGAACTGCTTTACCAAGCATTTCACTAGGATGGCCACTGCTGAAACAACCCTCATCAACCCAAAAATTATCAATCTAATACCGACTACCATCAACACTACTGACAATAATATGCTGAACAGAACCCCAGATTACAATGAAATCAAATCCATCCTCTTTAGTGTGGCAAAGGATAAAGCTTCAGGACCTGATGGCTTTCCACCAAACTTCTTCCAATGGGAACTGATAGGAGATGACATTGTCAAGATGGTGCAACATTTCTTCTTATCTGGCCACTTGCTAAAAGAGATGAACTCTACCTTCATTTCCCTTATACCCAAGATAGACAACCCAACCTCCCCAAGCCACTTCACACCTATAAGTCTCCGCAATACCTCCTACAAAATTATATCCAAGCTTCTAGCCCAGAGAATGAAACCATACCTAAACAAAATTATATTACCCTACCAATATGCTTTCATACCTGGAAGACAAATCTCTGATAAAATTGTTATTTTTCATGAACTAATTCATTCAATGAGATACAAAAGGGGTTTCAAAGGTGACAGGGAAGCATGGGGATAAAGATTGACATGGATAAGGCCTTTGATAGAGTTGACTGGAATTTTCTCAAAACTATTATGCTTAAGATGGGATTCAATGAGCTTTGGTGCCAAAATATAGTGCAGTGCATATCTACCACCACCTTTGTTGTTCTTATTGATGGCTATCCTGGCTCTTTCTTTACTCCATCTAGAGGTCTTAGACAGGGTGACCGTCTATCTCCATATCTCTTTATTTTCTGCATGGAAGCTTTATCCAGAACTCTCATACATGTTGAAGATCTAGGTATCATTTCTGGTATAAAAATTTGCAGGGGAGCTCCTTCTATAGACCATCTTCTATTTTTTGTTGATGATTGTATGGTCTTCTGCAAAGCCAACAAAGTTGAAGCTCAAAATCTCATGGACATTCTCAACATATTTGGTGACACCTCTGTCCAACTCATCAATTTCAATAAATCATGAGTTTTCTTCAGCAGAAACACTGATCCAGCTCTCATCCCTGTCATCAGCAACATAATGGGAGTTCAAGTTCTGCAACTGGATGATAAATATCAACCCACAGAAGAAAAATCAAGTCCTTTAAACCAGGGGTTGACAAGATGAAGTTGAGGTTATCAAGTTGGAAAAATGCATCTCTAAATCCTGCTGGTAGGAAAGTTCTCATCAAAACTTTTACTTCAACAACCAGTATCTACCAAATGAACTGCTTTAGGATTCCTAAACAAACCTGTCAAGACTTAAACAAACTTCAAAAATATTCTTTTTGGGGAAAAAACATGGGAAATCCCAAAGGCTTGGACAGCTATCTGTAAACCAAAGGAGCTGGGTGGATTAGGTTTCATGAACATGGAGCTCTTCAACAGCTCTATGATCACAAAAATTGGATGGAGACTGGAACAAGATAAAGACTCATTATGGTATCAACTAATGGATGTTAAATACTTGCTGGGGATAAATGTTCTAAATATGGATACTAAAGCTAAAGATTGAGACTCTTGGATCTGGAAAGGTATTCTTGAAGGCATACAGAACATACAACACCATTGTTATTGGAAAATCGTCAATGGAAATAGAATTAGAATATGGGAAGACATCTGGATCCCAAACTCCACAGTTAAACTCATAAAACCCACTCATTTTCCACAACATATTGAGATGCCGGCACACCTCATGGCACCCTCAGGGGACTGGAATACTCAACTTGTTGAGCACATTTTCAGTATCAACACTGCTCAAAGCATCCTGGCTCTCGACACTCAACCAGGGGAAGATGACACAATTCAATGGAACTTAAATGAAACTGGAAAGTTCTCTGTCAAATCCATTTATAAGGCAAAGATATACAACCTATACAGGAATGACACCATTACAAGAAATTGGGAGGTTATATGGAAAATGAATATTGCTCCAGTTATAAAGATTTTTATCTGGAAATGTGCACATGAAATCCTACCCACTAATGCAAATACTGCAAGCATTCTGCACCACATTGATCCTATATGTCAAATTTGCAAAAGTGGGGAGGAAACCATGACACACATGTTCTTAAACTGTCCTGCCGCAACTGGTGTATGACATGAAGTTCTTGGGGCAGCTCATGGCAAGTTTGACAGCAACACAAACTTCATGGATTGGTTTAACTCCTGGTTCATACCTGGAGATTCTCCTGAAAATTACAATATCTATGCCATTATTTGTTGGTATATTTGGAAGGCTAGATGTGATCTAATCTTCAATCACATAAAGCCTAATGCAAAACAAACATCTCTCAGCATTAAGCAACACCTCTGTGATTATAACAGAGTTCGCAACCTACCAACTCATGCTCTAAATATCTTCCCTCTGAATGGTGAAGAACCTGACATTCGGGCAGACATTACAGTGCCTTATGATCTAAATCAACATACTCCACATGATTTTGGTTTTATTATCAAAATCTGTACAATACAGGATCCTGAAAATCAAAAAAAAAATCTATGCACTAATTATCTGGGATGTTGAAAGAAACAACATTGATAGCAGAGGACACTCAGGCCACTTGGGAGAATGGGGAGCAACAGGAGGTGCAGACCTAGCTTTCAACTGGGCTAATGAGAAGCAACACATGAACATTGAAGTAGAAGTTGAATCCAAAGAAATTCTGATAAGATTTCAGTCTCTATACACCCCGACTATCAAAGGAAGATTCAACATTACTCATTATGAAGACTTGCAAAGCACAAATGAGGACACTTTCTTAAGAATCGAACCAGTATCTTTTGTTTTAATTAGCCTTACTCTTATTCATAGAACTCAAAACTTGCAGTCTCTAAATATTGCTATTATGTGTAAGAACTATGAAAGCAGGCTTGGCACAAGCACCGCTACTACTTTGTCTTGTCCTTAGGCCCTGCCTAAGTTTTTCTATAAAAAAAAAATTGCCTCCCATTTAGTGGATGTGCTTACAACATAAGAAATTAAGAACTGTTAATTGATCTAAAAGGAACCGTTAGTGGAAGCAATTTCGCTAAAGTTGTTGGCACTTCAGATTTCCACTAGATGTTTCAAACTTCCAATAATTGTTGATGATGATGGGAGTTAATTAATTAAGTGGCTTATAATTGGCAAGATCATGAATTCCACCCAAGTAAACAAAATCTAATGGAATGGATAATGCATGTTTTGGCGTAATATATAGTGTTTGGTGTTTGGGCCGTTCGGCCACCCATCGAGAAGACACTTTCCCTTTCTTTTTCTTGTTTGCTCTTTGGTTTTTCTAGTTGCGTGTTGCACCTGTACCCATGCATTGTACACGACTTTATGATCGAAGTAAGTGACTTTATTTTGATCATATTTCTCGTCAGATATATTCTTTTCCCTTCGTAAATGATGTGTTCGTTTGTTTTTAAGGAGAAAGTAATACCGAGACATACGAAATAAAACGCACGACTGCTATGGAGTTATTAAACTCTACAAGGTCACCAAATTCCATATAACTAATGGTTGGGGTTTCACTTTGTACTGGTAATTTTTTTTATGGAATCTTGTAATTTTTTGTAACATTCATGTGAATAATGGAAGAAAAATGTTTAGATTTTGTCTCCCATAAAGCTAAAATTAGAGTTTGGATCCCAAGATTATGGTTTGCCAGGCTTAATAGTTCACAAACTTTTTAAAAAGATAAATGATCAATATTAAGGTATAATTCATTTACTAAATTCTCATTTATTTAGTCTCAAAAAAATAACACACAATCATTGCATCGGGAAGGTACAAAAACAAATAAAAAAATATGAGAGATGGTGTAAACTTGAGATTGCAAATGAACATAGATCTACCAAATGTGTTATTATTGAGAGTGAAGTTTTACAATCTCCAATGCAAGATAACACATCTCTCCTATTTTTTTATTTGTTTTTGTACCTTCCCGATGCAATGATTGGGTGTCATCTTGTGCATGGAAAGTATTGTTGGATATTCTCCAAATCAAAGTCAAAATATGGCTCTTATGGGCGGGTTAACAAAATATATGCCGATTACGAAAACAACTTTTTTGATAGGTACACTTTCTCTTTGTGGTATTCCACCTCTTGCTTGCTTTTGGTCAAAAGATGAAATTCTTAGTGATGGTTGGGTATTGGTTTCTTGAATTGACATATACCCAAGTCCTCTCTGTATTTTAATATAGAAATCGTGCATATTTCAATATTTCCCGTGAGAACTCATATTTAGTTCTACATTCCTTGCACTTATTATTCTATACTTATAATAAATAGATATACTTATCATAATATATCTTTATAACAGGTACAAATTTTAAATCGAGGTATCCATTTTATGACAACTTTTGATTTACCCTCTATTTTTGTGCCTTTAGTGGGCCTAATTTTCCCGGCAATTGCAATGGCTTCCTTATTTCTTCATGTTCAAAAAAAATAAGATTGTCTAGATTCCTATGAAGCAGACGCTTTTATATTTAACCAATTTGATGAATTTTTTCTAATGGTTCAAATCATAATAGTGCTAGTTGATGAGAGTTACTTCGGGAACAAAAAAGTAAAGTAAAATTCATTTGGCTTATTCTCTCAATTACAATAAAATGCAACTGGATCTAGTATGAACTGGCGCTCGGAACGTATATGGATAGAACTTATAACGGGGTCTCGAAAAATAAGTAATTTCTGCTGGGCCTGTATCCTTCTTTTAGGTTCACTAGGGTTCTTATTGGTTGGAACTTCTAGTTATCTTGGTAGGAATTTGATATCCTTATTCCCGTCTCAGGAAATCCTCTTTTTTCCACAAGGCATCGTTATGTCTTTCTATGGGATCGCGGGTCTATTCATTAGATCTTATTTATGGTGCACAATTTCGTGGAATGTAGGTAGTGGTTATGACCGATTTGATCGAAAAGAAGGAATAGTGTGTATTTTTCGTTGGGAATTTCCTGGAATAAATCGTCGTATCTTCCTTCGATTCCTTATAAGAGATGTCCAGTCGATTAGAATCGAAATTAAAGAGGGTCTTTTTCCTCGTCGTGTCCTTTATATGGAAATCAGAGGTCAGGGACCCATTCCCTTGACTCGTACTGATGAGAATCTGACTCCATGAGAAATTGAACAAAAAGCGGCGGAATTGGCCAATTTCTTGCGCGTACCAGTTGAAGTATTTTGAAATAAACTGCGAAGAATTAATGTTTTGTTAGCATGGGGGGAGGAACAGAACTAAGGAATCTTCATTTTATAGAACTCATGCTTCATAGAAATTTTCGATCAGATAGAGTCGACGAAAGAGGTGGTTTTCTTAGTAATTTACATATTAAAAATGCCATAAAAGAAAACATTCACTACCCTCACATATCTTGCATCTATTTTATTTTTATCCTGGTGGGTTTTTCTCTCATTTAATAAAATCTGGAATCCTGGGTTACAAATTGGTAGAATACTAGGCAACCCGAAATGTTTTTGAATGATATTAAAGAAAAGAATCTTCTAGAAAAATTCATAGAATTAGAAGAACTTTTCTTTTTGGACGAAATTATAAAGGAGTACCCGGAGACACATATACAAAAGCTCTGTATAGAAATCCACAAAGAAACGATACAATTGGTCAAGATGCACAATGGAGGTCATATTCATAGCCCCCAAAAAGACCTTGTGATTTGAGTTAGTATATTTGTAAGACTTTACTAATTCTTCTCAGGTGGATTCTAGATTCTATTCCCCCAAAACAACGGATACTTTTAGAAAACACTACAATATTCGGCACTTTGATACCCACGACTTCGTGTAGAATTGAAAAACGGACTTAGTTAAATGGCTTTTTCTCAAGTGTTTATTATATTAACAGATTCCATATCAGTCCCATTCCTTTTTTCCTATTTTGAAATTTTCATTTAATTAAGGGTATTGTACTCTATTGAATTGATGAATTTATAGAAAAAAGGTTACAGTTACAGTATTCTTCTCTTAAATTAAGGTAAGCGTTTTCCAATTTTTCTCTTTATTTTCTTAAATAAAATAGAATACGATGAGCCGTAGCCCCCTTTTTTATGACGGTGACATAGATACAGATTCGAACGAAGATTAGTATATAAAAATTCTTCTTTATTTGGATATTGTATGTAATAAAAATGTGAATTAAAGTATTCTGAAAATAAAGAAGAAATTAAGATATCCACCTTTTCTCCGGAAATCCTATATGGGACTCACACATCCATATTGTATATTATCAAGAAAGTATGATCTAGGGATAAATATATAGCTAAAGAAAAAAATGACCCATTTTGAACAATACATGTCTTTCACATCCAACTATAACAATGAGTAACCTCTTTATTTTAAAATGTCCGTTCCAAAGAAACGTACTTCTATATCAAAAAAGCGTATTCGTAAAAACATTTGGAAAAGAAAAGGATATTTGGCTGCGCTAAAAGCTTTTTCCTTAGAAAAATCTCTTTCTACCGGGAAGTCAAAAAGTTTTTTTGTGCAACAAACAAATAAACAAGTATTGGAATAATCTAAATCAATATGCCTCGATGAATTTGCTAACAAAATTGATAAGATGAACGATTCCCAATAACTTCTATTTTTAACTGATCAATATGAGGTGGCACTTTCGATTGTCGTATTTAGGATAGGAAACCTTTCATTTCTTAAATAAAAAGGTACTATGTTTTTTTGGTCAAACGAAAAAACATAGTACTTGATAGAAAGTTTCACTTTTCTTTTGAGGTTTTTTTTAATGACTATGGATACAGTAGATTTTTTCGTTTTGTTCGGACCCATGAAATCATCAAAAAAGAATCAATAAAGAAAGGGGTTTTTTTATTTCTATACCTGAATTGAGAGCAGAACTCTCTAGTTCCGACTAATCTGTTTTGGGAGAACGGAAACCTCTCGAAAAGTCAATCGTTGAGACGAAAATCATCCTATAAGAGATTATTGAACGTAAATAGAAATGAGATGGGGGCTTTAGTTTGATTTGCATTTTTCCTAAAAAATATTACATTGAATTGACTCCTTACAATCTCGACGTTTGAGTGTGGATGGGCTATTATGCTTTCGAGCAACCCGCTATGGTGAAATCGGTAGACACGCTGCTCTTAAAAAGCAGTGCTAGAGCATCTCGATTCGAGTCCGAGTGGCGGCATCTTCTAAAAGAGATACAATAAATCCTATAATGAAAATGAAATGGAATACACATTTCCATTCTAGTGTTAAAGGACTCCCTTTTTATTTTAGGATTTTTTATGATATTTTCGACTTTAGAACATATATTAACTCACGTCTCTTTTTCAATTGTTTCAATTGTAATTACTATTTATTTGATGACCTTATTAGTCCACAAAAGATATATGTGAGTTAAAATAATTTCTAGACAATCTTATTTTTTTGAACATGAAGAAATAAGGAAGTCATTACAATTTTCGGGAAAACTAGGCCCACTAAAGGCACAAAAATAGAGGGTAAATCAAAAGTTGTCATAGAACGGATACCTCGATTTAAAATTTGTACATGTTATAAAGATATCTTATGATAAGTATATCTATTTATTATAAGTATAGAATAATAAGTGCAAGGAATGTAGAACTAAATATGAGTTCTCAGGGGAAATATTGAAATATGCACGATTTCTATATTAAAATACAGAGAGGACTTGGGTATATGTCAATTCAAGAAACCAATACCCAACTATCACTATGAATTTCATCTTTTGACCAAAAGCAAGCAAGAGGTGGAATACCACAAAGAGAAAGTGTACCTATCAAAAAAATTGTTTTCATAATCGGCATATATTTTGTTAACCCACCCATAAGAGCCATATTTTGACTTTGATTTGGAGAATATCCAACAATACTTTCCATGCACAAGATGACACCCAATCATTGCATCGGGAAGGTACAAAAACAAATAAAAAAATAGGAGAGATGTGTTATCTTGCATTGGAGATTGCAAATGAACATAGATTTACCAAATGTGTTATTATTGAGAGTGAAGTTTTACAATATCCAAAGCAAGATAACACATCTCTCCTATTTTTTTATTTATTTTTGTACCTTCCCGATGCAATGGTTGGGTGTCATCTTGTGCATGAATGCACAAGATAACAAAACCCATCTTAAAATCTCAATATCTTTTCCTGACCATTAACGCCTCCTCCAGCACCTCCAAAATCTACAAAATTATTTCATCATCTCTTAGAAAAAAGTCATCAACTGAAATAAAATTCAGAAGCCCTTTTTCATGGGTGTTTTTATCTCTTTTCTAACTCTACACCGAACACATAAGAACAACAACAGTGAATTCTTAAAACACTCAAACATCAAAATCCACTAGGCCTTCACCATCGTCAAATATCATCAATTTTGTATCCTCTCATTAAGCAATGTTTTTCCTGAAACAAAAATTCTTAACTTAAGTTTCCATACTCTCAGATAGAAACAACCAGATTGCAATTGAAGACCTAGAAAAAAAATCATCCAAATGCTAATTTTAAATGGTGTTTCGGTTTACTATAAAGAAAAACTTTTACATCTTTTAGAGGTTTGAAATGAAATGTTGGCGTTGTACTTGGTACCCTTCCTTTTTCACTCACCTTCCTCTATTCTATTGAAAATATTTTGGCCTAATTTTGTTTGTTGATTCTGATTTTACCTTCATAATTATGGGCTTTGCTTCACTTTTTTTTGGCATGGATGATGAAATTCAATTTTCTGTTGGTGAGCGCTTTGTAGGAATGTGGTTATCAAACTTGTATGTTTTTGCAGAGTTTGGCAGACGTCCTTCTAAAGGTACTGGAAATTAGAGGCGGCGATATCGTAAAAGGTACTTTTAACTTTAATTATAAGTTAATTATTGTCCATTGTAATTTTATGGCGACGTGTGTTATTTATCTAAGAATATTATCCAACTAACTGTAATTCTGTCATCGAGTATATTTACATGATCAAGCTACTCTGACACTATATCTCTCGGATCATAACATTACAGAGCAGAGTCACCCATTCTTGTTGGTGATGTTTTTTTTATCCTACCCCATCCTTTGTAGCGACCACTCAGTCAATTACTGCAAAGGGCATTCAGAATATTCGACAATCAGTATCGATTTCCACATTATGTAGATTTTTAGTTTTAGTTAATCATTCTCCCCAGCATTCTGGTGAACATATCTCATCATGCATTATGGGTAAGTACTTGCGAAAACTTGTTGTTTTTGTTGATATCGAGCCTTTGTATTGATCGTTAATGCTCCCATTCTCGCAGCTATTTTATTCTGTTGAGGCTTCGTTTTCTTGCTCCTAGTTGTGCTTTTTCCTGATTTTTCGCTGGTATGTTGCTTCGCCACTTGGTTTTGTTGCAATTGTGAAGCATTTTCTTATTTCTTAAATCACTTGCATCCATTTCAAATTATGGGATTTGTGATAACTTCGTGCGCACTTGATTGACTGCGATCTGAAAATAAGATTGTTTTAATTGACACCAGGTTTGTTTTATGGATCGACAATCACAATCTTTTGGATCAACTCTGATAGTCTTTGAACTAAGATTAGTTATTTAGGTAATCTTGATCTTAGTTGACCTAACAGGAAAAATGAGTTTATATTGACTAAACAGAAAAACCTTTGTATTTAACTTATCTCTGATTGACTTGGTTGGTCTTGAAGATTGATAAATAGGTTACTGATACAGATTAGTCCTTCATTGTTTCTGATTACGATCCCAAGGAGTTGAGTTGCTGAAGACTTCATAACAGGTGAAACAACTTGAGATAATGGGCTCTATCTTGATTCACGTGCATAGAATTTTTGTTATGCTTAATGGGTCACTTGGAACTACTTATTCACCTACTAGGAGATTAGACAAGGATATCATTGTCTCCTTATCTGTTTATTAACCGCATTAAAGGTTTTTCTAGAAACCTTGAAGCTACTGGCGAAATAAATTGAGAAAAGCTAACGTTGCTTGCTCACCAATAACTTATATGTTATTTGCAGATGATTACTTTATTTTGGGGAAAGATGATTTAGTTCAGTTACGACTTGAGGCTTTAAATATTTTTTTACTATTCTGGTGGTCAAGAAATAAACTTTCAAAAATCAGTTCCAAGTGCAGATGTTGATGAGCTAAAGTGGATATATACAAAGCATGTAGCCTCTACTGTGAAGCCTATGCATAGAAAACTGACTAAATACTTGGGTCATTCAAACCCAATTTGGAAGAAAAAACATAATCTAAAAATGCTAACCTAAGGTGCAATTATTTCTTTGAATGCACTTCCACCTAGTAACAAAATCGCTAAATATACTTGTCGGTCCTCCCCCTTGTGTTGTCTTTGCAATGCTAATCATGTGGAGCATCTGTTCACAAACTGTCCATTTGCTTCTAGTATTTGGTTTTTCTCTTAGCCTAACTCATCATCTAATTGCATGGTCTACCTTCTTTTCCATTCAGGATTAGATTACTTGTTCAAAGTCATAATGGTGTTTTCATTGAAACAACTATCTTGATTTCTTGGTTTATATGGAAACACATGCACAACGTAATATTCAGGAAACAAAATTTAGACCCTTTAAAACTGGTAAGGAAAATCCAATTTCCTTTCTCTTACCTTAACAAGGGAAAGAATGTTATCTTTCTCAATTTGGATGATATACTAAACTAAACAAATAAAATTATCATTATACTTGTTTTGATTATCTTACCAGATGATATAGAACATGATCGGTCCTTATAGATGGAGATGAAAATTGTCTGCATGCCAGAGCCACCTCTGGCCCACAAACATGACCAGAAGAAACAGAATGCTTAACTTGAAAAGATGCAATTGGCTGGCTTTTTTTGAGAAACGTCTAATGTTTTCTTGGTTCGTGACTGCAAAAGTATGATCCAATCTCCAAAAGAATTCTGTCCAAAACAAGGGGGGAGGGCGAGGAGGATCATGAAGAACCGCCAAGCCTTATTTAGTTGTGTTACAAATTGTTTTTCGTATTTTTTATAGGAAATATTTTATTAATATAGTTAATGTTTTAGCGCAAAAAAAAAAAAAAAAAAAAACTTCTTCACTTTTTATTTTTACTACTTCCATCGTGTCACAGGTCGAAAAATTTCACTTCTTTAACAGTCAGGTTGAAAAACTCCACTTCTTTGAGAGTCTTTATAAGAGATAGTGCCCCAATTGGTGATTTTTTTGCATCTTTTATCAAAAAGAAAATTATGTCGAAAAAAAATAAAAAATATTACAGTGCATAAATTATGCCATGTGGATAGAGTTGTCGCGGCAGATTTCGGGTCATCTCGTGGTAAATAAATTCGTCAAAAGGCCCATTTTGTGCCACAAGGCAGTGTCGCCTTGATACACTTTTATGGTCAAGGAACTCACTTTGGTCGCAGTTCTATGTTTGATCCCTGAGATACTTCGTGTCATCAGATTATCTATCATGACGTAGCCGGTAAAAATATCCTAACGCTCTTGTTTTGCATGGACCATGGTAACTTTAAGAGCTTCAAGCAAAAATCAGGTTAAACTAGATGCGCCAGAGAAATTGAAGTTGTCTTTCAACTAGCAGAAAAGCTAGAGGTGGACAAAAATTAATTGACCAACTATGGATCAATAAAATCTAGTTGTTGATTGCTTTTTTGGAGTCCCATTCAGGTTTTAAAATCTATTGGTCCACCCTTAGCAAAGTAGACTCAACTAATGTGATTTTTGTTTGATTCGACCTCTGTTGGATCAGTACGGCCGTACTGTTGTATTCCGTTCTCGTAGTAGTTGCCTAGTAGTAGTAGTAGGTATGTAATATATCCATCCACTTGACCACCTGGCTTAGAAAAGCAAATTTGCGTGGGAGAATCAACACTTCAGATTTAATTGATGTGCCTAGAAAAATCGGTGACCATGATGGGATTTTATCATTGCAAGTGGCTCAAATTTTATCTGAATCTGATTTCTATTACTAACCGGGATTCTTTCTTTTTGTTTGATGTAAGATTCACTAACAAAAAGATAGTGATAGCGTGACACTGAATGAGTTTGAGGCGTAGGTTCAGGTAAGAATTAGGCCTCATCCTTCAATTGAAATGCCACATGTGGAGTCTCGATAAGCTTGCACTAGATTATGTTACAAACATAACACCTTACTGCCCTACAATAATTCTAAAAGAACAGAACACTAGTCTTGTCACTGTATCTTCACCTTTACTTTGGTGATTTGTTTACAATGCTGAGAAAAAAGTTGGAGACTGATTTCAGAAAACTTTGAAATAGAATAGTTGATTCAAAAGGGTAAAGATACGATGGAAAAAGTAAGATATATCTTGTTGTAGAGCAAGCAATTGGCACTCCTAGGGAATCTGTAGCAAGATAACTCTGGAATAATTCCTTCCTATTAGTGTTACCTCCTAAAATGAGTGTAGTTCTTATCTTTTTTTTAGCTATTATTAGGTTAACCACGAAAATCACATGGTGAATAAATGCATTTCACAATGACAATGTTACCGTCTAAAAAGAGGTTATGGTATTTTTAACTAGTTGGATCCCAGAGTAAGTTTGTTTCAACAGCCATGTGAGTTTTTTGATCTTCACCTTACAAATCCTTACGCAGGTTTCATTACACAGGTACACCATTCCATGACTTTATATTCCTGCAACAATTAATCACCATATGGCTTGGGCCTTGGCTAATAAAGTTATCAGTATCTGCAGTTGTGGTGCTGTGGACAGTTAAAAGAAAAGAAAAATCTTTTCAGGAAAGCTCAACCATATTCATAAATGGTGCCAAGGATGCAACAAAACACAACAAAAACAGCAGGCCGTAGAAAGAATGAAAAAAAAAAAGGAGACCGAACAAACAAGACTTTATGAAACATATCTCATAGCTTGTCCATCACTGATCAGTTCTAGTACATGCTGACGGTTACTACTCATTACTCAATAAAACAACGGCCAGAGAGTGCAGCCTCCTGCATTCTGTGCACTCAAATCCAAACCATCTTCGATTTGTTCATCCTGAATTTCTTGAAATATTTTCGTGTACACTGCAGACCTTTAGCTCATCTGTGTTACAATTCCAGCTTCACCCCTCATTGACATCCATAAGACTCCTGAGGATGAGTAGCCGCCTTGTCTGCTAAATTCGAGCAAGTATGCGTAAGATTTCAAGAACCTAATATGATTTCTTTTAAAGTGTATATTTGGGATTCGAAAATTAAGGATACATAGATTTTCTAAACGCCCAGCTCCTAGCAAGATATGATCAACTGGAAACTATGTGTACATTGTGTATGCAAGGACGCAAATTGTCAAATGTAGTCACTGTTGACATCCACAGCTTGAGGTCAGAACTTGTTCGCAGCCAACCAGAATTTTCACTGTTGCCCAGCTCCTACCAATTATGCTTTTTGCAGCCAGAATTTGTAAAATTTGAAGGCCTTAGCTGAAGCCTTGGTTGAAGAGCAGCTGTGTCTGGGACTCTGTGACAAATGGGAACCAAGCCAGGACCGCTACAAGCGCAAAAGTAACGAGTCCCATTCCATATCCGTATCCCTAGCTAGATCCCTTGAGGAACTCCACAACCTAGTGCCTTCATCACCTGCTTACATGCTTGTCACCAAGAACATAAACAATAATTAGCTCAACAGGGAGAGACTAACATCATGGAGAAAATATACACAAGATAGATATCTTTATACTATGCGACTTCAATTCTACCTTCTTAACTTCACATACAGAACATCAACCATCCACAAGTCGAACCTCAATAACAGATACTATGACGTGTGTATGAAGTACAATGGACATTACAAAAGGGAATAATATACAATCTCATGTAAACTGTTTAGCTTGGTGAACTTCAGTTATTGCTTATTACTATAACATGCATCAGACTAGGTTAAAGTGCCATCTTATAATTGTGTCAAATGCATGGAAAATTAAATTAAAAGTTAAGAGAATAAAATGTCTTATACGAAGAGACCTTGTTAAGGGGCTCAGGCTTGGGCTTTAGCATTATATGAACACTGGAACAATTAATATTAAATGCTCCCTGTTGGGTTTGTGATGCTTCTTTCTGCTAAGTGCTAACATGAATGTTCTTTGAAAAATCTCATCCATGTTAATTAAAAAACAGATCATGTTCATGGATAAGGGCCATCTTTGGGTTTCAGGTAAAATCGATCATATTCATGTGGACCATTTAACCTAAAACCCAAACATAGCCCTTAGCCAGTCAAGAAGGTCCAGCTGTCCCACGTTTTGTCCATGCAGCTCAAATCAAGGTGGACATCTCAATCCACCATGAATCCAGAGAGCATCCAGATGCCCTAAACAAAGTAAATATCAATATGATTCATGGTAACTAACCGATGGCGAAGAGACCCAATGAACCTTGTACACCTCAAGCTGCATGATACATTGTAATATATCCCAGCTGCACCCAATGGTAGAATGTCATACCACAGCAGCCGTGAGCTACTCAAAGAGGAACATGGCAACAAAATAAATAAAGCAAAAATTAGAAATATCGAAGAAATGCAGAAATATGGCAAAAGAAAGTCTCAACTAATTTCAAAAAAATAACACGCCAGCAAAGGACTAACATTAAGGAAAGCATTATTTTAAAACGGCACAAAACACTTCAAAAAGCACCCCAGCTGTTGTGTATGTGATGACAAGTTTGTCTCTATTGATAAATTGTAGATCTACAGTCATATAGCCAGTAAGATCCATGTCATATATACCAAATTAAGTATTCATGTTCCTACATAAATCAGTGAGGTGGATAACTGAGTCACCAGGAGGCTAAATATTGTTGAAACATGAGTCTCATGGCCAGGTTACATGAAATAGTGCAGTATAGTGTGTGTGCACAAGATTGTGCCAAGTCTAGCATGTGTACATATGTTTGGGTAATGTAGGAATTCTGTACAGTGTCTCGTGAACAGTATAGCCTAGATATTTAACACAATAAGGGTATATACCTGTAACTGAATTTATAAAAAAAATGACTTTCTCCTCTGAGTGGTTCATACTCTTCCATACAATCTCTCTTGATTTCTACAGATATTACTGAAAGCTAACTGTGGTCATTCTCAGAAGGGAATCATACGTCCTGTTAGAGACACTTATATTGTGTTGGATCAATCCTATATTCACTCACCCATATACTCAACCTCAAACAATTGCAGAGAACTACAAAAGGGTAATCCTATCAGTTTAACAGGCATACCACTTTTGCATAAATCAAGAGAGAGGGAATAGAAGAGTGTAAACCACTCAGAGGTGAGAGCCTTCTATTTCATAGATTGAGTATGCACAATTACAAGAATACCCTACAAATATCTAAACAATGTTCACAAATCACTGTACACTATTCCTACACAACGTAACCGTATGTACGCAGATTATATCTGTGAAGAAGGCTTTCTTCACATGTTCTATAATACACTAACTAGTATAACCTGACCATGAGACTAATATTTCAACACTGCCCCTCGAGCTGGTGCGTAGATATCTAGCATACCAAGCTTGTCAAGGAAAGAGTTGAATGGTTGACTTGTAACTCCTTTTGTCAGAATGTTTGCAAACAAAATTTCTCTTTGATGAAATGTTTGTCCACTTCCACATGTTTGGTTCTGTTATGTTGGACTGGATTGTGAGCAATGTTGATGGCAGTTTTGTTATCGCTGTGCAACTTCATTGGACCTTTAGGCTTGAAACCAATTTCTGACAAGAGTATTCTTAACCATAGTAGCTCGCAAATTCCATGAGCCATAGCTCTAAACTCTGCTTCGGCACTTGATCTAGCTACGACTGATTGCTTCTTGTTGCGCCAAGTTATTAGGTTTACTCCAACAAATGAACAATAACCAAAGGTAGACCTTCGATCAATCACAGAACCTGCCCAATCTGCATTTGTGTATGCTTCAACCTCCATGTGGTTATTCGGAGAGACTAACAGTCCTTTTGCTGGTCCAGACTTTAGATAGCGAAGTATTTGATACACTGCATCCATATGTGTCTCTCGTGGAGCATGCATAAATTGACTTACAACACTCATAGAGTAAGCAATATCAGGACGAGTGTGAGACAGGTAAATCAGTTTTCCCACTAACATTTGATACCTTTCTCTGTCCACCAGAGGGTGTTTTCTCCAACTTCTTGTTTGGTTCAACTGGTGTGTCAATAGGCTTGCAGCCCAACATTCCCGTCTCAGCTAGAAGATCTAGGACATATTTCCTTTGAGAGACGCAGATGCCCTTTTTTGATACCTTTCTCTATCCACCGGAGGGTGTCTTCTCCGACTTCTTGTTTGGTTCAACTGGTGTGTCAATAGGCTTGCAGCCCAACATTCCCGTCTTAGCTAGAAGATCTAGGACATATTTCCTTTGAGAGACGTAGATGCCTTTTTTGATCTTGCCACTTCAATCCCTAGGAAGTAGCACAACTCTCCTAGGTCCTTTATCTCAAATTCTTTGGCCAAGTAAAATTTCACCCTCCCCATTTCTTCCATATCATCACCTGTCATTATGATGTCATCCACATACACAATAAGCATGGTGAGTTTTCCGGTTTTTGAACGTTTGAGGAATTAGTATGATCTGCCTGGCTTTGACGAAATCTATATCTCCGCATATTTTGGGTAAACCTTCCAAACCATGCCCTACGAGACTGCTTCAAACCATACAAGGATTTCTTTAACTTGCATATTTTTCCTTCATTAGCGTCTGTTTGAAATCTAGGAGGAATGTCCATGTGTACTTCCTCTTCCAAATCACCATTAAGAAAAGCATTATTCACATTGAACTGTTGGAGTGGTCAATCCTTTTTTCTTGCCAAAGATAACAAGACACGAAGAGTGTTCATCTTAGCAACAGGAGCAAAGGTTTCTTGATAGTCTTTTCCATAAGTCTAAGTATAGCCCTTGGCTACTAATCTTGCTTTATATCTTTCAATGGTTCCATCAGACTTGTACTTAACAGTGAAGACCCACTTGCAGCCAACGATTTTCTTTCCTTTTAGTAGCTCGACCTCTTCCCATGTGAAATTCTCGTTTAAAGCTTTTTGTTTTCTACTATCAAAGCCTGCTTCCACTTTGGATCAGCTAGTGCATCTTCAACCCTTGTAGGGATTGTAATGGATGATAATTTATTTGCAAAAGTAGCATAAGAGGGTGACAGGCGATGAGTAGTTGGCAATCGGAAGATTAGTAGAATACCCATATCGAATTGAATGTTTACTTATACGAGTAGGGTATTTATCTTCCTCAACATTTGTGGACTCATCAGCCAATATCTGTGGCATTTGTTGACTCATCAGTTGAATATCATCTTCACGAACTCTTAAGGCTGTCTCAGCAAGAAGTTTAGGAGGTTCTGATTCCACTACCCGGGGAATCTTGTCTCTTCATCTACAAACCTGAATTTGTGGAGTAACCTGCAGTTGAGGAGTAACATTTTCCTTAGGTACTGAACCAGGATGATCAAACCAATGCTGCTCTTCACAATACATTATACGCCCCCCCTGAAGAGAAGCCGTTGAATACTCTGAGAAGTAGGCTTGGTCTTCACAAAAAGTTACATCCACAGTAAGGACAACATCACCCCAAATTCATTTTGGCATATTCATTTGGAATAACAAGCACCTAGTGACTTCTAATATGTGACGATTTTTCCATCCAACAACTCCATTTTGCTGAGGAGTATATGTTCCAAGAAGTAAGAAGATAACCTTACTTCATATACTCACCACCTCTATCAGATCTTAACACCTAAATTTTTCTGTCAAACTGGGTAAGAACAAACTTATGAAAGTTCTTGAAGACGTCATGAACATCACTCTTATTTTTTAATAAGTAGACCCAAGAGACTCGAGAACAATCGTCAATAAAGGTGACAAACCAACGAAAACCACAAGAGTACTGACACGTGAAGGACCCCAGACATCACTATGTATAAAAGCAAAAGGAGATAAACTTTTATTCGTGCTTAAAGGATGAGGAACAGGGGATGTTTAGCTAGCTCACATGCTTCACAATGAAATTTAAATATATCAAGTTCTGAAAACAACTTAGAAAACAACCTTTGCGAATACCCAAAAGAAGGATGTCCTAATTGTTTATATCATAACCAGACTTGTTCTTCAGAACTAGATTCACTTGTTGATTTGCATGCTTTTGTGTTGCTCTCTTGTTCCATCTCTTGTAACTCAAGGTAGTAGAGACCTCCTCTCTCCTTACCATGACCAATGGTCTTCTCTGTGCGAAGATCCTGAAAAACACAATGTATGACAAAGAAGGTAACACAATATTTTAATGCTTTAGTTATCTGAAAGATGGAGAGGAGATTGCATGAGAGATTCGGGAGATGTAACACCATAGAAAGGGACATGGAGCTAGTTATTGGAATATTTCCTTCACCAGAGACAATAGTTGGAGACCCGTCAGCAGCCAAGATACATGGTTTACTAGGATTGGGATTGTAAGTGGAAAACATATTAGATTTGGTAGACATGTGATCAGTTGCTCCACTATCAACAATCCAAGGATCTTTAGGTTGTTCCCATGAAGGTATGGCTGCATTATCAAAGGTGCCTTTGCTACCCGATTGAGCCATAGAAGTCGACCCAACATAATTCTCCTTGGAAGACAGCAATCGGGCATAGTCCTTTATCATTTGCTCCATTTGGGCTTGAGATGGTTGGGAAGAAGTATTGGTTGATATAGATGGAAATTTCTCCTCATCAGTTGTGTGATAGCTCTTGGGCCACCATTTCGACCTCTTCTTCCTCCACCACGGCCACCAGAGAAACCCCCTCTCTTATTATCGTTCTGCCATTGTGTACGCCCATTGAGCATGAAGCATGTCTCCCTAGTATGCCTTCTCTCGTTACAATAGTCACAATTTAGTGAGTCTTTCTCGTCAGGCTTGTGGTTGTTTCCTGATGTGACTGTTGAAACATGAGTGGAGGTGATAACAGCCTTCAATGCTAAACTTTCTTGAGCCATTGGAAGTGTCATAGCAACCCTGCGTAGTTCTTCAGACCTCACAATTACATAGACTCCCCGAAGTGTAGGCAATGGATCCTTTCCCAGTATTTGAATTCTAATGGGGTCAGAATCTGAGTCTAGACCAACAAGGAACTCAATAATTCGACCATTTTCAATTCTCTTCTTCAACTTGGCGGTGTCAGCAACACACTCCATGTCACACGTCCGGAGGAAATCAAGTTCTTGCCACGAAGCTTGAAGAACATTATAGTAGACTGACAAGGGTTTATTATTCTGCCTTGTCACTATAACTCTATAATTCAACTCGTAGATTTGTGTAGCATCACCACTCACCACATAAATCTGAGAAACTGCATGCCACAGTTCTTTTGCAGTGGTTAGGCGCATAAAACTGCTCCTTAAATCAGGAGACATAGAACCTAACAACCAACTCATTATTAGGGCATTTTCTTCCAAGTCTCGTGTAGGGTCTGAGCTTTCTAGACATGTCTTGGTTCCAGTCAAATACCCAATCTTTTCCTTACCGGTGATGAAAGCTTCACCCAGTGAGACCAAACAAGGTAGTTGAAATCATCCAACTTACATGATGTCATATTGACATTTATACCATCATTGTAAGATAAATCTAGAGATGTTGAACTCCTAGAGTTAGATAAACTACTGTTTTCAGAAGTGCTAGCCATATATCTAACTTATTTCAACAAATAAAGACAAACTTCAAGGAAAAACAACTAACAAAGACTGTTGCTATCTGATGACTCCCAACGATTAACATCAAAAAAGACTAAGTTGAGATTATAAATTACCTATCAGCTTCCTCCCCCTTGTCCAGGGTTCGAACATACTGCTGACAGTATTGCTGGTAAACACTCTCGATTTCCAGTGCAGCAGTCGCTTTGACCCTATAGAGGAGACTTAATTTCCTGCTCAATCAAACAAAACTGTGAAAGCTATATTTAAGTATTTTACCAACTCTGATAAGGGACTAATCAGTCTCATATTTACATGACTATTCTTATATGATAGGAAAACAATCTAAGCCGCGTACATGAAATGATGACACTTGTTCACAACATGGAACATATTATCGGAAGGAAATTTATGTTGCTCACTTAAAGTCTCTTAAACAGGTTCTGAAAGATTGCGCATTCGTGGGACGATTTAATGAAAATATCTATTATGGCCTTATGGGGCAAACTAGTATAGCTAGACATTCATTCTTTCATTCGAAATCGAAACTGACGACACACACAGCGTGAAAGAGAGCACGGAAAAATCTCTATCTTTATAATGGCTGGTGCTGACTTGTTTTGAACTGTCCAACACCTTACCTACGAGCTTTCTCAAACGCGTTAAACTTTGTAATTCAATTTCATAAACACATAGTTCTGCAAAATTTTAACTCCAATCCACAAATAGATAAACAATCAAGACTAACTCTGAAAATCCTAATGTTCAGTATGGTAATGAGACTTACAGAGATAACCACCAACACAAGGGCGTACAGGTTTGACTTCACACGCAACATGGAGTATACGGACAATGCTACCAAGAGAAGACACCGCAATTTCATTATCAAAGCTTTCCCGTGAGAAAGTTGATGTGGCAGTGGCAGTAGTAGTACTTGTAGACTGTCTACTGGTCAAGCCATGTAGACCTGATGATGATTCATGATAATGTGGCAGTAGTAGTACTTGTTGACGATCTACTGGTCAAGCTTTATGCCACTATGATAATGATCAAATTTACAAACATTACAACCACTTCAAGATTCAGGTAACTAGTTACAAAAGTAGGCATTATAGCAATTTTGGTCAACTAAATCCATGAACTCAGCAATTTTTGATACTGGTACGAAGACAACTCAAACCCTAGAAATCACTGACAAACTAACTCAAGAAGTTACTTTACAGTAACTGAAATCAGGTCTCACAATCTATACAATGAGATTTAACAATTGCACAATGAAACAAAGTTCTAATCTGACGTTCTTACTAGGTATATGTCTAATCTCAGAGATAAAAACAACATCAAAAAAGATACCTAGCTTTCTTGAAAAGGAAAATGGATAAATACTTTCTCCAAATTCACGAATACTTTCTAGATTACCAGAAACAATCTCAAACTACACATTACATTACAAATCGAAATGGAAGACATTCATCATAAATAAATGAGTATCTTAAAGAGAAACGAAAACAACTTATATTATATCATTAAGTTCAACCTAAATCCGATTATAAAACCCTATAAATCTACTAAAAGTAAGTCTTACATGTTCGATTTCGTCGATTCGAAGTCTTCTTAACCTGCTGCAACTCTCATCAATAGCTTGGTGTAATGGTGTTGGAAGGAAACTAAGAGCGAGAGAGAGCAGACGAGAAAAATCAAAAATGAAAGACTGAAAATGGGAATAGTATTATTATTAAAAGTTTGAAACTGTAAATCGGAAATTCGGTTTTGTATCATAAACTTTTGAGCTTGACATGGGCTTCAATCTCAGAGTGAGCCCAACAGTAGGCTTGCTATGACTATCAGACCTTTTTGAAATTATGATTTAAATTCAAATTATAATGTGTTGTAACCTGATTAATATCTAAATGCAATAATTTGTTTTGTAACCTGATTAATACTACAATTTAAAGATAATTAACGAATGATTAAAGGAATGCATACAATTTAATGAATAACTAAAAAGGCAGTCATTATCATTTAGGAGGAACAGAGAGAATTCGGGTTGTCATCCCAACAATGGGAAAATAACAAGTTCAATTGTTTTTTCTTGATCGGTAATAAGTTCAAATCAAAATCAAATTAGTAGACCACCATATCATAAGTTCCTAGCGTCTATAGCTAGTTGACATCACGGATATTCCTGTCTGAACGAATCTGTTCTTATTCTACTCATCGATGAGTCTTTCTTTCTGTTCCAAGTTCCAACCACTGCAAATCACCACAAACACACAATACCATTCAACTAATCTACTATTAATCTTCAAAAATAAATTAAAAAAATCCACTATAACAGTAAATTAGCTTTTTGGAGCAAAGATGTGCACGCAGTACCTGGTGCTCTAGCTTCATGGGCGAGCGAAAATATACAATCTTTTCACTGTGCTCAAGAAATTCCTGCAACATATTACATATGCATCATTCGTCCATTAGAATCTTATATGTTTTAGCCTAGTTAGCGATTTTGGTTCCTACAAGCACCAGCAATTCAGGTGTTTTTATCATTTTGTGGCCTAGGTGTACATTGTTGGTGCCAACTATTAAGGCTGCTGCATTGTTGGAAAAAGTGAAGCCTAGGTCCAAATGGGTACGAAAATTGGGAGTCAAAGCCAAAAAAAATATATATATATATATATATATATATTGTAAAAAAAGAAGAAAAAGGCTGGGTTAAATCCATGAGGAGCCTGTTTTAGTGCAAAAGTAAGTCTTACTTCCATGGCACACTGCCTACAATCCCGCGACCTCCTTCATGATTCTCGGATATGAAGAGTGTACCTTCGGTGGTTACTGTGACATCTTCAAGTTCATCGTCAGGAATTTCCCCCGCGTCTAGATAGTTCACTGATAATTATGAAAATTTGAACATGTTAATGCACGAGTATGCAAAAGTTAAGCTAATTGTACGGGCAATGGGAAACATCGTCGTTTAAGCTCATCTGCAAGATGGTTAGAAAGAATGCCTTAAAGTCTGGTTTGTCACATCAGTACTATCCACCAGAGAGTACCAGATTATGGTGGAGAGGCTGCAGGCGGTGTTGAAAACATTAAGCAGAGTTTATGCCAAATCATATTAAAGAAAAAGCGGATAATAACAAGGAAAGTTTCTATGCCCTAATGCCCAAACAAGAGCACATATAATATGACACACACATAGAGGGATCAGGCGCAGAGATCCATGAGTAAGACCTGATAAGAAGTTGTTTGACAACTTATGAAGGGCTCGGCGAAGGGATTCATAATTGTCATGAGCTTTGATATTGATCCTCCTCCCTATAGGGCAACCAACCATATGCACTTTTATGCACGTTGCTCTCACCTCTGATGATACATCCCTGAACATGTCATTTGAAGATGACCCGACTGGAGAGATTGGTTCATTTGTAATTTCAGACATATCTCTGCTTATGATGAGAGAAATATGGTGAAGTGACAATAGAGAAGACAGTAATGGGTTGTAAATACAAGAAGTAGAAAGGAAGTACAAAGTTGTTTTTATAATTATGGTGTTTGGGCAGTATTAAATATAAAATGAGCTTTTAAGGATAAAACATAACTGTAAATTATCGAGTGTGTCATGAAATTTATAAGGTTACAAATTTTCTTGGATCCATAATTGGTAATGCAATATGTGACAACACATTTAATTTTCTTGGAGGATATGGTTCATGAACCCAAAACTCATATATCAACATGGAATTATGATTCACCAGCCTCAAACCGTCCTTAACGGTCACGGTGAAGCTGGATTGTTACCATTGATTCTGTCATCATTCGATGACTCCACAGGTTTAAAGCGTCTTAATTAGTCTAGAAATGGATTGTTACCGTTGGTTTGTTGAACACCGGAGGAGGAATTCATAACTGCATCCTTAAACACCATCTAGAAATGGGAAATTTTGTTCTTGCTGCTTTCTATAGACATGTATGCAAAATGCGGAAGCACTCGAGCACCAGATGGTGCATCAGAAAGCCAGGTTAGGCAACTTGGAATGTGATGATCATGGGCTATACGCCCACTCCACCTTAAATATTAGTTGTTACCATTTTGGTTCAACTAGTGTTACAGCATTCTGACAATCTCAGGCATCCGGAGATACATACATAAGTTGAACCCATACAACCCAAAACATTGATAACATAATTATACGTGTATTTCACGTATATACGTCATAATTAAGAAAGCTACTTTACATATGAAAAATCCTCAAACTGTTTTGAAATATTACAATACAGGCAAAAACGAAACAAGCTAATGTAGTACATATTAGATCTTAATATTAGTTGTTTATATTGCTTGATGTCTTCTCCATCAGCCTCATACTTCTCCTCCGGCCACTGTAAATCGCACACATGGAATAAGAAAAAATTAGCTTCCTTAATCAGTTAAATTTACGAGAAGATATAGTTCAATTGCTTGGGTTAACTACAGGTAAAGTTCAAGAACGTACACAAGCTGTGCAAGTCTCGCAAATCATGCACATCGTTCAAAAGAAAATTATGTTTGGGGCGAATCAACAAATATTTTTCAGAACAATTTGTATGGCTAGTTCTGGGATTTTTGGTTTCCAAACATGCATTTGTTGTGTATACTAGTGAATGTTCTTTTTTTTTTGTCAATTGAGATGGGTTTAAAAAATGTACCTATTGCTGGAGCTTTAGAGCCACTGATGATAAATAGCCTTTTAGCCGTACTTGTGAACATCCTGAAATATTAAATTAACATTATCCATAATTAGCTTTTAAATTTTTTAGAAATAATAAAGGGAAAACAGGCTTTAAGTTGTAAAAACTTACTCCCATGGCACATCACCCACAAGAATTCGATCCCCTTCATTATCTTCATAGAGAAGAACATGTTTGCTGCCTTGAACTTCTTCGGGTGGATTTCCATCTTGTGCTTTTCCTCCATTCTTAGAGAAATTAACTGATAAAAATGATTGGAATAAACATGAATTTCTTTGAAGTAGAAGTGTACTTAATTAAACCGTATCGGTGGTAATTAACAAAAAAGATTTATTTATTTGGTTAAGTATGGATTACCTGATGATAAGAAATTATCGAACATATTTTGAAGGGCTTGGGAGAGAGACTCATAACTCTCATGAGCTTTGAGATTAATCTTCCTTCCAACTGCATAACCTTCCATATTGACTTTAACGTACATTGTATCCATAGCAGTGGACTTCCTCATGACTTCATCATCAGTGGCAAAGACAATTTTAGTGCTAGCGGCATCTTTAGTTTTCATCTCTTGCTTTGATGGTGAAGTTAAGTTCCTCCGAAATGCCCGTACCGGCGGCCAGCCAACCACTGGAGGAACTCTATATTAATAAACACCATATCCTAATAAATCATTAGAGTTTATCCGCCAAGTTTGATTACTTAAACCATTAAGGGACTGTGCACCGGTTATCATGGACCACAATCCCCTATCAAAAAAAAAGGTAGCTGCATGTGAGGAATTTAAATATTATCCCCTAACTGACCTGGTAGGCAGAGGACGGGACTGAAAATCAGCTTTCTCCTTCTTTGGATCAGAAGAGGAATTATTACTCCATGGATTGTTTTTTGCGAAGCCGCCTTGAGTTGTTAGGTGATCATGATCAGAACACCATCTTTTTGTGGTTCCATAACCAGCACCATTAACAAGCAAGGTCTGTTGATCTGATGGTGAAGTAATGAGACGTTTAGTACTGATGATTTTTTCTTCTGTTGCCTTGATAGGAATGGAGTCAGAACCAACAAACCCAAGTCTTAGTTCAGTTTCTTTTGTTTTTGGTCCAAGGATATGGTTTAGCTCTCCATCTTTCTCTTCTTTTTCTTGTTTAGCTGTCGCTTCTATAAACTGATTCTTCATTGCCTGGTTCTTGAGATGAAGTTGCACCGGCACCCGAGAAAATTATCTTTCTTTTGGTTGTTGTTTGTGTATTTCGCTTAGAAGACAAAGTTGAAGAGATGTTTTTGTTTTTGTTGTTGTTGTTGATGTGTCAGAATCGAATTCAAGGAATAATATCTTTATATGTACTCCTTAGTGAAGCTGATATAATTTGAAAGGAAGCAGCCCACTGAGTTCCACTTGGTGGCGTCGAAAGAATATACAGTATGATACAATTGTGAAAAATAACAGTGCACTCTGCTAGTTAAAAGTGGCGAACACGTAAACCGATTTTTTTAGCAGAGATGCAGAGGAGAGGGGGTGCTAGGAACTTCTCGTGGGCATGCCTGTTTATCTCATTTTTTTTACAAGTTTTGGTGGCTGGCAAAAGTGCACGCTTTTAATTTCCTTTTTCCAACCAAAAAAGCAAGATCCCTGTAATAAATGGCTGGATAATTCAAAGGATGTCTTTTTATCTACCCTCTTTTGGTTAAATTAAGCTTAAAATTGTGTATTTAGTACAAGTTTTTTAGATTGCAATCCTCTCGTGCTGGAGTAATCAAGTGCCTATGTACCCTACACTCTCCTACCTAGTGACTTTCCATTTTTCTGTCTATAACAAATAGAAAAGACTTCCATTTTTACTAGTTTCTTTTCATAAAGCATAGGCTTGCGTGATACCGACGTATTGTTTCTTGTTGTCTTGGATGTTTTCGACGAAAAATACACCAGAGTAACTTCTTAGGTATGTGAAAAAAGAAAGAGAACATAATTGCACATATAGTTTGCAACAGAAAAGACACTACAGAAGATGAATAAGTAGAATTCACTGAGAAAAAAGAAGAATAAAAAACTCATATGAGCTTAGTTTGGTCTCCTGTGGACGGTTTAATGTCTTCTGCTGTAATGCTGTAAAGGTTGAATACAAAAGTAATATATTTAAGAGATGAGATCATAAACATACACGAAAAGATCTGATATTATGCCTCATGTGAACGGTCTAATGTCTTAGTATGACTAACAAATTTCTACGGGATGTACCGCGAACTAGCTAGTGAAAGCTTAAGGGGTAAATATATATATCTCCACTCTAGGACCTCTTAGTCCTAGCTAGTACAAATCAAACTGAGTGAGGTAAGCTTTATTTGGGGTCCACATATTGACCCCCTGCAGCAGAAGTACCTTCATTTCAAATCCAACTGAAAAGGGAATATTTTTTTGGTTGATACTGCCTGCCTGCCAGTGCCATCAGATCTCTCTGCTACCTAAAGCCTCAAACGTGACCCCTCCTAGTACACTTTTTCCCAACCCATCAACCACCTATATATTGGCCCCCACCACCACCCTTCCCAAGTGGCCGGCTCTCCTACCACCACCTTCAGCCACCAGGGGCCGGGTAACTTCACCTTACGCTTGGTGCAAAGATTCAAGTCATTAGCTGATCAAGTAATTGAGAGCGTAAAACATTCCAAGAAGATAAGGATTAGTCCTATCAAAGTAGCACTTTTGTCTTCCCTTTTTTTTTCTTTCTTTTCTTGTCAAAGTCGCACTCTTTTCTTTCTTTCTTTCCTTTACTTTCTCTCACAACTCATATAGTCAGATACAATGTTACCAACACACTATAGTGGCGATGAGATTCAAATGGAATAATCAATAAGCTTTGTTCCCCAACACTAAGAGAAGGTGTTCTAATGAGGGCACTGCTTCAAGTGGCTATTCCAAATATGACAACGGCCTTCTAAGTTAGTAAAGCGTCAACTTTCTGTTTGTATACACTACAAACAGAAAGTATTGCTCATGTATTTTGGATAAATGCGGCACTGGCACATCATAAAAGAGGTAGCAGAAGTTTTGGAAATGGAGGACTATCAAGTGTAGATGAGGAGTATTGCCTATGATCCTTAAGTACTGATTAGATGGAAATTTTGATAGGTAAAAGAGAAATGTAATTATGGATTCCACTAGTTAAAGGGTAAAGGGTGTGAGTCATCGTCACTTTGAGAATATGTACGCGTACAAGAGGATTCCACATAAATAAGCTAAACCCTACAAGTTCATGATCAATCAAGTCTCAATCTTCTCCCATTAACATGCCTGATTCTGCTTTAGCTTTTTAATGCTTCCCACATTAGAACTCATGAAATGGAATTCAC
This sequence comes from Papaver somniferum, assembly GCF_003573695.1. Taxonomy (NCBI): domain Eukaryota; kingdom Viridiplantae; phylum Streptophyta; class Magnoliopsida; order Ranunculales; family Papaveraceae; genus Papaver; species Papaver somniferum. The sequence goes on along the minus strand of NC_039360.1, from coordinate 45,648,858 downwards.
TTGGTTCAGCAATCTAGTTACACCATTCAATTCTCATGGTTCACGATTTTGGTCAACTGTATGCTTTTTCGTTTTTCTCAACATACTTTTCATCCCTCTTGACTTTGTCAACCACTTATGACTTTTGACTAGTGAGAGAGAAGAAAATATTACCTTGCCGGTTACTTTAGTAGTTAGCTATGGATATACGTGATCTCGTAATGCATTTTACAGTAGCTAAATTGTCTATGTCTGTTTGTTTGACTTGTCCAAATTTACAGCCAAGACAAAAGAGAGAAACAAACTACCCTTCCGACGCTGGTTTTGATCATTTTCATCAACTCCCAGATTGAGAAACAACACAAACTAGAAACATGGATAAGATATCAGAACACCTCCCACAAAAATTCCAGCATTCACTTTCCTTGACACCCCCAAAATTTCAAGCAAAACCATTCTGAATATCTCCATGCCCAACTTCCTTTCCTGGCCAGTACTAGCTGCATACTACTTCTTCAACTTAGATTCATGATCAGGTCCCACTTTCCAATCCCAGTAAACTCCCCACAGCTTACCAAAGAACTTTGCTGATTGTTGGTCAAGAGGAGAAATCATAATGTTCAATAACCTACGTTACATAAAAACGGTACAACAGGGAAAATACGAATATAGCCATTTTTCATTTTGATTAACACAGATACTGAATATGTGACGTTGGAGTATTCATACGTATTCATTGTGGCCAAAGAGGGTTGCTTCGGTCTGGCGGTGCAGGGAGGCCATGACAGTCAAGACGGGTGACTGTGCAGCTGGTTGCAATGTTCTGCTTTGATGGAGGTCAGAGTAACTTGGAAATTCACGGGTTGATGCAGAATCAGCGAGATGCTATATGCCACCGTTGCTAATTCCTGGAGAGTTTGCGAATTTTTAGTAGAGGGAACTTCTGACAGTTTGATTGACATGAAATGATAGTCCAGTGTTCTATGTATGCAGTGCAGGGAAGATCAAATGGAGTGCGAGGAAGAAAAATTAATTTATTTACCAGAGACCCACTCAAGAGTTTGGACACAGGGGAGCGAACCATCTACTGAACCTCGCTGTCCAGGGATACAAAAACGGTGCAACCGGTCATATCTTCGGAGCAAAGAAGGAACCTGCGTCGAAAACATGACATGCTCACCTGGTTAAGAAAATACGTATGGATACTTATGAACACAACTAAGATAATCATCAATATCCACAGGAAGCAACCCTCTACGAGACGAATGAAGTGCACAAATACAAAAGTATATATAAAGAACTACGAAAACGCTTGACAAATAACCAGTAATTCTCAAATCCATTCTCGCGATAAACTGCATCTAATAAAAGATACCAAGAACTTCCCCGCCAACATTCTTTCTCCTAGCCTCTTCATGGTCCATGATTCCGGCGGATGTAGTCAACACAGTGAACCCGAACTGAATATACTTCACAACTTTGACTTATCAACACTAATTACAGTGATTTAGTGTTCACAATGTTGGATATCTTTTTTTTTCTTATAAGTCCACAACAATGAAAGTGCAGCAGATTGAGTTACATTAGTTACTGTCCTCCTAATAGTGACATCTCACTGGCAATAGTTAAAATTATGAACTCCAGGCTACTCTTCACAAATTTTATTATTATCCACAAACCAAACTACTTTTCCATCAAGCACAATGGAGGATAACATAATTACCTGTCTTGAGGGAAGTAACCTAGCAGTCCATGGCTCAATCTCTTTGACTCCAACGTCAAAACGGGGACTGATAACACCACATTTGTTAAGTCTACCATTCAGTTCCACAATGATCTTGCCAGACCTATGATCATCAACATATTCAAACTCCCCGATGTAACCTACAAACCAGAACCAAATCGTACATATGTCATACATAACTTAACAGAGAAGCTGCAACAAGAAAAATGGTTTATCAGTTCAAAACTAACCATGTTTCTGCACATGAGAAACTTGATGATCACTTTGGAGGAAGGCCTAATCATAACCTGTCGCTTCCCACGCTTCTCTGCGTTATACATGCTTTTAAGAGCATCATTTAAGACACTGATTCTAACCATCCTTGCGAAAGCTGGTAAGCACCAAACAAGAGAAGAGTTAATAATCTAAACGGCAATAAATAAAACAAGAACAAAGAGTCTTGTAAAGTTCCATTACTAACCGAAATAAATTACCCTTCAAACTCTAGTCCAATACACATTTCAGTAGAGTGCCAAGAATACAAAAGAAACAATGTAATGGTTCTAAGTTAATTCAGTGAAGGGCACTTAATTACCTCAACGAGACTGCAAAAGATGAAAAGAGTCTTCATTTTCCTCTACGAAGAACAAAAGCCTCGACTATTTTTCTTTCTTTTATATCCTCTACATTTGTTACCCATACTCACGAGCGCACTGCACATTAAAACACCGCTGTGAAGATGCACTTCATATACAAAATTAAAGCAACTGGGAATTCTAACATTAGCCTTTTTGAAGGAGTTTTGTAGATTGTAAACATTACAAAGTTACTATGTAATGGATCAAAAGGTCTAATAGACTATTGTGTACTAACAAACATCACTTAATACACAAAACCAAGGTATAATGGAAGGTATATGCACAAAAGTATTAGTAGAAAGAACTAAACAATAAACAAATATGTGCGCAAACAAAGATTAAATCATTTTGTTGTGCAAACATCCAAACTCAGGTGCCCACGTGAAAGTAAAACTGAAGCCACAACTCGAACGAAATGGAACATGCATAACCTGATAAGCACTGAATATTTGGAGATTGGATTTGTGTTTTGGTTGGGACATTTTCTCAAATATGTACGGGGGGGGGATCCCGGCCATCGGATTTGGAATTCCTTTTTTAAAAACACTGTATTTTAGGTAATGAATAAGGTAATAAGTACTATATATATAGGATCTGCCCCGTTCTTCTATTTGAGTTCTCCGATTGATTTCTACCAGATATCATCTCCAGGGCTTCTGATCTCGCCCCTGGAATGGATGAAGAAGCTCGATTGCTGGGGATTACATACGAAGTCCTGCTATCAGTTATACAGTATCGGAATGGGAAAGAAAGCCCGATCTTTTTGGGAAACAGGATGATTCCGAAGATTCTGATGACGGTGATGATGGTAAGAAGAAATATACACTTGTAAGAACTTCATCAGCACTTAGGAAAGTAAGTTACGCGACCCAGAAGTTCAGTTTGCCATGAAGCTCTGTAGGAGACCCTCTCGTAATAACATGGAGGCTTCTTCCCCGGTGGAAATCGACCCGGAAGGTCTTTACTCTTTACTGTGTAAGTATCCATGGGTATTATAGAAGAACGATTTTTTGGTACCATGGTTTTTTTGGAGGACCATGATTTTATTTTGGGTAAAGGCATTAGAAGTAATTGTAATTCACTCCATATCCAGTTATTTAATTAATACCTAATCTATCTTCTTAATTAATTTTAAGTTATGATTAATGAATGGTTCATTTAAAAATAATTAGTGAGATTAAATTAAAAGATGAGTTTATTATTAGTTGAGTAGAATTATTGAGAGAGTAGAGTTAGAGAAGATGAAGGAGAAAAACATGGAAAATAAATATTTTTTCCAATTCACTAAGTCTGAGTATTCAAATGATGAAAACCCATCTGATTCTTCATCTCCATCCTCTCCTAGAATATTTGTTAATCATCAAAATGATCCGGATTTGAACTGGATTTTGAACAGTTCGGTTACTTTATATGAAGAACAAGTAACAGAACTCATCTGAAGCTGTAGTTCGGTTGCCCCGTGAGATGAACAAGTAACCGAACTCATCTGAAAGTGTAGTTCGGTTACTTGTTCCAAAGACGCAGGTTACTGAACTCTCTAATAATTTCTAGGAGTTACAGCGTTATGTTCGGTTGGTTCTCAACTAACCGAACTTTGGTGTACAAAGTTCGGTTGGTTCGCAAACTGCATGCACTTTTGATCTAACCGAACTTTACGTAATATAAGAGTATATAAGTTTATAAAGTTCGGTTCTTTCGCAAACTTGAACCTAACAGCTAACCAACCGAACTCTGAATTCGGTTTCTGCGATAAAATTGTGAAGTTACCGAACTTAACAAACAAAAAAATGTGAAGTTCCAGCATCTATTGGCTAAGTTCGGTTACTTTGTAGTTTTAAAAATTTTTGCGAACAAACCGAACTCTATTGGCTAAGTTCGGTTATTTTGGAACTCAACATAGTGGCCACAACAACACAGTTCGGTTAGACTGGATTTGTTTTTTTTTTCGGTTCTAAGGGTGGAGTTCGGTTACTTTGTAATTTTAAATTTTTTTGCGAAATAACCGAACAGAGAGTTCGGTGACTTAGTTTTAAATCCAATAAAACCGAACTGTTCTTCGTGTTCTTCATTTTCAAGAAGTTCGGTTAGTAAACTAGGGTTTTTTGGAAAATCGACCTAACCGAACGTGGCTCTGTAACTCCTATTAAAACCCTATTTTGATGATTTATATTCGATTGAAGCAATCAAAATCAAATTAAAGCGAAGGGTTTGTTGGAAAATACCTCCGGAGTGGTCCCATGGCAGAATCAGGTTGCGGCTGGCGTCTTTTATACTCGATAAAATTATTATGTAAACGAACTTAATTGTGATTGCATTGATGTTGTTACATTTCTTAAATAGGCGGTGGCGGTGGTGGTGGGAGGAGGTGGTGGTGGTAATCGGTGGTTGGTGGTGGTGATAATCGGAGGTGGTGGTGGTGGTAATCGGCGGTGGTGGACGGTGGTGGTAATCGGTGGTTGGTGGTGGTGATAATCGAAGGTGGTGGTGGTGGTGGTGGTGGTAATCGGCGGTGGTGGGGCGGTGGTGGTGGGAGGAGGTGGTGGTATATATATATATATATATATATATGTGGTTATTAGGTTGGTTTTAAATTAAATTAGGTTAAGGGTAGGCTAGTCATTTCAGCGTTTTAGGACACCCATTATCACTATAGGGAAGGTGGCCTAATAAAACCATGGTCCCCTCAAAAAAACCATGGTCCCTAAAAAATCATTCTTACAGAAAGATTAGAGGATTTGGTGGGTACGGAGCAATTTTGCGGTGTCAAGATGGTCGGCCCAATGCTGCAATAGCTAGGGCTTCCTTACGGAAACCTGTTTTGAGGCATACTCAATTTTTTTGAGGCATACTCATTCATTACACCATCTAGGGTGGGTTTATAAGGGATGTCTAAAGGTAGTTCAATTACCTATATATTATTAAACAATTTAAATTACTAGAACGCCCTTATCCTCAAAAACGTAAAATCAAAAATCAAAATAAACTTTAAACTTAAACATCTTGGACTCCAATTCAATCAAGAAATTGATCAAGTAAAGCAAACATGAATCAAAGTGAGCGATACTGAAGTGCGAAATCCAAACGTCAATTGCTCTTAGATGTATTTTAGAATGTATGTGTAACAAACCCATCTTGTTTTTGATTGATTTTATTTTGTTTGATCGATAGAATATGATTTCAAAGATGAAATTAGGGTTTTCAGAAGATCAGTTCGGCTGATCTTGGAGTATCAATTTTGAGTCGAACCTAGTGTATGATTTAGAGAAACACTATGTTCGGCTCACGCGACTTTGCTAAATTTTGTTCGAATCAGCCGAACCTAAATTTGTCAGTTCAGAGTGAAGTTCGGCTGACAACTTTTCATCCGAACCTCAATTTTTTAAAAATATACCTAGGTTCGGCTGATAACTTGTCATCTGAACCTAGGTATATTTTCAAAAAACGGAGGTTCGGCTGAAAAGTTATCAGCCGAACTGTTCATCTGGTCAGTAGATCTGGGTTATAAAAATTCATTTTTTTGAAAGATTCAACTTATAAAAAAAAATTAAACCTCGTATAGAAGTCTACCTCTGATTTGAATCACCCATTTTGGTCACTTCTAATCACTAAAATCTCAAAATTCAAAACTCAAGTTTTTTTTCACTTCTTCTTCTTCCTCTTCCTCTGAAAAATCCCAACTCTCTCACATAAATTTGATTTATCTACTAATTCACCACTAATAATTTTATTTTTAATCAATCCTTAAAATTCCTAGCTAATAAAATCTAATCATAATCATTAACACTAATTATGTAAGGGTAGTTATGCCATTATCAAAAAGGGTGGATAAGGGGTGATGTTGTTTTTTATTTAGTGACCCTATTTTGGCATTATATAGTATGCCTCAAAAAAATTCATTATGCCTCAAAACAGGTTTCTTCCTTACGTCCGGTTTCAGGATTCTATCACACCTTGGAGGGGATGCGAGCTAGTTTTACCCTTGCCATTGAGAACAATGTTAACTATGTCCATGTAGTTTGCAATTCGGATTCGGCTTATTGGATACTTCAACAATGTTTCTCATCCAACTATGAAGGAGATTGTGATGCCCGTCCTAAAGGTGAACCATATCGTGAATTTGATATGTTTTGTGTTACTTGCTCGAAGATGAGTATGGTTTTGCCCTTGCCACTGAGAACAATGTTGGTAATTTCTTATTATTAATTAATATAATATTGTTCTCAATAGAAAATAAATAAATATGTTGTTATTATTAATATTAGGTATCATCCCGGTGTGCGGCCGGGGCTCAACCTTTTTGTGGTAATCAGTCTTAAGATTAGTCGGAGCTGGTCATATTAGGCAATGACTTTTGTTTGGTCAATTATTGGTAATCGAGGTTATAGTTTGGTTAAGCTAAGAAGTTTAGGTTCTTACAATTTAGAGTTAGAGTCTAGTTTCCTTTCCTCCGCTTTTAATGTTAAGTACCGATTTCCTGATCCTTTCAATTCCCTAAAAAAAAGTTAGCATTTACTCTCTTTAGATTTGGTATTCGGTAGCGCTTCCCATACAATGGGAATGCTTGAACTCGCTTACAATGACCTATCTCAGTGACCTCACCGTTAGGAGATCAAATACTAACTTGAAAATCCATGGCCACGAACCATATATCATATATCTCGTCGTTATTCTCTTCACCAATCTCCTTCCTCACAACGTCTAACACACACATAAATAATAAATTTTTAAATCTGAAAAATGAAAAAGAAACTCGCGCAATACCATGACACATTACAGTAATACACATATTAACAGGAAAATCATACGAAATAATCGATAAAAAATAAACATTAACGAAAACTGTGTTTTGGTTAAGCAACATTTATATGATCTGTATTCTTAAATTAGTATAGTATATAAGCAACATTGATATGATCTATATCTCTGTTCTATTCATCATAGTGTACTATCTAGTATTTATATATCTAACTTACAAAAACAAATGTGTTTTTGCCAATCCGACGGCTATGCATGAATCATCTACAGAGATCAACGACTCTCATTCCTTTTAAATGTGGAAAAGTGCAAGAGATAAATCTCGGTTGAGAATGCACCCATTTTATACTCCCTAATCCAACGTATGTGAGTAATTCAAGCATACATTTCACCGGGTCAAAGCTTATTTTTGCATCCATTTATTCATCTATATTGTCCGTTACGAATCAAAATTACCATTCAAAGGCATTAACCATCCCATTATGCCTCATTCATGTCAATCTTTATGGTTTCTAAAACGCTCGATCAAATTTTCAAGTATATAAACTTCTACCTGTCTATCCCTCCATTTCCACTCGCAAGTATAACATCTCCACGAAAAGAGTTATTGGTTATTTGTGTTGTTATTGTCGTCGCTCTTCTTTCTCTCAAAGGTATGAATCGGGTTCCTCTAACTCATCAACCCCGTGTTTTTTTTCTTTTTTTTGGTTCCACCATTCCATGAGTTGTTGTTAACATCTAACTGTGATCTTTGGTCTGAATTAATCCTCCAACTCCAACAAATATGTTGTTCCATGTTTCCCCGCTCAAAGATGAATTATATGTATTTTCTTATCAAGTAAAGATTGTTTGAACTTAATGCACCAGCTAAAGTTTATTCCTATTGTTAGATTGGTTTTACTTGAGTTTTGTTGTAATGTGTTCGATGAAATGTCTCAAAGAAATGTGAAATATATTATTGGGGTCGTATGATTAGGTTAGTATGTATGGTGGTAATTGGTATTTCTGTTTGTGGCGTGGCAATTGCTGATGCAGTCAAGATAGCATCAAAAAAAAAAAGAGCAAAATAAACTTGATTGCACTAGAAATAGGCTTGGTGCATGGGTTGCATATTTAGTATAGCAGTTTTTAAGTACCAGAATGAAGTATCTTAAGTTATTGCCACATGCGATATCAAAGATGGTTGTAATGAAATGGTAGCGGACAGTGGAAGCTACTTTCTTAAATTCAGATTCAGACAATACGTATTCTGGTATCCTGGGAGGATTCCTGTTAATTGAATACAATAATAGTATGAATTAATTGGATAGATACACTATATTATTATCTCCAAGGTGCTGCGACAAAAGATCAATAGTTTAGAGTTCCAGACTTCCAGTTGCAATGTTATGTCCGTAGTTATTCATCTTCAAGTTCAAGTTCTTAAGATCATTTGCACAAACACTAATTATCTCATTAGAAATAGGTTCTTCAGAAGAAATGGATCTCCAGTAGTGATTTGTGTATAATTATATTTGGTTATGAAAATGCCACTAAATCAATTTTATGCACTTATATGGTTAGCCACATGTACTGAGAAAGATACTGCAATTTGTAACCAGGAGATATAGTTTGTACTAATCTTGGAGATATCTTTCCTGCCGATACATACCTTCTTGAAGACGGCCCTCAAAAGCGATCATGTAAATGTTGCTGATTTGGTTAGAGCAACGCTCCTTAGCTTTCCATTTCAAGCAGTAATAGTTATTTTGACTCATTTTATTCCTATTTTTTTATTCTTCTATGTAGCATTGATATTTGATGTAGTCTAGACTTGCTGGGAAATCTCTTAGTGTGACAAAGAAGGCAGGAAAGATGAATTTATTATATATGCAGTGTGCATTTAGAGTATGTCTATTTCCTTTGGGGACCAGAAGTATTATCGGTTAATGAGTATCATATTCCCTTCATATGTTAGAACTATTTGTGATTTCTCATAATAAACCAATACATATACATGTTGGAGTTGTAGGTCGGTCGATTGGTTTTTTCTTTTTCTTTTTTTGAATTTTGGAGCTGATTTATGCTCTCAAGGTACTCTTTTCGATCACATATTTAAGTTTATCCATGGAACTATATCAAGACGTTATCTGCAACGAACCATATAGAAAATAACGGCATATTTCAAGTTGAAAATAAAAATCAGAACCATTGGTGTGTGTCGGGAGAATCTCAATGGCCCTGAGCTTGATTATTATATCAAACTTAAATTATTTGTGTACGCTTAATTTCATTTTTGGGTCTATTATTAACCCGTAGTAGCCTGTCATTTTTTTATTTGTTGTTGGCTCAATGGTCTATTATGGTTAATCAGAAAAAGGACACAACGTCAGGATTTGCATGACCACTCCATTATTAGTTTGTTTTTGGCTAACTTCATTTTTCTTTATTTTTTTTGCGGTTATTACCAAAACTTCTCATGTGTTTTTGCCAATCCGACGGTACGCATGAATCATCTACAGAGATCGGCGACTCTCATTCCTTTTGAAATGTGGAAAAGTGCAAGAGACAAATCTCGGTTGAGAATGCACCCATTTTCTACTCCCTAATCCAACGTATGTGAGTAATTCAAGCATACATTTCACCGGGTCAAAGATTATTTTTGCATCCATTTATTCATCTATATTGTCCGTTACGAATCAAAATTACCATTCAAAAGCATTAACCATCCCATTATGCCTCATTCATGTCAATCCTTATGGTTTCTGAAACGCGTGATCAAATTTTCAAGTATATAAACTTCTACCTGTGTATCCCTCCATTTCCACTCGCAAGTATAACATCTCCACGAAAAGAGTTATTGGTTATTTGTGTTGTTGGTGTCGTCGTTCTGCTTTCTCTCAAAGGTATGTATCGGGTTCCTCTAACTCATTAACCCCTTTTTTTTTTCTTTTTTTTGGTTCCACCGTTCCATGAGTTGTTGTTAACATCTAACTGTGATCTTTGGTCTGAATTAATCCTCCAACTCCAACAAATATGTTGTTCCATGTTTCCCCGCTCAAAGATGAATTACATGTATTTTCTTATCAAGTAAAGATTGTCTGAACTTAATGCACCATCTAAAGTTTACTCCTATTGTTAGGTTTGTTTTACTTGAGTTTTGTTGTAATGTGTTCGATGAAATGTCTCAAAGAAATGTGAAATATATTATTGGAGTCGTATGATTAGGTTAGTATGTATGGTGGTAATTGGTATTTCCGTTTGTGGCGTGGCAATTGTGGATGCAGTCAAGATAGCATCAAAAAAAAAGAGCAAAATAAACTTGATTGCACTAGAAATAGGCTTGGTGCATGGGTTGAAGATTTAGTATAGAAGTTTTTATGTACCAGAATGAAGTATCTTAAGTTATTGCCACATGCTATACCAAATATGGTTGTAATGAAATGGTAGCGGACAGTGGAAGCTACTTTCTTAAATTCAGATTCAGACAATACGGATTCTGGCATCCTGAGAGGATTCCTGTTAATTGAATACAATAATAGTATGAATTAATTGGATAGATACACTATATTAATATCTCCAAGGTGCTGCGACAAAAGATCAATAGTTTAAAGTTCCAGACTTCCAGTTGCAATGCTATGTTCGTAGTTATTCATCTTCAAGTTCAAGTTCTTAAGATCATTTGCACAAACACTAATTATCTCATTAGAAATGGGTTCTTCAGAAGAAAAGGGTCTCCAATAGTGATTTGTGTATAATTATATTTGGTTATGAAAATGCCACTAAATAAATTTTATGCATTTATATGGTTAGCCACATGTACTGAGAAAGATACTGCAATTTGTAACCAGGAGATATAATTTGTACTAATCTTGGAGATATCTTTCCTGCCGATACATACCTTCTTGAAGCCGGCCCTCAAAAGCGATCATGTAAATGTTGCTGATTTGGTTAGAGCAACGCTCCTTAGCTTTCCATTTCAAGCAGTAATAGTTATTTTGACTCATTTTATTCCTATTTTTTTATTCTTCTATGTAGCATTGATATTTGATGTAGTCTAGACTTGCTGGAAAATTTCTTAGTGTGACAAAGAAGGCAGGAGAGATGGATTTATTATATATGCAGTGTGCATTTAGAGTGTGTCTATTTCATTTGGGGACCAGAAGTATTATCGGTTAATGAGTATCATATTCCCTTCATATGTTAGAACTATTTGTGATTTCTCATAATAAACCAATACATATACATGTTGGAGTTGTAGGTCGGTCGATTGGTTTTTTCTTTTTTTTGAATTTTGGAGCTGATTTATGCTCTCAAGGTACTCTTTTCGATCACATATTTAAGTTTATCCATGGAACTATATCAAGACGTTATCTGCAACGAACCATATAGAAAATAACGACATATTTCAAGTTGAAAATAAAAATCAGAACCATTGGTGTGTGTCGGGAGAATCTCAATGGCCCTGAGCTTGATTATTATATCAAACTTAAATTATTTGTGTACGCTTAATTTCATTTTTGGGTCTATTATTAACCCGTAGTAGCCTGCCATTTTTTCATTTGTTGTTGGCTCAATGGTCTATTATGGTTAATCAGAAAAAGGACACAACGTCAGGATTTGCATGACCACTCCATTATTAGTTTGTTTTTGGCTAACTTCATTTTTCTTTATTTTTTTTGCGGTTATTACCAAAACTTCTCATGTGTTTTTGCCAATCCGACGGTACGCATGAATCATCTACAGAGATCGGCGACTCTCATTCCTTTTGAAATGTGGAAAAGTGCAAGAGACAAATCTCGGTTGAGAATGCACCCATTTTCTACTCCCTAATCCAACGTATGTGAGTAATTCAAGCATACATTTCACCGGGTCAAAGATTATTTTTGCATCCATTTATTCATCTATATTGTCCGTTACGAATCAAAATTACCATTCAAAAGCATTAACCATCCCATTATGCCTCATTCATGTCAATCCTTATGGTTTCTGAAACGCGTGATCAAATTTTCAAGTATATAAACTTCTACCTGTGTATCCCTCCATTTCCACTCGCAAGTATAACATCTCCACGAAAAGAGTTATTGGTTATTTGTGTTGTTGTTGTCGTCGTCGTTCTGCTTTCTCTCAAAGGTATGTATCGGGTTCCTCTAACTCATTAACCCTTTTTTTTTCTTTTTTTTGGTTCCACCGTTCCATGAGTTGTTGTTAACATCTAACTGTGATCTTTGGTCTGAATTAATCCTCCAACTCCAACAAATATGTTGTTCCATGTTTCCCCGCTCAAAGATGAATTACATGTATTTTCTTATCAAGTAAAGATTGTCTGAACTTAATGCACCATCTAAAGTTTACTCCTATTGTTAGGTTTGTTTTACTTGAGTTTTGTTGTAATGTGTTCGATGAAATGTCTCAAAGAAATGTGAAATATATTATTGGAGTCGTATGATTAGGTTAGTATGTATGGTGGTAATTGGTATTTCCGTTTGTGGCGTGGCAATTGTGGATGCAGTCAAGATAGCATCAAAAAAAAAGAGCAAAATAAACTTGATTGCACTAGAAATAGGCTTGGTGCATGGGTTGAAGATTTAGTATAGAAGTTTTTATGTACCAGAATGAAGTATCTTAAGTTATTGCCACATGCTATACCAAATATGGTTGTAATGAAATGGTAGCGGACAGTGGAAGCTACTTTCTTAAATTCAGATTCAGACAATACGGATTCTGGCATCCTGAGAGGATTCCTGTTAATTGAATACAATAATAGTATGAATTAATTGGATAGATACACTATATTAATATCTCCAAGGTGCTGCGACAAAAGATCAATAGTTTAAAGTTCCAGACTTCCAGTTGCAATGCTATGTTCGTAGTTATTCATCTTCAAGTTCAAGTTCTTAAGATCATTTGCACAAACACTAATTATCTCATTAGAAATGGGTTCTTCAGAAGAAAAGGGTCTCCAATAGTGATTTGTGTATAATTATATTTGGTTATGAAAATGCCACTAAATAAATTTTATGCATTTATATGGTTAGCCACATGTACTGAGAAAGATACTGCAATTTGTAACCAGGAGATATAATTTGTACTAATCTTGGAGATATCTTTCCTGCCGATACATACCTTCTTGAAGCCGGCCCTCAAAAGCGATCATGTAAATGTTGCTGATTTGGTTAGAGCAACGCTCCTTAGCTTTCCATTTCAAGCAGTAATAGTTATTTTGACTCATTTTATTCCTATTTTTTTATTCTTCTATGTAGCATTGATATTTGATGTAGTCTAGACTTGCTGGAAAATTTCTTAGTGTGACAAAGAAGGCAGGAGAGATGGATTTATTATATATGCAGTGTGCATTTAGAGTGTGTCTATTTCATTTGGGGACCAGAAGTATTATCGGTTAATGAGTATCATATTCCCTTCATATGTTAGAACTATTTGTGATTTCTCATAATAAACCAATACATATACATGTTGGAGTTGTAGGTCGGTCGATTGGTTTTTTCTTTTTTTTGAATTTTGGAGCTGATTTATGCTCTCAAGGTACTCTTTTCGATCACATATTTAAGTTTATCCATGGAACTATATCAAGACGTTATCTGCAACGAACCATATAGAAAATAACGACATATTTCAAGTTGAAAATAAAAATCAGAACCATTGGTGTGTGTCGGGAGAATCTCAATGGCCCTGAGCTTGATTATTATATCAAACTTAAATTATTTGTGTACGCTTAATTTCATTTTTGGGTCTATTATTAACCCGTAGTAGCCTGCCATTTTTTCATTTGTTGTTGGCTCAATGGTCTATTATGGTTAATCAGAAAAAGGACACAACGTCAGGATTTGCATGACCACTCCATTATTAGTTTGTTTTTGGCTAACTTCATTTTTCTTTATTTTTTTTGCGGTTATTACCAAAACTTCTCATGTGTTTTTGCCAATCCGACGGTACGCATGAATCATCTACAGAGATCGGCGACTCTCATTCCTTTTGAAATGTGGAAAAGTGCAAGAGACAAATCTCGGTTGAGAATGCACCCATTTTCTACTCCCTAATCCAACGTATGTGAGTAATTCAAGCATACATTTCACCGGGTCAAAGATTATTTTTGCATCCATTTATTCATCTATATTGTCCGTTACGAATCAAAATTACCATTCAAAAGCATTAACCATCCCATTATGCCTCATTCATGTCAATCCTTATGGTTTCTGAAACGCGTGATCAAATTTTCAAGTATATAAACTTCTACCTGTGTATCCCTCCATTTCCACTCGCAAGTATAACATCTCCACGAAAAGAGTTATTGGTTATTTGTGTTGTTGTTGTCGTCGTCGTTCTGCTTTCTCTCAAAGGTATGTATCGGGTTCCTCTAACTCATTAACCCTTTTTTTTTCTTTTTTTTGGTTCCACCGTTCCATGAGTTGTTGTTAACATCTAACTGTGATCTTTGGTCTGAATTAATCCTCCAACTCCAACAAATATGTTGTTCCATGTTTCCCCGCTCAAAGATGAATTACATGTATTTTCTTATCAAGTAAAGATTGTCTGAACTTAATGCACCATCTAAAGTTTACTCCTATTGTTAGGTTTGTTTTACTTGAGTTTTGTTGTAATGTGTTCGATGAAATGTCTCAAAGAAATGTGAAATATATTATTGGAGTCGTATGATTAGGTTAGTATGTATGGTGGTAATTGGTATTTCCGTTTGTGGCGTGGCAATTGTGGATGCAGTCAAGATAGCATCAAAAAAAAAGAGCAAAATAAACTTGATTGCACTAGAAATAGGCTTGGTGCATGGGTTGAAGATTTAGTATAGAAGTTTTTATGTACCAGAATGAAGTATCTTAAGTTATTGCCACATGCTATACCAAATATGGTTGTAATGAAATGGTAGCGGACAGTGGAAGCTACTTTCTTAAATTCAGATTCAGACAATACGGATTCTGGCATCCTGAGAGGATTCCTGTTAATTGAATACAATAATAGTATGAATTAATTGGATAGATACACTATATTAATATCTCCAAGGTGCTGCGACAAAAGATCAATAGTTTAAAGTTCCAGACTTCCAGTTGCAATGCTATGTTCGTAGTTATTCATCTTCAAGTTCAAGTTCTTAAGATCATTTGCACAAACACTAATTATCTCATTAGAAATGGGTTCTTCAGAAGAAAAGGGTCTCCAATAGTGATTTGTGTATAATTATATTTGGTTATGAAAATGCCACTAAATAAATTTTATGCATTTATATGGTTAGCCACATGTACTGAGAAAGATACTGCAATTTGTAACCAGGAGATATAATTTGTACTAATCTTGGAGATATCTTTCCTGCCGATACATACCTTCTTGAAGCCGGCCCTCAAAAGCGATCATGTAAATGTTGCTGATTTGGTTAGAGCAACGCTCCTTAGCTTTCCATTTCAAGCAGTAATAGTTATTTTGACTCATTTTATTCCTATTTTTTTATTCTTCTATGTAGCATTGATATTTGATGTAGTCTAGACTTGCTGGAAAATTTCTTAGTGTGACAAAGAAGGCAGGAGAGATGGATTTATTATATATGCAGTGTGCATTTAGAGTGTGTCTATTTCATTTGGGGACCAGAAGTATTATCGGTTAATGAGTATCATATTCCCTTCATATGTTAGAACTATTTGTGATTTCTCATAATAAACCAATACATATACATGTTGGAGTTGTAGGTCGGTCGATTGGTTTTTTCTTTTTTTTGAATTTTGGAGCTGATTTATGCTCTCAAGGTACTCTTTTCGATCACATATTTAAGTTTATCCATGGAACTATATCAAGACGTTATCTGCAACGAACCATATAGAAAATAACGACATATTTCAAGTTGAAAATAAAAATCAGAACCATTGGTGTGTGTCGGGAGAATCTCAATGGCCCTGAGCTTGATTATTATATCAAACTTAAATTATTTGTGTACGCTTAATTTCATTTTTGGGTCTATTATTAACCCGTAGTAGCCTGCCATTTTTTCATTTGTTGTTGGCTCAATGGTCTATTATGGTTAATCAGAAAAAGGACACAACGTCAGGATTTGCATGACCACTCCATTATTAGTTTGTTTTTGGCTAACTTCATTTTTCTTTATTTTTTTTGCGGTTATTACCAAAACTTCTCATGTGTTTTTGCCAATCCGACGGTACGCATGAATCATCTACAGAGATCGGCGACTCTCATTCCTTTTGAAATGTGGAAAAGTGCAAGAGACAAATCTCGGTTGAGAATGCACCCATTTTCTACTCCCTAATCCAACGTATGTGAGTAATTCAAGCATACATTTCACCGGGTCAAAGATTATTTTTGCATCCATTTATTCATCTATATTGTCCGTTACGAATCAAAATTACCATTCAAAAGCATTAACCATCCCATTATGCCTCATTCATGTCAATCCTTATGGTTTCTGAAACGCGTGATCAAATTTTCAAGTATATAAACTTCTACCTGTGTATCCCTCCATTTCCACTCGCAAGTATAACATCTCCACGAAAAGAGTTATTGGTTATTTGTGTTGTTGTTGTCGTCGTTCTGCTTTCTCTCAAAGGTATGTATCGGGTTCCTCTAACTCATTAACCCTTTTTTTTTTCTTTTTTTTGGTTCCACCGTTCCATGAGTTGTTGTTAACATCTAACTGTGATCTTTGGTCTGAATTAATCCTCCAACTCCAACAAATATGTTGTTCCATGTTTCCCCGCTCAAAGATGAATTACATGTATTTTCTTATCAAGTAAAGATTGTCTGAACTTAATGCACCATCTAAAGTTTATTCCTATTGTTAGGTTGGTTTTACTTGAGTTTTGTTGTAATGTGTTCGATGAAATGTCTCAAAGAAATGTGAAATATATTATTGGAGTCGTATGATTAGGTTAGTATGTATGGTGGTAATTGGTATTTCTGTTTGTGGCGTGGCAATTGTGGATGCAGTCAAGATAGCATCAAAAAAAAAGAGCAAAATAAACTTGATTGCACTAGAAATAGGCTTGGTGCATGGGTTGCAGATTTAGTATAGAAGTTTTTATGTACCAGAATGAAGTATCTTAAGTTATTGCCACATGCTATACCAAAGATGGTTGTAATGAAATGGTAGCGGACAGTGGAAGCTACTTTCTTAAATTCAGATTCAGACAATACGGATTCTGGCATCCTGAGAGGATTCCTGTTAATTGAATACGATAATAGTATGAATTAATTGGATAGATACACTATATTAATATCTCCAAGGTGCTGCGACAAAAGATCAATAGTTTAAAGTTCCAGACTTCCAGTTGCAATGCTATGTTCGTAGTTATTCATCTTCAAGTTCAAGTTCTTAAGATCATTTGCACAAACACTAATTATCTCATTAGAAATGGGTTCTTCAGAAGAAAAGGGTCTCCAGTAGTGATTTGTGTATAATTATATTTGGTTATGAAAATGCCACTAAATAAATTTTATGCATTTATATGGTTAGCCACATGTACTGAGAAAGATACTGCAATTTGTAACCAGGAGATATAATTTGTACTAATCTTGGAGATATCTTTCCTGCTGATACATACCTTCTTGAAGCCGGCCCTCAAAAGCGATCATGTAAATGTTGCTGATTTGGTTAGAGCAACGCTCCTTAGCTTTCCATTTCAAGCAGTAATAGTTATTTTGACTCATTTTATTCCTATTTTTTTATTCTTCTATGTAGCATTGATATTTGATGTAGTCTAGACTTGCTGGGAAATTTCTTAGTGTGACAAAGAAGGCAGGAGAGATGGATTTATTATATATGCAGTGTGCATTTAGAGTATGTCTATTTCCTTTGGGGACCAGAAGTATTATCGGTTAATGAGTATCATATTCCCTTCATATGTTAGAACTATTTGTGATTTCTCATAATAAACCAATACATTTACATGTTGGAGTTGTAGGTCGGTCGGTTGGTTTTTTCTTTTTCTTTTTTTGAATTTTGGAGCTGATTTATGCTCTCAAGGTACTCTTTTCGATCACATATTTAAGTTTATCCATGGAACTATATCAAGACGTTATCTACAACTAACCATATAAAAAAATAAAGGCATATTTCAAGTTGAAAATAAAAATCAGAACCGTTGGTTTGTGTCGGGAGAAGCTCAATGGCCCTGAGCTTGATTATTATATCAAACTTAAATTTTTCGTGTACGCTTAATTTCATTTTTGGGTCTATTATTAATCCGGAGTAGCCTTCCATTTTTTCATTTGTTGTTGGCTCAATGTTCTATTATGGTTAATCAGAAAGAGGACACAACGTCAGGATTTGCATGACCACTCCATTATTAGTTTTTTTTTGGCCAACTTCATTTTTTTAATTTTTTTGCGGTTATTACCAAAATTTCTCATGTGGTTTTGCCAATCCGACGGCTACGCATGAATCATCTACAGAGATCAACGACTCTCATTCCTTTTGAAATGTGGAAAAGTGCAAGAGATAAATCTCGGTTGAGAATGCACCCATTTTCTACTCCCTAATCCAACGTATGTGAGTAATTCAAGCATACATTTCACCGGGTCAAAGCTTATTTTTGCATCCATTTATTCATCTATATTGTCCGTTACGAATCAAAATTACCATTCAAAGGCATTAACCATCCCATTATGCCTCATTCATGTCAATCTTTATGGTTTCTAAAACGCTCGATCAAATTTTCAAGTATATAAACTTCTACCTGTGTATCCCTCCATTTCCACTCGCAAGTATAACATCTCCACGAAAAGAGTTATTGGTTATTTGTGATGTTGTTGTCGTCGTTCTGCTTTCTCTCAAAGGTATGTATCGGGTTCCTCTAACTCATCAACCCCGTGTTTCTTTTTTCTTTTTTTTTGGTTCCACCGTTCCATGAGTTGTTGTTAACATCTAACTGTGATATTTGGTCTGAATTATTCCTCCAACTCCAACAAATATGTTGTTCCATGTTTCCCCGCTCAAAGATGAATTATATGTATATTCTTATCAAGTAAAGATTGTTTGAACTTAATGCATCAGCTAAAGTTTATTCCTATTGTTAGGTTGGTTTTACTTGAGTTTTGTTGTAGTGTGTTCGATGAAATGTCTCAAAGAAATGTGAAATATATTATTGGGCTCGTATGATTAGGTTAGTATGTATGGTGGTAATTGGTATTTCTGTTTGGGGCGTGGAAATTGCTGATGCAGTCAAGATAGCATCAAAAAAAGAGCAAAATAAACTTGATTGCACTAGAAATAGGCTTGGTGCATGGGTTGCAGATTTAGTATAGCAGTTTTTAAGTACCAGAATGAAGTATCTTAAGTTATTTCCACATGCGATATCAAAGATGGTTGTAATGAAATGGTAGCGGACAATGGAAGCTACTTTCTTAAATTCAGATTCAGACAATACGGATTTTCTGGCATCCTGGGAGGATTCCTGTTAATTGAATACCATAATAGTATGAATTAATTGGATAGATACACTATATTATTATCTCCAAAGTGTTGCGAAAAAAGATCGTAGTTATTCATCTTCAAGTTCAAGTAAGATCATTTGCACAAACACTAATTATCTCATTAGAAATAGGTTCTTAAGAGAAAAGGATCTCCAGTAGTGATTTGTGTATAATTATATTTGGTTATGACAATGCCACTAAATTAATTTTATGCACTTATATGGTTAGCCACATGTACTGAGAAAGATAGTGCAATTTGTAACCAGGAGATATAATTTGTACTAATCTTGGAGATATCTTTCCTGCCGATACATACCTTCTTGAAGCCGGCCCTCAAAAGTGATCATGTAAATGTTGCTGATTTGGTTAGAGCAACGCTCCTTAGCTTTCCATTTCAAGCAGTAATAGTTATTTTGACTCATTTTATTCCTATTTTTTTATTCTTCTATGTAGCATTGATATTTGATGTAGTCTAGACTTGCTGGGAAATCTCTTAGTGTGACAAAGAAGGCAGGAGAGATGAATTTATTATATATGCAGTGTGCATTTAGAGTATGTCTATTTCCTTTGGGGACCAGAAGTATTATCGGTTAATGAGTATCATATTCCCTTCATATGTTAGAATTATTTGTGATTTCTCATAATAAACCAATACATTTACATGTTGGAGTTGTAGGTCGGTCGGTTGGTTTTTTCTTTTTCTTTTTTTGAATTTTGGAGCTGATTTATGCTCTCAAGGTACTCTTTTCGATCACATATTTAAGTTTATCCATGGAACTATATCAAGACTTTATCTGCAACTAACCATATAAAAAATAAAGGCATATTTCAAGTTGAAAATAAAAATCAGAACCGTTGGTGTGTGTCGGGAGAAGCTCAATGGCCCTGAGATTGATTATTATATCAAACTTAAATTTTTCGTGTACGCTTAATTTCATTTTTGGGTATATTATTAATCCGGAGTAGCCTGCCATTTTTTCATTTGTTGTTGGCTCAATGGTCTATTATGGTTAATCAGAAAGAGGACACAACGTCAGGATTTGCATGACCACTCCATTATTAGTTTTTTTTTGCCAACTTCATTTTTTTAATTTTTTTTTTATTTTTTTGCAGTTATTACCAAAACTTCTCATGTGGTTTTGCCAATCCGACGACTACGCATGAATCATCTACAGAGATCAACGACTCTCATTCCTTTTGAAATGTGGAAAAGTGCAAGAGATTGACAATGCACCCATTTTCTACTCCCTAATCCAACGTATGTGAGTAATTCTAGCATACTTTTCACCGGGTCAAAGCTTATTTTTGCATCCATTTATTCATCTATATTGTCCGTTACGAATCAAAATTACCATTCAAAGGCATTAACCATCCCATTATGCCTCATTCATGTCAATCTTTATGGTTTCTAAAATGCTCGATCAAATTTTCAAGTATATAAACTTCTACCTGTGTATCCCTCCATTTCCACTCGCAAGTATAACATCTCCACGAAAAGAGTTATTGGTTATTTGTGTTGTTGTTATCGTCGTTCTGCTTTCTCTCAAAGGTATGTATCGGGTTCCTCTAACTCATTAACCCCGTGTTTTTTTTTCTTTTTTTTTGGTTCCACCGTTCCATGAGTTGTTGTTAACATCTAACTGTGATCTTTGGTCTGAATTAATCCTCCAACTCCAACAAATATGTTGTTCCATGTTTCCCCGCTCAAAGATGAATTATTTGTATATTCTTATCAAGTAAAGATTGTTTGAACTTAATGCACCAGCTAAAGTTTATTCCTATTGTTAGGTTGGTTTTACTTGAGTTTTGTTGTAGTGTGTTCGATGAAATGTCTCAAAGAAATGTGAAATATATTATTGGGGTCGTATGATTAGGTTAATATGTATGGTAATAATTGGTATTTCTGTTTGTGGCGTGGCAATTGCTGATGCAGTCAAGATAGCATCAAAAAAAAAAGAGCAAAATAAACTTAATTGCACTAGAAATAGGCTTGGTGCATGGGTTGCAGATTTAGTATAGCAGTTTTTAAGTACCAGAATGAAGTATCTTAAGTTATTGCCACATGCGATATCAAAGATGGTTGTAATGAAATGGTAGCGGACAATGGAAGCTACTTTCTTAAATTCAGATTCAGACAATACGGATTTTCTGGCATCCTGGGAGGATCCCTGTTAATTGAATACCATAATAGTATGAATTAATTGGATAGATACACTATATTATTATCTCCAAAGTGTTGCGACAAAAGATCGTTGTTATTCATCTTCAAGTTCAAGTTCTTAAGATCATTGCACAAACACTAATTATCTCATTAGAAATAGGTTCTTAAGAGAAAAGGATCTCCAGTAGTGATTTGTGTATTATTATATTTGGTTATGAAAATGCCACTAAATTAATTTTATGCACTTATATGGTTAGCCACATGTACTGAGAAAGATAGTGCAATTTGTAACCAGGAGATATAATTTGTACTAATCTTGGAGATATCTTTCCTG
The DNA here is from genome assembly GCF_003573695.1 of Papaver somniferum. Classification (NCBI taxonomy): domain Eukaryota; kingdom Viridiplantae; phylum Streptophyta; class Magnoliopsida; order Ranunculales; family Papaveraceae; genus Papaver; species Papaver somniferum. The sequence continues at coordinate 45,626,845 of NC_039360.1, read as the reverse complement.
CCGATATATACCTTCTTGAAGCCGGCCCTCAAAAGCGATCATGTAAATGTTGCTGATTTGGTTAGAGCAACGCTCCTTAGCTTTCCATTTCAAACAATAATAGTTATTTTGACTCATTTTATTCTTATTTTTTTATTCTTCTATGTAGCATTGATATTTGATGTAGTCTAGAATTGCTGGGAAATCTCTTAGTGTGATAAAGAAGGCAGGAGAGATGAATTTATTACATATGCAGTGTGCATTTAAAGTATGTCTATTTCCTTTGGGGACCAGAAGTATTATCGGTTAATGACTATCATATTCTCTTCATATGTTAGAACTATTTGTGATTTCTCATAATAAACTAATACATATACATGCTGGAGTTGTAGGTCGGTCGGTTGGTTTTTTCTTTTTCTTTTTTTGAATTTTGAAGCTAATTTATGCTCTCAAGGTACTCTTTTCGATCACATATTTAAGTTTATCCATGGAACTATATCAAGACGTTATCTGCAACTAACCATATAGAAAATAAAGGCATATTTCAAGTTGAAAATAAAAATCAGAACCATTGGTGTGTGTGGGGAGAAGCTTAATGGCCCCGAGCCTGATTATTATATCAAACTTAAATTTTTCGTGTACGCTTAATTTCATTTTTTGGTCTATTGTTAACCCGGAGTAGCCCGCCATTTTTTCATTTGTTGTTGGCTTAATGGTCTATTATGGTTAATCAGAAAGAGGACACAACGTCAGGATTTGCATGACCACTCCATTATTAGTTTGTTTTTGGCTAACTTCATTTTTTTTTTTTTGCAGTTATTACCAAAACTTCTCATGATGGTAATTTTTATTTTTTGCATGAAGCATAAAAATCAAAAGTTTAATATGAGGTTCCCTAGGTCTTACACCGGAATGTTACGATAACTTCCTCACAGGCAAGGTTAATATACTCTTCTCAATAATTGTAATGATAGTCATCAGATGGTTTGTTTACCAGTTTGTTTACTCGGGCGAAGTTGTTGTTTGTCAACTTTGTATTTTTGCTTTGCATATTAAGGGGAAAAAATATGTTGCCAAGAAAGGAGGAATTAAGATTAGTCCCAAGGTAAATGAAGTACCATACTATTTGCGTTGTCTGGAGTGATGAAGATTATACCCAAGGTGATTGTTTTAATGATTTTAGTGGCGGCAACGATGGCCGGAGTAATGATTTTTCTAATCTGCGTCTTCGAGTCATCTCAATGGTGGTTGAAGTGGGATTGGTAATGGTGGTAGTTTTAAACCAAACGGGTGCTGCAAGTAGCTTTATTAGTGGTGAGTATTCACGGAATGTCAATTTCTGGACAGAAAAGAGGGTTCTTTCCTGGTAGAGGAGGGTCTCCTCCAAGTAAGCTTTTTTATTTTTATTTTTGGTATTTCATGAATTCTAGAGTTTCGAATTTTATGCTACCACAGCGTACATATGTTTGCAGTTTCTAAATAAAATGATTTTCAGGGACTAAGCAACCTTATAATCTATAACTCAGCTTACCAAATTACTTAACCATTACACGTGGTGGAAAGTAAGGACGAGGTGTGCTGGACAGGGTAGTCCTACAATCCGTGCCACATATACAAGTTCAAGTTTTTTGCAGGCATTTTTTCTACTTCTAAGGACTTCTTGATCTTTGCTTTTAAGTGCAATGTGAACTGGGATCTTTCACAGGGAGATTTGAACCCGCCTGTGCGAGTAAACATGTGCACTCTCTAAATTTAACGCCCTTTCATGGTCAAAAAAATTAAAAAAAAAAAATCATTATACTAATTTTTGGCGATTTATGGGTGCTAACTCAACGGTATGAGTTTTATAAAAAAAAATAAGCATCAAAATCATAACTCATCATAGAAAAGTTTTATGCAAGCATAATATTAAACTGCAGATTTAAGAAAAATAAAATAATATTTATGCTGCCAAAACGTGGATTTTTGTGTTTTTAGGGACTCTTTATGAGACCTATAAAGTTGATATCATCAACTAATTAATCCGAATTTTGGTTTCGTACCAAATTTATAAAAACACATAAAGGATAGTGACATAACCGAGTCAGATGACTGCTGAATTCAAATATGTTCGTCCATATTTCTTGTGTGAATGCAATATGAGTCCTTAAGGAATGCCACACCAAATGCATCAGATAAGGTGAACAAAGTATTATTCAACCAATCCTAGGGTTTGAGAAATTAAAAAAAAAATCTCAATTCGTTTTTACAACGATCATATTTCTCACATAACGCATGAAGACTACACCAACCTGTAATTTTTAGAATCCAGACTTGCACGTTTAAGGTGTTAAGTCTTGGATCCAAAACTTGCGATGTTCAAGAGATTTTAATCCAACATAATTTGGATTTTGTGCCTACCAATCACATTTGTCGATATTTATCCGTAGAGGGGTTCACAACTGCCATCATTTGTTATTCAGTGGCTACTATAAATAAATATTCGACAATCATTAATTTACAATGATCCCACACAATTCTTAAGTGTATGCATATTTTGAAAAATTCAAAATTTACAGGTACCAGCGTTCACGGGCATTATAATCTCCTCAGCTTAATGAGGAGATACTAATTTTGAGAATGTGAATTGTAATATGATAGAGTCTATAAGAGCACTATATGTAGCAAGTACTAAAACATTGCATGCTTGCTAAATGTGATCGGGGTTACCTTTCAAACGGCTCAAGCTTATGGAAAAGCTAAATGAGATATTTTCACGCCTATTTGATGGTAGCCTTTTCCAATTTTTTCATAGTGGGAGAGAAATTGATATAACTTTTTTAAAGTTAATTAATACTAACTTATTAATGTATAGTCTCCCCCTAAATATGGCGGCGGGGAAAAGTCATCTCATACACGAAAACAAGTTTTGGAAAGTATTATCCAATTAATTCGAGGACATATACTTTCAATAATTCTGGATTTTAACAATACCATGTTGGACATTAGATTCTGACTTCACGAGCCATAAAAAAATTATCCTAAAATTGTCGTCCAGTAGAAGTATAAATTCAAAATCAACCACGGATTTTATTGGTTACAGGAAAAAGCATATAAAATATGCAAATAAATCTCCAATAATTTTGTGACCTTGAGGTCCAACGAAATAATGATTTAAAAGGAAATTATGGACATATTCTTTATCAAAAGAAAACTATACCAAGATCAATATAGTCTCTAAAAAGACTAATAATATAAGCTAACTAGCCGGGTACGCACCCTTTGATCTTTTATGTCCAACCATATTCCACAAGTGGAATAGTTTAAATGTTGGAGATTATTACCACGAGGAAAAATCAAAATGTGTTAAATATCCCTTAAGAATACATCGATTCCACATTTTATTGGTATTCGAAACTGTTTATCTACCATAATAACGAATATGTCATTCTGGGATCGATAAGGAAAACCAATTTTGTTTGGCTTAAAGTTTTTCTTTGAAAATATAAAGAAATCATCGTCGTTATACTAAAAAAAAAACCCATTATGTGGTCGAAAAAATCACTCATTGGTAAAAAATTAGAAAATACGCCAACTAATTTTCTCATCGTATAGAAACGATGGAGAAAATTAACACCAATTGGTTTATACGATTTATCAAGCTCTCGTATAGACAAAATAAAAAGATATTCTCATTTTAGTTATCGCAAAGTCAAAATCCACTTTGTGGTTAGACAGATGGTTTCTTATAGGTGAATAGAAACCGAATATAAAAGTCACATAATCTTCCTCCAATAAACGAAGATACCAACAACAAAAAATGATCGTAGGTTTTTCAACCATGCACATGATTAGTTACCCGATAGGTAAGTAAATTGTAATAACACCAATTTTTGGTGATTACAGTTTCATTAAAGGAATAAAAACTGTAAACCATTTTTCGACGGATTTTTTTTCTTTCTCTTTATAAACAAATGGAAATCAATTTTTTAGTATTAACCACCTACAACCCATATATAGATATGGACCATGTCTCTTTAGAATTAATAAATGGATTTAATTCAATTCCACCCAAAAAATAAAATTTGGTGCAGCGAGTATATGATATCCATCGCCGAAAAGAAAAAAATCTTTCTAATGAGAACATATTTTCTGATCTCATAGACATGGGTTTTGTTATTGTCAATAAGACAAAACAATAACATGCCAAATAAGGCTAACTAAAGTGGAGTCCAACTTTGTGCACCCCTCCAAAACCGGGGTGCACATTCCGGCTTCCGTGATTGGAAGATTTTTCGGTCAAAAACCATTATATTTTCCAATAAATTTTCAATATAAAACACAATATTCGATACACCGAAATATTTCCTTTTTCCGTGATTATCAATTTATCATCGTCCTATTTTGTTGGATTCTCAGGAATGATAATTCAAGACCCGTTCCGATTCACCATGATTATTGGTCACTTCCACACTGTGTTCGATGTATTACAACGGATGGAGAAGGATTGGGTCTTCTATTAGCATCCGCTTGTTGGTGTGTTTGGAATTGGATAAAGAGGAATATGAGAACTTTTAATGGAAGGAAAACTGCTCAAGTATTAACATCAGGTTAAAAGTTCGTTTAATGGGCAATTGCGATTAAGAGTATAGAGTTGGATTTGGCTAATGTTCTTTCCAATTGGGATATAATTTTTGTCTGTTTGTTTTTCTTCTTTATTTCATCGTATATTTGAGTAGTTTTTTCGGCAGCAAAATATTTAGAAATCTGGTATGTGGCCGAAAAAATATCCAATAAGGAAGGCCGGAATGTGCACCCTGGTTTTGGAGAGGTGCATAAAGTTGGACTCAACTAGAGTGATTCAATAATCAATTAAAAGATATTACAAAAATATCTTAACAAAATTCGTACAAAAAAAAATAAACGGGTTAGCAATGAAACCAACAATACCATCCATTGTCTCTGTTTGCTTATGCATTAAAGTTGTATTAGTCCAACCAGGTAGAGTACATAAAAAAAAAGTTGGTATAACATTTAAAATTATACCGCGCAAGCATATTTGAATATTTTAAGACAATTACTAATATAAATTGTTAGAAAGATAATTTTCTTATAACACCAATTCTCTTTTGCTGATGTTCTTCTTAGAAATTTCGAAGCTCGGTGTAGAGCGTACTGATAACGTGTTACAAACTAAAATGAGACATCCAAATTGGAGAGAAAAGAAGAAGAGATTCTCATTAGATGTGTGTATTACAAAGAGATTGTCTCTCTATTTATAAGTTACTCTATAGCTAGGTATTGAATACCATAAGGATTGAGGTTAATGGCATGCACTCATGCTAGCATTTAGTGTATGCAAGTTACAAAGTTATGGTGAGGAAGATGGAAGACCAAAGAGTTTGATGATGGTGTAAGGGTGTTTTCATCCACAATACATTTATTTACAACAACATATTTATTTATTTTCAGAGCGTTTCAACTCTGCTTTTTTCTTTGTTCTGAGCGTTTCAGCTCTTCTCTCTCTTTTTTTAATCAATTATTTCGAGTACTCCAACTCTCTTTTTTCATTACTATTTTTATGGTTCAAACGTTTCAACTTTTCTCTTCTTTGGCATTTCAACCTTATTTTGTCTGAGCGTTTCAGCTCTTCCTTTCTCAGGTGTACTGAATGCTCCAGCTTCCCTGTGTACTTTGGGATATTAAACTTATACGAATTCAAACATTTCGAATTTTCATAATACGAATATAAGTTTTACAACTCAAGCGTTTTTCAGCTTTTATTTTCCAGATAGTAGCCTCTCGCCGGTAATACTTCCTTCAGGTGACTAATATTATAGGGGTAACTGAGCTCTTCACCCAGATGGTTTTTTAACCTGTAGACGCTCTACCAATTTTTTCGGATATGGTGTAGGGTCCTTCCCATGATGCCCCGAGATTTCCCAACTTGTAGAACTTCTCTTAGCACCAAGTCTCATACGGTAAGATCTCTTTGTCTAAGGCGTTTTTAGTTTTTTCTCATGCACCTTTGGTGTTTTTCCAGTTGTATTAGTGTGCTTTCTCTCTTTAGATCGACCTCTTCGATCGCTATAGATTTGTCATTTCTACCTGAATTGGCCGACAATGTCCTATTGGTTGGAAATTTTAGCTTTATGGGTAAGACAACTTCCATACCGAATGTTAAATAGAATGGGGATTCTTGTGTTGAGGATATTTTGGTTGATCTATAGACCCATATCACTTCATGTAGTATGTCTGCCTATCTTCCTTTAACAGCATCAATCTATTTCTTGATATTTTCCAATAGAGTTTTGTTTGAAATCTCCTCCTGATAGTTTTTCCTTGTGGGAAATATGGCGTGTTAAACCTGTTTTATTCAGTGATTAGCTACTGTCCATTTCTTTTGATCCCTTTCTTTTCATATTGTTTTTAACATCTATTTGTATTTTCAACATGTTATAATTTAAAGTTGTATATAGTTTAAGAAACATACTTTTGCTATATATTTTTGTTTCCGCAGAACTCCGCTAGCTTTCTAGCTTGGAATTGGGTTCCACTGTCAGCTACTAGCATCATAGGTAGTCCAAATCTACAAATTGTGCTCCCGGATGAATTGCCGACATCAGTTTATGTGATTGTTACCAGCGCTTTTACTTCGACCCATTTCGAGAAATAGTCTATGGAGACAAGTAGGTATTTTCAGCCTCCAGGCGCATGTATTTCATCTTATGATATTTTTTCATATGCTTTAAAGTAAGCTTTGAGTTTTGAATCTTTTATCGTAGTAAAACGACCCATGATATCCAATGCTCACTTCATGAATGACCAAGAAGTTAACACACTGTGCAAATTTTATGTTGGTGTGTGTATTTTATTTTTATACCTGCAATTTCATGTTCTCACGGTGTTAATTATCAGTGTTTGTATTTCTTTCGGCACTAAAGGGTCATTTTTCTCTGAAATTTGACTTGAATAGTCATATTGTACTTTCTTCAATTGTTATGCATCTTCTAATGCTTGCATATATTGGATGATTTTATTTTTTTTAGTTTGGTATTGCTAGCCATACCACTGACATTTATCTCACATCTTTTTGATCTTCTCAGCTGCTCCTATCATGTGTTGCCAGAAATATCCTTAAGATCTTTCTTTTTCAGCTAGGGATCTTTTTCCTGCATGGTTACCGCAATCTCCTGAGTGTATTTCAGCTAGGATTTGTTCTCCTTGCTTTTATGTGACACATTTGAGTAGTAGTCCTAGGTATATTTTTCTGTACGTGACACCATCTAGGAGTTGGTACCTGGTTTCTTTGGTTTTGATCTTCCTTTCCTCTTATGGGTCATCCGGTAGTATTTTTGACTCGAGGTAGCTGAAGATACCTTGCATCTAGGTCCCATATAGTTATGTTAGGGTCACGTTTGAGCTCTGAGTTATTGCACCGTTTGTATCTGGCTCATTTATGGCTGACCTTTCCAAGATTCTGATCTTTATTGTTCTTTCGCATGCTCTCGGTATTACTAATCCCAGGAAGGCTAATGCATCTGCATGTCTCATCTTGTGCCTTGGTATCTTTCTAATACTTACTTTTTCAAAGTTTGATATGAGAGTGTTGATTTTCATTTCGTATTTTTCCATCGAGACATATCTCGTTTCAAATTGACCATCTACTTGCTTTGTCGTCATCTACTTTAAACCAATCTACCTCCCACATATAAGCCTATATATGTGATTTCCTTTTTGATCAAGGTGATGGGAATCGATAGCAATAGATAAAGTCTAGCTAACCTCAAAATACGGACTTATGCAACCCGAAGTGCAGCCTAGATTATTATTCACCTCGCAAGTATTAAACTTGTGGAATCAACAAAGTCTGAGACGAAGAGAACTTGGAAGATTACTATCTATCTTGATAAGGTGAACAACTCAACAATCAATCAAGATCAGGATACTTGAGCTATCAGATAAATAATAATTGGACTGGGCTTCACGAATCCCTACGAAGTCTTTGTAGTCGCTTATATAGTCATTCAAAGATCCAGTTGTTTGAGGGTCCCCTTATATAGTCATTCAAAGCATATGTTGCTTTAGGTTTAAGCTAAGATAGCTTTGGAACCAAGCAAACAATTTCCACCATTATATGAATCTTTGAATCTGGTTTACATAATCAAGATATACACTTTGGTTAGAGTGAACCGCAATCGAACCGTGTACAAGACCACGCCCATGAATGGTTAGCCAGAGAGAGACAACTGAACTATAAGCTTGAGCATTTTCCTAAACACTTAAGACTTAACTCGAGTGTTTTAATAATGTGATCAAATATTTCTATGGTGTTTTAATAAATATAGATTATTTAAATGCTAATTTTCTCGGAGAAATAATTATGTGCATATAAATTTAATGGACATGGTAAGTAGGCATACAAGGTACAAGTACTTAACCTGTTCGTGAACAGTTATGTCCTGGTACGTGTACCGGTATGTTTACTTTATAACATAACCGAGTTACAGAGTTCACAAAACCTTTTCAGTACGTTTACCGGTATATAAACCATTTAAACATAACCGAGTTCCGGAGTTAACACATAAATTTTTCGGTATGCATACTGGTATGGATACCATTTAAACATAACCATGTTTCGGAGTTCACAGAACTTTTCTGGTACGTGATACCAAACCAGTTTCGTAACCAACAGTTATTTTCTAGTACGCGCACTGGTTTGCGTACCGATTCGGATTCACGAGTTCACAGACTTTTAAAGGTGTGCATACTAATCGTCGCACCAAAAATATGTTTGTCGACATATAGCTACTCCTCTACGTGTAATGAGTACATATATGAAGGATTCAGACTTATAACAGTTTTCCAAGTTTGTAATATTGATATATACACTATCTTGTATCCGAATTTATATTAGTTCTATATTATTCTCTAAATCGATTCGAAACATTCCAAAATAACATCAATGATACATATCACTGTTTCAGGCTATTTTCGAATGATAATCTTGAATCATAATTTTCATTGAGAATAATAGATTGTTCTTAACCGAAATTCATCAAGTATGAAATGTTCATTAAGCTTAGTCATATTTCGAGGACTAATTACAAGAAGAATCTCGACTCGACATTCTTGATATGCTTAAGATAGTCTAATTAATTATGCGACAACGTCTCAAAGATAGAAATGTGAATATAACTTGAGGAATACGTGGTTCAGTCTTCACATACCTTTTGTTGAGGAAATTTTCCCAAAAGCTTTGGTTGATCTTCTCCTTCAAACGGTAGAACGCAATAATGACTGCCATGATGTTCGTTTCTCAACTACATTTTTTATCCTAATCCAAGACTTAAATAATTGTAAACTAGAAAAATAGTTTTGACAACTAAATTTGAAAACCAGATTAAGATAGAAACACTTTTGAATTAGATCGAGCAATGCTCTAACAGTCTTGTTCCCTTTTGACGAATTTTCCAGCTCTGGTGTAGACTTCGTCTAGGGATTCAAGAATGTGTCATGTGAAGGAAAAAATTATCCATGAACCAGAGCATTTCCGAACAGTCTGCATAGGACCTTCTCATGCACTTTGTCAACTGGGGGAGATGCTTCCTTGAAGCGTCTTAGAAAATCTGTGAAACTCTTGTCACTTCCTTGACTGATTTTGCAAATATCATCTAGAACGTCTCACTGTCTGATGTTGAAGGAGTAGTTTTGAATAAATAAAGATTTCAACTCCTAGAATATTGTGATCGAGTTTGATGCAAGGCATCTGAACCATGTCCGAGCATCTTCTTGTAGGCTACTTGGAAAGTCTCTTTCCATTATCCAGGTATTGTCGAGATACAGAGCACCATTTGCTCATAATGAAATATGTGTTCATTCGGGTCTGAATCCCCTTTGAAACTTCTGAAGGTCGGCAAACAAAATTTTTCTAGTAATCGACAATCACAGATATATTTTGATAATGTACTTTTTTTGAATATATAAGTTGGGTCGGCCTTTGATTTTCTACCATCAATTTTATTCTTTCCTCTTGAGCCTTTTTCATTTTATCGATCTTTAAATCTATGGACTCATTAACCCAATCAACAGTGTCAGCTGGTGAAGATTCATAAATTATGTGTTTCGAATTTTGCAGTTGATTAGCTAACGAGTTGTAATTTCTGAGTTCTTGCCTTAGGTCCCTATGTTGTTGACCTGGTGTTTGGTTCAGCATAGATGACTGAGTTGGGAGAGGTGGCATATTTAGGTGCAAATCTGATAATTCCAGCTGCGTAATTTGGTGATATATGATTGGCGTGGCAGCTTGCCGAGTTGGAGATTGTGTCATTTGATTGAATCTCTCATCTAGGGTGCTTATTGATCTCAGAAGGTCTTAGAGCATATCGTCTGAGATTTGTACTACTCGAGATGTAGTTGTTACAATAGGAGTTGGTGGTCTTCGTGGCCTCCTGTGTTTTTCAGGTATCACAGTTGGACCTATTAGAGCATGTTGTGGTTGACCACTTGCCATCACTGTTAAGGTTGAAATTGTTGGCGGTACTACCGTTATCACTTCATGTAGTATGTATGCATATCTTCCTTTAAAAGCATCAAACTATTTCTTGATATTTTCCAGTAGAGTTTTGTTTGAAATCTCCTCCTGATAGTTTTTCCTTGTGGGAAATATGGCATGTTAAACCTGTTTTATTCAGTGATTAGCTACTGTCCATTCCTTTTGATCCCTTTCTTTTGATATTTTTTTTAACATCTATTTGTATTTTCAACATGTTATAATTTAAAGTTGTGTATAGTTTAAGAAACATACTTTTGCTATATATTTTTGTTTCCGCAAAACTCTGCTAGCTTTCTAGCTTGGAATTGGGTTCCACTGTCAGCTACTAGCGTCATAGGTAGTCCAAATCTACAAATTGTGTTCCCAGATGAATTTACTGACATCAGTTTATGTGATTATTACCAGCGCTTTTGCTTCGACCCATTTCGAGAAATAGTTTATGGCGACAAGTAGGTATTTTCTGCCTCCAGGCGCATGTATTTCATCTTTAAAGCTTGAACCTTTATGATATTTTCTCATATAATTTAAAGTAAGCTTTGAGTTTTGAATCTTTTATCGTAGTAAAACGACTCACGATATCCAATGCTCACTTCATGAATGACCAAGAAGTTAACACACTGTGCAAATTTTATGTTGGTGTGTGTATTTTATTTTTATACCTGCAATTTCATGTTCTCACGGTGTTAATTATCACCGTTTGTATTTCTTTCGGCACTAAAGGGTCATATTTCTCTGAAATTTGACTTGAATAGTCATATTGTACTTTCTTCAATTGTTCTGCATCTTCTAATGCTTGCATAGATTGGATGATTTTATTTATTGTTAGTTTGGTATTGCTAGCCATACCTCTGACATTTATCTCACTTCTTTTTGATCTTATATCTTGTGTTTCCAGAAATATCCTTGAGATCTTTCCTTTTCAGCTAGGGATCTTTTCCCTGCATGGTTACTGCAATCTCCTGAGTGTATTTCAGATAGAATTTGTTCACCTTGCTTTTCTGTGACACATTTGAGTAGCATTCCTAGGTATATTTTTATGTACGTGACACCATCTAGGAGTTGGTACTTGATTGCTTTGGTTTTGATCTTCCTTTCCTCTTATGGGTCATCCGATAGTATTTTTGACTCGAGGTAGCTGAAGATACATTGCATACAGGTCCGCTCTAGTTATATTAGGGTCACATTTGAGCTCTGAGTTATTGCACCATTTGTATATGGCTCATTTATGGCTGACCTTTTCAAGATTCTGATCTTTATTGTTCTTTCGCATGCTCTCGGTATTATTAATCCCAGGAAGGCTAATGCATCTGCATGTCTCATCTTGTTCCTTGGTATATTTCTGATACTTACTTTTTCAAAGTTTGATATGAGAGTGTTGATTTTCATTTCGTATTTTTCCATCGAGACATATCTCGTTTCAAATTGACCATCTACCTGCTTTGTCGTCATCTGAGAGTCATTGAATAGTATGAACTCTTTTAGTTGTAGATTATTTGCAGCTAGTATTCCTTGTAATAGCGCTTCATACTCTGCTTGGTTATTCGTTGGGCTGAAATCCAGTGCATATGAGAATTCGATGAAGTTTTTCTCAGGTGTCACTATGACTACTCCGGCTCAATTTTCTGTTTGATGCACCATGAAGGAAATTTTTTCACACTTTAGGTGTGTCTATTGAGGAGTCTTCATAATCTGAAGACTGGGTCCTCAACTGGAAAGTCGTCTAGGAAATCATCTACAACTTGTGCGTTTATGACCTTCTTGTTTTTGCATCCTATTGTGAATTGATTCAGGTGGACTCCCCACTTTGAAATTCTTCCAGTTTTTGGACAAAACATTTTCAATTAGGTATTCTGTGACCACAATTATATTTCATCTCAAGAATTATGTCTTAGTTTTATAAATGAGAAGTAGAAAGAGCTGATCACCTTTTCCAACTATGAGTATATAGACTCAGGTATTGTGAATGATCGTTTGCTGATGAAGTAGATTGGCTTGTCTTTATTGTCTTCCACTCTGAGTAATACTGAACTTACTGGACTTTGAGTGGTTGCAATGCAGACATAGAGATCTTTACCTATGATAGGTGTTGATAGTAAAGGAGGAGGATACAATTAATCTTTAATGTTCTTAAGAGCTACCTAGCATTCTTCATTCCAATTGAAGTTTTTTCTTGAGAAGTAGGTTGAATAACAACCTGCAATTTTCTGACAATATTTAAATGAATCTTTTTAGTGCTTCCAGTTTTCCAGTCAATTTTTGTATCCCCTTCTTGCAAGTTGGAGGTTTCATCTCTAGAATTGCTCTGACTTTTAGTGGGTCAAATTCAATTCCTTTTGTTGTGAACATAAAGCCTAGGAATTTCCCATTTTGGACTCCAAAAACACATTTTGACGTGCTGATCTTCATTTTGGAGCAGGTCCTTTGTGTAATCTTCTGGTTATTTCCTCTTCACAAACATGTCATCTGCATAGCATTATATTGTGCTTCCGATGAGGTCTTTGAACATTTTGTTGACCATTTTCTGATAAGTTGATTCGGAATTCTTTAGACCGAAGGGAATTACTTTAAAAAAATATAGTCCACTATCTGTGATGAATGCAGTATGCTGCTCGTCTTCTAGATTCATTGGTATTTGATTGTACCCTGAGTATCCCTCCTGGAGGATATCCTACTGTGCCCTATGACAGCTTCTACCATTCTATGTATGTATGGCAGAGAGAAACTGTCTTTTAGGCACGCTTTATTTAAGTTTGTAAAGTCTATGCATACTCTTACCTTGTTGTTCTTCTTCATTACGGCCACAATGTTCGATATCCTCCGGATATTTTCATTCTTTTATTATCTTTGCTTCTAACATTATTTGAACGTCTACTTGGACTGCATCATACAGTTTTTATTTTATCTTTATTTTCTTTTGTTTCACTGGCTTGAAGTCTGGTTAATCTTCATAGAATGGCAAGCAATACTTGGATCGATTCCTACCATATCTGACGTTTTCCATGCGAAGAGGTCTGCATTTTTCTTATGGAATCATTGCAAGTTCCTCTTTTCTTTAGCCGTGAGATCATATCCCATGTAAGTTATTTCTGTTTCCTCATCTGGATCCAAATTTGCTTCTTCTAACAATTCAACTAATTTTTCTTTAAATTCCCTACCTGGAAGGCTGACCAGATACTTTTATGCTTCAGGATTTACCGTTAGAGCCTGTTGGTCATACTGCTGGAGTTCCTCTTCGGCTTTCAGTAGCTTTGAAATTTTCCATGTAAACTTTAATTGTTATCTTTTTGATCCTCCATGTGGATCTTCCTACTGGGTGAGAGATAAAACAACTAACTATTCTGACACAACTTGTTTTTCTTCGACCACATATTCACCTTTATTCGTCATGGACTTCAGCTTTTGGTGATATGTTGAGGGTACAGCCTGTGGATCCAATCACTTCCTAGGATGACATTGCATGTGACATGGTGTTGATAACCAGGAAAGCCACATTTGTTTTGATAGGGCCGGCTTCAACCGTGAGAGTAACTTTTATCATATGGTACGTCTTTGAGTCGTTAAATCCCACAGTATATGAGCCATTAATTTTTAGGATATCATCTCGTGTCAGCTTCATCTACTCATCTACTTGAATATAAATCATGTCACATGTGGACCCTTGATCAATCAGGATCTTAAGACAATCTCAGCCGTCTATGATAAGATCAACCACTAGTGCGCCGGATGTGGGAATGTTTCCCCATCTAGGTCCTTTTTAGTGAATCCTATGTCATATAGTGGTAAAAGAAATCCTTCGCAGCTGGGGTGAAGATATGTGACATTTAATTCCAGATACTTCATTGTTCTGTCAAAGGGGTCTTGTATTAGCTTTGTCTCAACCCTTGGTGTCAAAGAGGACTTGCACTGCTAGAGAATTTTCGTTATTCCATTGCTCATGGAGTATGAATTCTGGCATGCGTCATTCTCGTGCCATACTCTCTACGAACCTTATTAAGTTCTTGCAGTTATTGATGAGATACACGTTCATTTCATGATAAGAGCAGTATAATTTTCCCTTCACAACTGACCTCAGCTTCCTGGGTGGTAGAAAGAAAAGTTTATCTTTCATGTATTGAACTATTACCTCAGGTGTGGCACTCATCTTTAAAAAGTTCCTTGACTCATCTTTCCATTTCAGCTCAGACTCTTCTCTGAAGATTTTTTCTTTGATTGTTGGTTTGGGGACCTGGGTGAGAGAGCTCTCTTTTCTCCTGAGGTATGTCTAGTTATCTTATGATTTGAACTAGGAAAGTTCCAGTTATCTTTGAAAACGCGTGGGTACCAAAATACACCACTAACTTTTTTGTCGGCAATCTGTATGGACAAACTTAAACACAATTTCGAGAGTTCAACTTAATGAATCTCAATCAAGGAATAATATTTAGAGTTATATATTTTTCTCTCACAATCAGAAATTTTATAGAGGCTAGTTCGTGAACCTGATTTACGTGTGAGAATACTTAGGTGATTCCAAAGATCAATTTTCCAAGTAATCAATCAAGTCGTATCCAACAAACAAGGTTGGACGTATCTACTTAAATTGATTAACGCACAACATGTGATATTTAAATTATAAAGATAAACTATATAATGCAGGAAAAAAAATAACACAGACACCGGAAATTTTGTTAACGAGGAAACCGCAAATGCAGCAAAACCTCGGGACCTAGTCCAGATTGAACACCAAATTATATTAAGTCGCTACAGACACTAGCCTACTACCAATTAACTTCAGACTGGAATGTAATTGAGACCAAATTAAACCATCACAACAATTCTGTTACATTCGTGTTCCTTATGCCTCTTGAATCCCAGCAGGACTCTGCACAATTGATTCCCTTAGCTGACATACTAACTAAGAGTTGCTTCAACTCAATTGAAGACTTTAAACCAATCTGCCTCCCACAGATAAGCCTATATATGTGATTTCCTTTTTGATCAAAGATGAAGATGATGGAAATCGATAGCAATAGATAAAGTCTAGCTAACCTCAAATTCCGGACTTATGCAACCCGAAGTGCAACCTAGATTATTATTCACCTCATAAGTATTAAACTTGTGGAATCAACAAAGTATGAGACGAAGAGAACTTGGAATATTACTATCTATCTTAATAAAGTGAACAACTCAACAATCAATCAAGATCAGGATACTCGAGCTATCAGATAAATAATAATTGGATTGGGCTTCACGAATCCCTATGAAGTCTTTGTAGTCGCTTATATAGTCATTCAAAGATCCCAGTTGTTTGAGGTTCTCCTTATATAGTCATTCAAAGCATATGTTGCTTTAGGTTTAAGCTAAGATAGCTTTGGAACCAAGAAAACAATATCCACCGTTAGATGAATCTTTGAATCTGATTTACATAATCAAGATATACACTTTGGTTAGAGTGAACCGCAATCGAACAGTGTACAAGACCACGCTCATGAATGGTTATCCAGAGAGAGACAACTAAACTATAAGCTTGATCATTTTCCTAAACACTTAAGACTTAACTCGAGTGTTTTAATAATGTGATCAAATATTTCTATGGTGTTTTAATAAATATATATTATTTAAATGCTAATTTTCTCGGAGAAATAATTATGTGCATATGAATTTAATGGACATGGTAAGTAGGCGTACAAGGTACAAGTACTTAACCTGTTCATGAACAGTTATGTCCTGGTACGTGTACCGGTATGTATACTTTATTACATAACCGAGTTCCAGAGTTCACAAAACTTTTTCAGTACGTTTACCGGTATATAAACCATTTAAACATAACCGAGTTCCGGAGTTAACACATAAATTTTTCGGTATGCATACTGGTATGGATACCATTCAAACATAACCAAGTTCCAGAGTTCACAGAAATTTTCGGGTACGTGTACCGGTATGGATACCAAACCAGTTCCGTGACCAACATTTATTTTCTAGTATGCGCACTGGTTTGCGTACCGATCTGGATTCATGAGTTCACAGACTTTTAAAGGTGTGCATACTAATCGTCGCACCAAAAATATGTTTGTTGACATATAGCTACTCCGCTACGTGTAATGAGTACATGTATTACAGATTCAGACTTATAACAGTTTTCCAAGTTTGTAAGATTGATATATACATTATCTTGTATCCGAATTTATAGTAGTTTTATATTATTCTTTAAATCGATTCAAAACATTCCCAAATAACATCAATGATACATATCACTGTTTCAGGCTATTTTCGAATGATAATCTTGAATCATAATTTTCATTGAGAACAATAGATTGTTCTTAACCGAAATTCATCAAGTATGAAATGTTCATTAAGCTTAGTCATATTTCGAGGACTAATTACAAGAACAATCTCGACTCGAAATTCTTGATATTCTTAAGATAGTCTAATTAGTTATGTGACAACGTCTCAAAGATAGAAATGTGAATATAACTTGAGAAATAGGTGGTTCAGTCTTCACTTACCTTTTGTTGAGGAAATTCTTTAAAAGCTTCGGTTGATCTTCTCCTTCAAACGGTAGAACGCAATAATGACTGCCGTGATGTTCGTTTCTCAACTACATCTTTTATCCTAATCCGAGACTTAAATAATTGTAGACTAGAAATCAATATATAGTTTTGACAACTAAATTTGAAAACAAGACTAAGATAGCAACACTTTTGAATTCGATCGGGCAATGCTCTAACAGTCTTGTTCCCTTCTGAAGAATTTGCCAGTGCTGGTGTAGACTTCGTCTAGGGATTCAAGAATTTGTCATGTGAAGGAATCTCAAAATTATCCATGAACCAGAGCGTTTCTGAACAGTATGCATAGGACCTTCTCATGCACTTTGTCAACTGGGGCAGCTGCTTCCTTGAAGCGTCTTAGAAAATCTATGAAACTCTTGTCACTTCCTTGACTGATTTTGCAAATATCATCTAGAACGTCTCATTGTTTGATGTTGAAGGAGTAGTTTTGAAAAAATAAAGATATCAATTCCTTGAATATTGTGATCGAGTTTGATGCAAGGCATCTGAACCATGTCAGAGCATCTTCTTGTAGGCTACTTGGAAAGTATCTTTCCATTATCCAGGTATTGTCGAGATATAGAACACCATTTGCTCATAATGAAATATGTGTTCATTCGGGTCTGAATCCCCTTTGGAACTTCTGAAGGTCGGCAAACAAAATTTTCTAGTAATCGACAATCACAGATCTCTTTTGATAATGGACTTTCTTTGAACATATAAGTTGGGTCGGCCTTTGATTTTCTACCATCAATTTTATTCTTTTTCTCTTGAGCTTTTTTCATTTTATCGATCTTTAAATCTATGGACTCATTAACCCAATCAACAATGACAGCTGGTGAAGATTCAGAAATTATGTGTTTCGAATTTTGCAGTTGATTAGCTAACGAGTTGTAATTTCTGAGTTCTTGCCTTAGGTCCCTATGTTGTTGACCCGGTGTTTGGTTCAGCATAGATGACTGACTTGGGAGAGGTGGAATATTTAGGTGCAAATTTGATAATTCCATCTGCGTAATTTGGTGATATATGATTGGCGTGGCAGCTTGCCAAGTTGGAGATTGTGTCATTTGATTGACTTTCTTATCTAGGGTGCTTATTGACCTCAGAAGGTCTTAGAGCGTATCGTCTGAGATTTGTACTACTGGAGATGTAGTTGTTACAGTAGGAGTTGGTGGTCTTCGTGGCCTCCTGTGTTGTTCAGGTATCACAGTTGGACCTATTAGAGCATGTTGTGGTTGACCACTTTCTATCACTTTTATGGTTGAAATTGTTGGCGGTACTAACGTTATCACTTCATGTAGTATGTCTGCCTATCTTCCTTTAGAAGCATCAAACTATTTCTTGATATTTTCCAGTAGAGTTTTGTTTGAAATCTCCTCCTGATAGTTTTTCCTTGTGGGAAATATGGCATGTTAAACCTGTTTTATTCAGTGATTAGCTACTGTCCATTCCTTTTGATCCCTTTCTTTTGATATTTTTTTAACATCTATTTGTATTTTCAACATGTTATAATTTAAAGTTGTGTATAGTTTAAGAAACATACTTTTTCTATATATTTTTGTTTCCGCAAAACTCTGCTAGCTTTCTAGCTTGGAATTGGGTTTCACTATCAGCTACTAGCGTCATAGGTAGTCCAAATCTACAAATTGTGTTCCCGGATGAATTTACTGACATCAGTTTATGTGATTGTTACCAGCGCTTTTACTTCGACCCATTTCGAGAAATAGTCTATGGCGACAAGTAGGTATTTTCTGCCTCCAGACGCATGTATTTCATCTTTAAAGCTTGAACCTTTATGATATTTTCTTATATACTCTTAAGTAAGCTTTGAGTTTTGAATCTTTTATCGTAGTAAACGACTCATGATATCCAATGTGCACTTCATGAATGACCAAGAAGTTAACACACTGTGAAAATTTTATGTTGGTGCGTGTATTTTATTTTTATACCTGCAATTTCATGTTCTCACGGTGTTAATTATCACTGTTTGTATCTCTTTCGGCACTAAAGGGTCATTTTTCTCTGAAATTTGACTTGAATAGTCATATTGTACTCTCTTCAATTGTTCTGTATCTTCTAATGCTTGTATAGATTGGATGATTTTATTTATTTTTAGTTTGGTATTGATAGCCATACCTCTGACATTTATCTCACTTCTTTTTGATCTTCTCAGCTGCTTATATCATGTGTTGCCAGAAATAGCCTTGCGATCTTTCCTTTTCAGCTGGGGATCTTTTTCCTGCATGGTTACCGCAATATCCTGAGTGTATTTCAGATAGGATTTTTTCTCCTTGCTTTTCCGTGACACATTTTAGTAGCAGTCCTAGGTATATTTTTCTTTACGTGACACCATCTAGGAGTTGGTACTTGATTGCTTTGGTTTTGATCTTCCTTTCCTCTTATGGGTCATCCGGTAGTATTTTTGACTCGAGGTAGCTGAAGATACCTTGCATCCAGGTCCGCTCTAGTTATGTTAGGGTCACGTTTGAGCTCTAAGTTATTGCACCATTTGTATATGGCTCATTTATGGCCGACCTTTCCAAGATTCTGATCTTTATTGTTCTTTCTCATGCTCTCGGTATTATTAATCCCAGGAAGGCTAATGGATCTGCATGTCTCATCTTGTTCCTTGGTATCTTTCTGATACTTACTTTTTCAAAGTTTGATATGAGAGTGTTGAATTTCATTTCATATTTTTCCATCGAGACATATCTCGTTTCAAATTGACCGTCCACCTGCTTTGTCGTCATCTGAGAGTCACTGAATAATATGAACTCTTTTAGCTGTAGATTTTTTGCATCTAGTATTCCTTGTAATAACGCTTCATACTCTGCTTGGTTATTCGTTGGGCTGAAAGCCAGTGCATATGAGAATTCGATGAAGTTTTTCTCAGGTGTCACTTTGACTACTCCGGCTCCATTTTCTGTTTGATGCACTATCAACGAAATTTTTTCACACTTTAGGTGTGTCTATTGAGGAGTCTTCATAATCTAGTATTTCCTCAGGTTCTGGATGCACTTCTCGCTGATTTTCACTGAATATTAGATTGAAGTCCGGTTCCTCAAATGGAAAGTCGGCTAGGAAATCAGCTACAACTGGTGCGTTTATGGCCTTCTTGTTTTTGCATACCATTGTGAATTGATTCAGGTGGAATCCCTACTTTGAAATTCTTCCTGTTTTTGGACAAAACATTTTCAAATAGGTACTCTGTGACCACAATTATCTTTCAGCTCAAGAATTATGTCTTAGTTTTATAGATGAGAAGTAGAAAGAGAAGATCACATTTTCCAACTATGAGTATATAGACTCAGGTATTGTAAGTGACCGTTTGCTGATGAAGTAGATTGACTTGTCTTTATTATCTTCCACTCTGAGTAATACTGCACTTACTGGACTTTGAGTGGTTGCAATGCATACATAGAGATCTTTACCTCTGATAGGTGTTGATAAGAAAGGAGGAGGAGACAAGTAATCTTTAATGTTGTCAAGAGATACCTGGTATTCTTCATTCCAATTGAAGTTTTGTTGCTTGAGAAGTAGGTTGAATAGCAGCATGCATGAATCTTTTTAGTGTTGTCAGTTTTTTCCAGTCAATTATTGTATCCTCTTCTTGCAAGTTGGAGATTCCATCTCCAGAATTGCTCTGACTTTTAGCAGGTCAATTTCAATTCCTTTTGTTGTGAGAATAAAGCCTAGGAATTTCCCACTTTGGACTCCAAAAAATACATTTTGAAGTGTTGATCTTCATTTTGGAGCAGGTCCTTTGTGTAATCTTCTGGTTTTTTCCTCTTCACAAACATGTCATCTACATAGCATTATATTGTGCTTCCGATGAGGTCTTTAAACATTTTGTTGACCAGTTTCTGGTAAGTTGATTCTGCATTCTTTAGACCGAAGGACATTACTTTAAAAAAATATAGTCCACTATTTGTGATGAATGTAGTATGTTCCTCGTCTTCTAGATTCATTGGTATTTGATTGTACCCTAAGTATCCGTCCTGGAGGATATCCTACCGTACCCTAGGATAGCTTCTACCATTCTGTCTATGTATGGCAGAGGGAAACTGTCTTTTGGGCACGCTTTATTTAAGTTTGTAAAGTCTATGCATACTCTTACCTTGATGTTCTTCTACGGCCACAATGTTCGATATCCAGTCTGAATACTTGCATTCTTTTATTATCTTTGCTTCTAAAATTATTTCAACGTCTACTTGGACTGCATCATACAATTTTTCTTTTATCTTTATTTTCTTGTGTTTCGCTGGATTGAAGTCTGGTTAATCTTCATAGAATGGCAAGCAATACTTGGATCGATTCCTACCATATCTGACGTTTTCCATGTGAAGAGGTTTGCATTTTTCTTATGGAATCATCGCAAGTCCCTCTTTTCTTCAGCCGTGAGATCATATCCCATGTAAGTTATTTCTGGTTCCTCATCTGAATCCAAATTTACTTCTTCTAACAATTCAACTATTTTTTCTTTAAATTCCTTACCTGGCAGGCCGACCACAGAATTTTCGTTATTCCCTTCCCTTGGAGTATGAATTCTGGCATGCGTCATTCTCGTGCCATACTTTCTACGAACCTTATTAAGTTCTTGCAGTTATTGGTGAGATACACGTTCATTTCATGATAAGAGCAGTATAATTTTCCCTTCACAACTGACCTCAGCTTCCTGGGTGGTAGAAAGAACGGTTTATCTTTCATGTATTGAACTATTACCTCAGGTGTGGCACTCATCTTTAAAAAGTTCCTTGACTCATCTTTCCATTTCAGCTCAGACTCTTCTCTGAAGCTTTTCTTCTTTGATTGTTGGTTTGGGGACCTGGGTGAGAGAGCTCTCTTTTCTCCTGAGGTATGTCTAGTTATCTTATGATTTGAACTAGGAAAGTTCCAGTTATCTTTGAAAACGCGTGGGTACCAAAATACACCACTAACTTTTTTGTCGGCAATCTGTATGGACAAACTTAAACACAATTTCGAGAGTTCAACTTAATGAATCTCAATCAAGGAATAATATTTAGAGTTATATATTTTTCTCTCACAATCAGAAATTTTATAGAGGCTAGTTCGTGAACCTGATTTACGTGTGAGAATACTTAGGTGATTCCAAAGATCAATTTTCCAAGTAATCAATCAAGTCGTATCCAACAAACAAGGTTGGACGTATCTACTTAAATTGATTAACGCACAACATGTGATATTTAAATTATAAAGATAAACTATATAATGCAGGAAAAAAAATAACACAGACACCGGAAATTTTGTTAACGAGGAAACCGCAAATGCAGCAAAACCTCGGGACCTAGTCCAGATTGAACACCAAACTGTATTAAGTCGCTACAGACACTAGCCTACTACCAATTAACTTCGGACTGGAATGTAGCTGAGACCAAATTAAACCCTCCCTGTAATTCAGTTACATTCACGTTCCTTACGCCTCTTGAATCCCATCAAGACTTTGCGCAATTGATTCCCTTAGCTGACACACCAACTAAGAGTTGATTCAACTCAATTGAATACTTTAAACCAATCTTCCTCCCACGGATAATCCTATATATGTGATTTCATTTTTGATCAAAGGTCAAGGTGATGGAAATCGATAGCAATAGACAAAGTCTAGCTAACCTCAAAATCCAGACTTATGCAACCCGAAGTGCAGCCTAGATTATTATTCACCTCACAAGTATTAAACTTGTGGAATCAACAAAGTCTGAGACGAAGAGAAATTGGAAGATTACTATATATCTTGATAAAGTGAACATCTCAATAATCAATCAAGATCAGGATACTCGAGCTATCATATAAATAATAACTGGACCGGGCTTCACAAATCCCTATGAAGTCTTTGTAGTCGCTTATATTGTCATTCAAAGATCCCAGTTGTTTAAGGTTCCGCTTTGTTTGAGGGTGAAAACAGTTTCTGCTGGTTTCAATAATTTCATGTATTGTGGGTGAGAAACGAGCTTAAACCCTAAACAATGTACTACAATGGAGTACTTTAGATTCGAGAGATCAATCTGTACAAATCTGGCCTAAACCAAGAAATGGACGTTCCATACTTACTTCGATCACAAAGTGAAGGAGAAGGGTTAGTTATGGGGAGGGAAGCGAAGAGAGTGTTGAGACCAGAATAGTTGATTCTGGAAGAGTAGTTATTTGACTTGTATCATAAAGTGAAAGATAACAGATGGGAAAGCTAACAAGTGATTTCTGAGTGTTGTATGCTCCTGAACAAAACTTGTCCTTTGGTGGAAATAGGTAAGACTTATTTATACAAGTCCAAGTAAAACGTATTCTGGTCTCGTAAGAAATAGAAACAGATGAGTAAATGGGAGGAGGTGGTAACCGGTAACGCCTGTAATTGATGTTCCATAATGAAGGAAAGCGTTTCACTATTACTCCTTGTATTTACTAACCGCCTCATTCTTATGACACTGTCTTGTAACGGGCGTAGTGTACGCCGCACGCTGTAAACCTCCAAACCAATACCCCAATGAGCATCCCCCAGTTTTTGACATGTGTTGATGTGTCAAGTGTTTCCGTGGAAAACGTGTATCATGTTGCTGTTGTTTGGAAAGTTGAGCTTGGGAGACTTGCCGGCTCGGTGGTGACCCTCGACGGTCGAGATTTTGTATCTTGAGAGGAAGGGTAGCCGTTGATTATTGCAACCTTTCGTTTGGTAGCCAGCGGCATGAAAGTATCGCCGGCGTGGCTTTGACATAGTTTAGGTATGGCCAAGCTAGGATTTTGGCATAGTTTAGGCGCGGCAAAAATTAGGGCTTGGTGTTGGGCCAAAGGTTGCCACGCGTTAGCAGGCGACCTTGGACGGCTAAGATCTGTATCTCATATGGAAGGATGGCCGTTGATTGTTGCAACCCTTCGTTTTGGCAGCCATTGGCACGAAGGAAAGGCTGGCATAGTTTTGGCACAACGATGCGTCTGGCATGCCTTGGCGTTGAGATGTGGCTGGCACGGCATGCCATTGGCACATGTGGAATGGTTGGCATGCCTTGACGCGGAGATGTGGCTGGCACGGCATGACATTGGCACATGCGGCATGGTTGGCAAGCCTTGGCGCGGAGATGTGGCTGGCATGGCATGCCATTGGCACATGCGGCGTGGTTGGCATGCCTTGGTGTGGAAGGTTGCACGGAATGCCATTGGCACATGTGGTGCGGCTGACATGGTTGGCACGCCTTGGGTGGCGAACTTGAATGGTTGAAATCCGCATCTCAGATGGAAGGGTGGCCGTTGATTGTTGCAACCCCTCGTTTGGCAGCCGGCGACATGGTTTAGGGCCGGCATGGCTTTGGCATAGTGGAGGCGCGACCAAAATTAGGGTTTGGTGCAAACCATGATGTTTGGCATTGAGCCGCAAGTTTCCATATGTTGCGAACTTGGACGGCTGAGATATGCATCTCAGATGGAAGGGTGGCCGTTGATTGTTGCAACCCTTCGTTTGGCAGCCAGCGACATGGTTTAGGGCTGGCATGGCTTTGGCATAGTGGAGGCGCGGCCAAAATTAGGGTTTGGTGCAAACCGTGGTGTTTGGCCTTGGGCCGCAAGTTGCCATGCGTTTGGTGGCGAACTTGGAAGGCTGAGATCTGCATCTCAGATGGAAGGGTGGTCGTTGATTGTTGCAACCCTTCGTTTGGAAGCCAGCGGCATGGTTTAAGGCCGACATGGCTTTGGCATGGTGTTGGCGCGACCAAAATTAGGGTTTGCAAAAACCATGATGTTTGGCTTTGGGCCGCAAGTTGCCATGGCTGAGATCTGCATCTCAGATGGAAGGGTGGTCGTTGATTGTTGCAACATTTCGTTTTGGTAGCCAGCGGCATGTGGTAGGGCCGGCATGGCTTTGGCATGGAGACGTGGCTGGCATGGTTTTCCATTGGCACGATGGTGCGGCTGGCATGGATGGCATGGTTTGCCATTGGCACGATAGTGCGGCTGGCATGGCTGGCATGCCTTGGCGCGGAGACGTGGCTGGCATGGTTTGTCATTGGCACGGTGGTGCGGCTGGCATGGGTGGCATGCCTTGGCGCGGAGACGTGGCTGGCATGGTTTGCCATTGGCACGGTGGTGCGGCTGGCATGGTTGGCATGCCTTGGCGCGGAGACGTGGCTGGCATGGTTTGCCATTGGCACGGTGGTGCGGCTGGCATGGTTGGCATGCCTTGGCGCGGAGACGTGGCTGGCATGATTTTCTATTGGCACGGTGGTGCGGCTGGCATGGTTTGCATGCCTTGGCGCGGAAACGTGGCTGGCATGGTTTGTCATTGGCACAGTGGTGTGGCTGGCATGGTTGGCATGCCTTGGCGCGGAGACGTGGCTGGCATGGTTTGCCATTGACACGGTGGTGCGGCTGGCATGGTTGGCATGCCTTGGCGCAGAGACATGGAAGGCATGGTTTTCCATTGGCACGGTGGTGTGAGAATTAGGGTTTGGTATATACGAAGGTGATGTCGGTCAATACTAAGGGTTCTTCCGTGGAACATGACATATGTATATAAAAAAAAGGTACCCTGGTAATTCTTACGTAGGCATGTTGATTGATTCAATAAATGCACTAGAGGTCGCAGTGACGTCATGTCAAATGTACGGATTTACGATTTTAACCTTAAGCTAAAAACCACCATCAACATTAAGTCCCCTGCTTAGCTCGGAACAGGAGCATTGTTGCGAGGTAAGCATAAGATGGTGACAGGCGAGGACAAAATCGAAATGACAAGTCGTGAAAAGATGGTCAAGAAGACCCGGCTAACCTTTTTTAAGAGGTAAGGAGAGTTCGTGATTCTCGTGTCGGTGGCCTTGCATAAATTCCACTCGTGGTGTTGCTGGCTAGACCGTGAAATGATAGAGGCGGTTGCTAGTTGAGATGCAGACTGTCGGCTTGGCTTGCTCACGCGTTATCTTGGTTGGGCTAGAGAACGCGGAGGTGCTAGCTTAGTGAGTTGCTGGCGTTGGTGCGGCTTGGAATGGATCCGCGGGCATTGTGCGGCTTGGAATGGGAGCCGCAGGAATCATATTGGCTTGGAATGAAGCCGTTAGTGTTGGTCGGCTTGCAATGGAGCCGTTAGCGTAAGCTTGGCGTGGGCACTAGATTAGGCTCTGACGTTGGTTGTGCATGGGCGTTGGCTGGGCGTGGACGTTGGCTCGGCGTGGACGTTCGCTCGTTGTGGACGTCGGCTGGGCGTGGATGTTGGCTCGGAGTGGACGTCGGCTGTGGACGTTGGCTTGGCGCTGGCGTGGTGCGGACTCTTGGCACGGGGCTAACTCGGCATGGTGTGGTATGGCGCGGACTGTTAGGGCATCGTGAGGCAAGGCATGGCGCGGACTATTGGGCATCGTGAGACTTGTTCTTGCGAGCCCGATTGCCTTTTCTCATTCGTATCTCAAATAGGGAATCCTTTCCTTATTCAAATTCCAAAAAGTGTCACTCTTATAAAAGGGGTTGCTCTCCTTTTTATTTTGCGCCTTTGTTCTCACGTCTTTGTGCTAGCGGCAGAGTGGTAGCAATAAAACGAGCAAGAATTCCAGGTATGTACTCCAGCGTTTCTTTTTCGATCTCTCCCTTTTTTTTTGTGAACCCTAGTTATAGGTGTACCTTTCATGAACTTGTAGAAATATCGTTTTCCTGCATCGGTGTAAACCCTAGCCGTAGGTATACTTTCCATGAATTTGTAGAAATATTTTGGTGCGAATTTCGCAGTAATGTTGGCCACCTCAATTATTACGCAAATTATGCATGCATGGGTAGGTGACTGCCGCCAATTCCTTCCACATGAAATCCTAGTTTTCAGGATTTCCTCCTTTCCCTTGGTGTGGCCGTGCGCATAGTTTCTATGGTGGGGGCGCATCCTCTTAGCCAAGTGCGTACTTTCCACTGTAAGGTGCAGCTTTGATAAGGGGCGTGTCTTCTGTTGCGGCGTAGGGTTTTCCAGTCTCCATCTCCTCGGCCATGCGCGTTATGACTTGTAAAAAATCGGCTCGTGCCCAAAATGGATTCTCTGTTGTCGATAAAATAGTTTTCATGCACTTTGTAGTAACTCTTCCTCGTTTTGTTCCAGAGTAGTTATCTTGATAGTGGAAGCAGTGCAAGAAATTTTGTTAGGATGTCACTTGAGAATACCCATGCCGCAGTTTTGAAGAACCTTGGTAACTCTAAGCCAAATACGGATGATGAATTTTTTACGACGTCCACCACAACTAGGAGAAATCATTCTAAGTTCGTGCCTGTCCTTCTGACTGGTTCAGAGGGTGAAGTAAGCACCTGGTCGGTTCGACCGGGTTGCGTAACACGTTTTTGATTTCAAAGGCAAGAATATCCTGGTTCTTCCATTGACTTCAGAATCTTCCAGAGTCCGTTGCGTTCTTTCGACAGGTGGATGGAATTCATGATAAGTCAAGACTGCGTAAGAGCCAATTTGACCAAAGCGCAAATCATTGGTGTTGTCACAGCTTCTGTAGTACTTCAAATTAGGAAATATATCCCGAGTTTAGTTGATTTCATCTCCCGATGGTGTCCAGATACTCACACGGCTATATGCAGATGGGGTGAGATGACTGTCTCTTTGAAAAGTGTGGCCGTCTTGCTGAATCTTCCCATAACAGGGAATCTTGATATTACTTTGTCTGAAGATGAAGAACAAATGCACGCTGCTATTGTTCCAAAGTCAAAAGGTTTTGTTCGGAAAGAAAACGAGGCGAGGTGTTTCTATAGATGGTGGGTGTCTCAATGGTTCCCAGATGAGTTGGTCAAACCAAAAGAATAGTGTGCTTCACGTCATTGCATTCTTGGTTCTTTGGTTATCTAGGGACATTTTTGATGACGGCTCTAGTAAGAAAGAAATAAGACAGGGTCTTATCAAGTTCGCCATCAGGTTAGCAAAAGGTGTTGTTCTCCCCATTGTCAGCTTGTTTCTCGGTTCTCTGTACACACACTTGGATCACCTGGTTGCGGACATGCGTGCTTCAAATGCTTACATGAAAGTGGACTCGTACATCCACATTGCTTTTCTCCAGGTGTGGTTATGGGAGCATTTTGAGAAGTATGCTCCCAAACCGATGGTTTCGCTTCCTGAGTCTTGGGGTGGTTTTAGGATACTTCGCTGGGTGAACAGGCGCCCAAGATCCGGATCGAGTCTGGTCAACTTCCTCGACAACTCCCACACAATCAACTTTCGTCTGCGGGCCCCGGTGCATGCCTCCATAGTTCGAATGAACACTTTTTCTTCTGTTCCGAACACATCTTTGCTTTCTGAAAAGTATACGGGCGTTGGGGAGGTTGTGTTCATGCGAAGTTGCACGCCTGGTTATGACCGTCTTTCTTTCGAGGATCTTGCCAGGCATTTTCTTACAACATTGACAGGGCGGCTCGGCATATGGGATTTTACCAAGGGGTCCCTCTCTCTCGTCAGTCGGTTGTTCCAGAAAACTTGTTGCCAGCTGCTCTTGATGTTAGTGCTCTTGCGCCGGGTATAAGTCTTCCCTTCTTGCTCTCAGGACGAAATCCGACAACAACTTCCACGTATAACATATTTTGGCAGGACGAGCTCCTTTCCATTCATGGATTCGCGAATGATGTAGTGAAGAATACCTGTGGTAAGCCTTCTGCTGCAATTTTAGCAAAACATCCATTGTTAAGGGATCTCTTCTCGCCCAAACATAAGTCTCCTAACACGGACACGGACAGTCCCCAAAAGAAGGAGCGAAGGTCGAAAAGTCGTGCAGGTGGCTTTCAGTCGGATCCAACGGCTCACGTGACCTTCAACTCTTCCAATGTTCGGGTATGTATTCTTTTTCTTGCCCGCTCAGTCGGATTGCATTATTCTTTCGTTATTGAAGATCTTTCCTTATTTCTTAATCTGGGTGTGAACGCCTTTGCCCGGCTTGCACATAGTCAGAAGACGGCGGATCTCGTAGCAGATGGTGGAAATGCTGAGCCTTATTGCGGTGAAGAAGAGCCTGAAAATGAGGAAAGCTAGGAATCTAGTGAAGATGAAAATAGCTCTTCCAACAGCAGTGCTGAGTCTTCTTCTAGTCGGCTTGAAAGTGAATCAGTGAGTCTTCCATGCATTTCTATTCTTCCCTTCTTTCTCCTCTTTTGGAAAATATCTAATCAGTGACATCGTAGGGGGAAGCCGTTTCTGAAGATGGCCCTGAGACAGAGACTTGTGAAGATACAACTTTGTCTCCAACCGTGGCAGCCGCACCTGGTGACCTTCAAACGGGGGTTGATCGAGATGAAGGTGTTGTTGCGACTCAAAAAATGGAGAGTACTCCAGTGGCCGCTGGCGCAATTGTAGTTAGGAATCCTTTGCCGGTTGTTGATTCAGTTGCAGGCGTCGTCTTTACTCCTCCATACCTGGTTCCTTATTCAGATCATGTGTTGATCGGGGCTTCAGCGTGCCAGCCAAATACGAGACGTTATATACCAAGATATGGGAAAGGTATGGACACATCGCCACAACCAAAAAGGTCACTAGCCGGTTTGCTGGTCAAGCGTGTGGAGGAAGCTTTATCTTCGATTGACGACATGTGCAAAGTGACTGGCCATACCGTTTCTGAGGACGTGGTCTCAAGCTGGAAGTTCCACCGTGATGTGTGCGTAGACCACGGTTTCAACGTTCCCTGGTTTGTTGAAGGTTTCTCTGAGATCGAAATGTTGCAGATTACGGCAGTTGAAGGCCCTTTCGTGGATGAGGTCGCACAGCAGGAGGCAGAGATCAAGAGGTTGTCCAGGGAGCTGAAGCTGAAACGAGCGGCTCTCGAAAGCACGAAGGAGGCTTTCTTTAAGAGGAGCAAGCCATTACTAGATGATTTTCCTTGAATGTACTCATGTCTTCTGAACTTCTTTATTTAGGTTTTTTTTTAAAGGCAAAAAAAATGCTTAGTTTATGGTTTGATTTTTTCTAGTTTTGAATTGGTAGATAATTGTTACCTATGAGGGTTTTGGATTATTCTTTAGGGATGAATTGTTTCTGGAATAATGTTGTTTTTGGTTTGCGATTACAAGTAGCATAAATACTCCAGGAGAGTCATGGGATTGTGAATGTTGCGTGCTAGTAGAGGGCGTGGGATGAAACGTTGCATAGCTATCGGTTCTTACCATTCTTGTGAAAACTTGAAGTAATAGACCATGTATCTTGTCTAGCAAGACTTACTCGGTTTTTCTTTTGGATCTCTTAACGAAAAATGGATCTTCGTGCTAGTCTGAGTTTTGTGGGAAGCGCCGCCGTGATTATGAAAAAGTCCCCGGTCGTCCCTGAGTCATTTGATAATCGAGTCGTCGATCCCTGAGCACCTCGTTTTCTTTTACCATCTTGGAAGTCCCCAGTCATCCCTTGTCGTGTCATGATTGGTAACTGGGCCACCTGGTAACTGAGTCGTTGATCCCTTGTCGGATCATTTGTCTCTATCGTCCCGAGACCTGAGTCGAATGATGAGATCAAGAATTGAAAATTGACAGTGTAACTGAGAGATCAATCTCCCACTGTGGTTGCCAATTTTTTGAGGGTGAAAACAGTTTCTGCTGGTTTCGGTAATTTCGTGTATTGTGGGTGAGAAACGAGCTTAAACCCTAAACAATGTACTGCAAGGGAGTACTTTAGATTCGAGAGATCAATCTGTACAAATCTGGCCTAAACCAATAAATGGTCGTTCCAGACTTGCTTCGATCACAAAGTGAAGGAGAAGGGTTGGTTTTGGGGAGGGAAGCGAAGAGTGTGTTGAGACCAGAATAGTTGATTCTGGAAGAGTAGTTGTTTGACTTGTATCAGAAAGTGAAATCTAACAAATGGGAAAGCTAACAAGTGATTTCTGAGTGTTGTATGCTCCTGAACAAAACTTTTCCTTTGGTGGAAATAGGTAAGACTTATTTATACAAGTCCAAGTAAAACGTATTCTGGTCTCGTAAGAAATAGAAACAGATGAGTAAATGGGAGGAGGTGGTAACCGGTAACGCCTGTAATTGATGTTCCATAATGAAGGAAAGCGTTTCACTATTACTCCTTGTATTTACTAACCGCCTCATTCTTATGACACTGTCTTGTAACGGGCGTAGTGTACGTCGCACGCTGTAAACCGCCAAACCAATACCCCAATGAGCATCCCACAGTTTGTGACATGTGTTGATGTCTTAAGTGTTTTCGTGGAAAACGTGTAGCATGTTGCTGTTATTTGGCAAGTTGAGCTTGGGAGACTTGCCGGCTCGGTGGTGACCCTCGACGGTCGAGATTTTGTATCTTGAGAGGAAGGGTAGCCGTTGATTATTGTAACCTTTCGTTTGGTATCCAGCGACATGAAAGTATGACCGACGTGGCTTTGACATAGTTTAGGTGTGGAAAAGCTAGGATTTTGGCATAGTTTAGGCGCGGCCAAAATTAGGGATTGGAGTTGGGCCAAAGGTTGCCACGCGTTAGATGGCGACCTTGGACGGCTAAAATCTGTATCTCAGATGGAAGGATGGCCGTTGATTGTTGAAACCCTTCGTTTTGGCATCCAGTGGCACGAAGGAAAGGCTGGCATAGTTTTGGCACAACGGTGCGGCTGGTATGGTTGGCATGCCTTGGCGTTGAGATGTGGCTGGCACGGCATGCCATTGGCACATGTGGCATGCTTGGCATGCCTTGACGCGGAGATGTGGCTGGCACGGCATGACATTGGCACATGCGTCATGGTTGGCATGCCTTGGCGCGGAGATGTGGCTGGCATGGCATGTCATTGGCACATGCGGCATGGTTGGCAGGCCTTGGTGTGGAAGGTTGCACGACATGCCATTGGCACATGTGGTGCGGCTGGCATGGTTGGCACGCCTTGGGTGGCGAACTTGGACGGCTGAGATCCGCATCTCATATGGAAGGGTGGTCGTTGATTGTTGCAACCCATCGTTTGGAAGCCGGCGACATGGTTTAGGGCCGACATGGCTTTGGCATAGTGGAGGGCGGCCAAAATTTGGGTTTGGTGCAAACCGTGATGTTTGGCCTTGGGCCGCAAGTTTCCATGCGTTTGGTGGCGAACTTGGACGGCCGAGATCTTCATCTCAGATGGAAGGGTGGCTGTTTATTGTTGCAACCCTTCGTTTGGCAGACAGCGACATGGTTTAAGGCCGGCATGGCTTTGGCATAGTGGAGGCGCGGCCAAAATTAGGGTTTGATGCAAACCGTGATGTTTGGCCTTGGGCCGCAAGTTGCCATGCGTTTGGTGGCGAACTTGGACGGCTGAGATCTGCATCTCAGATGGAAGGATGGCCGTTGATTGTTGCGACCCTTCGTTTGGCAGCCATCAGCACGGTTTAAGGCCGGCATGGCTTTGGCATAGTGTAGGCGCGGCCAAAATTAGGGTTTGCATAAACCGTGATGTTTGGCTTTGGGCCGCAAGTTTCCATGCGTTAGGTGGCGAACTTGGACGGCTGAGATTTGCATCTCAGATGGAAGGATGGCCGTTGATTGTTGCAACCCTTCGTTTGCCATTGGCACGGTGGTGCGGCTGGCATGGCTGGCATGCCTTGGCGCGGAGACGTGGCTGGCATGGTTTGCCATTGGAACGGTGGTGCGGCTGGCATGGCTGGC
This sequence comes from Papaver somniferum, assembly GCF_003573695.1. NCBI lineage: Eukaryota > Viridiplantae > Streptophyta > Magnoliopsida > Ranunculales > Papaveraceae > Papaver > Papaver somniferum. The sequence goes on along the minus strand of NC_039360.1, from coordinate 45,594,231 downwards.
ATGTCTTGGCGCGGAGACGTGGCTGGCATGGTTTTCCATTGGCACGGTGGTGCGGCTGGCATGGTTGGCATGCCTTGGCGCGGAGACGTGGATGGCATGGTTTTCCATTGGCACGGTGGTGCGGCTGGCATGGTTGGCATGCCTTGGCGCGGAGACGTGGCTGGCATGGTTTTCCATTGGCACGGTGGTGCGGCTGGCATGGTTGGCATGCCTTGGCGCGGAGACGTGGCTGGCATGGTTTTCCATTAGCACGGTGGTGTGAGAATTAGGGTTTGGTATAAACAAAGGTGACGTCGGTCAATACTAAGGGTTCTGCCGTGGAACATGACATACGTATATAAAAAAAAGGTACCCTGGTAATTCTTACGAAGGCATGATGATTGATTCAATAAATGCACTAGTGGTCGCAGTGACGTCATGTCAGATGTACGTTTTTACGATTTTAACCCTAAGCTAAAAACCACCATCAACACCCTTATATAGTCATTCAAAGCATATGTTTCTTTAGGTTTAAGCTAAGATAGCTTCGGAACCAAGCAAACAATATCCGCAGGTGGATGAATCTTTGAATCTGATTTACATAATCTAGATATACACTCTGGTTAGAGTGAACCGCAATTGAACCGTGTACAAGACCACGCTCATGAATGGTTAGCCAGAGAGAGCCAACTGAACTATAAGCTTGAGCATTTTCCTAAACACTTAAGACTTAACTCGAGTGTTTTAATAATGTGATCAAATATTTCTATGGTGTTTTAATAAATATAGATTATTTAAATGTTAAATTTTTCGGAGAAATAATTATGTGCATATGAATTTAATGGACATGGTAAGTAGGCGTACAAGGTACAAGTACTTAACCTGTTCGTGAACAGTTATGTCCTGATACGTGTACCGGTATGTATACTTTATAACATGACCGAGTTCCAGAGTTCACAGAACTTTTTCAGTTTGTTTACCGGTATATAAACCATTTAAACATAATCGAGTTCCGGAGTTAACACATAATTTTTTTGGTATGCATACTGGTATGGACACCATTTAAACATAATCAAGTTCCGGAGTTCACAGAACTTTTCTGGTACGTGTACCGGTATGGATACCAAACCAGTTCCGTAACCAAAAGTTGTTTTCTAGTACGCGCACTGATTTGCGTACCGATCCGGATTCACGAGTTCACATACTTTTATAGGTGTGCATACTAATCGTCGCACCAAAAATATGTTTGTCGACATATAGCTACTCCGCTACGTGTAATGAGTACATGTATTACGGATTCAGACTTATAACAGTTTTCCAAATTTGTAAGATTGATATATACACTATCTTGTATCCGAATTTATAGTAGTCTATATTATTCTCTAAATCGATTCTAAACATTCCCAAATAACATCAATGATACACATCACTGTTCCAGGCTATTTTCGAATGATAATCTTGAATCATAATTTTCATTGAGAATAATAAATTTTTCTTAGCCAAAATCCATCAAGTATGAAATGTTCATTAAGCTTAGTCATATTTCAAGGACTAATTACAAGAAGAATCTCGACTCGAAATTCTTGATATGCTTAAGATAGTCTAATTAGTTATGCGACAACGTCTCAAAGATAGAAATGTGAATATAACTTGAGAAATAGGTGGTTCAGTCTTCACTTACCTTTTGTTGAGGAAATTCTCCAAAAGCTTCGGTTGATCTTCTCCTTCAAACGGTAGAACGCAATAATGACTGTCGTGATGTTTGTTTCTCAACTATATCTTTTATCCTAATCCGAGACTTAAATAATTATAGACTAGAAATCAATATATAATTTTGACAACTAAATTTGAAAACAAGATTAAGATAGCAACACTTTTGAATTCGATCGAGCAATGCTCTAACATTCATGTTCCCTTCTGACGAATTTGCCAGCTCTGGTATAGACTTCGTCTAGGGATTCAAGAATGTGTCATGTGAAGGAATCTCAAAATTATCCATGAACTAGATCGTTTCTGAACAGTCTTCATAGGACCTTCTCATCCACTTTGTCAACTGGGAGAGTTGCTGCCTTGAAGCGTCTTAGAAAATCTGTGAAACTCGTGTCACTTCCTTGACTGATTTTGCAAATATCATCTAGAACATCTCACTGTTTGATGTTGAAGGAGTAGTTTTGAATAAATAAAGATTTAAATTCTTTGAATATTGTGATTGAGTTTGATGCAAGGCATCTGAACCATGTCAGAGCATCTTCTTGTAGGCTACTTGGAAAGTATCTTTCCATTATCCAGGTATTGTCGAGATACAGAGCATCATTTGCTCATAATGAAATATGTGTTTATTCGGGTCTGAATCCCCTTTGAAACTTCTGAAGGTCGGCAAACAAAACTTTTATAGTAATCGACTATCACGAATCTCTCTTGATAATGGACTTTCTTTGAACATATAAGTTGGGTCGGCCTTTGATTTTATACCATCAATTTTATTCTTTCCTCTTGAGCCTTTTTCATTTTATCTATCTTTAAATCTATGGACTCATTAACCCAATCAACAGTGACAGCTGGTGAAGATTCAGAAATTATTTGTTTCGAATTTTGCAGTTGATTAGCTAACGAGTTATAATTTCTGAGTTCTTGCCTTAGGTCCCTATGTTGTTGACCTGGTGTTTGGTTCAGCATAGATGACTAAGTTGGGAGAGGTGGCATATTTAGGTGAAAATATGATAATTCCAGCTGCGTAATTTGATGATATATGATTGGCGTGGCAGCTTGCTGAGTTGGAGATTCTGTCATTTGATTGACTTTCTCATCTAGGGTTTTTATTTACCTCAGAAGGTCTTAGAGCATATCGTCTGAGATTTGTACTACCGGAGATGTAGTTGTTACAGTAGGAGTTGGTGGTCTTCGTGGCCTCCTGTGTTGTTCAGGTATCACAGTTGGACCTATTAGAGCATGTTGTGGTTGACCACTTTCTATCACTTTTAAGGTTGAAATTGTTGGCGGTACTAACATTATCACTTCATGTAGTATGTCTGCCTATCTTCCTTTAGAAGCATCAAACTATTTCTTGATATTTTCCAGTAGAGTTTTGTTTGAAATCTCCTCCTGATAGTTTTTCCTTGTGGGAAATATGGCATGTTAAACCTGTTTTATTCAGTGATTAGCTACTGTCCATTCCTTTTGATCCCTTTCTTTTGATATTTTTTTAACATCTATTTGTATTTTCAACATGTTATAATTTAAAGTTGTGTATAGTTTAAGAAACATACTTTTTCTATATATTTTTGTTTCCGCAAAACTCTGCTAGCTTTCTAGCTTGGAATTGGGTTTCACTATCAGCATGTTGGACCTATTAGAGCATGTTGTGGTTGACCACTTGCCATCACTGTTAAGGTTGAAATTTTTGGCGGTACTACCGTTATTGCCGGAGCAAATGTTGTTGTGTTCCCAGTTGGAACAGTTTTGCTTGAGGGTGTTAAGCTCACTGTTGGTACTTCTGGTGTACTAACACATGGATTTTCCACGGATGGTGTTATTGGTGTTTGTCGCAACAGTGAGGTTACTCCAGTTCTAGGTGGTAACCTTATTTGTTCGCGTTCTATTGTATAGATTCACAGTCACAGATAGAGTAAAATAAGTATCTGTGAATTGAGCTTTTTTAGTCAAGATGAAAATCATTGACTAAATTTGAATTTTGAACGGTCACCGCCTTTTATTTTAGCGGAAAAACTTTTTGAGTCGGTTTGTCTCAAGATATGGTAAACATTGATTAAGCATAGCTTAATCATTATGCAGTAGAGTTATTATTAGAAGTCAACCTTCAAAAGTTGGGATTATGGATCTAAATATCAGGTCAGTTCATTTTTTGATCAGAAGTACATGACTGATCAATCTAGCACTTACATTGAATGAAAATAACAATCATCATGCTTACTCTATTCTGAAGAATTTGTTATCAGAGATTTGTTGGTGGAAACCTAACAATAGTTGAATTTTGAGATTTATAAACATGTGATTCTAGATCAAAGATATGGATCTAAGCAAATTAATCATCATATCATCGTTCTATAAGAAAATTTGTACTCATGCTATATAATATATTTAATCAACAATATAGTTGTGTTTTGATCGCATTGAAAATATATGTGTTTTTCTAGATCTGATATATCTAATCATACAAGATCATGAATCAAGCAAGGTTTCAACTAGAAAATATTAGGAATCTATAAAATTTTAGATTCAGAGTTGAAAAATTCTTATCATTGATCGATAGATCTAATCATGGTTAATACGTTTATGAGATTAAAATCATCAAAATTAGCAGCTTAAAGTTCAATCTCATTCAGAATCATCATGTTATGGACTAATAAACACAAAGATCACCAATATTTGAGCATATTATGCTTAATCATGCATCAAAATTATGACTATGATCTATATTATGTGCAAGAAACATGAAGTTCTAAAGATAATTAGTCGGCGCCAATGAAGATACGTGAAAGCATACCTTCACAGATTTTGATCACTTTACTCTGTTGCGGGATATGTTCTTGATTGTCACTCTGTTTATCTTGTCTCGGATAAGGATTCCGACAATGTTAGGTCTGGATTTCCTGATTATCTTCTAAGTCAGTTGAAGTTAATGGCGTTTTAAAAGAGAATCAGAGAGAGAGGAGAGAGAATTTTCTGAAGTCTAATTTCTATTATCAAAATAACTTGTTTACATCATCAGCCTTTCTGATGATATGAACACGATGATTACATGTAGATGATTAAGAGCGTGACAACCTGGACTTTAATAGTTTCCCGCCTTGTGTTTGATCTGACCTGGGATAGGTTTCCAGGTCTCCCCTTAGCTGACAATATCGAGAATCTTCTTAGCTTCACATCTGGACTCAGGTCTTCCGCGCTCAAGTCTGTATCTCTGTCTTGTTTGGTCGCCGATGGCTTGGTTAATGGACGTCTGGTTCAGGTCTTCTACTTATGACATTGAGTCTTATTTTATATCTCAGATGTATTACTCTTCAGTTGCCAGTTATTTGGTAGATGCTATATATATTTTGTCATCAGTATGTCTGACAATGAAAATGTTAATTTGACTCTCCCACCCTCTAAAGAAGAAGTTTTTGATGTTTTAAAAAGGACGAAGCCTAATAATTCTCCTGGACCTGATGGCTTCCCAGCAAGCTTTTTTAAGTAGAATTAGTTTAGTGTGGGAGACTAATTAACTCTCACCATCCAACAATTCTTTGAAACTGGAGTTATGCATCCTGACATAAATAAAACCTTCTTATTTCTCAGACCAAAAACTAGGCATCCTGAAAACCCTAATCATTTCAGACCTATATGACTTTGTAATACTACTTACAAAATGATAGCTAAAATCCTAGATAACAGAATTAAAATATTCTTAGATAATATAATCTCTCCTTTCTAAGCTGCTTTTCTTTTTAAGAGACACGTACAAGGTAGAAAACATGTACCTGGTACACGTACTCGCCCTGTCGAATATTTTCATATGCGCAAAAAAATTCTGTGAGATAATTGGCATTTGAATAAATCTCTAAAAACACTACATAGACATGATTGATCACATTATAACCTATGGTTGTGACTCAAGTATAAAGTATTAAGTGTTATATATGAAAATGATCAAACTTATGGTTCAATCGTCTAGTCTCGGCTAACCGTCCATGAACAAGGTCTTTATACACGGTTCAGTTACGATTCATCCTCACCAGGGTGTATATCTTGTTATGTTAATATCATTTTAAAGATTCATCTAACGGTGGATATTGTTTGCTTGGTTCCAAAGCTATCTTAGCTTAAACCTAAAGCAATCTATACTTTGAAAGTCTATATAAGGGAGAACCTCAAGCAACTGGGATTTTTCAATCCCTGATACTATTCTTGTGTGTCCTAGTTGTATACTAGACTCGTCCTATCTCTAAAACCCTTATAGGGTTTAACGGCTAAAAAGTCTTCACCTGGGGATTTGTGAAGCCAGGTCAAACTATCTTTTTATCTTGGTAGTTCGTGTATCATGATCTTGTTTGATTTTTGAGCTGCTCACTCGAACAAGATAGATAGAAACCGAAAAGTTCTCTTCGTCTCAGACTTTGTAATTCCACATGTTTAATACTCGTGAGGTGAATAATAATCTAGGCTCTCTTAGGGAAGCATAAGTACGAATTTTTAGGTTAGCTAGACTTTGTCTATTGCTATCGATTTCCAGTATCACCTTAATCCATTGATCAAAAAGGAAATCACACATATAGGCTTATCTATGGGAGGAAGATTGGTTTAAAGTCTTCAATTGAGTTGAAGCAACTCTTAGGTTATAAAGGACGTCAGGTAAGGGAATTATTTGTGTCGAGTCCTGCTGGGATTCAAGAGGCGTAAAAAGTGTGATTGTAACTGAATTGTTGTGAGGGTTTAATTCAGTTTCAACTAAATTCCAGTCCTGTTAGAGCACTGCTCGGTCGAACTCGCAAGCGTTGCTATCTCAAGCTTGTTTGTCAAGTTTATTTGCCAAAACTATAAGTCTTAATTTCTAGTATATTTATAGCTAACTCTCGGACTAGGATAGTAAGTGTAGTTGACCTCTAGAATCCACAACGTTCATCATGCAAAGACGAAGAACTACTCAAGGAACTAGTGGAACTTCATCGACAAAAAGGTATGTGGAGACTTGAACTTATATATCACTCAAAAGTCTATCTATTCTATTTCCTATCTTGAGACAAAATTAGTATTGCTATATAAACTTCGAATATACACATTTTCTATTTCGAGCCGAGTTTATCTCGCTTATCTATTTCTCGAAGTATATGTTGGTAAGCTTTCGCTTTGGCCAAGTTCATCTTTACTCGTGAAGAAAGTCATGTTGATCATTTTAATAACTTGAAAATCGCTTTGATGAAAAATAGTTTGTAAATAACAACTATATAACATCCTCTAAGAAAGTTTTAATGATTGAAATGAGAGTTTAGAATATATAACCATGAATGTATATAATTATTGTATGTGAACTCATACTTGTGTAAGTCCAAAATCCTTGAACCAAAGTATGCGTACTTTACTGGTTTAGGATGTCCGGAGCTAAGTCCGCATACCTGTACGCGTAATGACGGAAGTTCACATCCCGTGAATTTATGCTGGAGTTTGTGAACCAAATACAAGCTCAATCCTGGTACTTAAGTATGTGTACCGGTATGCGTACTTAAGTGGGTCATTTTCTAAAAACGGTTTATTCGTGAACTAAGACATTTATAAACTAAGGAATACAATCTTTGCAAACCGCGGCTATAATGTTCATGAATCGATTCGAGTGAATCAAAACCGTTTTTGATTCAATTGTGTCTTGTATACTTCTATGAGATCTAAGCAATTGAACAACTCTCTAACTAGTTAATTTGAGTCGTCATTTGAACTAGTTATGGTGAAGACGAATAAGGTTGATATGAAAGTGCTCATATGGCTAACCATTGGTTAACTATTATTGAACCAACTAAGTGTGCACGTTTAGGTAAGGTTACTCAAACCTAATGGATTTACATTTCATTTGTGTATAACAAGCTAAGTTCGATCTAACGGTTAAAAGATTTTAGCTTGAATCTAATCAGGTTTTCATCTAACGGTGAATATTGAATGTTTTTTTACCAAGGTAACTTAGATTTCAAACCCTGATTTGGAGACTATATAAAGGAGAACTCTAGCAACTGGGAAACCTAATCCCCATACCTCATGTGTGATACTAGTTGTATAAGCTAGATTCAATTCTCCTTTAACCTTAGGTTTTTCATGAAACCCTGTAGGTTAACGACTTGAAGAATTCATTGGGATTGTGAAGCCAGATCCAACTATTTTCTCCGTAGTTGCGTGATCTGATCTTGTTGTTTATATCGTATTTGAGTATAATCGTAAGATTGGCTTGAGATTAATTTCTCCAATAGGCAAGATAGAAAAGTAATCACAAACACCTTCGTCTCATCGTTTGTGATTCCACAATATCTTGTTTTGCTAGTCGATTAAGATTATTGTGAGGTGATTGATATTTCTAGGCTGTTCTTCGGGAATATAAGTCTAGTATATCAATTGGTTCCTTTTCACCTTGATTTATCAAAAGACGGAACAAAACTCGTAGGTATTTCTGTGGGAGACAGATTTATCTATTCATGTAGACTTTTCTGTGTGATACAAATTTGTTTATTAAAGTCTTCGACTTTGGGTAGTAACAACTCTTAGTTGTGGGTGAGATCAACTAAGGGAATCAAGTGCGTAGTATCCTGCTGAGATCAGAGATGTAAGGAGCGCAACTGTACCTTGGATCAGTGTGAGATTGATTGGGGTTCAACTACAGTCCAGACCAAAGTTAGTTTGTAGTAGGCTAGTGTTGTAGCGGCTTAATACAGTGTGTGTTCAATCTGGACTAGGTCCCGGGGTTTTTCTGCATTTGCGGTTTCCTCGTTAAAAAAACTTCTGGTGTCTGTGTTATTTCTTTTCCGCATTATATTTTGTTATATAATTGAAATATCACAAATTGTGCGTTGAATCGATCAATTGGTAAATCCAACCTTTGGTTGTTGATTTAAATTGATTGATCCTTGAAAATTGGTCTTTGGTACCGTTCAAATTATTTCTCTTGTATTCAATCAGGCTCGCAGATTTCTATTTGTTTAAGTGAGGATTGAATCGAGAAATTGAGATATAACTCTTTGATATACTTTTTTATTAAGATTGAGTCTAACTGTCTAGTTCATTCTATTAAAAGTATATTGGAGTTAGTCCATACAGATTTCTAAGCGAAATATTGGGTGAGCTTGTTGTACCCCCACTTTTTCAATTGGTATCAGAGCATGCAAACATGTTCAAAGACCTCATAAGTCTGTGTTTGTAGCGATCTGACTCTATGGACAGAAGTGTTATCTCTAATAAACGCATCACCAGAAACAAAAATTTTGTTTCCATAAATTTATTAATATTGATGAACCCAGTGTTCCAATGAAACATACTTCCATTGACAAATGTTACCTAGTTTATCTTACTGACGAGTCTGACTCTGAAGTTGAAAGGGAAGCATCCAAAAAGAGGGCAGTTGCAGATGGTGGATTTTCGACAAAGGCTAAAATCATAAACTCATAATTATACGAAGCTCTGGTTCAGCAATCAGGCGTGAGTATCGAGACACGGGTCTCTCATCGAATTCTCAACGGAGAGTACTTTCTCTCATAGTACATGTAGATATGTAGTCTCACGACTGGACAACGACATATCTCATGAATACTGAATACTTTCAGTGATTATTTCTATATAGTATCACGATATGGACGGCTCCTAGACAGCTTGCTCTGCTAGTATAGAGCGATAACGTCTTCAGGAACAAACCACAAGTTTACCCTGACTATATAAAGGATATGACTTACCGACAAGCTCATATCGGGATAATTAATGCTCCTAGATATCTTGCTCTGCTAGTATATAGCCACAAAGTTAATTATTCCTAATTAAGATTAATTCTGCCGTGACATTCACTACTGAATTCCAAAAATAATCTATTATTGCTCCCATTCCATGGTCGAATCCACGACTGGTCCCATGGAATGACAATAATAATTGCTCCTATTCCATGGTCGAATCCACGACTGGTCCCATGGAATGGTAATAAACAATTGTTCTGATTCTATGATCGAATCCACGACTTGATCTCATAGAATATCAATAACTATATTATCTCATTACTCTGATTTCATGATCGAATCCACAACTGGTCTCATAAATGGTAATAGATAAATCTTAATTACTCCGTTCTATGGTCGAATCTACAATCCCATGGAACGGCAATGCTCACTTTATTATTCTGAATTCGTTGTCGAATCCTCAGCTGATCTAATGAATTAATAATAAACATCTTATTAATGAGTTTTGTGAATTATTCTCCACCGAATTCCACAATTAGTAATAAATAATCAACAACTGGGCGTCTAAGTAAGTCCCGATTCAAATGGTGAAGGTGTATTCAACGACGATACACTAACAGTCACCGCACGAACGAGTATTTCAAAAATACAACGAAACGATGAACCTATGCAAAATAGAGAAGAAAATAATAAATAATTAAAAATATTGACCAGGATGCTGGGAGCACGGACACACGACCGACCGACCGTGCCGTGGTCAATCCCACGCCAGTTTTATATTTTTAATGCATTTTTATTATTTTCCATGATTTGATGAAAATTCTCTCATTTTATCAAATCTCCTTCGTCTCGAGGAAACTCCTCGGTTTCATGGTACTTCCATTTATCCATAAAAATAATATAAAATTAAGGAAAGGAGTGTGGGGCGTGACCATTGCCCAACCGGCCATGCCTTGGTCCCAACCGTCCCCACACCCCACGGTTCCTTGTTATTTTATTATTATTATTATTATTTCTCTAATTTCATGAAAAAACTCCTTGATTTCATGGTATTTTTGCACAAATCATCAAATAATAATAAAGTAAAATAAATTATGAAAACTTGTGGGACCGGGCCTTGGCCGGCCGGCCATGCCCTAACCGGCCCCACACGCTACTTTGTTTTATTATTTTATTATTAGTTTTCCTTGAATTCATCAAATTCCTTGATTTCATGGTATTTCTCTCAAATTAGGAAAAATTCCCTCAATTCATCAAAAATACATGAAAATTAGGGAAATTCGTGGGACCGGCCTAAGTCGTCCGGCCATCCTTCCACGGTCCCACACGCCCTTGTTTTTATTATTTTAATATTTTTGCTTCCTTGAACTCATGAAAACTCCTTCAATTCATGGAAACTCCCTAAATTCATCAAATTTCTCAAAATTCATGAATTTTTCATAAAATCATCAAAATATTATAAAATTAAGGAAAAGGCACCACGGGACCGTGGTCACGACCGGACGACCATGACTTGACCATGGAGGTCCCACACCTTCTCATTCCTTATTTTATAATTATTTTTCATCATCGCATGGTGTTTTCCTCAGTTTCGTCGAAACCCTAATTTTGGCATATTTTCTCGAATGGATGCTCAATTGCACGCCAGAAAATATCAAAATTCTCAGGACTGAGACGCGGACGCCTTGGGTACACGAGTACGCTATCTTGACCGACCAAGATTGGCTCTTTGACTCAAGAAAGCCGGTCCCATCAATATTCACAGTTTTGACCTAATTTGCACAATTGCTCGTATTAGGTCCAAAACTCTTCCAAACACTTTGGATTTTCATGAAGTGATCGTCAGGCGGTCACGTGACAACACAGGGACGGTTTCATGACTCCATGGTCGGTCCCTCGCATCGTCATAATTAATTAGGTTTTCTCACCTAAGGCTCAGACGAGCATTTTTGAATAAATGATTAAGCCAGCATTTAATCATTCTACCACCAACAAATCATCAAATCTTCAGGAGTTCTTCGTATTTGCTCACGTGAGCATATGGACACTACATGGTTGATCCACGGTCCCATGTAGTCGCTCCCTCCTTCGTCCCATGGTTGAAATTCTGACGAACCATGAATTGATCATCAATTGATCAAATTAGGGTTTCTGAATCCAAGGATCATCATTCCAGATTCCAACCTTAATAATTTTACGACGACCTCATGGTCATTAATTTTATTAATATGCTCGGTTCAACGACCAGTATTCTAATTAATATTTTTGGTACGCTGCCAATAATCCATCAGACGAGCAACACATGCTCAGACGATCAAATATTCAACAATTCATCACATGAGCAACAATTGCTCAGATGATAAATATTTTCTCAAACCAAGGAATATTGGTTTAACAATCAATATTCAACGATCCACCGAATGAGCAATACTTGCTCACTTCATCGTAAGAATTATACCTCTGTCTCATGACATGTTCAATTCATGAGTTTCAGAACATCGTGTTCGACACTCAGCAACTACATGGACTCATCGTCCCATCAAACCACGAAGTCATCAATTGACTAACAATCCACGAGACGTCAATCGTGTCACTTGGGGGGATATCACTTAGGATTTTGGTCTGGCGGTCTACGACACGTGTGTTCAAACACACGATGGAATGTGAGCAAGTCGTGCAATCAGTTGAAGGAATTCACGAGGTAGTGGGTGGAAAATCGACCAAGTCTCCACACGTTGAGCAACTGGTTTCAAACACGATCTCCACTTCCCTACTCCTTGATTCCATCAACTGTCACACTTCATGGAATCATAGTGTCTAAAATTCCAACAATATAAATAAGACTCTGAATCATGATTGAATCATCCACATCAACAGTATCACCAATCTCACGTCTCATCGACAACACGAGATCATCAACTCATCAATTGAGAAACTACTCTCAATTGAGCAATTTCAATCATTCAGAGCTTATCATATTCAGAATTCACACACCCACAATCTTTTATTACCATTGATTCCACACATTTCCCAGCTTCCCTCCTACAGATCAACCCATCCTCTCTTGTGACCGAATTTACTCTGGAACGGTTTTTTTCTTGATTTAGGCCGGAGTACTACAGATTAATCTCTCGAATCTAAAGCACCCCCTTTGCAGCGGTGCATTTGTGTGAGGTTTAACATTTCGCTCGGTTCGAGGAGTCTCCTCCGTACGGTCGTCTCCTCAATTCCTTAAAAACCAGCAAATCGTTTTTCCCCATCTACAGATTGGCGACCACAGTGGGAGATCATTCTCTCGGTTGCAATCTAACAATCTCACAAGATGGTTGGTCTCAGGACTAATTCAACTAATTCAGATCAAAATATTTCAAACGACAACATTCCTCATGTTACACCTGGCGGCATGGAAGGCAGAGGGATCCCGACTTTGGCAGAGTTGGCTCAAATCCTAGAGGTCCATACCAGGAACATGGACCTGATGAAGGAGACGATAAACCACATCCTCGACTTTCTCATCAGATTAACGTACGAGTTACGCGGTATCTCCGCTCCAGAAGCCTCAACACCGGGGACTGAAGCGTCATCTGACCCCTCAAATCAACAGCTTCACCACATACGAGAAGCCGGTGGAACAAGAGGTCACACATTTGATTGAAAATCTATGTGAACTCCTGCACTTCTTCATGGATCAGCGCACATACACATTTTCAGCACTCAACCAGATATCATCCAGCGTGAAAATAACGCCACCAACACCATCAGTTGAAGAAGCCTCCCTAGTGCCTGGGAATTCGATTAACAACATCTCTTTTGGAGAAGAAGATCGCATGACGGATGAAGGACACAAGCGAGCATTGTATGTCACTGGTTTCATCAAAGGCACTGAATTTAAAAGAGCTCTTGTTGACACCGGTGCTTCCACCAACATTGTCACTATGAAGACTCTCAAGATGGCCAGATTCCCACAAGGTAAAATCGTTCGCTATCCCATCCTAATGACAGGATTTGAAGGAAGTCAAAGACATACATATGGATATGCATACATAGATTTGAGGGTGGGGCCGATTCGATCGAAAGCAAAGTTTCATGTGATCGAGCAAGAACCTGACTACCATATAATACTGGGACGCCCATGGCTCCATGATAAAAAGGTGGTTCCTTCAACATACCATCAATGCATGAAGGCCCTGCTCGACAACAGATCGTTCGCATTCCGGCTTCATCATCTCCTTATGCTCCCGTCTATGATACTGAGTTCCTTGAATCTCAAAAAGGCGTCCCGGAACCTCCAAGCAGGATTCGCAGTACTCCACTTCCAAGCTGGAAGACTATCGAGAAGGCTGATAACGATCCGTCATCCTCAGCTGCTAAAATGATCAAGTCACCTACTACACCGACTAAACGCCATAATGATCAAGTCTCAACTCCAGGGACAAACTTCACGACCGATCGAGACGTAGAAGGGAGAGTCATTTATCGCCGACGGAAAGATTAGCAATTAATCGGGGAGAACGATGAAAAGTCTCCCCACCATGAAGAATCGTGTCAGAGTGAGCTATCACTTGAAGAAGAAGTCCAAGATGCCCCACGAAACTACAGGACGACACTGACTCTACCACTGACGATCTTGAAACAATCAACATTGGGACTGAAGACGATCCAAGGCCAATCCTGATCAGTTCAGCGCTATCACCAGAGGAGCGGACCGAGCTGGTAAAATTATTGAAAGAATATCAAGATGTCTTCGCCTGGACGTACGAAGAAATGCCGGGTCTGGATGACAAACTCGTCACCCATCACCTGCACATCGTCCCTGGTTCCAAAGCTGTCAAACAACCGCCCAGACAATTTAGACACGAAGTCGAGGAGCAAATCAAGGTCGAAATCCAGAAACTGTTGGCAGCAGGGTTCATCAAGCCTATTCTTCATCCAACGTGGCTAGCAAATGTGGTACCTGTTAAGAAGAAAAATGGTCAAATCAGATGTTGTGTCGACTTCAGGAACTTGAATAAATGTTGTCCAAAGGATGATTTTCCTCTACCCAACATTGACATGCTCGTCGATGCAACCAGTGGTCACGGTATGTTCTCATTCATGGACGGCTATAGTGGGTACAACCAGATCAAGATGTATGAACATGACGCCAACAAGACTGCGTTCCGTACTCCCATTGGGAATTTTCACTACACTGTGATGCCCTTTGGATTAAAGAATGCTGGTGCCACCTATCAACGAGCCATGACTGCCATATTCCACGACATGATGCACAAGCAAGTAGAAGACTATGTTGATGATGTGGTGGTAAAATCGAAGACTCGAGCATCTCATCTCGAAGTTCTAAGGCAGGTGTTTGAAAGTGCAGAGAATACAAATTAAAAATGAATCCTTTAAAGTGCGCATTCGGAGTTTCTTCCGGAAAATTCTTAGGATTCCTGGTCACGGCTGAAGGGATCAAAGTCGACCCAGACAAGGCAAAAGCTATTACCACCATGCCTCCTCCACGTACCGTGAAGGAACTACAGAGCTTTATGGGCAAGGTAAATTATATTCGACGCTTCATTCCTGGATTAGCTCAACTCATTGCTTCGTTCACACCTCTGCTGAAAAAGGAGCAAGCTTCACCTGGACAGCTGTTCAACAAGAAGCTTTCCATAAAATACAACAGATATTATTGTCACCGGCTCATGAGGTCTCCAGTGCAGGGACGACCTCTGATTCTTTACACAGCCTCCAGTGACGTCGCCATCGGCGCACTCCTCGCTCAGGAAGACGACGAAGGCGTCGAACGACCGATTTACTACTTCAGCCGCACAATGAGAGATGCTCAACTCCGATATCCAAAGGCCGAAAGGGCATGCCTGGCATTGGTACATGCAAAGAAGTTCAGACATTACTTACTATCTAACAGGGTCGTACTCATCTCCAAAGCTGATCCCATAAAGTTCTTGCTATCAAAGCCAGCCTTGATAGGGAGACCAGCGAAGTGGCTACTCCAGATGTCAGAATTTGACATAGCTTGCACGCCACCTAAAGCCATCAAAGGTCAAGCGGTCGCAGACTTGCTCGCTGCTTTTCCAGGGAAGACACAACACTACATGAAGAAGTGCCCGGCGAATTCCCAGACATCTTGGTCATCAAGGAAGAAACATGGCTTCTATACTTTGATGGATCTGCCACCCCTAGTAGTGACACCGGAGGAGCGGGCGTAGTGCTGGTGTCTCCATCTGGTGAAGTTTTCTCACATTCGTTCAAGTTGGATTTCCACTGCACCAACAACTCAGCGGAATATGAAGCCTTCCTATTAGGATTATCCTTGGCCAAGCAAGCAGGAGCAACACACCTCGAGATAAGGGGAGATTCAAAATTATTGGTCAACCAGATGAATGGAACATATTCTCTCAAAGAAATCACACTTGCTCCATTCAGAACCGAAGCTCAGCGACTGTTGACCTATTTTGCTGACGCAACGATCGTCCATACTGGACGGACTAACAATAGGCATGCTGATTGCCTAGCAAGCTGCAATTCGAAGAGACAGAAAACGATCACTGTACAGAGGCGTACATATCTTCACTTGGCTCACTCAGATCGAAGACATTCCAGGCGAGCACCCATCATTCATGAATTGAGCAGCTCTATTTCAGAAGGCCAAGTCAGCCTCAAGGAATTGAAAACTACTTCTTGCTTCATGGAGGATACTATCGAAACCCTGATGGATCTCTATCACGATGTCTTGGGAGCGACGAAGCGGAAGAACAACTCAAGCGCATACATGAGAAGTCTGCGGGCAAACGTTAGTGGTAACACTTTACAGAAAGCTTCAAAGAATGGGGTACTACTGGCCATCCATGGAGACTCAGTCAAGAGCTTTACAAGGATCTTGTCCTGATTGCCAAACACCTCCTCATCACTTGGAGGTTTTGACGGTCCACCACACTGGGGACTGGAGGGAGCCTTACATCAAATACCTCCGGGACAACGAACTACCACTGGAAAAGAAGCAAGCAGTCAAACTCATTCAGAAAGCTAAGAGATTCGTCTATCTCGATGGGATCTTATACCGCAAAAGCTTTGGTGGAAATTTACTGAGGTGCTTAGCCGAACATGAAATCCCTACAATCCTGAAGGAAGTACATGATGGAGAACATCAAGGAAAGAGGAAACTATTTCTTCAAATTCATGAGAAATATTATTGGCCAACCATGGAAGATGATGCAGCCGCACACGTTCAGAGGTGTCACCAATGCCAAACCCATGGTAATCTCATCCACACTCCTTGTCTCCCGTTGAATTCTGTGAATAGTCCGTGGCCTTTCTACAGCTGGGGACTAGATATCATTGGGAAGATCAATCCAGCATCTTCAAAACAACATGAATACATCATCACTGCGACAGAGTACTTCACCAAGTGGGTCGAAGCTATTCCTCTTCGAAGCACCACTGGAGTTACGATTGCCGCCTTCATCAAAGAGCACATAATATGCAGATTCGGAGTTCCTAAGCATATCATCACAGATAACGGAACTCCTTTTGCCAATCAAGATGTTGAGAAGCTGCTCAATAAATATGGGATCAAACAAATCTTCTCCACGCCTTACTATCCACAAGGAAATGGTCAAGCAGAAAGTACCAACAAGACTTTGGTCAGGATTATCAGTCGGACGATTCATGACAATCCTCGATCATGGCATGAGAATTACCCATGGCTCTATGGGCTTACAGAACTGCACCAAGGAGCTCGATCGGTACTTCGCCATATTCCCTTGTCTATGGAGCCGACGCCATACTTCCAGCAGAAATCAAAGTTCCCTCAGCCAGGATTGCAGCATCCAGTGGTGTACAATGGGATGAGGCCGAAATCTCCAGATCAAGAATCGCTGAGCTAGATATGCTGGAATCAAGGAGAACCAAGGTGGAAAAATATGTGGAAGCTTACAAACAGAGGATCTCCAGAGCCTACAACAAAATGGTAAGACCTCGAACATTTCAAGTAGGAGATTTGGTATTAAAGACGGCAAAGCACATTCAACAAGACATGTCTGCTCCTAAGTTCTCTCCTAAATGGGAAGGGCCATATGTTGTTATCAAAGCAGTGTCTAGCGGATACTACAAAATTTTAGCAATCAATGGAGGAAAGGAAGGAACATCATCATGGCAATGGCTCAAAGCTTATTATGCCTGATCCATGAAACAAACTACCTCTTCATCATTTCAAGCATTTTCAAAAATGTAATTTCATTCCTCCAAAGAGCATGCGAATGCTCCTTTGTTCATTAAACATTTCATAAATGAGCAAAATTCGTTCATACCATGATCAACTGTTTCACCTAACTAGAAACTCAGATTTACTCAAAAAACAACAACCACAAATGCTCACTCAGAGCAAACCATCCAGCAACGGATAATCCCTGTAAGAAGCCTCGTCAAGCTTCTTCTGAAAAATCTTGGTCTTTGCCTTCAAGTCTTCGACCGCTTTCTCAACCCTTGCTGACTCCAGAGCCAGTATCCTCTCCTCATCCAGTAAAGCTGCATTCATGGAAATTGCATCAGCAGCCTCTGCCGCCTTATGAACCTTGATTATCTCAAGACGACGACGGAGCCAGCTTACATTGAATCGCAATATCTCACAATTCGAGATCATTTCATCCCATTGGTGCAGTTCATGGTTTTTGACGTCTCGCAAGTGCATCTGATTCATTTCCTCGATGATCGGCAATAGCCCCGCTACCGTGGTTAAAAGGGTTGGAAGAAAACCTTTCCACACTTCTGTGGTAGCAATGTGACCATACTTCTTCCAGATCTTGGTGTACAGAGACGCATGACATTTGGGAATCACGAATCCGCCGACCATTTCATTGTCTGGGAAGGTATTAATCAATGGGGCTTCGAATAAAAGTCCAGCGGTTGGGTATTCACGAGCATGGACACCGTCTCCGTCTCCACGGATCCTACAGAATCTTCACATGCCTGGTTACTGCTTTCCTCAACCTCAACCACGGTCACGGACTTTCCACTCTTTCTTCGTCTAGCATCGACGACGACACGGACATCCGCCTACGATGAAACGAAGGAGTGTTAATCCCGGGACTCAGTACAATCTCAAGAGTCATAGGTTTACTTACAGACGATCCAGCTTCAGCACGAGCCGATCCATACCGGGCAGGAGCTCTAACAGTCCGCTTAGGCCTTGCATTATGAGGAGTAGCATTCTTCTTACAGTCCTACGACAAATCATTCTCTTGTGATCAACAATCTCGATTGAACAGAGACAAGAAAGGAAGAAGAAGAAGTGTACAACTTACTGAGATAGACGTTGCTATTTCACGCTTCGACTGAAGATCATCTTGAGAAGAAATGCTATTGCTCGACATGACGGCAAGAGGGTAGGATCAAAACTTCTCTGCACGATGAAACTGACTCAGGAATGGAAGAAATATTTGCGTGGATCATAGATTTGGAGTCTTGAAGATATATATATCAGGCGATAGTCATATAGTCAACTCAGTTACGAGTTTCACTGAAACCCTAGGCTTCAAAGATCGATACCGAAGACGCGGAGGAAAATAACACACTGGGGACTGAACATCACGGGTCAAAGGATAGGCCACGCGGCCTTGTACACGTCATGAATTCTCAGCCGTGTTATGTTACTTCTCATGAAAATCGACAAGTCATGATGAATTTGGATATATGGACATTGGTCCATGTCATGGATTAGAAGAAATCGACGTTAACAAAATGTTCATCATTCAGAAGAAAAGTCTAATTGAAGTAAAGTCGTTTAAACAGTCAAAAGAAAGATATCCACTATGAAGACTAAAAGGGAATGCTCTAACGTCTAAAGAAGATGGAAGTAAAACTACTCGTCGGACTCATCCGAATTGTCAGCTTCATCGTCACTGTCCTTCTCGGAATCATCTTCTTCAGAGTCACTGTCAGGATCATTGGTGAAGTCCGGTGGACGGAAGATAACATCATCATCTGAATCCGAGTTATCTTCTGCTGCAGCTTCAGCTTCAATTTTCTTCATCATCCTCTGATGCTCTCTTTCATATCGATCAGGCTTAATGTAACGCTCGGATGGTTCCCATGTGATCTCTCCTTCAGAAGCATCAGCATCAGAATCAGAAGGCACCCCATCCAAGAATTGACGCTTCTCCTCAACCCTCTGTCTCTTACGCCGGGTGCGATCTTTTTCACGTTGACGGGCATCCTCCTTTTTGTCTTCAGCTCTTTTCTTTTCGAGTTCAGCAAAAGAGACTCTTCGCTCACCCAAGGGAACATTAGGCTTCGCCCCTTCCTGGGTAACCCTAGCCTTTGATTTCGCTACAGGAGCGTCGGAATCCTCATCAGAAGAGCCAGAGGAAGAAGAGGAATACCAGTAATCGTAATTGTGTTATTGTTGGTCGACATTTTCTGGAACCGGAAGATCAAAGATTACTACTATGTAAACAAACCAACATCAGCAAAAAATGGTAACTCTTAACTCTTACCTTTTATACTTCCACTAACAATAGTGATAGTAATGCTAGAGTTAACACCTCAAAATCGTTCGTCTCTTCGAAAACTGCAAAAAACGAACGAAACTTTATTTAATTTCGAAACTGATTTTTCATGAAATCACGGACACAATTTTCATAATGTGAACATTCACACAACTGACCTATGAAGTTCATAACAATACAATATTCTATCATAAATATATTGTCTATCTTCGAAGGTCCTCAAAACCCACGTTTTGATTTTTCGAAAAAACAACAATTAATGCAACTTGCATACATAAATTCTCAAGGATTTTATCTAACGAAAACAAACTCATGCAATAAATATACAATCACATTTTGCACAATATATGTCACGGCTGCATATATATAAAAAAAACTATTTTTCCTTCGTATCGTCGTTATTTGTCTTTAAAACGAAGGTTTATTTCAAAAATATTGTGAAAGCTCACATCTCATACATATGATAAAGTTTTGTATTTACATGAAAGCTCATAAGCAAAATTTTATCACTGGACACAAGTTCATCATACATATTTCCTTCGTGTCATCGTTATTTGTCTTTAAAACGAAGGATTATTCGATTTCATGAAAATTCACTTCTTTTATGAAACCTTGGTACACATGAAAGCTCATAACTAAGTTTTATCACTGGACCTAGGTTCATATACTAAAAAAAAATCTCTCCTAAATCAGGGATTATAGTTAGTTTCAAAACTAACGATCGAACGAACATACGTTTTCAAAAACGAGGGTTTTTCATAAAACTCACACTAATATACACACATGTATATAACTTCATCATGATCAAACATGAACAACTCATGAAGGTCACATCAAAAAAAAAAAAAAAACGCACCTGGTCGGTTGGCCGGAATGGCCGGCGGCGGCGGCAGGTGGGGCGGCGCGGCGGAGGAATTCTCCTGCTGGCGTGAAGGGAGAGTGATGGAGACTGGTCGTGGAAAAAAAAGGATTAATCCCTTTTATATCAATTTTATTTCCAAAACCTAATTTTCTAAGGATTTCCTTATTGGGCCCGACCCGCGAATCCTAACCGACCACGGACTCGTCGTCCAAACCAGCGGTTCAACACCAATTTATGCTCATCAAACGACGCTCCAATCATGACATTGAAGCCTTCATCAAGTCGTGGTTTGCTCATGCTCTCTAAATCCGGTAACGTCTCAACTTACGACTAAGTTCAATTACTGGTATTATTATTTATGGCCGGAAAATCACCATTTAATGCTGACTGAGGAACACGCTTTCCTCAGTAAGCAGGGGACTTAATGTAGATGGTGGATTTTCGACAAAGGCTAAAATCGTAAACTCATAATTATACGAAGCTCTGATCAGCAATCAGACGTGAGTATCGAGACACGGGTCTCTCATCGAATTCTCAACGGAGAGTACTTTCTCTCAGAGTACATGTAGATATGTAGTCTCACGACTGGACAACGACATATCTCATGAATACTGAATACTTTCAGTGATTATTTCTATATAGTATCACGAGATGGACGGCTCCTAGACAGCTTGCTCTGCTAGTATAGAGCGATAACGTCTTCAGGAACAAACAACAAGTTTACCCTGACTATATAAAGGATATGACTTACCGACAAGCTCATATCGGGATAATTAATGCTCCTAGACAGCTTGCTCTGCTAGTATAGAGCCACAAAGTTAATTATTCCTAATTAAGATTAATTCTGCCGTGACATTCACTACTGAATTCCCAGAATAATCTATTATTGCTCCTATTCCATGGTCGAATCCACGACTGGTCCCATGGAATGGCAATAACAATTGCTCCTATTCCATGGTCGAATCCACGACTGGTCCCATGGAATGGCAATAAACAATTGTTCTGATTCTATGATCGAATCCACTTGATCTCATAGAATAGCAATAACTATATTATCTCATTACTCCGATTTCATGATCGAATCCACAACTGGTCTCATAAATGGTAATAGATAAATCTTAATTACCGATTCTATGGTCGAATCTACGATCCCATGGAATGGTAATGCTCACTTTATTATTCTGAATTCGTAGTCGAATCCTCAGCTGATCTATGAATTAATAATAAACATCTTATTACTCAGTTTTGTGAATATTCTCCATGAATTCCACAATTAGTAATAAATAATCAACAACCGGGCGTCTGAGCTACCTCTAAGTAAGCCCCGATTCAAATGGTGAAGGTGTATTCAACGACGATACACTAACAGTCACCGCACGAACGAGTATTTCAAAATACAACGAAACGATGAACCTATGCAAAATAGAGAAGAAAATAATAAATAATTAAAAATATTGACCAGGGTGCTGGGAGCACGGACACACGACCGACCGACCGTGTCGTGGTCAATCCCACGCCAGTTTTATATTTTTAATGCATTTTATTATTTTCCATGATTTGATGAAAATTCTCTCATTTTATCAAATCTCCTTCGTCTCGAGGAAACTCCTCGGTTTCATGGTACTTCATAAATCCATAAAAATAATATAAAATTAAGGAAAGGAGTGTGGGGCGTGACCATTGGCCAACCGGCCATGCCTTGGTCCCAACCGGCCCCACACCCCACGGTTCCTTATTATTTTATTATTATTATTATTATTCTCTAATTTCATGAAAAAACTCCTTGATTTCATGGTATTTTGCACAAATCATCAAATAATAATAAAATAAAATAAATTATGAAAACTTGTGGGACCGGCCTGGCCGGCCGGCCATGCCCTAGCCGGTCCCACACGCCCTTTGTTTTATTATTTTATTATATTTTCCTTGAATTCATCAAATTCCTTGATTTCATGGTATTTCTCTCAAATTAGGAAAATTCCCTCAAATCATCAAAAATACTAAAAATAAAAAAATTATGAAACTCGTGGGACCGGCCCTAGCCGGCGGCCATGCCTCCACGGTCCCACAGCCCTTGTTTTTATTATTTTAATATTTTTGCTTCCTGAACTCATGAAAACTCCTTCAATTCATGGAAACTCCCTAAATTCATCAAATTTCTCAAAATTCATGAATTTTTCATAAAATCATCAAAATATTATAAAATTAAGGAAAAGGCACCACGGGACCGTGGTCACGACCGGCCGACCATGCCTTGACCACGGCGGTCCCACGCCTCCTCATTCCTTATTTTATATCATCTCATTTTTCGTCGAAACCCTAATTTTGGCATATTTTCTCGAATGGATGCTCAATTGCACGCCAGAAAATATCAAAATTCTCAGGACTGAGACGGACGCCTTGGGGACACGAGCACGCTATCTTGACCGACCAAGATTGGCTCTTTGGCTCACAAAGCCGGTCCCATCAATTTTCACAGTTTTGACCTAATTTGCACAATTGCTCGTATTAGGTCCAAAACTCTTCCAAACACTTTGGATTTTCATGAAGTGATCGTCAGGCGGTCACGTGACAACCCAGGGCCGGTTTCATGACTCCATGGTCGGTCCCTCGCCTCGTCATAATTAATTAGGTTTTCTCACCTAAGGCTCAGACGAGCATTTTGAATAAATGATTAAACCAGCATTTAATCATTCTTTCACCAACAAATCGTCAACTCTTCAGGAGTTCTTGTATTTGCTCACGTGAGCATATGGACACTACATGGTTGATCCACGGTCCCATGTAGTCGCTCCTCCTTCGTCCCATGGTTAAATTCTGACGAACCATGAATTGATCATCAATTGATCAAATTAGGGTTTCTGAATCCAAGGATCATCATTCCAGATTCCAACCTTAATAATTTTACGACGACCTCATGGTCATTAATTTTATTAATTATGCTCGGTTCAACGACCAGTATTCTAATTAATATTTTTGGTACGCTGCCAATAATCCATCAGATGAGCAACACATGCTCAGACGATCAAATATTCAACAATTCATCACATGAGCAACACTTGCTCAGATGATAAATATTTGCTCAAACCAAGGAATATTGGTTCAACAATCAATATTCAACGATCCATCGAATGAGCAATACTTGCTCACTTCATCGTAAGAACTATACCTCTGTCTCATGACATGTTCAATTCATGAGTTTCAGCATCATGTTCAACTCAGCAACTACATGGACTCATCGTCCCATCAAACCACGAAGTCATCAATTGACTACAAACCACGAGACGTCAATCGTGTCACTTGGGGGGATATCACTTAGGGTTTTGGTCTGGCGGTCTACGGCACGTGTGTTCAAACACACGATGGAATGTGAGCAAGTCGTGCAATCAGTTGAAGGAATTCACGAGGTAGTGGGTGGAAAATCGACCAAGTCTCCACACGTTGAGCAACTGGTTTCAAACACGATCTCCACTTCCCCACTCCTTGATTCCATCAACTGTCACACTTCATGGAATCATGGTGTCTAAAATTCTAACAATATAAATAAGTCTCTGAATCATGATTGAATCATCAACATCAACAGTATCACCAATCTCACGTCTCATCGACAACACGAGATCATCAACTCATCAATTGAGCAACTAATCTCAATTGAGCAATTTCAATCATTCAGATCTTATCATATTCAGAATTCACACACCCACAATCTTTGATTACCATTGATTTCACACATTTCCCAGCTTCCCTCTTACAGATCAACCCATCCTCTCTTGTGACCGAATTTACTCTGGAACGGTCATTGTCTTTATTTAGGCCGTAGTACTACAGATTGATCTCTCGAATCTAAAGCACCCCCTTTGTAGCGGTGCATCTGTGTGAGGTTTAACATTTTGCTCGGTTCGAGGAGTCTCCTCCGTACGGTCGTCTCCTCAATTCCTTAAAAACCAGCAAATTGTTTTTCCCCATATACAGCAGTGACTCTAAAACTTGTTAGAATATAGGCTGATGATGTCAATCGGTTGAAACACAAAGTCAATATCCTTGTAGGTATGGTAAATGAGCGTGACTCTCTTCTAAAGGGCCTTCGAGAGGAAAACGCCTCAGTTTGTTCTTCACGAACTCTACTTGAGGAAAAACTCAAGAAGGATGCTCTAGAAATTGAACGTCTTTTGAATAAACTCTCTGTTCAAGAATGATTTAAAGAGTCCACTATACCAATTGCTTCTGATTTAACTGTAAAAAATTCCAGTCCCATACGCAAAATCGAAATCCCTTCCTGTTAGAAAAGATGTGTCTATGTCTTTCTCTAATCAAGGAATATCCACATCATATGTAAGGAAGAAGTCTCCCAACGATTGTGTTAATACTGTTATGCCTAATCACTCAGGTGATCAGAAAGCATGTCTCTTTTGTGATTCAAAGGACATTGTTAGAGCATAGCTCGGTTGAACCCACCAAGCATTGGTATATCAAGTTTGGTTGTCATATTTTAGTGAACCAAAACTCATTTAAGAGTCTCTTGATTAAATGTACTAGAGTCAACTTCGTATAGGTTAGCTTGAAAGTATTAGGATATGAGACATTACAAGTATTGCGAAGACTTGAAGAACTTAAGAAGTAAGGAGATACAACCACAACATCATCCTTCCACTTTTGAGGTTAATGATATTTGACTTGTACTGTTTCATTCCCTAACGTATCTTTCAAGTCGTGCATATTGAAAACAAAACTGCGAAGCATGAATACTCTAGATAGACATAGTATTAAGGAATACAATACGAGGTTTATTGCTTAACCATTAAACTTTGTAGATAAGACATCGACATAATAGTTTGAATGTTATTGTGATTATGTATGGGTATGAGGTGAGGATTTCATCCTAGAAAACAATTTTTTTACATATTTTTTAAGGAAGTAAGTTCATGAACTTTGTTTGTGAATCGAAAAGGAAATCGCTAGGCGTTATTGGGATTGTTCTTCATTGCATATCTTATGAACTACCAATATGTATGATTAGTATAACCGCTCTTGACTTGTTTGTGTTCTTGGTAAAACTATTCACATGAGGCCTGACTTTTGTATTGGTATGACTTTTATTAGTGAAACCTATCTTAAGTAATCACCTGATGGTATGATCGAGTTTGTGTAGTTTGTAAGACCTAACACTGGGTAAAGGGGAACCGATCCTAGTAAGAGGTGCAAAACATCACAAGGGGGAATCGATCCTTGTATGGGGTGGAGCAAGGTTTATAGCAGAAAGGGGAACCGATCCTATGGACATGTGCAACACGTTTTTAGGCAAAGGAGAACCGATCCTATGGACATGTGCAACACATATGAGTTAGATATCATATATATGTGGGGAACCGATCCTAGTACCTAGCCAACCAAATTTTGGAAATCTAGTGTGACTAAGCACAGTACTCACATGGAGGTAAAACCGAAACTTGTTTTGGTAGAACCGTTAAACCCATGTTTTGTGATTGAGAGTTCTTAATTAATCGCATAGCTCTTGAAAGTCAGAGGAACCAATTCAAACTTTTTTGGAAGCGTGGTAAATCGATTTCAAGTGTGTAAGTATGAAAGAGGACTTACAAAGTAAGGATGTCGACACACTTTGAACACGTGCATTTATGCGTATCTTTTATTGTCCAAAGATATTCCTTAATGGCTAAGAAGGAAGTAAATCCCAGGATCGAAATTAAATAAGTTAAGAATCTTTTAATCAAGGTTTTTAATTATATATGGAAAATAAGAATTAGTAATGTGCATTTGCTAGTTAAAGATTTTCCAAGGAGATTTTCGATCATTATTTTGGACAGAGCATTCTCAGGAATTATGAAAACCGAATATGGAAATTATTATTGAATATCTTGAGAATATTTTCGGTTTTGGAAATTCCTTGGTGTCCAAACTTCCTTGTCTATAAATACTTGAAGTTTGCATTTCTATCAAATTAATCCTTCGTGACAGTAAACTTCCTCTATTGTACCGTTATTGGTGAAGCAGCCTATTTGGAGAGGAGAGTAACCTAATTAGGAGAAATCTCTTACGGCCGCTCAATTTAAAGACTTCTTTGGGATTGAGAAGCTCTACGAGTACCGTAGGTGAGAAACTAGATAATTGCGGTTTATCTTTTGTTTTCGATTGATTTGATTGACTAACGGTGGTTGAACTTTGATTGCACCTGGTTTGTTTATGATTGATAATCTTCTCTTCTGATATAAGATTCACTCAAACTAGTTCGAAGTTTCGACAGGGATCTTTAGACTGTTGTTAGTGCTAAAGACGATCTTGTGATATCCATTGTTAACAGACTCCGTTCTGTGTGTGATTGCTCACAAGAGATTCAAGTAGTTGTTTGCAGGTGTTTATTGAAGACCTAAGAAGATTTGAAGACAAAGAAGAGATAGAATATTTCTGACTTGGTTATATAAATCTTTGGTGTGCACAATACTTGTTTTGGTAAAAAGAGGATCTCACTATAATCGGTTTATCCTTGTGGTAGATTGGATAGAATAGTTGAGTAGATCGGCATCAATACGGTTCCTTGGGATTAAAGGTATTGATTGCAAAATCTTATGATTACTTTGGGTAATTGAACATAAGATAGATCTAAGAACCTGACGAAGGAGTTTATGTTAAGATAAACAGAAGAGCCTTTGTCCGACTCATATCACTTGGTTGAAGAGAGTTGATACCAAACAGATTTGTTGTTCTTTTACTGTTCGGAATACGAACCAAAAGACTTGTTCTAAGTACGTGACTTATTTATAAGTTGGAGGCGTGGGTATACAGACGTAACTAGGTGAACTATAGGTTTTAGTTGCTTCGTCTCAACTATACGAAGTTGGTTTATTTTGTATAGCGGCTTAATCCTGAGAGTATTCAATTCTGGACAAGGTCCCAGGGTTTTTCTGCATTTACAGTTTCCTCGTTAACAAAATCTTGTTGTGTCATTTACTTTATATTTCCGCATTATAATTATTTTATTATAATTAAAGTAAATTACACAAACGTTAATTCCTATTTACTTGATAAGCAATCCTATTGTGTTTGGTTAAGTCCGAACCTTTGTATCAAGTAAACATACTTCGTTGTTGTAATGTCTCGATCTCGTATTCATAGACGATCACACGAAGTGTAAATCGATTAGTTGTATTGTCTCGACTCAGTCCATAGACAATCATTTTCGGAGAAAGGACTTATAGGAAGGAAAATTTTTAGCTTGAGGTATATTTGGGTACCCTCGCCTTTTCGATTGGTATCAAAGCACGCAAACACGAAAAGATCTAACAATCTGTGTTTGGTGCGATCCATCCTATAAGAATTGAATTCATGTCTGATTCAGTTAACGTTTTGCAAGAGTATGAATACTCAATAGTTGAAGATGTTACCACTTCGTTAACTCATGATCCAGGAGTTGCGAAAACATCTATGTCTTTTTCTGATGAAAAAGAAGATGCTGATAAAGAGTTAGTAAAACTCCTAAAGCCTATAAAATATCTGTCTTCTAAAATTCTTATATTGAAGACATAGATAAATCTTCTTAGACATGAGATCAGAGAAAAAGACAGTCAACTGCATAGTCTGGCTGAAGAGAAATTAAATCTCACTGTCAAATTAGAAGCTCTTGGTAAATATCTTTGTCAAGGAAAATAGACACGTCATATGATTCTGACTAATGATTATGTTGTGATTTCTTATGATACCGAGGAAACTAAAGTCCTTGCCCGACTTTTACAGATTGTGATAAAACTGGTTTGGTCACGTCTGAAACAGATCAAGATGATGGTAGTTTATCCAACTACATCAAGTCAGAAGATGATAAGAAACCATCTTCTATGTCTACTGATAATAAAACGAAATCTTTCCCAAAGGAAACTTTGAACCGATTCCGTGAAAGTAATCTTAAGGAATACACGTTTCAGTCACTTGACAGGAAACTTATACTTCTTCAACATACTGTGGTAAAAATGTTGAAAGAAGTTTCGTGTCTTAAAAAACTGAAAGACCATTCCTCAGTAGAAAGACAGATTATACCACTACCTGATAAGATCAACTCGAAAGAATCACAGGAAAGAGTTGATAATCACTTCTGGAAAAAGGTTCCTCCACATTCATATCGAAACAGTTTTTTTGATGAAAAATTCCAGAAGAAAGGGAAAGAGAGAATCTCTGCCAAAAGAAACAATCAGGAATTACCGATAATTGTTTCATACAATCACACTAACGTGAATCATAAGGAAGTTCTTAGAATGAGAAAATCCTATGAAAATCTCATTGAAAGAATTAAGAGAGACCTATCAATCTCTGAAAATTCTCACATCAGTAAGTTTTCTCCACATGATCATATCTCTAGAGCTAGAAAAGATCATCGTCTTGAGAGAAAATATCTTGGGCAGAAATTCCCTAAGAGAAACATGAACTATGTTTCTGATATTCAATGTAAGCTGGAAAAAGCTTACTCAGATGCAACTTAGTTGTATCAAAATTTGTGCACTCTCATCCTCTTCCGTGCTCTTTTTCATGGATGGGAGAGGCACAATAAATCTGGAGCACATCTATCTGTGTAGTTGATTATCAGAAAAGTTGTGACACTTTATGGATAGCTGTGAATCCATGGTTGCTTAAGAAAATGTTCATGTTTAACATGATTTTCCAGAAATAGGTTTTATTTGGAGTTTTTGAATTTTAATAAACCTTCCAACTTGAAAAGTTCGGAAAAAAGGAAATGAAATATTTTATTGTAATATTTTCGGTTTCTCGGATTTCGGTCCGAAAGTTTTGTTTTAAAGGGAAACTATTTCTTACTTGTATTCCGATAACCTATTCAATCCTTTATATATATATATATATATATTTGAGCATGCCTCCAATAACTTGAAGTATCTCAAAGGCTAATAAGGAGGAAGCTCAAAAGGTTAAAGATTGTCAAGGAATCGATACAGAGAGGAAGAAGAGAAATAGATCAAAAATCATGTCTGATTACGATTCTGATAGTTCAGAAGGATCACAAGATGAGTCATGTCTGTTGGATTACGATATACAAGATCCAACAAAAACCAAGTGGATTCGGTCGGATAGTATGTCTCAATATATCCAAGGTTTTGAAGAACTAGAAACCAATCTTGTTATGACTATTCGACATCAAGATTGGTTAAAAGAGAAGATCGAAGGGTCAAAAGGAGCTCTTGCTGAACTTAAGGTTCTAATTGAAGAACTTGAGAAACAAGAAGTGGTTGCAGACAAGTCTCTTGAGACATGCTTTAGCAGTTTGAACACTGAAGAAACCTCAGTGAACAACAAGAGCACCACTAGAGATTAAGTTATATGCTGTAATACTTAATCTAAGAAAAATAGGCTGCAATTTTTGATTTCTTTCATTGATTGTATTGAGTCTATTATGAATAAAGTTATTTGATTTATAATTTTTCTTGTGATAATTTTTGATTTACATAGCATGTGCTTGAATGCTTTATTTATTGTTGTGTATGTTTATGAGATGTTTGATTTCGGATTTATTACCTTGATATTCGATCTCATAATATGTTGTGAACCCTTATGGTTTGCGTGACTTTTTGATTTAGCAGGATTGAGTTCTAGCCCATGTTGGTTGGCTTTATCAAAGGATCATGAGGGGTTCTGATAGAAACAATATGTGAAAAAGTCACAATATGTTGAATCGGTTTTGGTTTAGCATTAAAGCATATGTGTTTCATGGGTTTTCAACTTTTGCTTGCAATAGTTAAAAAATGATTTTCAAACTTTCTCTGGTAAAGTTTGATTGTTGTTATTCTTTTGTTTTGCATAAGGATGACAACATAATGGTATTTCGATATCAATTCTCCCTGGAAGAAGAAGATGCGATCATATTGGAGAAGTTGGATGCGAAATTGAGGTAACAATCTTGTTAATAAAAGCCTAATGTTATTGCTTATATCTTTTTTCTTTTGCTTAACAAAATTTTGGTACAATTGATGTTTTTATTCCATTATGTGTATATGGATGTGTGATTCAATTAGTTCCGGTTAAGAAAAACTATTGTTATCTTACTTTGTTGTGTGATATCAATTGTTTAGGCTTACAAAATTTACGGTGCAATTACGGTGCTTTAATGTTTATGTTGTTTCAATTGCTTCCAGTTGAGGTGAATAATTATGCAAGTTGATTTGTTTTGGTTTGTATGAGTTATTTATGGCTTGACAAAAGAATATGTTTACGGGATGAGTTGTTTAGTCCAATTCGATTCTGGATAAAAGAAAATAAGTTAATTCTGATCTTAGTCAGACTTATCAAAGTGGAGGTTTTGGTTATTCAAGTCTAATCGAATGCCTTAACAAGAAATGCTAGTTAACTAACCTATTATTTGGCTTGTTTAAAATCTAAAGGTCTAAGTTATATGGATAATTAGAACCTGATGAGAAAAATAGAGTTATCTTTATTTTAGTCTTATCGAATGAAGCGATTGTATTTGTGCAATCGGTTTAGCAAAGGAACTAATATGCTTAGTTGATTTTTGGTTTTCTAAAGGAAAATTGCTTCGGGAAATTATTTCCATGATAACATATCAAAACATAATTACTTTGTAGTTTCGGTTTTGATATTGGTTATAAAAATGATGTGTGGAACCCTCGTGCTTGACTCAACAGGTTGCAAGTCTATTTTGAGATTTGTAAGATCCTTTTCGTGTTGTCCTTTATTTTTTCGTTTCTTTGTCATTTTCTGACAAAAAGGGGGAGAAATATATGGACTAAATAAGTGATGTTGGTGTCAATTTATATTGATTGGTACCACTAGGGAAGAAGGACATTGGTGCTTGAACGTTTATCTAACGAATGAGGAAAAGCATAGACTAACGGGGGAGTAACATATCATATGATTTGGTATAAAAAAGACATGAGGATCGAAAATCTACCTATCTCCTTTATGGGGAGTATGAGCTTTGTTATTATAATGTCAACATCTGTTGCATTTTTAAGGATTGAATGTATGCAGGTTATGTGTTGTTGAATTCGGGAATCAAGCGTATGTGTAATGAATTCTTGTAATTTTTTTATCCATATGATTGTAAGAGTTTTGTCACTAAAATTGACAAAGGGGGAGATTGTTAGAGCATAGCTCGGTTGAACCCACCAAGCGTTGGTATGTCAAGTTTGGTTGTCATATTTTAGTGAACCAAAACTCATTTAAGAGTCGCTTGATTAAATGTACTAGAGTCAACTTCGTATAGGTTAGCTTGAAAGTATTAGGATATGAGACATTACAAGTATTGCGAAGACTTGAAGAAGTGAAGAAGTAAGGAGCTACAACCACAACATCGTCCTTCCACTTGAGGTTAATGATATTTGACTTGAACTGTTTCATTCCCTAACGTATCTTTCAAGTCGTGCATATTGAAATCAAAACTGCGAAGCATGAACACTCTAGATAGACATAGTATTATGGAATACAATACGAGGTTTATTGCTTAACCATTAAACTTTGTAGATAAGACATCGACATAATCGTTTAAATTCTATTGTGATATGTATGGGTATGAGGTGAGGATTTCATCCCAGGAAACAATGTTTTTACATATGTTTTAAGGAAGTAAGTTCATGAACTTTGCTTGTGAATCGAAAAGGAAATCGTCAGGCGTTATTGAGATTGTTCTTCATTGCATAGCTTATGAACGACCAATATGTGTGATTAGTATAACCTCTCATGACTTGTTTGTGTTCTTGGTAAAACTATTCACACGAGGCCTGACTTTTGTATTGGTATGACTTTTATTAGTGAAAACCGATCTTAAGTAATCACCTGATTGTATGATCGAGTTTGGGAGTTTGTAAGACCTAACACTGGATAAAGGGGAACCGATCCTAGTAAGAGGTGAAACACATCACAAAGGGGAATATATCCTTGTATGGGGTGCAACAAGGTTTATAGCAGAAAGGGGAACTGATCATATGGACATGTGCAACACATATGAGTTAGATACCATATATATGTGGGGAACCGATCCTAGTACCTAGTCAACCGAATTTTGGAAAGCTAGTGTGACTATGCACAGTACTCACATGGAGGTAGAACCGAAACTTGTTTTTGTAGAACCGTTAAACCCATGATTTGTGATTGAGAGTTCTTAATCAATCGCATAGCTCTTGAAAGTCAGATGAACCAATTATAAACTTGTTTGGAAACGTGGTAAATCTATTTCAAGTGTGTAAGTATGAAAGAGGACTTACAAAGTAAGGATGTAGACACACTTTGAACACGTGCATTTATGCGTATCTTTTATTGTTCAAAGATATTCCTTAACGGCTAAGAAGGAAGTAAATCCCAGGATCGAAATTAAATAAGTTAAGAATCTTTTAATTAAGGTTTTTAATTATATATGGAAAATAAGAATAAGTAATGTGCATTTGCTAGTTAAAGATTTTCCAAGGAGATTTTCGATCATTACTTTGGACAAAGCATTCTCAGGAATTATGAAAACCGAATATGGAAATCATTATTGAATATCTTTAGAATATTTTCGGTTTTGGAATTTCCTTGGCGTCTAAACTTCCTTGTCTATAAATACTTGAAGTTTGTATTTCTATCAAACTAATCCTTCGTGACAGTAAACTTCCTCTGTTGTACTGTTACTGGTGAAGCCGTCTATTCGGAGAGGAGAGTAACCTAATTAGGCGAAATCTCTTACGGCCGCTCAATTTAAATAATTCTTTGGGATTGAGAAGCTCTACGAGTACCGTTGGTGGGAAACTATATAATTGCGGTTTATCTTTTGTTTTCGATTGATTTGATTGACTAACGGTGGTTGAACTTTGTGTAGATGGGGAAAAACGATTTGCTGGTTTTTAAGGAATTGAGGAGACGACTGTACGGAGGAGACTCCTCGGACAGAGCGAAATGTTAAACCTCACACAGATGCACCGCTGCAAAGGGGGTGCTTTAGACTCGAGAGATCAATCTGTAGTACTCCGACCTAAATCAAGACAATGACCGTTCCAGAGTAAATTCGGTCACAAGAGAGGATGGTTTGATCTGTAGGAGGGAAGCTGAGAAATGTGTGGAATCAATGGTAATCAAAGATTGTGGGTGTGTGAATTCCGAATGCAATAAGCTCTGAGTGATTGAAATTGCTCAATTGAGAGTAGTTGCTCAATTGATGAGTTGATGATCTCGTGTTGTCAGTTTGACGTGAGATTGATGATACTGATGATGCCGATCATTCAATCATGATTCAGAGACTTATTTATATTGCTGGAATTTTAGATACCATGATTCCATGAAGTGTGACAGTTGATGGAATCAAGGAGTGGGGAAGTGGAGATCGTGTTTGAGACCAGTTGCTCAACGTGTGAAGACTTGGTCGATTTTCCACCCACTACCTCGTGAATTCCTTCAACTGATTGCACGACTTGCTCACATTCCATCATGTGTTTGAACGCACATGCCGTAGACCTCCAGACCAAAACCCTAAGTGATATCCCCCAAGTGATACGATTGATGTCTCGTGGTTTGTAGTCAATTGATGACTTCGTGGTTTGATGGGACGATGAGTCCATGTAGTTGCTGAGTTGAACATGATGTTCTGAAACTCATGAATTGAACATGTCATGAGACAGAGGTATAGTTCTTACGATGAAGTGATCAAGTATTGCTCATTCGATGGATTGTTGAATATTTGATCGTCTGAGCATGTGTTGTTCATCTGATGGATTATTGGCAGCATGACCAAAATATTAATTAAAGTACTGGTTGTTGAACCGAGCATAATTAATAAGATTAATGACCATGAGGTCGTCGTAAAATTATTAAGGTTGGAATCTGGAATGATGATCCTTGGATTCAGAAACCCTAATTTGATCAATTGATAATCAATTCATGGTTCGTCAGAATTTTAACCATGGGACGAAGGAGGGAGCGACTACATGGGACCGTGGACTAAACATGTAGTGTCCATATGCTCACGTGAGCAAATACAAAGAACTCCTGAAGAGTTGACGATTTGTTGGTGAAAGAATGATCAAATGTTGGTTTAATCATTTATTCGAAAATGCTCGTCTGAGCCTTAGGTGAGAAAACCTAACTAATTATGACGGGGTGAGGGACCGACCATGGGTCATAAAACAGGCCCTGGGTAGTCACGTGATCGCCTGATGATCACTTCATGAAAATCCAAAGTGTTTGGAAGAGTTTTGGACCTAATACGAGCAATTGTGCAAATTAAGTCAAAACTGTGAAAATTGATGGGACCGGCTTCCGTGAGCCAAAGAGTCAATCTTGGTCGTTCAAGATAGCGTGCTCGTGTCCCCAAGGCGTCCGCGTCTCAGTCCTAAGAATTTTGATATTTTCTGGCGTGCAATTGAGCATCCATTCGAGAAAATATGCCAAAATTAGGGTTTCAACGAAACTGAGGAAAAACACCATGAGATGATGAAAAATAATTATAAAATAAGGAATGAGGAGGCGTGGGACCGCCGTGGTCAAGGCATGGTCGGCCGGTCGTGACCACGGTCTTGTGGTGCCTTTTCCTTAATTTTATAATATTTTGATGATTTTATTAAAAATTCATTAATTTTGAGAAATTTGATGAATTTTGGGCGTTTCCATGAATTGAAGGAGTTTTCATGAGTTCAAGGAAGTAAAAGATATTAAAATAATAAAACAAAGGTGTGTGGGACCGTGGAAGGCATGACTGGCCGGCCAGGGCCCTGTCCCACAAGTTTCCCTAATTTTATAATGATTTTATGAAAAATTCATAAATTTTGAGAAATTTGATGAATTTAGGGAGTTTTCATGAGTTCAGGGAAGCAAAAAATATTAAAATAATAAAAACAAGGGCGTGTGGGACCATGGAGGCATGGCCGGCCGGCTTGGGCCCGATCCCACGAGTTTTCATAATTTTTTAATATTTTTTAGGTATTTTTGATGATTTGAGGGAATTTTTCCTAATTTGAAAGAAATACCATGAAATCGAGGAATTTGATGAATTCAAGGAAAACTAATAATAAAATAATAAAACAAAGGGGCGTGTGGGACCGGCTAGGGCATGGCCAGCTGGCCAAGGCCCGGTCCCACAAGTTTTCATAATTTATATTATTTTATTATTATTTGATGATTTGTGCAAAAATACCATGAAATCAAGGAGTTTTTTCATGAAATTAGAGAAATAATAATAATAATAATAATAATAATAATAAAATAATAAGGAACCGTGGGTGTGCGGCCGGTTGGGACCAAGGCATGGCCGGTTGGCCAATGGTCACGCCCCACACTCCTTTCCTTAATTTTATATTATTTTTTATGGATTTATGGAATTACCATGAAACCGAGGAGTTTCCTCGAGGCGAAGGAGATTTGATAAAATGAGAGGATTTTCATCAAATCATGGAAAATAATAAAAATGCATTAAAAATATAAAACTGGCGTGGATTGACCACGACACGGTCGGTCGGTCGTGTGTCCGTGCTCCCAGCACCCTGGTCAATATTTTTAATTATTAATTATTTACTTTTCTATTTTGCATAGGTTCATCGTTTCGTTGTATTTTTGAAATACTCGTTCGTGCGGTGACTGTTAGTGTATCATCGTTGGATACACCTTCACCATTTGAATCGGGGCTTACTTAGAGGTAGCTAAGATGCCCGGTTGTTGATTATTTATTACTAATTGTGGAATTCAATGGAGAATAATTCACAAAACTGAGTAATAAGATGTTTATTATTAATTCATAGGATCAACTGAGGATTCAACTGCGGATTCAGAATAATAAAGTGAGCATTACCATTCCATGGGATCGTAGATTCGACCATAGAATTGGAGTAATTAAGGTTTATCTATTACCATTTATGAGACCAGTTGTGGATTCGATCATGAAATCGGAGTAATGAGATAATATAGTTATTGTTATTCTATGAGATCAAGTTGTCGATTCGATCATAGAATCAGAACAATTGTTATTGTCATTTCATGGAACCAGTCGTGGATTCGACCATGGAATATGAGCGATTGTAATTAGGAATAATTAACTTTGTGGCTCTGTACTAGCAGAGCAAGATGTCTAGGAGCATTAATTATCCTGATACGAGCTTGCCGGTAAGTCATATCCTTTATATAGTCAGGGTAAACTTGTTGTTTGTTCCTGAAGACGTTATCTCTCTATACTAGCAGAGCAAGCTGTCTAGGAGCCGTCCATCTCGTGATGCTATATAGAAATAATCACTGAAAGTATTCAGTATTCATAAGATATGCCATTGTCCAATCGTGAGACTACATATCTACATTTACTCTGAGAGAAAGTACTCTCCGTTGAGAATTCGATGAGAGAGCCATGTCTCAATACTCGCGTCCGATTGCTGAATTAGAGCTTCGTATAATTATGAGTTTACAATTTTAGACTTTGTCGAAAATCCACCATCTACATTAAGTCCTCTGCTTACTGAGGAAGGTTGTGTTCCTCAATCAGCATTAAATGGTGATTTTCCGTCCATAAATAATAATACCAGTAATTTAACTTAGTCGTAAGTTGAGATGTTACTGGATTTAGAGAGCATGAGCAAACCACGACTTGATGAAGGCTTCAATGTCATGATTGGAGCATCATTTGATGAGCATAAATTGGTGTTGAACCGCTGGTTTGGATGACGAGTCCGTGGTCGGTTAGGATTCGCGGGTCGGGCCCAATAAGGAAATCCTTAGAAAATTATGTTTTGGAAATAAATTTGATATAAAAGGGATTAATCTTTTTTTTACTCACGACCAGCTCTTGATCAACTCTTCATCTTCACGCAAGCAAGAGAAGATTCCCGCCGCCGCCGGTCGCCGTCGTTGCCGCCGTCGGCCAATTTTTGGCCGGCGCTCCCAGGTACGTGTTTTTTTTTGTTTGCTGATGTTTATGATCCTCATGAGTTTTTCATGATTTGATCATGATGAAGTTATATACATGTGTGTATATTAGTGTGAGTTTTATGAAAAAACCCTCGTTTTTGAAAACGTATGTTCGTTCGATCGTTAGTTTTGAAAACTAATTATAATCCCTGATTTAGGAGAGATTTTTTTTTTATAAATATGAACCTAGGTCCAGTGATAAAACTTAGTGTATGAGCTTTCATGTATACCAAGGTTTCATCATAAAAGAAGTGAATTTTCATGAAATTGGAAAAATCCTTCGTTTTAGAGACAAATAATGATGACACGAAGGAAAATAGGTATGATGAACTTGTTTCCAGTGATAAAATTTTGCTTATGAGCTTTCATGTAAATACAAAACTTTATCATATGTATGAGATGTGAGCTTTCACAATATTTTTTGAAATAAACCTTCATTTTAAAGACAAATAACGACGATACGAAGGAAAAATATTTATATATATATATATATATATATGCAGCTGTGACATATATTGTGCAAAATATGATGATATATTTTATTTTCATGAGTTTGTTTTCATTAAATAAAATCCTTGAGAGTTTATGTATGCAGGTTGCATTATTTGCTGTTTTTTCGGAAAATCAGAAGCCTGGGTTTTGAAGAACCTTCGAAGATAGACAATATATTTATGATGAAATATTTTATTGTTGTAAACTTCGTAGGTCAGTTGTGTGAATGTTCACATTATGAAAATTGTGTCCGTGGTTTTATGAAAAATCAGTTTTGAAATTAACAAAGTTTCGTTCATTTTTTGCAGTTTTCGAAGAGACGAACGATTTTGAGGTGTTAACTCTAGTATTACTATCACTATTTTTAGTGGAAGTATAAAAGGTAAGAGTTAAGAGTTACCATTTTTGCTTGTATTTCCTTGATTTATATCTGGACGGCATACTGAAGTAGAATGTAGTGTGAACCTTTTCAGCTACTTAGCAAAGATGTCCAATTCCCAAGCTGACGACGCCTCGAGGGAAGAGATGTGCGTTGATGATGGTATCTCCAGAGATGAGACATGCATGGATGAAACTTCCGTTGGGGAGACGAAGACGAAATCCCTGGGATTAAGAATGTCCCGAACATAGATGATGCATTCTTTGAAAAAGATATCCAGGAGCTGAGCAACATTTGAAATCCCCAGTGTATCGTCTTTTGATAAATCCCAGAACTGTTACTCAGAAGAAATTGGTGACTCCTAAGACAGTGATTCGATTTTGTCTTGAACGAGGGGTCTTCGCCTCATCAATCATAGAGTTTAAGCTTTCTCGACGACCTTTGGAGAAATTTGCCGGCTGGGCGAGGCATATGTTGGGTTTTCCTCATGTGAGGACTATGCTCGACCAGGCGCAGGTGACGAGAGCTATTCAAGCTTCTGGAGAGTTGTTCATTTATCATGACGCAAGTGGTATTGTGGCTCTGTTTGCTCGCTGGTGCATTCCCACTCACACTTTCATATGTAGATGGGGAGAGTTTACCATTACCTTGGAAGACGTGGCGGCTCTGATGCATCTCCCGATCACGGGCAATCTTCCTGGGGATCTTTCAGATGAGGAGACCGCCGTTTCTCATGTCTTGACAGCTGCAATGGAGAAAGCGAATAAGGCTGGTAGTAAAGGATGCTATGCTTCCTGGTTGACACACTGGTGGCCCAAAGACGAGGTTTCTGATAAACCCATCGACGGTATGTTACCCATTGCTGCTTTCTTATGTTTATGGTTGTCCAGAGACGTTTTTGAAGACAGTGGAAACTTGTTGAAGCCTTTTGTGATTCCCTTTGCTATTAAGATGGCTCAAGGTGAGCAACTTCCGATAGGTAGTTTATTCTTAGGCTCCTTGTATTACAACCTGGACTCCTTGATTATAGACTCCAGTGTGTCGAACGGCTCTATGAAGATTGAGTGTTATGCCAACACGATGTTTCTTCAAGCTTTGATGTGGGAGCATTTTAAGAATTATGCACCTACTCCACGTAATGTTCTGCAAGGACCGAATACTGATGCGCGCCATACTTTCCCTGAGAAAGATAATGCTAGGATCATGCGTTGGTCCACCAAGCAACCTCGTTCTAAAATACGTTTTATTGATGTGTTAGATGAAGAATCTGAGTTCAATTTTCGCCCGTGGGTGTCAGTCCCTGATTATGTTTCTCAGCCGATGACTTTCAATACTGGAGAAGGCACGAGTTTGACGTCTGGTGCGCATCTGAGTGATGGCGAAAGATCTTTCATGTTGAGTTGCACTCCTGGTCATTTGCTATCAGTCACGTTTGGAGAGCTTTCAGTGGAGGAGTACAATTTGATAGAGCAGCTCGACAAATGGGTATGGATCAGTGTGTTCCAACCATACGGAGAAGGAAGCCATCAGTTGAGCAACTCAGGACTCATTTGGATCATACTCACGTGGAAGGGAGTAGCTACTGGTTTCCTGGTTCTGATAGATTCGCCTATGTAACCCCAGGTTATGTAGAATTCTGGGACCAGCAACTTGGGCGTTTGCGTGGCTTTGTAAGATTTCCCAGACCTCCATTCAAGGATCTTCCTTCGGCTGAGATGATTTCCAGTCGACCAAGATTGAAGTATCTTTCTGGTGATAAACGAAAGTCGTCTCCAGGATGCTCTCAGGTATGTTTCTTCATATAATCTTCACGAAATTATAAGAACTGTATTCTGATTATATTACTGGATTTCACCACAGGACGGTCGTAATATACGACCTCGAATCGGTGTAGATTTCTCAGAGACTGAGGCGGTTATTCATGGCGGAGAAGGCAGGCATAAAGGTTATAAGTTGTTACCTAATACCGTAAAGTCCCCAGTTGGTGCTTTGGTGAGTTCCCAATATTTCTCACCGTGACTTTCATTGCTATTAGCATTAGAATCATGAAGCCAACGTTGTTAATTTTGTTGCAGAATTTTACTCCATCAGTCTTGAAGGTCTTCAATTTTCTGCTACTGAACAAGCAATCGCTGATTTGAGTGACGAAGAAACTGTAAGTATTTCTTCACATGTTCAAATGTGTGCTTCATGGATGAAAATATTGATTGTAAAGGACGTGTACAGGAGGATGTCGTCATGGAGATGGAGAATTCTGGAACTCAATCATCCTCTGGGAAGGGAATGGAGGTAATTCCCAAGATTCGGAACCGGATGGAAGTGATGTTCCTCTTGTCGTTGATGTGGACAATTCCAACCCCTTGGACACTTTGGAGACTCCTCAAGTAAGTATATATCCTGTATATTCTTCATAGAAGTATAAAAGTGTGACTTGTGAATGAATGAAACCCATGTGAATATATGAAAACTTAGTCGAACTTCGTCGTCAGAAAATTCAGAACCCAGCTTTTAGTAAAAACGCTGTAGAATCTTCGTCCGGAGTCGGATTTTGATGATCTGCATGTGCAAATTCAAGCCCGGAAAATTTCCAAGCTTTAAAGAAGATTTTTAAGTTTTGAGCACGTTCAGAGCTGAAAAAGGCGAAATAGTAAACTTCCAGGAGACTTCCAGAACTTTTTCAGATTGCGCATCACTTGATATTTTGGCCACATCTACCGCTCGTTCATCGGATTGTCATGAAATTTTGACATGTCATAGAGGACATCCATACGAAGAGAATGGAATATGACCATCCTCAGATTCCTTGTAGATTGCTCCCAGTCTCTTAGTACAGGAGAGTTCAGTTTCTTCAGACGGACTCATCGTAAAAGTGTTTTCATGACTTTCATGTTATTTGCTCGTGTTTGAATGTAGTATGATGAACTTGATGATTTTGCCTTGTGGTATACTGTGTTTCATAATCTCTTTGGATTCGTGACTCTAACCTCATGTAATCTTCGTATTAGGTGCTAAATACCGAAGTTGAGGATACTGGAGCCAATGATGATAACTCTAACCCTTCCGAAGTTATTGATGAAGAGACAATCCATCCTTCGAGGCCATGAGAAGGTCGCTACTGATGTTATGGAAACCAGATGGTTGTTGCCTCAGTGATAGAAGAAACCGAGATAGCAGCGGAGAATACCGAAGGAACTGTTGCTTTGGTCGTGGAGCCTCCAGTGATGAGAACCGTATAATAGTGTATGAATATCCAACTGCAGGGGTTGCTTTCGATCCTCCCTTTAACACTTCACTCCCGTATCATGAACTGGTCGGTGGATTCAGCGTTCCCATTGGATATGCACGCTTGTACGAGACGATATGGAAGAAGTTCGGCCACATGATCGTTGACAGGAACCCTGGGCTTACTTATGCTTTAACCATGCAAGTAGGCGTTATCTTGCGTGTCGTGAGTGATATGCATACGAGACCCAGGAATACCGTGACTCCAGATATACTCTTTGATTGGGAGTTTAACTTGGAGAATTCAGAAAGACTTGGCCTCAACGTGAAATGGCTTCGTAAGCAAATAAACGTTATCAAGGATTCATGTGAGAAGAACATACCCTTTCCAAACGATGTTGAAGGAGAAGGAGGACAAGATTGCCAAGCTGACCGAGGAGTTGAACAAGGAGAGGGCGGCTTTGCAAATCTTGAAGGATGCTATGAGCGAAAGCCTTTTCTTGCTGATCTCTTAAACTTCTGAACTTCTGAGAGATGTTTATACTTGGATTTTGATATTTTGATGATTTTGGATTGACTGATGGTTAAGGATTTTCTTGTAGATTTGATAGAGATTTTATTTTACGAAATATGAACTGAATTTTGATAAATTGCTGAATTCAAATACTGATTGCAAGTATTGCAAATATTTTGGAGGAATTGAAATACAAATGAAAGAAAATCCTAAATGTTAAATCCCAACGCCATGAGTGCTTCAAACGCCCAATACCTTAAATATCCAATAATTTCAGATAAACGCCTTGAGCCAATTTTCGTGAATTACTGGTAGGGTTTTGCCATCTGTGTTGGTCAATTTGTAGTATCCTCCGGCCACGGACTCAGCGACCATGAATGGTCCTTCCCAATTGGAGTT
Organism: Papaver somniferum; assembly: GCF_003573695.1. NCBI lineage: Eukaryota > Viridiplantae > Streptophyta > Magnoliopsida > Ranunculales > Papaveraceae > Papaver > Papaver somniferum. The sequence goes on along the minus strand of NC_039360.1, from coordinate 45,551,582 downwards.
CCTTGTAGAATGAAGACCGAGCTGAACTGCTTTGAGAACCATGTCCCCTTCATGAAACATGTTGGGATTGGTCGATTGTGCCTTGAATATCTTCCGCTGATTCGGAATTCCCTGTTTGATGGAATTCCACGATTATGGCCCGTATGGACACTCGCGCGGAAGAGAGTATCCAGCATAGTGTTGATCATGCTTAGCCAAGTCTTCAACAATAAACCTCTCGATGGAGTGACCGACTTGAAGAAGTTCTGAACTCAACCATTGCGTGTAATATTGCCGAGGTGAAGTTACCCACTCGTAGCTTTTGATGACTGCTAAATTATTCATGGGGAGAAGTCCCTGGACCATAGTAGCGTATTTGAACATTGGTAATATTGGAGCAAGAGGAGGTATAAGACTTGCCTGAGCTCGAAACCTTCTGAAAAAGGAGTGCGGATTTTCTCCGAGTTCTTGCGTAAGCCCCATCAGAGTTGTTACTTCTTCCAGATGCTCAAACGGTGGTGCGTCCTATGCTTCGTCTTCCGTCTCGGAATCCTTGTCGATGACAGGATGTGTTGAAGTCATCGTTGTCCTTTCAGCATGAATCCAAGTTCTCCCAAGGATCATGTCGTATCCAGGGTCTTCCCGGATTATGAAAAACTTGGCCTCAGTGCAGATCAATCTTTCCGTAACTTTGAGAGTGATGAAGCCGTATGCGTTTCTGGAGATTCCTTCGTGGTCCCTGATTGCTATGGGAGCGTGGGTGGCTTCCCGTCGAGTAATACCAACAACTTTGAGAGTTTCCAAAGGGATGATGTTTACGGCGGTACCAACATCGATGTACGCCCTCTTGAACTCATTTCCTTTAATGTGCACTGTGGTGAGCAGTCCCCAGTCATACATTTCTGTGTCGGTGGCTGAAGGTCCGGTGGTAGCCTTTTGGATCAGCGGACGTTTTCCGGACACGATGTGGTTCAGTGCAGCAAACATGTATTTCCTTTGAGCTTTCGAAAGATACAACAGCTCGCAGACACGTTCGATCAGAGATTGGACTGTTTCCTTGAAAGGAGGTTCGGAGATGGTAAAAGTTCTGACCGGGAGGTGGTTTTTGTGCACCCCTCAGTCCCAGGTTGAGCTCTCCTGATTCGACCTTTTCTTTGAATATGCGCTTCAAATTTTGCAATCACTCGTGGGATGGATGACGTATCTATGGAAGCGACAATACCGAGGATTTTCCATGGCCTATTCAGTTGGTTCCTTCTTGACATAAGGCAATTTGATTGCACCGTCTTGAATCCAGGCATCGAGTAGTTCATTAACTTCTTCCATTGAACAGGGAAAATCAGGTGCTTTTGGATCTTCCGTATGCTGAGGAGGGATTTTCGAATTCTCCTTCTTGTGTGTCTTTGAAGGGGTGGATGAAGTATGATTGTGTTGTTGCTAGTGCTAGCAAGGTTTGTGTTAGGATTCGTAACTGAACCTGACCTGAGATCAACCATTTTGTGAAACTGTGAGATTGCAACCGAGAGAATGATCTCCCACTGTGGTCGTAGATGGGGAAAAACGATTTGCTGGTTTTTAAGGAATTGAGGAGACGACCGTACGGAGGAGACTCCTCGGACCGAGCGAAATGTTAAACCTCACACAGATGCACCGCTGCCAAGGGGTGCTTTAGACTCGAGAGATCAATCTGTAATACTCCGGCCTAAATCAAGACAATGACCGTTCCAGAGTAAATTCGGTCACAAGAGAGGATGGGTTGATCTGTAGGAGGGAAGCTAAGAAATGTGTGGAATCAATGGTAATCAAAGATTGTGGTGTGTGAATTCCGAATGCAATAAGCTCTGAGTGATTGAAATTGCTCAATTGAGAGTAGTTGCTCAATTGATGAGTTGATGATCTCGTGTTGTCATTTTGACGTGAGATTGATGATACTGATGATGCCGATCATTCAATCATGATTCAGAGACTTATTTATATTGCTGGAATTTTAGATACCATGATTCCATGAAGTGTGACATTTGATGGAATCAAGGAGTGGGGAAGTGGAGATCGTGTTTGAGACCAGTTGCTCAACGTGTGGAGACTTGGTCGATTTTCCACCCACTACCTCGTGAATTCCTTCAACTGATTGCACGACTTGCTCACATTCCATCGTGTGTTTGAACACACATGTCGTAGATCGCCAGACCAAAACCCTAAGTGACATCCCCCAAGTGACATGATTGACGTCTCGTGGTTTCTTAGTCAATTGATGACTTCGTGGTTTGATGGGACGATGAGTCCATGTAGTTGCTGAGTTGAACATGATGTTCTGAAACTCATGAATTGAACATGTCATGAGACAGAGGTATAGTTCTTACGATGAAGTGAGCAAGTATTGCTCATTAGATGGATCGTTGAATCATCAATGTTGAACCAATATTCCTTTGTTTGAGAAAATATTTATCATATGAGCAAGTGTTTCTCATGTGATGAATTGTTGAATATTTGATCGTCTGAGCATGTGTTGTTCATCTGATGGATTATTGGCAGCATGACCAAAATATTAATTAAAGTATTGGTTGTTGAACCGAGCATAATTAATAAGATTAATGACCATGAGGTCGTCGTAAAAGTATTAAGGTTGGAATCTGGAATGATGATCCTTGGATTCAGAAACCCTAATTTGATCAATTGATGATCAATTCATGGTTCGTCAGAATTTTAACCATGGGACGAAGGAGGGAGCGACTATATGGGACCGTGGATCAAACATGTATTGTCCATATGCTCACGTGAGAAAATACAAAGAACTCCTGAAGAGTTGACGATTTTTTGGTGAAAGAATGATCAAATGCTGGTTTAATCATTTATTCGAAAATGCTCGTCTGAGCCTTAGGTGAGAAAACCTAATTAATTATGACGGGGTGAGGGACCGACCATGGGTCATGAAACCGTCCCTGGGTAGTCACGTGATCGCCTGATGATCACTTCATGAAAATCCAAAGTGTTTGGAAGAGTTTTGGACCTAATACGAGCAATTGTGTAAATTAGGTCAAAATTGTGAAAATTGATGGGACCGGCTTCCGTGAGCCAAAGAGCCAATCTTGGTCGGTCAAGATTGCGTGCTCGTGTCCCCAAGGCATCCTCGTCTCAGTCCTGAGAATTTTGATATTTTCTGGCGTGCAATTGAGCATCCATTCGAGAAAATATGCCAAAATTAGGGCTTCGACGAAACTGAGGAAAAACACCATGAGATGATGAAAAATAATTATAAAATAAGGAATGAGGAGGCGTGGGACCGCCGTGGTCAAGGCATGGTTACGACCGGTCCCGTGGTGCCTTTTCCTTAATTTTATAATATTTTGATGATTTTATGAAAAATTCATGAATTTTGAGAAATTTGATGAATTTTGGGAGTTTCCATGAATTGAAGGAGTTTTCATGAGTTCAAGGAAGCAAAAGATATTAAAATAATAAAACAAGGGCGTGTGGGACCATGGAAGGCATGACTAGCTGTCCAGGGCCCGGTCCCACAAGTTTCCCTAATTTTATAATGATTTTATGAAAAATTCATGAATTTTGAGAAATTTGATGAATTTAGGGAGTTTCCATGAACTGAAGGAGTTTTCATGAGTTCAGGGAAGCAAAAAATATTAAAATAATAAAAACAAGGGCATGTGGGTCCGTGGAGGCATGGTCGGCCGGCTTGGGCCCGATCCCACGAGTTTTCATAATTTTTTAATATATTTTAGGTATTTTTGATGATTTGAGGGAATTTTTCCTAATTTGAGAGAAATACCATTAAATCAAGGAATTTGATGAATTCAGGGAAAACTAATAATAAAACAAAGGGGCGTGTGGGACAGTCTAGGGCATGGTCGGCCCGGTCCCACAAGTTTTAATAATTTATATTATTTTATTATTATTTGATGATTTGTGCAAAAATACCATGAAATCAGAGAAATAATAATAATAAAATAATAAAGAACCGTCGGTGTGGGGCCGGTTGGCCAATGGTCACGCCCCACACTCCTTTCCTTAATCTTATATTATTTTTATGGATTTATGGAAGTACCATGAAACCGAGGAGTTTCCTCGAGACGAAGGAGATTTGATAAAATGAGAGGATTTTCATCAAATCATGAAAAATAATAAAAATGCATTAAAAATATAAAATTGGCGTGGATTGACCACGACACGGTCGGTCGGTCGTGTGTCCGTGCTCCCAGCACCCTGGTCAATATTTTTAATTATTTATTATTTTCTTCTCTATTTTGCATAGGTTCGTCGTTTCGTTGTATTTTTGAAATACTCGTTCGTGCGGTGACTGTTAGTGTATCATCGTTGGATACACCTTCACCATTTGAATCGGGGCTTACTTAGAGGTAGCTAAGTTGCCCGGTTGTTGATTATTTATTACTAATTGTGGAATTCAATGGAGAATAATTCACAAAACTGAGTAATAAGATGTTTATTATTATTTCATAGGATCAGCTGAGGATTCGACTGCGGATTCAGAATAATAAAGTGAGCATTACCATTCCATGGGATCGTAGATTCGACCATAGAATCGGAGTAATTAAGGCTTATCTATTACCATTTATGAGACCAGTTGTGGATTCGATCATGAAATCGGAGTAATGAGATAATATAGTTATTGTTATTCTATGAGATCAAGCTGTGGATTCGATCATAGAATCAGAACAATTGTTATTGTCATTCCATGGAACCAGTCGTGGATTCGACCATGGAATATGAGCGATTGTAATTAGTAATAATTAACTTTGTGGCTCTATACTAGCAGAGCAAGCTGTCTAGGAGCATGAATTATCCTGATACGAGCTTGCCGGTAAGTCATATCCTTTATATAGTCAGGGTAAACTTGTTGTTTGTTCATGAAGACGTTATCGCTCTATACTAGCAGAGCAAGCTGTCTAGGATCCGTCCATCTAGTGATGCTATATAGAAATAATCACTGAAAGTATTCAGTATTCATGAGATATGTCGTTGTCCAGTCGTGAGACTACATATCTACATGTACTCTGAGAGAAAGTACTCTCCGTTGAGAATTCGATGAGAGAGTCGTGTCTCAATACTCGTGTCCGATTGCTTAATCAGAGCTTCGTATAATTATGAGTTTACAATTTTAGTCTTTGTCGAAAATCCACCATCTACACTTTGATTGCACCTAGTTTATTTATGCTTGAGAATCTTCTCTTATGATATAAGATTCACTCAAACTAGTTCGAAGTTTCGACAGGGATCTTAGACTGTTGTTAGTGCTAAAGACGATCTTGTGATAATCCATTGTTAACGGACTCCGTTCTGTGTGTGATTGATTGCAAGAGATTCAAGTAGTTGTGTGCGGGTGTTTATTGAAGATCTAAGAAGATTTGAGGAAAAAGAAGAGATAAAAGATTTCTGACTTGGTTATATAAATCTTTGGTGTGTGCAAAATACTTGTTTGGTAAAAGAGGATCTCACTATAATCGATTTATCCTTGTGGTAGATTGGATAGAATAATTGAGTAGATCGGCATCAATACGGTTCCTTGGGATTAAAAGTATTGATTGCAAAATCTTATGATTACTTTGGGTAATTGAACATAAGATAGATCTAAGAAACTGATGAAGGAGTTTATGTTAAGATAAAAAGAAGAGCCTTTGTCTGACTCATATCACTTGGTTGAAGAGAGTTGATACCAAACAGATTTGTTGTTCCTTTACTGTTTGGAATACGAACCAAAGGAATTGTTCCAAGTACGTGACTTATTCATAAGTTGGAGGCGTGAGAATACAGACGGAACTAGGTGAACTATAGGTTTAATTGTTTGGTCTCAACTATAAGAAGTTGGTTTATTTTGTATAGCGGCTTAATCCTGAGAGTATTCAATTCTGGACAAGGTCCCGGGTCTTTTATGCATTCGCGGTTTTCCTCGTTAACAAAATCTTGTTGTGTCATTTACTTTGTATTTCCGCATTATAATTGTTTTATTATAATTAAAGTAAATTACACAAACGTTAATTCATATTTACTTGATAAGCAATCCTATTGTGTTTGGTTAGGTCCGAACCTTTGTATCAAGTAAACATACTTCGTTGTTGTATTGTCTCGATCTCGTATCCATAGACGATCACACGAAGTATGAACCGATTAGTTGTATTGTCTCGACTCAGTCCATACACAATCACTTTCGGAGAAAGGACTTATAGGAAGGAATAGTTTTAGCTTGAGGTATATTTGGGTACCCTCTCCTTTTCAGACATGATGGACAAAAAGGAAAATGTGGGTTGAATGAAAATTCTATTATTCGTCTTCAACACACCTTAGATTTAATTCTCAAAGGTATAACTGGCATTCGTATGTCTAAACCAATTGATTTAGTACTCACCATGTGTATCCTACCAGGAAAGTCAGTTCAATGTGTTTCTCAAAATGTTCAAATGCATAACAGTCTCCCTAAACCATATCATCCAAGAAGAGCTCAAGGATCTTCTTCTGTTATAAAGGGAGATAATGTTATCTGTGATGTGAAAAGGGTATCAGAAGAAAAAAGTGATAATAGAGATATGGAAAACAACCTAAGTATGATATTGGAAGGATATAAAGATATCATCAAGAGGCTGTCAATTCCCTCAAGACAAACCTGTTCAGGAATGAATGAAAACTATGCGTCATAACTTGATGATAGTTTTTATGATAACTTTTCGCATCATAACAGTTTTCCTCCAAAGTTTCGGAGAGAGAGGTTTAACCGAAAACAACATTCATTTGATGAGCTCAATGCTCATACTTGTGCTAATTAATCACAAGGTTTTATTCTCAATCACAAAAACCTGGTTGGGTGAGATATTATCAGGTATACTTGATGGCAAAGTGTTCTTGATTCTCTAGCTATTTCCCGGATTATCATTTACGAACATGTGTGCATAAGTATTTGTTTTTGTCAAATCTTTTCAAGTCATTTCGTATTGATTGTTTTGTCAAAATTGCTACTCTTATGCTCTGAATTTTTCTCAAATGAGAATGTACAATTTATCGAGCTAAGACGTGTGGAATCTTCTCACTGAGAAAAATATTTGTCAAATCATTTTCTTAACTTGTTTTTCTTCGTGACGTTGATTCTTTGGATCAAGTTTGTGTTCGCACGGGTACCCATGTTACTGGTCATCAACCGACTTTGAAAACCCTAAATCTTTCAGAAATCGTTTATATACCTGTCCTACTGAGTTGAGTTACCACACTCTAGGCTTTCTATTATCAATGGCTTCTCCTTCTTTCCCTTGGGATCTGCCAGAAGATTTTGTTGATAATGTTGTATATTTCGAATTCGATGTAAATAAGGGAACCTTTGTAGAAGTTGAGGGCTCTCTTTCTGATAATTACTCAGATATTCAGGAATATGAATAAATTTCTTTGAAGTAGTTCTTGATTTTCTTAAATACTTTGAGGAAGCAAAAGTGCAACTCGTTGATGCTGTGAAATATCTTGATGTGTTAAGAACTGAGTTGAAAAAGGTTACTTCTGACCTTGGTCTCATAAAGACACATGTTAAAGAACTTCTCAATGAGGATATCTTCTCTTAAGATGCAGTGGATGTTGTCAATCACAAGCTCAAAGATCTCAAGGCTCGTGAGGATTCTGAAAAGTCTATTTAATTTCAGTTCGTGTTTGGTTTTGGTGGTTTAGGAGTCTTTCATTGTTTATTAGCTTGTTGATTTTCTTAAGTTTATTCTTGTTTTGTTTAAGAAGAATAACTAGGATTTGGAATAGCCATTATTGTGAGTACACATAGCTATGTCCAACGTTTTCATCTTGAAATGTTTTTAGATTTATTTATTTAAATTCTAAAGTTTATTTGGAAGATGATTTTGCATTATTAATCTTTATGGTTTTATATATTGCAACTTGTTATGGGATATGTGTGTTTGCGTCCGTGAACTATGATTGTCCCATACGTGTTCAAAAGTTAAGTCTTTCATATGTCGGTATGTGATAGACACATTTTTGTGTTTAATTTGATCTCAATACTATATATTGTTGGAACTCGAGTTTGTACTAAATTTGGTGTTTTATGTGTTTGTAGGCACCTTTAGAAAATAAACATTTTTTGGAAAATTCGGCTCGAAAAGTTGGTAAAAGCCCCGGAGGACACGTGTTATTCGGACTCTCACCGTTGGATAAGGGGCACCTCAATTACTAAGGGGCACCCCAGGTCACCCCAAAAGGCATCTGCTATTCGCACCCCAGTTCTGGTTAGGGGGGAGGACATCTTCTTCCCAAATTCAAAAACCAAAAATTGGCGGGAAAAAAATACTATCAACTGGGAGATGTTTTGTTGGAATTTTTGAACGTGTTCTAGGGCGATTCAATGGCTGATTTTTGGTAGGAAGTTGTGATATGTCCTAGCAAACACGTTTTGGGCTTTTGGTTCGATCAAATTTGGCAAGAATTAGCTGGATAATTCACGGAATGCAAAACAGGGAAACACGGGTTGGACACGGGATTGAAGAAGATTTGAGCGTGTTCTGCTCATGCATGAGGGCTCTAGCAACATTGTGGGTCGTGTGTAAACATTTCTAGAGTGACCAGGATGGAAATCTAAGCGTGAGAAGCTAAATCAGGGAAGAAAATATTCCCAGAATATTTTTTCATCAAACCGAGTTAAGAGAGAATTATCTCGAGTTATAGCGAAACTTCTTGATCCTGTGGAGTATATATAGAGTGCTGGGGACTCATAGAAGAGGTGTCGAGAGTCTGGGGGGCTGAGGAGAGACAGAGAAGAAGAAATTCGAGTTTTCCCAAACTCGGTTTCTGCTGCTACTGTTGCTGATGAACATGAAGAACACGAAGAACGGACCTGCACCAGCAGTCGTTTTTCTACAGTAATAACGACTCACAGCTGTGGGTCGTACATCAGGCATACTTATTTGCTACAGCTTTTGCAATACAGCTGCAGCAGTCTTATTTTGTCACTGAGGGTCGTAGTTCTCTGGTTTGTAACAAATATAATTGTTACAAACCCGGTTTTATTGTATTTCTCATATTCTCATTATTTGTAAACCATTTTTGAGCATCAATGAAATATTTTGAGAGGTTTTCCAACATGATGAGCGGCTAATTCCCTCGTAACCAAGGCAATGGAGGAAGCTATTCACGCAACATAAATGGGTAACTATTTCATTTAATTATATAATTCACCTAATCGCTGCTTTTGCAGAGTTTTAAATTATTTGAATGATTGTCTTAATTATTTGTTATTCAGTTTGATAGGTTATGCTTGGTTTAATCTCTTGATAATCTATGCTTAAGGTTTACAAATAATGTTTGAGAATCTGTATGATTGATAGTGAAATTAAAGATAAAAGAGGACTTAAGAATTGAATAGAGTTTTGAAATATTCATCATTCAATTTTGCATAATAGTGGAATCTAGTGTCTTGGTTACCTCTCGCACCCATTAATAATTTTGTATATAATTTTATTAAATCTTTAAATTTAATCTTCACAAGTCCGAGAGTTTGAACCTCATTACTACAACCACAATCAAATATATTAATCATTTTGGCGCCGCCGACGCGGATTTGTGCTTAGGTAGAATTTTTAGGTTTTTATTATTATTCCATTTGTTCTTTTTACGTCTCTTTGGTTGTGTCTTTGTATTACAGGTTTGAAGTTGGATACTAAAGACCTTGGAATCAAAGCTTAAAGCTAAAAGAGAAGGAAAAAAGACAAAGCAAAAAAATAAAGAAAAAAAGAGAGAAAAAAAACAAAAAAAGAGAGAGAATTATTTTTATTTTTTTTTAAGAGACTTTCCATTTTTTATTTTATTTTTGTAATTATTATTATTATTTTTTGTATTTCTTTTCATTGGACTGGACTTTGGACAATTTATTTTAATTTTAAACCCTAAAAAAGGGTTATATATAAAAAATATATATATAAACTGTTTGCAGGGAAGGACGACGATTACAATATCGTCTCGGCCCCTCGGGTTTGTACATGACATAGGAGTCGTGGCCCGAGTCGACTTCAACGGTTCATCCCCCGTCTGGTACGGGAGGTAAGTCCATCGAAACACTCGCGAATCTCCTGTAAGCGATTTACTGTATTCCTTAAGGTGATTCATTGATTGAGGACGAATTTGGACTGTTTTTAAATTCCTAGTAAAGGGAAAGGCCTGGCCAATACAAGATAAGGGTTCGGATTTCATCACCGCTCCCTTCTTGCCCGCTTTAGGAAAACGAAACCAAACGCGAACCTAAGCTTAAAATTTTGACTAGAACGAGACCTATAGGGTAACGAGCTTAGTAGGAAAGTCGTTCGAAAAATATTGGTTACTCTTTTAGCATACTTCGAAGTTCATGATGGTTTCTGTGAGTTGAATGCGTGATTGCGCCGCCTTGTGAAAGCGGTAAGGCCTTGGGTATCAAAGCTCCACTGAGCTTCCCTCGCCTCAATTCAACTTACATTAGCTCGGATTGATTCCAGAGGGGTGTGCTCAAATTGTAACGAATTCCTTTTCGAAGGAATAGAAGCTGGTCTAGAAAACAATCTAAGTGGAGCCATCATGCTTTTTGTTTGCTAGAAATCAATAGGTTTGATTTGGTCGAGTCATCCTTGTTTGTGATTGTATAGAATTCCCTTGTAATTAAGAATGTCGAACTGGTATGACAGAAGCCAATACAATGAGTATCGATCTGAATTTGAATATGGACATCATCATTTTTATGACCATGGTGGGAATAGTAGTTGGGAACGCCAACCTTTTCAAGGTTATGGTTCATACCATGGTGAGCCCAATTACTATCCACACGCGAATTGGTCTTACGAGCAAGAAAATCAGGAACACTGTAGTACTGGTTACTCGTTTTTGGAAACTAGTCCTGATTATGATATTTCTGAACCTGTTCCGTCTCTAGAAGAGACCCAACAACGGATTGAAAGGACGTATAAACGTTTAGTTGCAATGAATAGTTCAAAAGAAGAGTGTACACAATATTCTGAGATGATAAACGAAAGTGGTAAACGTATAAGTGTTATGCTCAGTGAAATTCAGGCACGTCTAAAGGCAGAAAATGAACAGTTGGCTAATGCTGCTTGAAATAATCTAAATTTCCAAAATAGGGTTTCTAATTATACCCTTGATATCAATAATGAATATTTGCCTAATTTAGAGGACGAGGCTAGAATAAAAGACACTACTTATTTAGATAAGGTTCAATCATCTTTGTACTATTATGATGATGAGGATAGTAGTAATGAAGAATCTGAAATTTGTAGGCATAGTGATCAGGAATCTATTAATTCAATTGAGCTTTATAATGATTATATTATTTCTAGTTCAAATCCAAATAATTTTTATGATTATTCATCTATTCAAAAGGACGAGGATTTGATTAGGGATACCACCGTTTTAGACGATGTAGTTTTTCCTTTTGATTACGAAGCCGATAGTGGTTTAGAGGAACGGGTTTATTCCGAAAATGCTGTTTTAGAGTCTAGCGACTTAGAAACAATAGTATTAGATGAAGAAGATATACCCGTAGAGATGAGTAAAGATGCACTACCTGATAATAAATTAGAAGAATCAATTGACCATTTTCAAGAATCTAATGATCCAGAAATTAGGGAGATTGTAACTAGTCTATCTAGAGACACTGAAAACTCTAAGTTTGGGGGTGATTATCACCTTCCTAGTGCCTTACCTTTAACTCTCAGAAAGTCCCTTCACTTAGGACTTGATATCTCTGCCTCGACAATTTTACAAGATTACCTTCATGCTCGTTTTCCCGAACCTAATGATGTCCAGGATGAAGTTCACTCGTTAGAAACCCATCCTATGGTTGATGTGGTTTGCCTAGGCTATGATACCCAGATTGACTTTGTTTTCCCACCAAATAGTTTTCTTCCAAATGTGGGAACGTTTATATTTCAAATGTGTCGAATATTAAGTTGTGAGACTAAACCTAAATGCTTTAGGAAATTAGAATCGACACATTTGCTTAAGAGTGACCATTACTCTCATTGTGGTCAATTTTGTAAGTCAAATCTTATTGACTTAGAGGATCCTCAGTTATTAGGTTATTATTGTGCGCTTCTAAGATCATATTTGAGTTTTTCCAGACTCTATGACCTAATGATTCGGATCCCACCTATGAAGAAACGTAACCAATGAAAATATTTTATTTAGACCCTTTCTTAGAACCTGAACCTGAACCACAATTAGATATAAATATCTTAATCAGGAAACTAGATAAGGGCATGCTATCCTTGTTCACTTTCTTGGGTTATTGTAATTTCCTTTGGTCAGCTCTTTTTGGTTTTGAAGACCCACAGTTATTTCGGCTGTTACTTTATGATTCTATGAGGTGACTAATTTCTTATGATGTATGGATGAAGACTTTAAACTTAGCACTTCTTGGGAGGTAACCCAATCTCATGCAACATGGTAATATCTTTCCTTAACCCTTTTTTCTTCAAATGGTAACAGTTTCTCCTTGTTCATATGCTTTTAATTTTATCTTTAGAACATTGAGGACAATGTTAGATTTAAGTTTGGGGGTATTGGAGAAACTTTTTTGTTACATTTTTGAAACTTCTAGCGTCACATGGTATCCGGTTAGCTAAGTTTACATACCGTTTCTCACCGAAAAGATAGAAATTGGAATGCTAGGGATAATAAATTATTGAGACATTAGAGAAAAAGACATTGAGATCCTTGAAATTCAGGAGAGAACTTGTTCCTTTTAGAGGGTAACCGTGATGGACCTAACCATACATGATGGAAAGGCAAGTAGGTCAGGGAAATGCCAGAAAGACAAAGCAACCTCACAATGTAGTCTTAGTTACTGGATTGCGACTCTCTCTCAGTAGAAACTTATCATCATCAACAAGCGGAGCGACATCAAAATCTATGAAGAAAGTGAAGACGTTTTAGGTTTAGAAGCAATAATAGAAGAGAATAATTCAAAAATCAAAGTTGAAGTTATAAGAGCAAATGATATAAGTTGTTAAAATCCATGATATCAAGACATCACAAGTTGCGAAGATCCAAATTTTGAAAGTTCTTCTCTCATGGCCATGTAAATTTTTGTCTTGTAATTTTTTGTTTTTCAGAAGAAAAAAAAATGAAAAAAATGAAAAATGAAAAAAAAAAGAATGAAACATCATTACGTTCTTTTTGTTCAATAAGGCCATAGAGAAGAAGAAATTTATAAGTCAAGCAAGAAATCGAAGAGAAGAGTTAATTGTCAAGGTTCTATGAGGTTCGAGAGTTTATCATCAACAGTTGAAGACCGAAGAAGGCGTTGTTTCTACTGAGCACTGTGAGAGAGTCGAAGAAAGATGCATTTTGGTTGCTTTGTTAGTCTGCTTTCAATCTGGCACAAAATCTTTCTAGCACTGGTTTAACTCATCACACGTAATTAGTCCAGCTGTGTAGCAGATGTCCCTTTCATTTTTATCTCTCTCCTAATCTTATCCAGCTGTAAAGCAGCGGACGCATCTTACAATGTTTATCTAGTTGTGTAGCGGATATCTCTTTATCTAGCAGTCGTGTGGATGTGTCTCCCCTTTTCTTCAGTCAGCTTTAGAGCTGACACCTTTAATTTCTCTGGCATTCTACTTACTTGGAGATAGGTTGAGAATATGTATGTCCCCATAGCTCTTTGGATACTTGTGACCAATTAGGAGTAAAGGTTTTGTGGGTACACCTCTGGTAAACCCTCCGGAGACAACACTCCGCCGCTAGGGCCACCTAGCGGTTTAACGGCCTGCTGCACGTGCTATGTGTAGTCTTTTTATCTTTTCAAAAATAAATTTTGCTCGAGGACTAGCAAATAATAAGTTTGGGGGTATTTGATAGACACATTTTTGTGTTTAATTTGATCTCAATACTACATGTTGTTGGCACTCGAGTTTGTACTAATTTTGGTGTTTTATGTGTTTGTAGGCACCTTTGAAAAATAAACATTTTTTGGAAAATTCGGCTCGAAAAGTTGGTAAAAGCCCCGGAGGACACGTGTTATTCGGACTCTCACCGTTGGATAAGGGGCGTGAGAAGCTAAATCAGGGAAGAAAATCTTCCCAGAATATTTTTTCATCAAACCGAGTTAAGAGAGAATTATCTCGAGTTATAGAGAGACTTATTGATCCTGTGGAGTATATATAGAGTGCTGGGGACTCATAGAAGAGGTGTCGAGAGTCTGGGGGGCTGAGGAGAGCCAGAGAAGAAGAAATTCGAGTTTTCCCAAACTCGGTTTCTGCTGCTGCTGCTGCTGATGAACATGAAGAACACGAAGAACGGACCTGCACCAGCAATCGTTTTTCTACAGTAATAACGACTCACAGTTGTGGGTCGTACATCAGGCATACTTATTTGCTACAGCTTTTGCGACACAGCTGCAACAGTCTTATTTTGTCACTGAGGGTCGTAGTTCTTTGGTTTGTAACAAATATAATTGTTACAAACCCGGTTTTATTGTATTTATCATATTCTCATCATTTATAAACCATTTTTGAGCATCAATGAAATATTTTGAGAGGTTTTACAACATGATGAGCGGCTAATTCCCTTGTAACCAAGGCAATGGAGGAAGCTATTCACGCAACATAAATGGGTAACTATTTCATTTAATTATATAATTCACCTAATCGCTGCTTTTGCAGAGTTTTAAATTATTTGAATGATTGTCTTAATTATTTGTTATTCAGTCTGATAGGTTATGCTTGGTTTAATCTCTTGATAATCTATGCTTAAGGTTTACAAATAATGTTTGAGAATCTGTATGATTGATATTGAATTAAAGATAAAAGAGGACTTAAGAATTGACTAGAGTTTTGAAATATTTATCATTCAATTTTGCATAATAGTGGAATCTAGTGTCTTGGTTACCTCTCGCACCCATTGTTAATAATTTTGTATATAATTTTATTAAATATTTAAATTTAATCTTCACAAGTCCGAGAGTTTGAACCTCATTACTACAACCACAATCAAATATATTAATCAGTATGCAAGTATTGATAAAAGATTGAAATTTTGTTTACAAAGATAATCGTTTTATGTCATTATGCAAATATTGATGGAAGAAAGGATGAACTTTTGTTTACAAAGATTAAGTCTATTATATATCATTGTACAAATGATGATGAGAAATAGAATGAATCTTTGTTTATTCCGCAGTATTGATCTTCCATGATCCATATTTTTATGTAAATACTGTGCGGCTCCGTAAGTTCTCTTATGTGAGCATTTCCAATTGAATTAATTATGGGTTCTCTTGTGGTTGATTTAATTGAGATTTTTGGATACAAATTCATATTCTTATGAGATTTGTTAATGTCCAAAAAAAATCCTTCTTTTCTTGTGAAAGTAAGGTCGCTCTTGTTGTTCTTTCGAGAATGACATTTTATGGGGGAGAGTTCTTAATTGAACTTGTGCTTAATTGCCAAATATTTGTGGGGAGTACGAATTTGGAATATTATAGGGGTTATCTTGTATCTTTATAAACTCCTTGATGAATGCATTTAGTTTCGACTATATGATTCCATCTAAAAAGTTTATATGTACTTTATTTTGGTCATGAAGTGTCTCTATGGAAATTTCATTAGGATCCCACTAGTTTTCGTACCTTTGTGATAAGTGCATAATTCATATGATTTTAGTGTCCATTCCATACTTGCTTTAGCTATTATTCTTGTATATTTTCATATTATTACTTTGGTTTTCTCTTATTTGCCTCCAATAGGTGAATTATCCAACAAGGAGCTACAAAGTGCTGAAAAGATCTATGAAGAGAAGTATTCCAAGTATCCAATCACCCAAGTCCAAGAGAAGTGGAAGAAAAGCGACGAAAAGGAGCAAAACGCTCATAATCAAGACACAGGCCAAAGACCGATCTTAACTCATTCAAATTAAGTATTTCTCATCATCATCTTGAATATAATTGAAAGATAAAAATAATTCAAAAAGAATGAGGTCATTCCGAGTTCGTATAAAGAAGTTGTGGCCAAAACAGTTTCCATTGAATACCGAAGACAGTGAAGTCCGCGAACTGGGTTTGCGGATGGGGTTCGCAGACTTATTTCCGAAAATATCTAGTGGAATTTGAAGTTTGCGGACTGGGTATGCGAACTTATTAAATGGGAAACGTGTATTCACACCTTGGAAGGCCTAAGGGCACGTTTGGGATCGTTAGGTCGTATTTTCGGGTCGGGTTCCTAAACCTAAATAAATACTTGGAGACCAAGCAATGTAAACCTATACAAAGGTATTAGGTTAAATATATAATCTAATCTCATATCACAAGTTCTACATCACAAACCTAGGGTTTACCCCTTTAGGGGGAAACCACCATTATTCATCTTCTTTGTAATATGAGTAGCTAAATCCTTTGTTGATTAAGGATGAATTCAATGTTCTAAGCGTGAAGCTTTATTATTAATACAAAACCTATTGAGAGTTTTTATCATCATCGTGTGTTTTCACTATTTCTAGGGTTTATGACTGATTAATTAGATTGTTTGGAGTGCACGCTAGATTAATCTAATGATGATTCTATTGCTAGTAAAGGGTTAGGATATCCGTGTAATTGTTGAATAACCCTTACACAAGTAGAGAACATGAGACCTCGTAGAGGGATTCTGTGGAGCAATCGTGTGTGAAGACAACACTAGTAAGTAGACCTTGCGTCTTAAGGCTTCCTATTGGGTTACACCTTGAGTGCGCTACTACTTGGTGGTTCAGTTGGATAGAACGTGATATGCGAGCGCTTCGGTATCAAGTTACAAAAGGAGCTTTGAGAATAACACTGCTCTACCTGTTATTTTACGGTTGGTGATGAATGGTTCTTACGAACAGTAAATAAGTATATTAATCCAGCTACCGCTTGGTAACGGCAAAGGATTCCTTGATCATCTCTTTTATTATTGTCTTTTTAATTATATCTTATAAACCAAAACCCCCTTTTGTTATTTAGTTTATTCTGCTAATACAAATAACCTATCAATTACACAGATCTCTGTGGGAACGATCTCTTACTACCGCGATATTACCAGTTAATTAATGGGAAATATATTTATTAATTTGTTGAGCCTACGACAACCCATACAAATTTTGGCGCCGCTGCCGGGGAGCAGTCGCTAATTGATTTGTTATTTGTTTAGCTTGTTTTTTCTTAGATTTTTGTTTTGATTTTCTATTTCTTGTGAGTCGTCATGTTTCTTTAGGAAAATAACATGTACGGAGCACAAGATCAATCATATAATAGTGGTAATCAATATGGTTTACAATCTCATTCATATGACAACTACCAACCATCCCATGGGTATAATCAAAACCAATCTTTTGGCTATGATCAATATCCCACAGAGCCTTATGGATATTCACATGCATATCAACAACCTTATGATGGGTATGTGAGTGAGCAACCACGAGGATGGGAGGATAGTTGTGCTTCTAATGATAATTCTTCTAGTCTGGCAGATTTAATGCACCAATTTATGGATAAGCTGGACCAGCATATTCAAATAATGCACGATCTCAACAAAAAGACCGAAGAATCACACCAAGAAATTCAAGGAGCACGGAGAATTCTCAAATACAAATGTCTCAACTTAGTGAATTAAGGAACGAAAAACAAGTTTGGTCTCAAAACCAAATTAATTATGAAGTTCCAAGGGACAACAACGAATATTTTTGAGATGAGCAACCTTTTGAAATTCCTTGCAACAATGATGAAGTTATTCCAACTCCGGATCTTAATAATGATCACTCGCATATTCAAAAGGAGGAGCCTTGGTTTGACCGAACTATTGTTATGAACAAGTGTGACATATTCAAATGCATATCAACGTTACAATGAACATCCATATTACAATGTTTTTAGGCCGGTTGATTTGCAAGAAGTAGATCCGATTTTCCCTTTGTTGGAGACTCATACGGAATACCCTAGTATTTGCACCGATGAACTAGACTTCCTAGGAGAGGATTCTGATTCTGATGACGAGGTAGACGAAGAGATTGAGATTGAGAATGGAACCAAATTGATTGAAGTCGTGGAAGACCCAATTGAGCTAGATAATAATAGTTCGACAGAGGACCACGATATACTTGAGGTAAATAATTCACTAGATATTATTAAGAATGAGGATCCAAAACAAGGTTTTTCTAATCATTTGCATAATTCTATATCCATTGAACATTTTCCTCTAATCGAAGTAGCTTCTCAAAGAGTTGTTAACCCAAATTTTAAGAAAATACCTCACTTAGGATTGGAATTGTGTGCTTCTAAAGTTTTAACGGATTATTTACTTCTAAGTATCCACCAGTTGACGTGTTTGGTTCGAGTATTGTGCAGGTTCACCAAGATGAGGAACCTATTGAAGTTCCCGAATTCTATGTTCTCTATCCACTTCCAAGTGTAGAAAGGACTAAGTGTGAGGAAAATTTCAATAAATTGATAGCTTCAATATTTATATGTTGTGCTAATGTTTTTGTGAAGCTACTATTTGAATTGCAGATTGTTATTTGAAAGGATTACCAAATTTTCAGATTGTTGGTGTACGGACGATAACAATAACGTCGGGCTTTGACGACGTTAAACCAAGCGCTTAGAGGGAGGAAACCCATCGGTTTTGTATCTCTATCCCTTTTGTTTTTAGTTTTGTTAGTTTTTCATATCATATATTGCAATCCCACCTTAGATTTTACAAATTCCAAAATCTATAATGAAAGTTTTGACGAAACTATTCTCGTCAGAAAAATTCTGACTGCGCACTTGTCACGAAAATAGATTTCGAGACTTCATACAGAGTCCGATTTGAGTGGTTGACCCCAAATTTTAAAGAGGACAGACATACGTTTCTTTTACAAAAAGAAAATTTAAATTCGGAGTCTGTTAAGTTGGAGCGATAGGCCTGGACATTTGAGTTTCGAAAATTTTCCAGAACTTTTTCAGATTGCATGTCAGTCAGTCCGGATGCCATAAAAGTCAGACCATTTGTCTAAACACTATTCCCTTTTGACACATCATAGAAAATACGTAGGAGAACAACTTTCGTTTAGAATGATTTTCCTAGTTCCTTATCCATTTGTACAGTTTTCGATTTTAATTTGTTGTTGCGTCAGAAATCAGAATTTTCGGTTTTGAACATTGAGGACAATGTTAAGTTTAAGTGTGAGGGAGTAGTTAAGCATGTTTGGATTTCATAAAAAATAAAAAATAAATAAATCATACTCTTTGATTTCTTGCATTCTTGAGACTTCATATTTTGGAGTTAATTATGAGCTTCTTAGGATGACACTCTAAACCTTTTAAGGTTGAAACAGTTCTTACGGCTATGGATTGAGTTCCACTTTATCGTTCTACAATCCTTAAATATATATGTTCATAATTGAATCCGAAACTAAGCTATGGTAGTCGTTTGAAAGATTCATCCTCGCAATTAATCATTACCGAATCACTTTCTTTTTATTTTTGCAGTTTTATGTTTCTCTAAAGTGATTTGGTGGGATCCTGATACTGCCATGGATGTTGTAGCAAGGTAATCATTGGTTGAGTATATAAAATCCCCATAAGACAATTTTCTTACACTCTTAAAGAGTAAAGAGTGATCCGGAAAGAAAAAAAAATGAAAAATAAAATAAAATAAGGCTCCTCTTGTTTTATCGACACTAATAAATGATAGGTCCGGAATCGCGGATAATCATAGTCGATGAAAACAAAAACCATATCATCATTATATAATAAGTCAAAGACTATTGATGAGGTTCTTGACACTTGGATAGCAGTATGTGTGAAACATTGTCCCTGTCTCCGTCGCCTAAGCAAGCATGGAGCGCAGGATCCAAGGCAACTATCATGTACTTGCTGAAAAGGAACATGCGCTTAGAGTATCAAATCATGTGGTCGAGTTAAATGGGTGCTTCTCTCAATTAGTGTGCTATAAATATATATCCTTTGACGACATTCATACAAGTATTGTGGGTAACATCTTTCACTTAAGTCAACATTTGCACACTTCACTTTTCTATTTCCATTTTCTTATCTATCCATGTGATTTCAGTATACGAGTGTTTTGGCAAATGTTGCAACAAGTACGATAAATATCTTAGTAGATTTTTTCAATCAGGTTGAATGTTACACGGAAGTAATTGCTTATGTGTGATGATTGGAATGTATGTGGGATATTTGCAGCTAAAGAACATATGCAAGCTAATTATTTGGCTTTATACTTTGTGTCTATCCTTAGCGTTTTTCCAAGGCGAGAAATTGGAGTAGGTTTTGTGGGTATACCTCTTGTAAGCCCTCACGATACTAAACTCGTCCACTAGGGACACCTAGGGGTTTAAAGGCATGTTATTCATTCTAAGAGTAATCGTATCCTCAACGAGATGGAGTTGTTGTTTTTAGGATTAGTTTTATTTAGTTTGCTCGAGGACTAGCAAAAGCTAAGTGTGGGGGAATTTGATAAGTGCATAATTCATATGATTTTAGTGTCCATTCCATACTTGCTTTAGTTATTATTCTTGCATATTTTCGTATTATTACTTTGGTTTTCTCTTATTTGCCTCCAATAGGTGAATTATCCAACAAGGAGATACAAAGTACTGAAAAGAGCTATGAAGAGAAGTATTCCAAGTATCCAATCACCCAAGTCCAAGAGAAGTGGAAGAAAAGCGACGAAAAGGAGCAAAACGCTCATAATCAAGACACAGGCCAAAGACCGATCTTAACTCATTCAAATTAAGTATTTCTCATCATCATCTTGAAGATAATTTAAAGATAAAAATAATTCAAAAAGAATGAGGTCATTCCGAGTTCGTATAAAGAAGTTGTGGCCAAAACAGTTTCCATTGAATACCGAAGACAGTGAAGTCCGCGAACTGGGTTTGCGAATGGGGTTCGCAGACTTATTTCCGAAAATATCTAGTGGAATTTGAAGTTTGCGGACTGGGTATGCGAACTTATCAAATGGGAAACGTGTATTCACACCTTGGAAGGCCTAAGGGCACGTTTGGGATCGTTAGGTCGTATTTTCGGGTCGGGTTCCTAAACCTAAATAAATACTTGGAGACCAAGCAATGTAAACCTATAAAAAGGTATTAGGTTAAAGATATAATCGAATCTCATATCACAAGTTCTACATCACAAACCTAGGGTTTACCCCTTTAGGGGGAAACCACCATTATTCATCTTCTTTGTAATATGAGTAGCTAAATCCTTTGTTGATTAAGGATGAATTCAATGTTCTAAGCGTGAAGCTTTATTATTAATACAAAACCTATTGAGAGTTTTTATCATCATCGTGTGTTTTCACTATTTCTAGGGTTTATGACTGATTAATTAGATTGTTTGGAGTGCACGCTAGATTAGTCTATTGATCATTCTATTGCTAGTAAAGGGTTAGGATATCCGTGTAATTGTTGAATAACCCTTACACAAGTAGACAACATGAGACCTCGCAGAGGGATTCTGTGGAGCAATCGTGCGTGAAGACAACACTAGTAAGTGGACCTTGCGCTAAGAGTCTAACTGTTAGGATCAATCTAAGTTCACATAACTTAAGGCTTCCGATTGGGTTACACCTTGAGTGCGCTACTACTTGGTGGTTCAGTTGGATAGAAATTGATATGCGAGCGCTTCGATATCAAGTTACAAAAGGAGCTTTGGGGATAACACTTTAGCTGTTATTTTACGGTTGGTGATGAATGGTTCTTACGAACGATAGATAAGTATATTAATCCAGCTATCACTTGGTAACGACGAAGAATTCCTTGATCATCTCTTTTTTTATTGTCTTTTTAATTATATCTTATAAATCAAAACCCCCTTTTGTTATTTACTTTATTTTGCTAATACAAATAACCTATCAATTATACAGCTCTCTGTGGGAACGATCTCTTACTACCGCTATATTACCAGTTAATTAGTGGGAAATATGGTTATTAATTTGTTGAGCCTACGACAGTCGATACACTTTGCTAATTTTATTGACAAAAAGGGGGAGAAATAATGTGTAGTTCACACTACAAATACATATGGTTTTTGGATTATCATGTAAGGGGGAGTGGTTTTCATGTGAGATGAACTATTGACTAAGGTAGAGTGATACATATCACCATAGTATTGTTGTCGAAGTTGTGATACAATTGAACTTTGATGCTATGTAATAATACTATGACACTATATAACCATGATTGAGAGCTATTGTTTTCTCATTGTTATGGCTACGGATCTTCAACAACGATGATGCTGAATTGAATACCTTTGGAATCATTGGAGTACTTGGAAGTGATGAAGATTTCGAGTAATGTTGAAGAACCAAGGAGATCAAACATGTGGATGAGAAGCTGCAAACACTAGTGGAAAATCGCAGTTTCGCGACCGTCGGGGCAAGTCATATATACGAGTTAAATGACTAGTTTTAACGGTCGCGTAAATGGTCGCTGTTTGAGCGTCTTTTTCATCTATGACGTGGCTATGTGGGTCGCGGAACAACCTATATGAATGACCGATTTTAATGGTCAAGGTGTTAGGACTGACCCAAGTCAGTCGCGGATATAGTTTTAATATAAAAAAATAAATTCAGATTGGCTGACTGAATCTGTCTGGCCTGACTAAATCTCAAATGAAATTGAATTCAGATTCACATAGAACTCAAATCAGAACTCAAACTATAATGAACCTGCACTCATAAATTCAAAGTGACCATTCCATTAATAATTCATTGTATTCATTACACAATCCATAACTTAATTCAATTTATACTAGATTCAAGTTCATAGAAAAAGGATATAAAATATGAATTATGGTTTCAAAAGCTAATATTTGACTCTTCCCATTGAACTGCTAACAACACTAAAGATGCAAAAACCAGAAAAATGTAAGGAAGACCTTCCCACTAAAGATGCAAAAATCACCTTGAAATCTGGATTGCTAGATAAGAGTATGTCAAGTTTTGCTTCAGTAGTATGTCGTCAGGTGAGATGTTAGCATATAGCAAAGATATCTGAAAGAGCGAGATATTCAATTGAAAAGGGTAAGATCTCAATATAGTGAACGAACTTTGATTTAGTTGATACTTAGTAGTTAGAATGATAGATAAATAACCAATTACCTGAGTTTCGTTATCAGGATTCTTTAGAATAGCCTCAATCACTTTCGACATAGCCTAATGCCTGACCACCTGCTATCTGATGATACAGGTTTAAGAATTAGATGTTGTTGCAATACAACGTCCATGTCATAACAATCAAAACAACCAAATACGTAACTTTTCAGACCTGAAAACTGAGCTTGAGGCTCAGAACGAAGCATTACGATTTATATAAATAACTTCAAAGAGCAAGTAACCATTGTAGAGATGCAAGAATGCTGGAAATAAATGATTAACATTCAGCTGGGTCACACTTTTTTTTTTTCTGGATCATGTTATTATTTATTAGCAAAGAATAAATTTTACTACCTTGAGAGCTTGTATTCCATATGTATTTATAGTTTTGTCACTAAAATTGAAAAAGGGGGGGATTGTTAGAGCATTGCTCGGTCGAACTCACAAGCGTTGCTATCTCAATCTTGTTTGTCAAGTTTAGTTGCCAAAACTATAAGTCTTGATTTCTAGTCTATTTAGAGCTAAGTCTCAGACTAGGATAGTAAGTGTAGTTGATCTCTAGACTCTACGACGTTCATCATGTAAAGACGAAGAACTACTCAAGGAACTAGTGGAACTTCATAGACAAAAAGGTATGTGGAGACTTGAACTTATCTATCACTCAAAAGTCTATCTATTCTATCTCCTATCTTGAGACAAAAGTCGTATTGGTATATAGACTTCGATTATACACATTTGTTATTTTGAGCCGAGTTTATCTCGCTTATCTATTTCTCGAAATATGTGTTGGTAAGCTTTCGCTTTGGACAAGTTCATCTTTACTCGTGACGAAAGTCATGTTGATCATTTCAATAGCTTGAAAATCGCTTTGATGAAAAATAGTTTGTGAATAACAACTATATAACATCCTCTAAGAAAGTTTCAATGATTGAAATGAGAGTTTAGAATATATAATCATGAATGGACATAAACATTGTATCTGAACTCATACTTGTGTAAGTCCAAAATCCTTGAACCGAAGTATGCGTACTTTACCGGTTTAGGATGTTTGGAGCTAAGTCCACGTACCTGTACGCGTACTGACGGAAGTTCACATCCCGTGAATTTCTGCTGGAGTTTGTGAACCAAATAAAAGCTCAATCCGGGTACTTAAATATGCTTAACGGTATGCGTAATTAAGTGGGTTATTTTCTAAAAACAGTTTATTCGTGAACTAAGACATTTATAAATTAAGGAATGCAATCTTTGCAAACCGTGGTTGTAATGGTCATGAATCGATTCGAGTGAATCAAAACCGTTTTTGCTTCGAGTGTGTCTTGTGTACTTCTATGAGATCTAAGCAATTGAAAAACTCTCTGACTAGTACATTTGAGTCATTTGAACTAGTTATGGTGAAGATGAATAAGATTGACATGAAAGTGCTCATATGGCTAACCATTGGTTAACTATTGTTGAACCAACTAAGTGTACACGTTTAGGTACGGTTACTCAAACCTAAATGGAGTTACATTTAATTTTTGTATAACAAGCTAAGTTCGATCTAACAGTTGAAATATATTAGCTTGAATCTAATCAGGTTTTCATCTAACGGTGAATATTGAATGCTTTTTTACCAAGGTAACTTAGATTGGAAACCCTGATTTGGAGACCATATAAAGGAGCACTCTAGCAACTGGGAAACCTAATCTCCACATCTCCTGTGTGATACTAGTTGTATAAGCTAGAGTCGATTCTCCTTTAACCTTAGGTTTTTCACGAAACCCTGTAGGTTAACGACTTGAAGACTTCATTGGGATTGTGAAGCCAGACCCAACTATTTTGTTTGTAGTTGCGTGATCTGATCTTGTTGTTTCTATCGTATTTGAGTACAATCGTAAGATTTGCTTGAGACTAATTTCTCGTATATGCAAGATAGAAAAACAGTCACAAACACCTTCGTCTCATCGTTTGTGATTCCGCAATATGTTGTATCGCTAGTCGATTAAGATTATTGTGAGGTGATTGATATATTTCTAGGCTGTTCTTCGGGAATATTAGTCCGGTATATCAATTGGTTCCTTTTCACCTTGATTTATCAAAAGACGGAAAAAAACTCGTAGGTATTTCTGTGGGAGACATATTTATCTATTCATGTAGACTTTTCTGTATGATACAAATTTGTTTATTAAAGTCTTCGACTTTGGGTCGTAGCAACTCTTAGTTGTGGGTGAGATCAGCTAAGGAAATCAAGTGCGTAGTATCCTGCTGGGGTCAGAGACGTAAGGAGCGCAACTGTACCTTGGATCAGTGTGAGATTGATTGTGGTTCAACTACAGTCCAGACCGAAGTTAGTTTGTAGTAGGCTAGTGTCTGTAGCGGCTTAATACAGTGTGTGTCCAATCTGGACTAGGTCCCGGGGTTTTTCTGCATTTGCGGTTTCCTCGTTAACAAAACTTATGGTGTATGTGTTCTTTCTTTTCCGCATAATATTTTGTTATATAATTGAAATATCATAGGTTGTGCATTGAATCGATCAATTGGTAAATCCAACCTTTGGTTGTTGATTGAAATTGATTGATCCTTGAACATTGGTCTTTGGTACCATTCAAGTTATTTCTCTTGTATTCAATCAGGCTCGCAGATTTCTATTTGTTTGAGTGAGGATTGAATCGAGAAATTGAGATATAACTCTTTGATATACTTTTTATTAAGATTGAGTCTAACTGTCTAGTTTATTCTCTTAAAAATATATTGGATTTAGTCAATACATATTGCTAAGAGAAATATTGGGTGAGGTGGTTGTTCCCCCACTTTTTCAAGTCCAAAGTTAATTGGTAGTATGCTAGTGTCTGTAGCGGTTTAATACATCTTGGTGTTCAAATCTGGACTAGGTCCTATGATTTTTCTGCACTTACAGTTTCCTCGTTAACAAAATTTCTGGTGTCTGTGTTATTTCTTTTTCCACATTATAATGTTTATCTTTATAATTGAAATATCACAAGTTGTACGTAAATCAATCAAAGTGGATACATCTATCCTTGTTTGTTGGATATGACTTGATTGATTCTTGGATATTCATTTTTGAGATCATCCAAGAACTTTCACACTAAATAAGGTTCTCGAATTTTTTTCTGTCAACTTTCTGATTGTGAGTGAAAAGATATAACTCTGAATATTATTCCTCGATTGAGATTCATTAAGTTGATCTCTCGAAATTGTATTTAGGTTTTGTCCATACAAGTTACTTAAGAAAAAGTAGGTGGCGTATTTTGGTACCCCTACATTTTCAGTTGGTTCCTAAGCAAACGAGTGTTGATATGCTTATGCTGAATCTTGTCAAAAACGTTGGGAAGAAATGAAAGAACCGTAGGTAGTCAGGCGCCGGGTCCGTAAGGAGGTTTCAGTCATCCAGACTTACGTACAAGACTAGACCACTGATTTTCACTATTGTTGTTCCTTTTCGCGTTGATGGCCAATGACTAAAAACATCTTCCTTGATGTGTCTAATATACTGCCTTCCGTAAACATCATATGTATTCGAAAGAAAAGCTATCATTATCAGAATTATTGAAGTAAGTAAAAATCATCAATCAGTTGGTTACTCACTGTTTAAACTTAGGGTGACATCCTTTTCCCCAATTTAATTTCCATCAATTTTTACCAATATTTTGTAGAAATAAGCTAGTTTGATTGTTCTTGACAATTCGGGATTGTGGCTATCTCGATTATTCGGGATTGTGGTTTTGTTGTGATGGTATCTACTATTCTTGATGACTTGGGATTTTTCTTAAGAAACCTAGTAAACCAGA
This sequence comes from Papaver somniferum, assembly GCF_003573695.1. Taxonomy (NCBI): domain Eukaryota; kingdom Viridiplantae; phylum Streptophyta; class Magnoliopsida; order Ranunculales; family Papaveraceae; genus Papaver; species Papaver somniferum. The sequence goes on along the minus strand of NC_039360.1, from coordinate 45,524,716 downwards.
AGATCTTAAAATCAATGATAAGATAGTGATTAAACTCTCAATTCCAAAACAACTCAGACCTATTCAGCTGATTGAGAGGTTTGTATATCTTTTATTAAGTAGAATAACTGTCATGGGTGGACTTTACTGTCTTTATCCCTTTTTTGAAAAAGGAGAAGGAATGGAAGAGGTCAAACTCGGCTATTTTATATAATGGCATTAAAAAACGACCACTTTCTTTATTGTGATTTCAGGTACTTTATAAAAAAGCCCTACAAACGTTCAACGGGAATCTCCAATGCCCCATTATTATATCCAAAATACCAATAAATAAGAAAAATGAAACAAACTTGGGAGTCGAGTAACAGTAATAATAAATAAGAAAAAGAGATGTTTATTTGATAGCAGTAGTAGTAGGAACGTGCAACGTAGGTATAGAATGTACGTACATGACTTTTAAATTACGGGATACACAAAAAATGGTCGTAGGCATTGACTAGAGTCAAGGTAGACTAAGTTGTTCATATCAACACCGATTATTGCTTCTTGTTTAACTAAGGACATTCTTCCAATCATTACGTTTGAAACCCTAGATTCGTGCAACATTCTATACGAATTGGGAAGCACAACTGGAGGTTCTTCTCACAAGACAAATGGGTGTCTGAATTACTGAGATTTTTTATCCCTTCTCTATCATCACCTCTGTGAACACCAATGGAAAACCATGCACCTCCCTCCACCACCAATCCTTGACTCGCCACCTCGACAACAAACCTGCATAAACCAATTCCTCGCACCACCTGCGCTGAAAACCAACCTGGAAACTCTCAACAAACACCATGCGTGTTTCTCCCAGAAGATTCATCTCCTCAAAAAGATAACCAAAAGAAGAAGAATCAAAACCTTTCTTCGGATTCTAATCAAACCTTCTTCTCCTTTTCAACTGCATCTGTCTCGAGCAGCACTGAGAGACTTAACAGAAAAGAAGAATCCAACCAAAACTTTTCTCAGAAACAATCACCCCACCATCATAACCAAAAAGGAAACAACAAATCAATCCATCATAAAATCCCACCAGAAAACAAGTTAAAATCAACCTTTTTCCAGAAAAAAAAGGAACTTCATATCCCAATCTTCCAACACACGGAAAGAATGCAGAGTCTTATGCAATCCCATAATGAATACAATGTTTCGGTTAAAGTTGTAGGTGGGTATGGTGACTTTTACCAACTAGACTCTTCCTCATTCAGATCCATCACATCGAAACGAGTTCAACCCTACATGTCATTCAGATATCGTTAAAATATCAGAGAGACAAAGATTTCATTCTGGCAAATGAACCATGGGTAGCAGGACCGTATGTTATCTTATTTGAAGATTGGAACTTTTTTATTCAACACCCAAACAACTACTTTAAGTTCTCCCCCTTTTGGCTTCAAGTTCTAAATCTTCCTAGATTTTTTACTGATGAAGATTCGATCAGGGATCTCACTGAAAGATATGAGACAGGAACTGTACTGCAAATTGACACAGAGGACTGGCAATAAGACAAGGAGTTACATATGATTTCACGATAAGGCAACTAAGAAGTTACATATGATTGGTAAGGAGAAACTCAGTCTGCCAATAAGACAAGGAGGACTGGGAATAAGGAACACCAGGAAACATAATTTTGCGTTGTTTGGTAAAAGGATATGGCAGATACGTGCTAAACCAGATACAATCTGCAAAAACATGTATAGATCCAAATACATGCCACAGGAGTCGATTTTGAGAAGAATACCACCGCCTCAGACTTCGGCAAGCCCGGCATGGAAAAATCTAACAAAAATTGCTCCATTTGTGCAGGCAAATTTTACAATCCAAATAGGAGATGGAAAGTCAACTAAAATTAATGAGAACTGGATACCCATGCATGCAAACACGTTAGCTGTGGGAACCTCAGGCAACAATCTGGTTAGTACATTAATTGAACCACACTCATTTAATTGGAATACCAATTTGTGGGATCAGCTATTCCCACCGAACATCAACAACTCAATCAAAGCCATGTATATTCCTAATCCCCCAATCCCACACAAACCAATTTGGCCGCACACTAAAAAAGGGAAATATACAGTGAGAAGTGGATACGAAGTGTTAATAAAACCACAACCATCCACAACCAATCTGCAACAACCAACTAGTGCCAATCACACGGAACAAAAATACAAAACTATTTGGAAAGCAGATTTCCCTCAAAAACTCAGACTTTTCCTCTGTAAAGTCAGCTATGATGGACTACCTACGTTTGCAGCTATACATTATAGGCACATAACTAGCACCAACATATGTCCTATATGCAACCTACAACCAGAGTCAGTCCAACATTTTCTTTTTGAATGCCCCATGGCCAAAATGGCATGGGAGATCTGGTGTAAACATGCCAAAAGTGATGCAGCACAGCACAATACTTATAATGGTATTGTTCTACCGCCAAACCCACTACCAGCCATCATCTATCAACCACATCAACAGACTAGTACGAGACCACATAACCAGCAGCAGAGAGGAGGAGCCACAGCCACACCGATAATGAAACCTCCAACAAATTTTGAAGAATTCTTGAAGATGCATGCACACCAAAAGAATTTCACGCGGTGTTGTTTCATGATATGGAATATATGATTAGCGAGAAACGCTAAGGTGTATAACAACATCATACAAACACCACAACAAACTTTCTATATAGCTATGCTGCTTAGTCAAGAATACAAGTGGGCTACTGATAGACGCATTTATGTGTCTAATTTGTCCCAATTGTTTATATTGTTAGTACTCTATTTTGTACTTATTTGGTTATTTTATGTCTTTGTAGGTGTTTTTGGAGAAATAAGCTTTTGCGGCGAAATTGGCTAAAAAGTGGTTTTTGCGCTCGTGGGAGAAAATTACTATACGGACTCTCACTTTGGATAAGGGGTAACCTAATTACTAAGGGTCACCCCATTTCAGGGAATGTACTAAAGGGACACCGGAACTGGATAGGGGGAGGTCATCTTCAAAGTTTCAAAACTGGATTTTGGCGGGAAAAAAGGCAGCAGCGTCAACAGTTTTGGATCAATGATTTGAGCGACCTAGGAGGCGATTAAATGGGCAAATTTGGTACCCACGGACTCTACAAGACATAAGGGACCTGTTAGAAGCGATTAGACCCATCTAATTGGGCTGGATAAGTCAGAAAATCCACACAAAGTCAAGACAGTGCACACGGTTTCTGTTTAGGGTTTGAGATTAGTTTGAGAGATTTATGGGATATCTTGCGTGGGATATACATCAAAACAGTTGGGTAAAAGTCCTAGAAGATATTTGAGACGAGAGAATAGCTAGAAACAGCCTGTAACGCAACAAGAAGAAGATTATTCTTCAAACAACCCGTAAAGAATAATGGAGATTTCCAAGGGGTTTGATCGAGTTTCAAGGGGATTTAAAGCCTATAAATAGTTGGTTTTATGTCAGAGAAGGGGGATGAAGAGTTAGGGGTCGATTGGGAGGCCAGCAGAGAGGCGCAGGAGGAGTTGCAGGAATTGTACCTGCTGCTGCTGCTGCCATTAACAAACCTTGAAGAACACGAAGAACGGACTGCTCAGAGCAGTCTTATTTTCTGCAGCGTCAACAACAGCAGCTGGGTGTCGTTGTTTTACTGCAGCTCACTGGTATCGTTTCTTTCTGGACGAATTTTGTGGGTCACAGAACCACTGTTTTATATTTTTCACTCTTTTAATCATATTTTGAGCATCAAGTATGTATTTTGAGAACATGATTATTATGAGTAGCTAAACCCCAATACTGGGATGATGGAGGAAACCATTCTTTATGCATGAGTAATTTTATTTAATTCTTTTATGACTATTTGCACTATTATGAATGGAATTACGAATTTTATTGATTATTTGTGATTTTGTCTGATGATGTATGCTTAATCCATGAGATTCTTGATGCATCATGCTTATGATTTACATATAATACTTACAAAATCTATTTTTGGCAAAGTAAGAGTCGATATTTGTTATCAATATAAGCTTTAATTGTCTAGAATTAATAATTGAATCGCATGAGTATAAGAATTGGTGAAATCCTGAGTCCCGGTATCTCTTGATCCTGTGACAATTTTGTATATATTTTTGTTTATAAATCTATTCAAGACCGAGCATCGAATCCTTATTTACCGCAAATCAAATTACTACAACAGCTACACACCATAATATCAATCACCATCCGGAAACCGGACAATAATCAAGAAGAAACACTACAAACATCTGGATTAAATGGAACACACCCACAACAAACTGGATGAAAATCAATACATATCGCGTTAGCAAGAATGACAACCAAGGTAAAGCGGAGGCAACAGGAGCAGGCTGGATATGCAGAGACTCTCGGGGTCAGTTATTATGGCAATGGCGACCCCAATTGGTAACACAACGGCTCTGGTAGCGGAAACATGGGCTTTCCTCTTAGCTACTAGAATGCCGGTGACAAAGGACTGGCACAAAATACAGTTTGAAAAAGACTCGACAACTCTGTTGACGTTAATTGTGCAGCAAGACTCTGAAGCCCCTTGGATCATTCAATCGATGCTACAGGAGATTCGAAGCCAGCTTAATCAACTTCAACAATACGTGATTACACACGTATATAGAGAAGCGAACCAAGCGGCGGATGGACTAGCAAACTATGCGGCAAAGAAACAATTACAATCAGGAAACAATAACAACATTTCGACAAACATATGGAGCATACTTGCCCTGATTTCATAAATGTAATTGTGACGAATGAGTCGATGGAGACCCCGTACCCCAGAGAAGTTCATGTTTAATAAAATAAGGAAACTTCTTTTTAAAAAAAAAAACTACAAATTTAGGAAACAAAAATGAATAATTTTTTCTTTTACAAAAGCATAATGCAATCACACAAAGTAAGTCCATTCCCATTATTTACTTTAAGTATCCGACCAATATAATTCAGTTTAGATATTACAATAGAAGAAAACCATGTGAAATGTAAAACGGACCCAAAAAATATTTTCTGTAAATTAAATACTTTCTCTCTTTTCCAGAATTGGAGGAAGCATATGGTTGGTAGAATTTGATAACTACGTTTTTTTTTTCCGTTTTCCAGTAAGGACTTGGTATCTGCCAAAATGTCTAGATCTTAATTGTAATTCTCTCCACGACAGAAACATAACCAATTTTCATGCACCATTATGCTTGCTCTTAGTAAAGCTTTTCTCGGTGCCTAATGCTGCTGATGTGGTGACAACTGACAATACTTGGCGACCAAGAGTCCCCATTCCCAAAGCTCCAAAGTTTAAACAGAAAAACTACACCGAGTTGATTTTGCGGCTGGCCTACTGCTGCGGGGATTAGGGTTTTGAGTTTCTAGTAGGTACCTAGTGAGTAACGGCCAACACACCCTATGCGTGTATAAGACCTACTAGTGAGGCGTATAGTCAGTTGTTAGGTATGCTGTCAGGTATATAATTTTACCCAGAAATAACACCAGAGATAAAACAATAATTCTTGAATTCCGGCTTTGAAAAGCACAAATTTGTATGTTTTCTCAAAACAAATCACTCAAAATTGGCATTAAATTCTGTAACCAAGAAATTCTATTATCAGTAAACGAAAAGATTTGATTTAAAAAAAAAACAGAAACCGTCTGTCTTTAACAATTTTCTATCTTTTTCACAGATTTCAGTTGGGTTTCTTGAAATTCCCAAGTATTTTGTGAATTGTGGAGTCTGGGGGTTATCAAAATAATGTATCGAGAGAAAGGGTTTCAGAAAGGTATGAACTTTATCTCTATTTATGATCTTCCCTCTCTCTGTAAAACAATTTTGTATGAAATTGACAAGTTAAATCTCTGTAATTCGCATGTTTGGTATAGTAGTAGTTATACTAGTAAGGATGTGAAATTCTTAGTGGAAGGGTTTAATTGTTGTCTGCTTTTAGATCCACTTGATTACATGGTCTGTTTCTTAATTGACGTTGAGTTGGCTTGAAAAATGCATGTAATTTAAACCAGGGTGTGAAGCTAGGGTCATGTTGTTACCTAATCTGTAAAAAGCTATTTAACTTCAGGATTGATTTCCTTAAAAGCATTATTCATCACTAATTCGTCAATAGAGTGAGATTTAGTGTTGTGTTTGTTAGGGTAATTGTATTGTTCTTGTTTTAGCATATAGTTAGTTACTTACATTTGGTATTGCGGAAACTAGTAAGTGGTTAATGTTTACTTTCTTAACTAATCTATCCAGGGGAAGAAAATGCGAGAAGAGCTTATTCAACAAGTGTCTTTAAGCCGGTATGTACCACATTAGTATTTCCACATCTGACTACTTAATTAATGTTTATACCACATACCTGTTGTATCATGTTCGAGTAAATTTCCAATCTGACTTGCTTGTGCTTCTATTACCTGTTGTGTATATTCTGTGATTTAAGACTGTAGAAGCAGTTCCTATCCTGTTATTAGTAAGAATGGAAAAGCTGTTATAATTTATCGTGTATGTATTGTGGATAAAGTTAACATGGTTCAACAAGTTGTGCTATCTAGAATTGGAGAAATTAAGAGCCAAGGATCTTGTCATGTAATTTGTAATATCATGTTTCCACATATTAAGCAGAATCTACTTCTTACTACCGTCAATTTCAGGTGTATGCTATATTCATCAATTCCAGAATCTACTTTGTTTATCATTTGTTCGTAAAATTCTAGTTTAAGGCCCTTTTGCTGAGCCGTTGGTTTTTAATAACGTTCTGGTGTTTAGTCTAATAAGATGATCATCACATTGAGTTGAAAACAGGAATTAGAGAACTATCGAGGAATAGGGCTTGTTCTTTTCCGATATTTTTTTTACTTTTGCTTATATGTATCCCCTATATCTGAAGTGAATTGGCATTAGTTGGCTTCTGTCCTTATACCTCCGCCTATATGGAACAAATTTTGCTGTCGGATCGTGCAGCTCTGAGCTTTGATTTGGGAGCGGTTGTTTACATTGTACTTGTGCCATTGGATGCAACTTGGGTTAACATGATCTTAAATGTTTTACACTAACAAGTATGATCCTTTTGTTCCACAGCTGCCTGCTGATCATCAAACTTCTCAGAACATCAAAGGCGGAAGCCATCCCTTGAGAAACCAGTCAAATGGCTTGGCTTTGGATGGCAGACAAGGATTTGGGGAGTTAAAGACCTGGTGTGACTCAAGTCGTGGTCCTAGGTCTGTTGGAGAACAAAACCATTCAGTTTCACCAGCCAAGAAGGATTTGTCTGGACACAGAGTCCAAAGAGACAATTATAATCTTCCAGATTTCGTGACTAATTATGAGAATGCGAAATTCTTTGTCATAAAATCCTTCCAAGAAGTAGACATTCATAAAAGCATTAAGTATAGTGTTTGGGCAAGTACTCAAAATGGTAATAAGAAGCTGGATGCAGTATATCATGATGCGTATAAATTATCCCGTGAGACGCGCAAAGTGTGTCCGATCTTTCTCTTCTTTTCGGTAAGTTTTAGTTTTAACCATCTGATACCTTAAGTAAGATTCTTGTTTGGAAATTATTTTGATGCTTATTAAACCTGGCCGTAGCATATATCTTGATACTTCTTTGTGTACTTCATTTTAATCCCTTTTATTGGTTAATTTTTTTTTACTAAATCTGGTGTTATCTGCTTCTTGGAAACTAATGAAGTCCATCCTAGCTTTTTGTTACTCCTTTTTTGACTTGTTTCGGCTATTAGCAGGCGAATGGAAGTGGGCAATTTGTGGGTCTCGCTGAGATGACTGGACCAGTTGATTTTGATAAGAATATGGACTTTTGGCAGTTAGAAAGGTGGAATGGATTCTTCCCTGTTGAATGGCGCATAATAAAAGATATCCCGAATCATCATTTTCAACACATCTTAAATGAATTCAATGAAAACAAGCCTGTAACTTACTGTAGGGATACTCAGGAGGTACTTTCCCCCTCATCTCCTTCTTGTTACACTGTTTTGATTGGTCAAATGGGTCCTCTTTGCAGTATGCTTGTGATACAGATGTGAACCACTTTTTATTCAAACCTATGGATAAAAATCTACTCTTTTCCTGGGTTGTACATAAAGAGGAGTTCTATATAGACCAAAAGAATACCTAATGAACTCGGATGCTTGTACTCAAGCTTGAACTGTTGTTATTTTCCTTTTTAATACTAACCATCATGTTTAAAACCGAAAACAGTTTTTTCCCTTGAATAAAATCTGAAATTTAAAAATCTTTGTTGTTTAATATAACATGCTTTTGGGCCTACAACCTAGTTTCCAGATTGGATCCTCATTTCTAGAATGTAACAAACAAGATACAGCAGGAACTTGGATGCATCCTGTTTCAGAAATTCTGCAACTTAATTGCTTGAAGCAATCCTGTTTCGGAAATTCTGCAACTTGGATGCATCCTGTTCTGGATACAGCAGGAACTTAAATACTTAATTGCTTGAAGCGATCCTTGACTTGAATTAATATGTTGTTAATGTGTTGTCAACAACTGGATTACTGTTTGCAGATTGGATTGAAGAAAGGCTTACAGATGCTGGACATTTTCAAGAGCTATCAAGTGACAACAATGTTGCTAGATGACTACGATTTCTATGAGAAACAGGGAAAATTGCTGCCTAGCAGGAGCAGTAAGGTTGAAAAATTCCTATTAAAAATCAGGAACAAATTGCACGTTTTTACTGTTCTGTAAATCTAGTCAATTTACATGATTATCACCATGATTGTGCGCAGGGACAGGATCCTCCCGTCTTCCGTGTTTATGCTTCAAGTCCCTCAACAAAGGCTACACCATATTCTGCACGTACAGATGCTCCTAGTCTCCGTGCGAAGGCGATACCGAACTCTCGAGGATTGCCTACTGGACGTACTAATGTTGCTAGTCTCCTGACAAAGACAACATCATATCCTCAATCCTGGCCCGCTGCATGTATAGATGCTCCTAGTCTCCAGGTGAAGGCGGTGCCGAACTCTCGAGGATTGCCTACTGCACGTGCTAATGTTGCTAGTCTCCAGGCGAAGGCGGTGCCGAACTCTCGAGAATTGCCTACTGCACGTACTAATGTTGCTAGTCTCCTGACCAAGACGACATCATATTCTCAACCCCCAGCCATTGCATGTTCAGATGCTCCCAATCCATCAACAAGGACATTGGATTCTCCTTTAGTATCTACACACAGTAAACCCATCCATGCTAAAGAACAATGCATGCTCGTGTCATCTTCTGATAACAAAGAAAATTCAGATACTGATAAGAGGGATGGAGTTTTCAAAGTGGGTGATTTGGTGATGGTATATCAGAAAATTCGGTCCTTCCCTTCAAAAAAGCTACATATGAAGCGAATTGGACCATTTCGTATTCTGAGGCGGATAGATGACAAAGACTATAAAGTCCATTTGCCTCCTGATTATCGTATCAATAACACTTTCAGTGCGGAAGACTTGTCACATGAAACAGGTGATATTGTTCCTCCTATCAAGCTCCCAAGTCGGTTACTAATTGCTAAAGATCGAATTTCAGTCGTTTTATGTAAAGACACAGTCACTTCAACTAGACGAACATACACCAAATTTTTGGTCAAGTGGAAGTACATTCAACAAGATACATGGCTCAATGAAGATACTTTCCAACAACTGGATCCAGAATTCTATAAGCGTTACATCGCATACATAGATGAAGAACAAGTTCCTGAACCTGCTGTTAAGAATGTTAGCAATTCAAGTACAATGTCAGAATCAGTTCCTGTCACCGATTCTCCCAAAACGAACATAGCAGTTCCTGAATCTGCGGGGAACAATGTTTGCGACTCAAGTAGAACGCCCGAATCTGATCCTGTCACTGAATCGTCCCAGATGAACATAGCAGTTCCTGAATCTGTGGGTAAAAATGTTAGCAACTCAAGTACAACTTTAGAACCTGACCGTGTCACTGAATCGTCTAAATCAGCAGTTACCTGATTTTTTTAATCCTTATTGTACTGTTCAAAGTGATTAGATATTGAATAAAACCAGTTTTGTGTGTAGTGTTGTAGAATAATAAGAATGAGATTTAATTGGTAATGTTTGCAAGAATATGCTGAGGCTTTGAACAACGCTGATTACTCAGAGACAAACTTCAAGAAGCCAGTGGTGGCACCAACCTGGGCAGTAACACCCTAAGATTTGTTGCAGGAACCGCAGCAGAACAGCAAAATATACAGGTTTACTCTTTCTTTAGTTTGCATAAGGTTTCCCTTTTCTCTTTTTTTTTTTCCTGCTGAAAAGGAGGTTAAGGACCAGCCAAACCAGTAGACATTGCCAGTAGCATCCTCGAAGATGATTTTCCCATGTCTTCTACAGAAGACCTGGGAGAACATGAAGAAGGAACCAGTACAAGATGAAAAAAACAAAGTACCATGATTATGCAGACTTGTTAGATTATAACCAACATATTTACACAGTTTTACACAAAAAATGGCGTAAGTTGCAGTTTAGAAGACCAGGAAAACACCATATTTTTCATCATAACAACGCAATCATCATATTCATAGAAACTAAGTTATCTAACAGTAATATAGTAATTCCCTGATCATATATAGGATCATAAGAACATGTACCTAGACAGCAAACTATATATAGCAAGAGAATTTCTAATCACAGAACCTATACTTGTGATTAGAGATTCTCTGCAAACATAAACTTATCAACATTTCTCTTGAATTTTCGGTGTGTTGCAAGCATAGCAAGGATCAGCATCGACGAGCATCTTCACTACTTCTCTCATATTCTGACGTAAATTTGGAAGCTTGGTTGTGCACAGAACACCTATTCGTAAGACCTTAATCATCTCATCTTCTAACGAGCTTGAAACTCTGGGATCAAGAACTTTGATTGTATCATCTAAGGAGCTCAGATGAGTTGAAACCCAGTAAACAATATCTCTTTCTTCACCAAACTCAGCTTCGACTGGACTCTTGCCTGTTACTAATTCTAGTAACACAACACCAAAGCTATAGACATCACTCTTTTCGGTCACTTTCAGAGAATATGCGAGTTCTGAAAACAGCAGTAAACAGATCAGTCTCTTCCCAGAAAATAAATTCTTTAATGTCTAAGAATTAGTTCCAAGTAGAGGAATACAAAAACAAGTTTCAAACTTACCAGGAGCAATGTATCCATGAGTACCAGCGAAGCAGTTTGAATCCAACACTTTGGAAGTTTCTTCAACAATTTTGGCAATTCCAAAATCAGCAATTTTGGGTTCAAATTCCTCGTCAAGTAAAATATTTGTCGATTTTATATCCCTGTGAATAACAGCTGGTGAACAATCATGATGAAGATATGCAATTCCCTTGGCAGCACTCAACGCAATTCTATGTCTTCGAGTCCAATCCAACTCTGGTCTCCCACCCTTGATTTCTCGGCGAAGAGCTTGAAAGAGATTTCCATTAGCCATATACTCGAGAACCAAGAAATGAGAACTTCCTTTCATCAAACAAGCATAAAGCTTAAGTATATTTTTATGTCGAACCTTTCCAAGAATATCCATTTCGGATGTCAAAACTTTCACTTCCTTTCCCTTCCATATTTGCTTTACAGCCACTGTTGCACTGCTTTTCTTCAAATCTAATCGATAAACTTTTCCGGTGCTTCCACTACCTAGCAGATTTGCCTCTTCCAAGTTAGAAATCTCATCTGCATTGAATTCAGTCTGGTGAAATGACTCTAGTTTCCAACACGGGTCTTTATCGAACCCGCCTTCTACATCATTTTGCATGAGAGATAGATTGTACTTGTAGTTCCTGTAACTCACAAGCAATAGTCCAGCTAATATGATAACCAAAGCTGTCCCTATAATAAAATACAGCACAAGCTTATTTGCAGCATGCTTCTTGTAACCAAGACTTCCACTGCACACACTAATTCCGGAACCAATCTGATTTTCAAATTTCTGGTCAATACAAAGTCCTCCATTGCCAGTAAATGCTTGCTCTCCACCCATCATTACCAGATCATTAGGAACTATCCCTCTTAACTGATTATGAGACAAATCAATCGAACTCAGCTTCAATGTATCTAAATTTCCAGGAATCACTCCAGTAAGCTTGTTTCTCGATAAATTTAAGGAATTCAAACTGCTCATATGTGCAACTGATGAAGGAATGTCACCAGTAAGAGAATTTGAAGCAAGATTTAGATCTACCAACTTGATACATTCACCGAGTTCTTTCGGTATAGATCCTGTTAATAAATTCTCCTCCAAATGCAACGCCGTTAATTTCTTCAGATTTTTTATTTGAACCGGAATCTTACCAGAGAGAGAATTCTTATTTGCATCTAACCTATCTAACAAAGTAAGCTTGCCGATGTCAGATGGAAGCTCACCTGAAAACTTGTTATTCTGCAAAAACAACTGACCCAAATTTGCAGACAGACCAATCTCTGAAGAAATTCCTCCGGTAAATCTGTTGTCACTGAAATCAATGATATTTGCAGAAGGTAATCCCCAGAGCCCACTTGGAATGCTACCATACAAGTCATTTTTATTAATTCTTAACCTCAGCAAAGTCTTGCATTCAGCATAAGAATCAGAAAGTTCTCCACTGAAGTTGTTATCCAAAGCAAGCAAGTACTGCAACTTCCTGTTTTCACATAAGTACTGAGGGAATTCACCAGAAAACTTGTTCTCGGATATGTCTAAGCTGGTCAATGGAGAGAACTGACCAAAATTTGCTGGAAATTTTCCTGTGAATTTGTTTCCGTAGATGGAGAATACTTCAAGATGTTTTAAATCACCAAAACCTTGAGGAAATTCTCCTGAAAAGTTGTTACCATACAATTGAAAGACCACCAAGTTCTTCAAGTTACCAAGTTCAGCAGGTAATTTTCCAGACAATTGGTTCCTAGAAATATCAAATTCGCGGAGAAGGGTGAGACTTGCAATTTCTGATGGAATTTCTCCAGTAAAGTTGTTCACATAAAGTTCAATCTTCTGCAAATTTGGCAAAGTTGTAATGGCTTTGGGGAAACTCCCTGACAGCTTGTTAGTCGAAAAATCAAATGTGCCCAAAGATTTCAGCTGGAAAATCGAGTCTGGGATTGTACCAATCAAGTTGCAGCCAGCCAAAACGATATACGTCAGCTTCTTCAAATTTCCAAGGTTTTCAGGAATTTCACCTTCATCGAAGTTATTCTGGCCGAAACTCAATGAAGTTAATCCAGTTAGCTTCCCAGCCCAATCAGGAAGCTTACCGGAAAAATAGTTCTCTGATAAATCAAGAACTTGCAAGTTTGTCAAAGAAGAAAGATCAGGAATTGTGCCATTGAGGTTATTTTCTGTGAGATTGAGAGTTTGAAGATTACTGCATTTGATCAACTCGGAAGGAAGTTCACCAGAGAAAGAATTTGAAGCCAATACAAGAGATGTCAAATTTTGAAGATCACATATAGATGATGATATCTCACCCGAGAGGGATTTATTTTCAAGAGAGATCCCTGTGACTCGACGAGAGTTCAAATCACATGAGACACCCTCGAAATTACATGGAGAGTCTGGTGAGTCTGCTATCCATGTTTCTAAAGAATTTGAGGGATCTTGTAACTGTTTTTTGAATTCTAGGAGGGCCTGAGTTTCAACGGTTAATGATATTGAGAGAGGGAAATGAAGAAGAAACGAAAAGATAGCTAAAAGAAGGAAAGAGCGGTGAAACACAGAGGAACCTTTCGACATCGCGAAAGATGATGGTGAAACAATCGCTTCACATTCGTTAACCGAAAAGACCTGCAACAAAACATTTGCAACAAAAAATTAGTAGCCTGTTTTCGTATTTTTAGAAACGATTATTTATAAGTTAAACTATCCAAACATTTGTTTGAGATTAAAGTACATGTTGTGACAAATTTATGCTAATGTTGCATGTGATAGGAATATTACTTGTCTTTTAACCTCAACGCCGGACTTACTCTTACACTACAGTTACACCAGATATACAAGAAAATAAAGCTTAATCAGAATTTAGGTTCAACTGATCCCTCACAATACCAATTAGTCTACTGTAGTTCAACCAATATGGCTAAATTCTAAAGTAAGAACCTTCGCTAACAAACCGTCCAAAAAGCTAAAAACCCAAATGACAGCCGGCTATAGTTGGCTAAAGACAAAGTGCATCTTCACATCATATACAATGCAGCATCTAAAAGATGAAAAAGAAGACAAGAAAGATAAGAAATTACTGTGTTTAGTAGTGTTTTGCAAAACTAAGCTTGCAATTCTAACCACAAACACAAAAAGAACAAATTAGATTACATGTTTAGACAGACTTCATGTGATAGATTTCTGTACATAAAATGCCTTTTTCGAAATCGCAATTACTTGGTGAATTGGATCCATCCAAAAACATATCAATCAGATACAGTAGTAACTTATCACTATTACTAAAAACATACAATCATACAAAATAGTTGCTAACAAGAATTTAAAGATACTTTTCCAAACTTGGTACTATTTTCTACCACTAACACAAAATAGTTTTGGGAAATACTAGTCCCATGCCAACAAAGTAGATAGCAACCTCAGAATGAAGAAAGTCACCCCCCAAAAGTTACCTTCCTGTAACTTTTTGTGCATCTCAAGGATCCAGAAGCCCAGTAGTAATCAGAAACGAAGTTACGGTGTATCCAAAGTCGGGTGAAATCTACCTTGACTCATAGAGAAATATTTGTGAATAATGTTTGACTGACCTAATTCTAAGGATGAAGCTTCTTCTAACCTTCTTCAACTGACTCAACTAACTCATTTGGTGCTGTTAAAGAGATTTTGCAGTATGGGATTGATTTGGATTATCATTCAGTGGAGTCCTCACGTAAAGCAACAACAAAATTGTTGTAGTAAAAAGACAATTATTTTCAAGTGGGACCCAGGAAATTGATATTAAATAAATGTAATTAACAACTATGATGTTTACCCTTTAGGGTACTCTAAACCATGGGTCTCTTGTTGGATCACCAACAACCATTATTTTAATCACAAAATATACCCATACAAACAATTAAAGATTCATATTATATCATTCCATTTCAAAAAAATAAAAAAGATATTGCTTATTTTTAGTCTCTGGTTTCTAACTCATTATCATCTAGAAGTAAAGCAAAATTCCAGAATTTGAAATTGAAACCTCAAAAATCAGAATTCTAATGAAAATGAAAATTTTATGAATTTAATTTAGTTGAAATGAAGATAATTACAAATTTCAGTTAGACAGAGTCAGTACACAAGATTATCATGAAGACCATCTTTTGGGGAATCAGAATCTGAAACCATCACTATGTGTAAAAAAGTTTGCCAGTTAAAAAGAAACAAAAGTTAGAACTCAGAATCGATTCACTTCTGTACTTTCATCAATCATCGTCAATAGAGTAGAAATGATTACTCTGAAACTACAGAACATGATCATTTTCAACTCATTGCCACAATCTACATACAACATCATCAAAACCCTCGAACCAATATAATCACTCCATGAAAAGGTTAAAAGTTATGAATTTCTTACCTTAAATGGAAGAACGAACCAACCAGAGTCTGAGAGAATGCTTCAAAGACTGAATTCCTGTTTTCAGTAGATCCGATTTCCTTTCTTCTACTACTACTATCCTACAACGAAACTCGTGACGAGAAATACTACTACTAATTAAGCTTAAAAGATGAGGATTTCAACCAATTCATCAAACTTAGTATTGATTAATTAATTCATTGAATATTTCTTGACGTTTGTGAAGAAAATTCTTCTGTGCGGAGTTCTCGAGACAGAAGAAGATTCACAGAAGTAATGAATACAGAGACTAGAAAGAGACGGAGACAGAGATAAACCAAACCCGAAGAGGTGGAGTTTTACAGAGAGAGATAGAAACTAAATGCACAACTTTTTTGAAAAACTGAATAATAAACGTGTCCTTGGTTGTGTTTGTTTTATTTATTATCAGTAACTAATTTAAGAACCCCAGTTCAGGGTTCATGGTATTAGAAAACTGAAAGGTTTACTCGTGCGGGTGTGAAGAAGATGAGTGAGTAAGAACAAAGAAATTGTTTTGGAGATGGATAGATTTAAATTTAATGGATGGAGGAACGGTGATTGTGATAGCTGGAGATATGTTTCTGATAAAGCCAGATTGTGGGTTTTTTTAATGGAGGGAAAATGACAAATACAGTGAAATGAAAATTACAGCACAAACAACGAGGAACACTGACTGGATGTGGCCGACGCTGCTTTGAGGGTCTTTGGTCAATTCAGAGACCGTTGATTTTTTGAATGGTGTGATGATTAATGTTGATGATAACTGGGGTCATGATAAAAGTGTGGGTCATGTAACACCAGATAGTGGTGGTCTGGTAGACTGCTATTTGGTCTTTTTGGAAATGAAAAGTGACTTTAACAGTGTTGACTTGAATTGACTTGTATTGAGAGAGAGGGAGAAACACCGTACTCTGAAACTGTTTTTGAGAGGTGTGGCTCCGAAGAAAAACTTGTATCGTGCACTCGTGACATTTAAATTCTAAACTTTCTTTTTCCATTTAGGACGTGACGCTTAAGAATTTTAAGCTGATAAATTTTGAACTCACGTTACTGATATCATCACCCAATCATCGAAACTAAGTTCAATCGGGCATATTCCGCAGATCAGACGCAACCAAATATTACACTACATGAACTTATGCAAACACTTTCAAGCCTGACGGCCATGACCGCACCCTTTCCGGTGTGTGCGGGCAACAAACCCTAACTTTGGCGAAACGAATATAATTTCGCCTGTAAAGAATATCCCAATCTCCATATCAAAAAGCAAACAGCAGTCTCGAGCAAAAGTGGCAGCAAGAAGAAGGTCTCAAAACGTGAGGATCATGGCCTAGCTAGCTCCTAAAAGAGGTTTCGGTTGCGTAGGAAGCTGATACCGGGATACAACCTTTAGGCCATATGAAGAAAAAAAAAACGAATAAAAGGATGCCATGACGTCCGTAAGTTTGTCTCAACCCTTAACCATCACAAAGTCATTTATAACTAACTAATGAAGCCGAAAGAGTTTATAGCTTCTGTTAACTTGTCTTTCCAAAAGCGAATGAGCATGACTACTGCAAAAACACACAACAAGTTGTTGACAATTTTTTCCTGGTTGGCCACACTCCACATAATTTGATGATGAGACGTTGGTGGGTGATTTTATTCAAAGACCTGCAATAGTTAAGCGCTGGCTCAGATAAAAAAAAATTACTCCACAGTTAATTGCGCAATCAACTGGTCAAGTCACTTCGCAAGGTCTCCTCAATGATTGTTGTTTGAATCTGAAAGCAAAGTAAAAACGTACTAGTTGGTCTGTCCTGTCCTCAACCCGCTGATTGGAGAGTAAGTAAGTGGATGCTGAAATGCGAGGCCATTAGGTATTTTTGGCGCATTATTTCAAAAGCTTGTTAGTTGTTACAACTTTTGGAAAATACTTAATCAGTCCAAAACGTATACGCTTTAATCAGAAAATTATACCTCTAAAATAAGATTAAGCATCCTATTCGAAGACATGAAGGGCGCTATTTTCTTTCTTTTGAAGACAAAAACAAAAGGGCTCCTATGTAGCCTTTATATCTTAAACTGTGGAAGGAGGATTATATATACAGATCAGTAACGCTGTCCTGTCTCATTATCAAACCTACACAAAGATCCAAATGGCCGTGTAATTCGTGGAAACATCTAGGAAACCACCGATTACCAAATAGATTAAAAAATGACCAAAAAAAATGACTCTATTATGTCTAGAAAGCCGCTTACTTGTATGCATTTGTGATTTGTCCCTAATGTATAGCATAAGTACACATAATTAGGATTAGTTTAATGATAATAAAACAACTCTCAAGAACTTGACAGAGACACAAATCTTAAAAGGAGTAATTGCTAATTAGAGCCAGCACTGTGGAGGGGGATATTCCCTATCCCTCTCCATCCATCAAAACTCCAAAAATCCAAGTATTATGGTCTCCAAAATCCCTTCTCATATAGGATACTCACATGTTTCTCTACAAGGTTGATCAGATCTGATCAGCCTTGTAGGGAAGGAAAATCACACGGGTATTCAGTACCCGTATTATTTTACGCTTTACGCGTACTAGTACCCGTAAAGCCCTTGATACGAGTACTCAGTACTCGTAGCTTTTTACATGGGTACTGAGTACGCGTTTCCGAAATTATATTTGTTTGACCTTTTCTCGTTTACACCTCTCTCACACCCGATCCTAACCATCCATCATTAATAACGGCTCTATTTTCTACACCGCCGGATCCCAACAGCCATTTTTTCAAAATCCTCTATAAATACCACTCTAATTCTCTACTCAAACCACACCAAATCAATTTCTTATTCCTGCATCAATTGATTTCTTCACTTAAATCTTTGTAATTTAATTTTTGTGTAAGTAAGAGTTTTAATTTTTGTTTTGCTCATCAATGTCGAAGACTCAAAGAGCAAAAAGGAAACACAGAACGAGATTTACTACTTTGGAAGATCATCACATGATTACTCAGTACCTTGCTATTGGTTATCACAATTAGGATAAAAAATTGTTTTGGGAAGTGCTTTTTAATAAATTTGTGGAAGTTTGTGGCGGAAATCGGAACGACCGCACTTTAAAAAGCGTTCGTAATCGGTTTAGCAAAATCAAGGGTGAAGTGGATAACTTCTCCGGTTGTGTTGCAAGAGCCGTAATAGCTAATCCGGGCATTGACTCTATTAACCGGGTATGTTATTTATATATGTTTATTATAGTTTTCGTATATGTAATTATTAAATAGATTAATTTACACGTATCTTGTTAACGGTTTGTTTACAATTATGTAGATGGCAAAAAGTTTATATTCTGACATATACAAAGGAGATTTTGAACGAGATGTTGAGTGGAACATGCTTAAAGATGTTCCAATTGGGTCCGTCGGTGAAACTGAAGATATGGAAGAAGATTGTAATCCTCCGTCATCTCAAATTCATGAAAATTTCTCTAATATGTTTAGTTCTTCACCCTCAAGTTCCCAAAACCCACCTTCAAGCCAATTCGTCGAGAATCAATTTACAAATAATATCCCTATCGGTATCCCTTTTCCATCAGGATATACCCCTAGTACGACCCCAATCACCATACCTGGAACATCGTCTAGTGGATTTACCAGAGATAAACGCATTTCAAAAGCAGCGAAAAAAGCCCAAATTAATAAAAACTTGGTTGGGAAAAGTAAATCCGCCACATCACCCTCGCAAGACTCTCAGAGGAGTGACGCGGATAGTAAACTTGTTGATTATCTAAAAGAATCCCGAACGATTGTCCCAGCTCGTCAGCTCCAACAAAACCAGATTATGGAAAGGTTGTTAGAGACAACTCAACAACAAATTCAGGCTGCTCAAATCAAAGAAGAAAGGGAAATAATGAAGTTGGATCTCGAAAAGATGACTCCAAAGGCAAAAAAGTACTTTGAATATCAACAGAATATCATATTGGCCAAGCAGATGCATAACGAATAAGATATTCCGTTCAATTTTTAATAGCTTAGCTTAATCATTTTTTTCTTTTAAGTAAGGTCGTATTTTAGTTCAGGTAATCCGTTAAATTTGTAATAGATTAGTTTAATTCTTGTTTTTGTTTTTAAGTAAGGACGCATTTTAGTTCCGGTGCAGTAGTTTAGTAACGGTAATATAGTTTCGGTAAAAATTATGTATTTCTATTTTCGATAATTTGAATTATATTTTGGGGTACCAACGGATGTTTAGTGACTGCTAATTTCCAACGGCTACTTTCAATGCCTATTATAAATTGTCATAATCTTCCACAACAAAAAACAATCCGATATAATTTTCTCAGTATCCTCAGTGTCTCTCTCTTTGTTTTTTGTTTTTGAAGATAATGGTAATGGTTGGGTATACACTAGAAGAAGATGTTGCGATCACCACAGTGTTTGTAAATGCTTGTAATCTGCCAAGGGAAGATACTCAATACCTCTCCGCCTATGAACAATGGACGGTGGTGTTGGATGGCTTTATACAAGCGTTTGGAAAGATTAATAACCGAACAAGACAACAAGTTCAATAACACCAACTTCAAATTGATCTAATGGTTCTCAAGTACGTCCAAATTCAAAAAAGGATTCATGGTTACGCCCTACAACACATGACAGTTGCGATTACCGTAGGTCAATCTATAATGCTTTTGATATTTTAAATGTTGTTTACTCATACACACTAACCTATTGCTTTATGTTTGTTTTGCGTAGGAGGAAATGGCTAAATTTGTGTACCAACTAGAAAATCGTACAGAATTTACATGTCTTGAGTGATACTTGATCTTTAAAGCTAACCTTGGTAACTGGGATTGTTACAATCCGGAAATGAATGTCGGCGGTCCTCCGGGAGCCGGACCAGATGATTAGTATAGGCTTGTTGCATGTGCTAAGTGCAATCGAAATTGATACAACAATTCCCTATTGTTTGAGGGTGAAAACGGTTTCTGCTGATTTCGGTAATTTCGCGTGAGTGGGTGAGAAACGAGTCTAAACCCAAACAATGTACTGCAAGGGAGTACTTTAGATTCGAGAGATCAATCTGTACAAATCCGGCGTAAACCAAGAAATAGTCGTTCCAGACTTGCTTCGGCCACAAAGTGAAGGAGAAGGGTTGGTTTTTAGGGGAGGGAAGTGAATAGAGTGTTGAGACCAGAATAGTTGATTCTGGAAGAGTAGTTGCTTGACTTGTATCAGAAAGTGAAAGCTAACATATGGGAAAAGTTAACAGGTGATTTCTGAGTGTTGTATGCTCCTGACAAAAACTTGTTGTTCGGTGGAAATATGTAATGCCTATTTATACAAGTCGAAGTGAAACGTACTCTGGTCTCATTAAGAAATGGAAAACTGGTGAGTAAATGGGAGGAGGTGGTAACCGGTAACGCCTGGAATTGATGTTCCATAAAATAAAGCGTTTCACTATTACTCCCTGTATTTTCTAACCGCCTCATCCTTATGATACTTTCTTATAACGGGCATAGTGTACGCCGCACGTTGTAAACTGCCAAACCAATACCCAATGAGCATCCCCCTGTTTGTGACATGCGTTGATGTCTCGAGTGTTTTCATGGAAAACATGTAGCATGTTGTTGTCGTCTGGAAAGTCGAGCTTGGGAGACTTACCGGCTCGGTGACCTTCGACGGTCGAGATTTTGCATCTTAAGAGGAAAGGTAGACGTTGAATATTGCAACCCTTCGTTTGGTAGCAAGTGGCATGAAAGCATGCTCGGTATGGCTTTAATATGGCCTAGTTTAGGCGCGGCCAAAAGTTAGGGTATTGGCTTTGTTTAGGCGCGACCAAACTAGGCCAAAAGTTGCCATGCGTTAGCTGGTAACCTTGGACGGCTAAGATCTGCATCTTAGATGAAAAGGCGGCCGTTGATCGTTGCAGGACTTCGTTTTGGCATCCGCATAGGGAAGGCTGGCATGGTATGGTGCGGCAAGGTGGTTGGCATGCCATTGGCACATGTGGCATGGCATGCCTTGGCACGGTTTGGCGTGGGCAAAACTAGGGTTTTGGGCCAAAGGTTTACATGCGTTGTCTGGCGACCTTGGACGGCTAGGATTTGCATCTAGGATTGAAGGGTGATCGTTGATCGTCGCATGCCTTCGTTTTGGTAGCCGCATAGGGAAGGTCGGCATGGTATGGCGCGACAAGGTGGTTGGCATGCCATTGGCACGGTTTGGCGTGGCCAAAACTAGGGTTTTGGGCCAAAAGTTACCATGTGTTGTCTAGAAACCTTGGACGGCTAGGAGTTGCATCTAGGATTGAAGGGTGGTCGTTGATCGTCGCACGCCTTCGTTTTGGTAGCCTCATAGGGAAGGCCGGCATGGTATGGAGCGACAAGGTGGTTGGCATGCCATTGGCACATGTGTCATGGCATGCCTTGGCATGGTTTGGAGTGGCCAAAACTAGGGTTTTGGGCCAAAGGTTACCATGTGTTGTCTGGCAACCTTGGAGGGCTAGGAGTTGCATCTAGGATTGAAGGGTGGTCGTTGATCGTCGCACGCCTTCGTTTTGGTAGCCGCATAGGGAAGGCCGGAATGGTATGGCGCGGCAAGGTGGTTGGCATGCCATTAGAACAAGTGGCATGGCATGCCTTGGCACGGTTTGGCGTGGCCAAAACTAGGGTTTTGGGACAAAGGTTACCATGTGTTGTCTGGATACCTTGGACGACTAGGATTTGCATCTAGGCTTGAAGGGTGGTCGTTGATCGTTGCACGCTTTCGTTTTGGTAGCCGCAAAGGTATGGCCGGCATGATATGGCCAAGGCAAATGGCGTGGACGGCTTGGCATAGTGGGTTCAAGGGTTTGGACGGCTTGGCATGGTGGGGCCAAGGCAGAATGGTGTGAACGGCTTGGCATAGTAGGGCCAAGGCAGAATGGTGCAAACGGCTTGGCATAGTGGGGCCAAGGCAGAATGGTGTGGGCGTCTTGGCATAGTGGGGACAAGGCAGAATAGTACGGACGTCTTGGCATAGTGGGGCCAAGGCAGAATGGTGCGGGCGGCTTGGCATAGTGGGGCCAAGGCAGAATGGTGCGGACGACTTGGCATAGTGGGGCCAAGGCAGAATGGTGCGGACGGCTTGGCATAGTGGGGCCAATGCAGAATGGTGCGGGATTGGCATAGTGGGGCCAAGGCAGAATGGTAAGGATGGCTTGACATAGTGGAGCCAAGGGTTTGGACGGCTTTGCATGCTAGGGCCAAGACAAGGTGCGGTTGGCTTGGCATGGTGGGGCCAAGGGTTTGGCATGCCATTGGCGCATGGTGCGGCCAGCATGGTTAGGGACAAGGGTTTGGCATTCCATTGGCGCATGGTGCAGCCAGCATGGCTAGGGCCAAGGAAAGGTGCGGTTGGTTTGGCATGGTAAACGTGGCTGGCATGGTTTTCCATTGGCACAGTGGTGCGGCTGGCATGGTTGGCATGCCTTGGCGCGAAGATGTGGCTGACATGGTTTGCCACTGGCACAGTGTGGGGAAGGCATAGTTGGCATGCCTTGGCGCGGTGATGTGGCTGGCATGGTTTGCCATTGGCACAGTGGTGTGGATGGCATGGTTGGCATGCCTTGGCACGAAGATGTGGCTGACATGGTTTGCCATTGGCACAGTGGTGCGGCTGGCATGGTTGGCATTCCTTGGCGCGGTAGCATGAGAATTAGGGTTCGGTCATTGTTAAAGGTTCTGCCGTGGAACATGACACATATAAGAAAGGTACCCTGGTAATTCTTAAGTAAGCATGCTGATCGGTTCAATAAATGTGCTAATGGTCATAGTGACGTCATGTCAGAAGTATGGTTTTACTTTTTTAACCCTAAGCTAAAAACCACCATCAACATTAAGTCCCCTGCTTAGCTCGGAACAGGAGCATTGTTGCGAGGTAAGCATAAGATGGTGACAGGCGAGGAAAAAATCGAAATGACAAGTCGTGAAAAGATGGTCAAGAAGACACGGCTAACCTTTTTCGAGAGGTAAGGAGAGTTCGTGATTCTCGTGTTGGAGGCCTTGCATAGATTCTACTCGTGGTGTTGCTGGCTAGACCGTGAAGTGGTGAGATGTAGATTGTCAGCTTGGAATGGGAGCCGCAGGCGTTGGGCGGCTTGGAATGGAAGCTGCAGGCGTCAGTCGGCTTGGAATGGGAGCCGCAGGCGTTGGTCGGCTTGGAATGGGAGCCACACGCGTTGGTAGGCTAGGAATGGGAGTCGCACGCGTTGTTCGGATTGTAATGGGAGCCGCAGGCGTCGGTCGGCTTGGAATGGGAGGAAACTGGCTTCGGTCCGCGGAATGGTGGAAACTGTCTTCAGTCCGCAGAATGGTGTAAACTGGTTTCGGAACTTAGGCTACCAAACGATGGTGATGATGCTGGAACTTTAGTTATCAAATGGTAGCGATGACGCCTGGCAACTTTGTCTAAATTAGGGTTTGGCATGCCGAAACCCTAATTAGCGACCCTTACTAGAATCGTTGTAAAATTCTCGTACGAACTCGGATTTTGACGGTCCGCCCCTTCATCTGACCGAAAAAAATTTCCTATCTTCCAAGAGGAAATATTTAGGTTTTAAGCTCGTTTAGGAGGTGAAAATGGCAAGACAGTGAAACTCATGAAGAATTCAGGAGGGATGTTTCGGGCTCGGGGTAACATAGTCGCGCCGAGTCATCTATTCTCGTTCATGGAGCAAGAAGGAAACTTTATTCTATGCAAAATCTAGAAACTCCGTCCGTATGAAAAGAGTTGACCTTATTCTTTTTTCTGTCGCTCGTCCGGATTCGTGCTTTCGTCTGCAGTGTCTCTCCAGTGGATTCCAAAATTTACCAAACTCCATTGCATTCTTGGGACGGATGGATGTGGTTGCTTTGTCAGTCCATCCTTGATTTTAGCTTGTTCAGTCCTGGACCTTCTAATCGCGATGCCAGTATGTTGTGGATGCTTGTATGGTCGAAATGTTCCGGATCCACTGGATGAAATAGATGAGTTGGGAAACGTTTCGTTACCGACGTGCTGCTATCAAGTCTTCAAGGACTTTGTTCCAAGAGACATCCTTCGAACCATCTTATGAATCTTGGACTATCGTATGGAATGAGATACGGTGAGCAGTCCCCAGTTATATTTAGGTTACATCTGATGACACGGCCGAACATGTGAATGTATCTCTGTGGCGTGATTTTGGAGTCTTCGATGCACATGTACGGATTTGTGTTGAGAAATTACCGTGGCTTGTAAAACTTCGACAGTGATGATGTTGAAATCATAAATAACCTGGTTGAGGGGAGTGAAAGCGTCTCATGTTGGTAGTCCCCATGTGTAGCCTACTTTCATTGTATCGTCTTGAATCCACGTCCATGGGGTTTGATACAAGCTTATTGTATTCTTTTGGATACGATGCAGAGATGCTCAAAATATCACATGGACGAAATATTCTGGATAGCGAAGAGATAGAAATGAGAGAGTTATGTTTTTTATCGTGGCTTCCTCTATTTATTCAAGAAAATATTTCAGCCACGTCTCTGGAGTTATCTCGTGAGTTTTTGATGGTCTTTTAGTGCGATGAGCAGTCCCCAGTCGTATTTTTCTTTAGTTTCTGAAGTTGTTTTCCTCTAAGCAGGCTTGGGATCCTCCGGGGCCTCGCAAAGTGTTGAAGGCGTCTTCTAGACAGAGAGGTGATGATATTCTTCCGTTGCACCCTTGAAGAGTAGATGACCTTATTGTGGCTATGGCATTTTGGTTGACCGTGTCTTCTGAGCTTTGACAGTGAAGGGATTCCGTGTATATCTTCAGTCCCCAAGTATGGTTTACATGTTTTCATATTTGTAGTGATTGTTGTTGTGGTGAAGCTCTGGATGGTATCAACAAATGAGTGTTAACAGTTCTTGGTAGCAGATGTAATCAGAAGAGACTACATTGTCGTGGTAACATAGTAGGTTGGCTGGAATTGTATGGGCATCCATGGAAGTAAAAGGATTGGCTGGATGCGTAAGCGAGCAAACTTCCCATGATCATGAGTTTTGGCGGGATGAATCAAAAGGTGGTCATGACTACGAATATTGGCTGGCTGCGATCATGATCCTTGACATGGGGAGCGTGGATGTATGACCCTTTGCAGGAAGGAGTGGTGGCCCCGGTACGATCCTTGGCAGGAGGAAGTGGCGTTGAGGCGGCTTCGGCTCTTGGAGAGGATGTTGAAACTTAAGAAGACAAACATTGAAGCTTCGGCTTCGATCCTGGAGCAGCTTATGGAGCGGAGCGGCTGCTGAAGTGAACGTCGAAGTGGAGAGGTTGCGTCAATCAGTGTGCTGTCAAAATGGACACCCTTCAAGCGAACATTGGTTAGGAGTCCCCAGTTCCATCTATCGTGATTCCCAAGAAAGGTAGGGGTTTGGGAACGGCTTCTTGGATAGAAATAGATGCTTTCCTGATGCAGCGCGGTTGAGGGCTGCAAATATGTTTTAACGTTGCGCCTCGATTTTCAAGAAGTCGTTCTTGATCTCTACGTGTGATGAAATTGGATTGCTGGTTCCCTTCCACTGAGCATTCAAGAGCAACGCTGGAAGGATGCAAGTTGCTGGTGCTGGGAAGATGCAAGCTATTAGTGTTGGAAGGAATGCAAGCTGCTGGCGCTGGAAAGATGCGAGTAGTTAGCGCTGGATCGACTCGGAATGGGCGTTGGATTAGCGTGGATGCTGGTTTGGAAAGCGCCGGCTTGGCATGGCGCTGGTTTGGCGTGGGCGCTGGCTTGGCACGACATCGATATGGCATGGCGCGGTAGCAATAAGGTGGGCAAGCATATTCCAGGTATGTACTCCACCATTTCTCTTTCAATTTGTTTTCTTGTTTTTCTTGTATTGGTGCAAACCCTAGCCATAGGTATGCCTTCCATAAATCTGTAGAAATATTGTTATTCTCTTCGAATACAACGTAGTAGCGTCGGCTACCTCATGAATAGTGACATGTAAGCGTTATTATGCAAAGTAGGTGCGTACGGGTAGGTGACTGATTCCACGAGGAACTGGGCATTAAGGTTTCTTTGAGATCCAAAATTTACATGCCAAGGTGACCGAAGGTCCTTCTGTGGGCGTGGTCAAACAACAAGAAGTGGAGGTCGAAAGGTTGTCCAAAGAGTTGGAGCTGAAACAGGCGGTCCTCCAAATGACAAAGGACGCCTTCTTCGAGAAGAGCAAAACACCATTGAATGACTTCCTTTGAATGCATTTCTGTCTTCTAAAATTCTTCTGTTTCTTTTTTTTTGAAAGGAAAATGAAACACCTGGCTTATGGTTTTGATTTTCTGGATTTTTGGGTTGAAAGACAAGTGTTACCTATGAGGGTTTTGGATTATTATTCGGGATGAACTGTTTTAGGATGATGTCGTTTTTGGTGATGATTGTAAGTGACACAAACATACCAGGGAATATATGGAACCGTGAACGTTGCGTGTCGGTAGATGACATGGGATTAAACATAACATGGCTATCGGTTTTATCATTCCCGTGAAAACTAGAAATAGTAAACCATGTATTTTGTCTAGGCAAGACTTACTCGGTTTTTTGGATCTGCTAACGAAAAATGGGTCAGGTGCAAGACCGAGTTTTGTGAGAAGCACCGCGATTGTGGAAAGTCCCCAGTCGTCCCTAAGTCACTTGATAATCGAGTCGTCGATCCCTGCGCGGATCGTTTGCTTTTAACCTCCGGGAAGTCCGCAGTCGCACTTTGCCGTGTCATGACTGGTAATCGGGTCGTCTGTGAACTGAGTCGTCGATCTTTGAGCGGATTGTATCGGGCCGTCTGGTAGCTGAGTCGTCGATCCCTGAGCGGATCGTTTGCCTCTACCGTCCTGACGTCTGGGTCGAAGTATGAGATCGAGGATTGAAAATTGACATTGTAACTGAAAGACCAATCTCCCACTGTGGTCGCCAATTGTTTGAAGGTGAAAACGATTTCTGCTGATTTCGGTAATTTCGCATGAGTGGGTGAGAAACGAGTCTAAACCCTAAACAATGTACTGCAAGGGAGTACTTTAGATTCGAGAGATCAATCTATACAAATCCGTCCTAAACCAAAAAATGGTCGTTCCAGACCTGCTTCGGTCAAAAAGTGAAGGAGAAGGGTTAGTTTCGGGGAGGGAAGCGAAGAGAGTGTTGAGCAAGAATAGTTGATTCTGGAAGAGTAGTTGTTTGACTTGTATCAGAAAGTGAAAGATAACAGATGGGAAAGCTAACAGGTGATTTCTGAGTGTTGTATACTCCTGACCAAAACTTATTGTACGGTGGAAATAGGTAATGCCTGTTTATACAAGTCGAAGTGAAACGTACTCTGGTCTCATTAAGAAATGGAAAACGGGTGAGTAAATTGGAGGAGGTGGTAACCGATAACGCCTGGAATTGGTGTTCCATAAAAGAAAGCGTTTCACCATTACTCCCTGTATTTACTAACCGCCTCATCCTTATGATACTTTTTATAACGGGTGTAGTATACGCCCCACGCTGTAAACCGCCAAACCAATACCCAATGAGCATCCCCCAGTTTGTGACATGCGTTTGTGTCTCGAGTGTTTTCATGGAAAACATGTAGCATGTTGTTGTCGTCTGGCAAGTCGAGCTTGGGAGACTTGCCGGCTTGGGGACCTTCGACGGTCGAGATATTGCATCTTAAGAGGAAAGGTAGCCGTTGATTATTGCAACCCTTCGTTTGGTAGCAAGTGACATGAAAGCATGCTCGGTATGGATTTAATATGGCATGGTTTAGGCGCGACCAAAAGTTAGAGTTTTGGCTTTGTTTAGGCGCGACCAAACTAGGGCCAAAAGTTGTCATGCGTTAGCTGGTAACCTTGGACGGCTAAGATCTGCATCTTAGATGAAAAGGCGGTCGTTGATCGTTGCAGGCGTTCGTTTTGGCATCCGCATAGGGAAGGACGACATGGTATGGCGTGGAAAGGTGGTTGGCATGCCATTGGCACATGTGGCATGGCATGCCTTGGCACGGTTTGGCGTGGCCAAAACTAGGGTTTTGGGCCAAAGATTACCATGCGTTGTCTGGCGACCTTGGAAGGCTAGGATTTGCATCTAGGATTGAAGGGTGGTCGTTGATCATCACACGCCTTCGTTTGGGTAGCCGCATAGGGAAGGCCGGCATGGTATGGCCAAGGCAAATGGCGCGGACGGCTTGGCATAGTGGGGCCAAGGGTTTGGACGGCTTGGCATGGTGGGGCCAAGGAAGAATGGTGCGGACGGCTTGACATAGTGGGGCCAAGGCAGAATGGTGCGGACGTCTTGGCATAGTGGGGCCAAGGCAGAATGGTGCAGACGGCTTGGCATAGTGGGGCCAAGGCAGAATGGTGTGGACGGCTTGGCATAGTGGGGCCTAGACAGAATGGTGCGGGCGGCTTGGTATAGTGGGGCCAAGGCAGAAAGGTGCGGACGGCTTGGCATAGTGGGGCCAAGGGTTTGGAAGGCTTGGAATGGTAGCGCCAAGTCAAGGTCCGGTTGGCTTGGCATGGCGGGGCCAAGGGTTTGGCATGCCATTGGCGCATGGTGCGGCCAGCATGGTTAGGGCCAAGGGTTTGGCATGCCATTGGCGCATGGTGCGGCCAGCATGGCTAGGGCTAAGGCAAGGTGCGGTTGGTTTGGCATGGTAAACGTGGCTGGCATGGTTTGCCATTGGCACAGTGGTGCGGCTGGCATGGTTGGCATGCCTTGGCGCGAAGATGTGGCTGGCATGGTTTGCCATTGGCACAGTGGTGCGGCTGGCATGGTTGGCATGCCTTGGCGCGGTGATGTGGCTGGCATGGTTTTCCATTGGCACAGTGGTGCAGCTGGCATGGTTGGAGCATGCCTTGGCGCGAATATGTGGCTGGCATGGTTTGCTATTGGCACAGTGGTGCAGCTGGCATGGTTTTCTATTGGCACAGTGGTGCAGATGGCATGGTTGGCATGCCTTGGCGCGGTGATGTGGCTGGCATAGTTGGCATGCCTTAGCGCGAAGATGTGGCTGGCATGGTTTTCCATTGGAACAGTGGTGTGGATGGCATGGTTTGTTATTGGCACAGTGGTGTGGCTGGCATGGTTGGAATGCCTTGGCGCGGTAGCATGAGAATTAGGGTTTGGGCATAGATGATGTCGGTCAATGTTAAGGGTTCTGCCGCGGAACATGACACATAAAAAAAAGGTACCCTGGTAATTCTTACATAGGCATGCTGATCGGTTCAATAAATGTGTTAATGGTCATAGTGACATCATGTCAGAAGTATGGTTTTACGATTTTAACCCTAAGATAAAAACCACCATCAACACCTATGTTTTTATTGAATAATTTTAATGTAGTTTTGTAACGTATGTTAACTTCGTCCAAAAGAGTAGCACTAGTCTGGAATTTTAAAAATTAAACTCAGCTTTAAAATAGTTAACATTTTAAGAAATAAAATAAATTTGTTAATAATTTCTTACCCTTTGTTCGTATGTCCAACCAGGATTACGTATGTTAACTTCGGCCTGAATCGTGACAAAAGTGGTGATTTCCCCGTTGATCTTGCTCCACCTTGCTCTAAGACTTGGTTTAACTCTTGCATTTGGATTTCCGGATATGTTATCAAAATATTCAAAAACATTACTCCATAATTGGTTGCCGGTATCCTGAGCTCTGTTCAGAATATTGTTTTTTGCTTCAATACATGCTTGTGTAAGAGCAACATCTTCTTCTTTGCTGAATCTTACCATTTTTATATAACAAATGTATGATAGACTTTTGGGATAGCTTCACTTTGGAAAGTGATTTGATATATATAGAGATATGATGAGAGGATTTAGAATTTAAAAAATAGACCGTTATACAGTACAAATAGCAATGAAAAATAAATATGTCGTGAAAAATAGATAGTCTAAAGTATCCGTTATACGGTGGAAAAAAAAAAACATATCCGTTAAAAAGTTTAAAAACTAGCCCTTTACATTCAAAACCATGGAAAATTTTCACTTCCCTGATGTTGGTACGTGGTTGTACTTTGATTTAATGGCTCAGACGGATTAGAACCTAAGTAAGGTTCTTCTTGACTATTTGGAACAAAAGAACCCGTCGACGGGCCGAATCACGATACTGACCTTGACTAGATGAATCACATGTATATGGTGCTTGATACGGTTTCACAAATCTCACAATGGGTGGTTCACCGTATTTGATTTGGTGTTGCAGCTCCGATGTGTAGTCGTAAACCCATTGTTGTGTAGCCAAGTATTTTTGTTGCATAGCCTGATACGCATCGCGCCACATCTCCTGTAAACAACAAGAAAGGACGTGAGTTTAATTATTTTTTACAAGTAAAATATATTTTAACTAAAGGTTATATTATACTCACAGGTGTACCCAGGATGACTTCATAGTTGGGTTGAGGAAACATTCCCAAATACTCCATTCCAACAGGTGGATAAGTCGCCTGAAAGTCGGGGCCACATATTTTAGTTGTCGTTTCGCTTGGTGGATGTGGGGAGAGATGATGTTCAGCAGGCACCAACTATTCCGTGTATGTGCTTTGTCGTTGAGGTGTTGGTCGGCGTACATACGTATCGTTATCTTGGGTGCCATACAAATCCCTGTTTCCTTCATGTACAATCACACCCATGTACTTGCCAACTGACTTCTTATTCCACCACAACTTATAATGTTGATCAGATACTTCATTATAATGCAGGCCATTAACATTCTGGTCTTGGTACAAATATGCATTTGTGATGTCTATTATTGAATCAGGAGGGTTGCACGATATTACAGTGATTCCAAGAATTTGTTTGAGACATCGTTCTCCCAGGTACAAGACGTTGTGACCATAAGGATCGTAAAAAATCGTACGTGTTACAGAGATTCGTTTAGCCTCTACAACCTCTGGTCTAGTTCTCCATTCACTATACTCCCATGGCGGCCAGAATACAGAACCGAATGCAAAGTTATCAATCTGGTTACGCACAGTAGTCACAAAATGGGAACCTGAATCTCTCTGACTGCCCTTTCCTATTAGTTTTTGTGATCCATCATATAACCTTCCTGCTGGCCACGGATCCATATTATCATTTTCAGCTTTTGTATAGGAAATAGACATCGGAAATATGCCCCAAACCAAGGCTGCAACATTATTAGTTATTATTAACAATTATAAACAATATAATGTAACCAAAAAACAAAACAAGAAAGGAAAGTAATATTACAAGTGGGTTTGGAATTTTACCATCAAAGGAAACGAGAAGAACTGCAATTCAGGAATGTTACCCGTGACTCCGGTACTCAAGCCCCTTAACATATAGGCATACACCGCCGAACCCCAATCATATTGCCTTAGCAAATTTAAATCCCTCATTATACGAAGCCATTTATCATCAACAACACTATTCTTGTTTGGGAAAAAGACATTCCCAAAAAACCAAATCAAAAACCATCTTGCAATTTGCTCCTGCATTAATACATCGTTTTCTAGGCCGAGTCTATGTTCAACAAACGCTAAAATTAAACTCTTCTTGATCCCCTTGCATCTATCCACAGTTTTTTCTCTCAGACCAACTATGTCTTCTTGTCTAACTTCTTTTACTCTAGTAACCTCAATTGAATTTTGGCCTTTCCTTTTTCTAGTAGAACATTTCGCCTCAGGATATGGGAGCAAACAGTCTATGGTATCGGGTGCCATGTCATGTATTTCCTCATTAATAATTGGACCTAATGATATGCGCATACCTAGGCCAATAGGAATTCCGGTAATTTGGGTGAAGTCTAATGAGGTAAACCCTATTTCAAAATTAGGGAAGTGAAATGTATTGATGATATGCCACCACCTTTCAAATATACCGGTAGTTAGGCAGTTGTCTTGTAGTTTTGTATACTGTACTTTGAAAATGGAACCGAACCCACAATTATTTATAATCTATTTAGCAGTTGGAAACCTAGAAATTGAGTTATACATATCATGAATTGGACTTATACTACTTCGATGTCTCAACGATTCCGAACTACTCACTGTCGTATCAAGGATTTTCAATTATGATCACTATGTTTTATTGAAGAAACTGGTAATCTATCTTCCATAATTCGTTGAAATGCATCTGAGTCCATCTACGGCACACAAGTACACAAAAAACAAAACAATCCATTTTATTCAAAAAACGTCTACAATGGATGTATTTTACAAAGACCATCAACAAAAATCAGCCACATTGTCTACTAAACTACAACAATCCTAAATCATCAATAATAATGCCATATACATATTCATTTAATCATTCCTCAATAATTTAATCATTCATCAAACATAAATCATTCATCAATCATAAATCATCAAAAACAGTACCATATCCATATCAATCAACAACATATCCATATCAAAATCCATTCATACACAACACCTTATTTGATTCAATCCACGAAATACCATAAATTCAATCAACAATGTCCTAAACTATCAAACAACATATAATAACGCATTGTAATCAACCCAACATCACAAATTTAATCATAATCAAACTCAAATCAAATTTAAACCCTAAATTTTTAATCATTCACCTTGGAGGATTTGGATGATGAACTACGAAATTAAAGAAGGTAAATGCCTCATTGGACGTTAATGAACAAACCCATTCAATTTGAGCTCCAAAATCGCACAACAAGGTCTTCAAAAATCGAAAGTGTTGAGGAGGAGAGAAAAATAAAAGAAGGATGGAGAAAACAAGAATGGTCGACTAGTTCTGCTTCTGTTGTCTTAAACCCATGGAATGCGTACTCAGTATCCGTTTTTTGGTCAAGTCAACGAGTTGAATTATACGGGTACTCAGTACCCGTTTGGCACTATTCATATGGGTACTGAGTACGCATCTCGTGTAGGGAAGGGATGAGAAGGCACCATAGCAAGATTGCCTTTCATGTGACATCCCTTCCCTACATTTGAGAGATAGGGAAGGGATATCTATCACCATAGTGCTAGCTCTTAGAGAGTGAATGAGGGGGTGGAAGGACGCAAGGCTGCTAATGGGGGGTGCCAGGTTTAGTGGGGGTGTACCAAGCCAAGGGATAAAATATTTTGTCATATATGAAAATTTGTTTTGTCTTATTATAGTTTTGGTACACCCACACTTAATTTGGTACCCCCGATTAGCAATGTTGGAAGGACGGATGTGGTATCTTTGTGGTCTCCTCCCTTCTGGTTTGAGTTTTCGACGTGTGAAGCGACCTCTATAGGTCTAACTTTGTTTTTTCTTTTTTAACATGAAAAGGGCCAGATATATTAAAAAGACTGTCACTCAAGGTGACAAAAGTGCAACAGCTCAAAAAAGAGTAAAAAACAAAATATTGTTAAGGACAGTTCACAAAAGCATCTCAATTACAAATTAAAGTTGAAAGAGGGAAACCATCAAAAGTCTTGAGTCTGATATAGCCAATTGAACATAATGTACTTAACTGCAATATGAATTGCTTACTGCTCTTAAGTTTATTTGCAAAACACCTGTTATTCCTTTCCTGCCGAATAATCCACCAAAATGCGAAAGGTAAAAGAAACCAAATTTTCTAATTTCTTTGTTTTTGGTTTCGCAGCCCTCCAATTCCAGATTGTTGCTTTAACATATAACATCTAATCCCATAGAATTAGTTATCTTAAAAGAATATGTTTTTTTCGTGTTTGATAACAAATTTAATTTTGTGGAATTACGAGCCTATTTAATATAAAAAAAAACTGGTTTAAAATCCGTTTTTGACACATTTCATGGAATTTTATGGATACTCTTTCTTTGCCTGTCAGAACACTGCTCGGTTGAATCTATAAATTTTTCTATCTCAAGGCTGTTGTCACTCAGACATCACCCTCAAAGACTAAAGATTAACGAAGACATTTAGAGAACTTCTGTATCAGGTATATAGAGACTGAACCATTCTATTTAACTCACTATCTTACCATTCTATCTTTTTGAGACGATGGTGTATGACTTCTAGTAGCCTTACAAAGAAGAATTTTCGAGTCAAGCTTGTCTTGTTAAAAATCTTGAAATATGATTCTAAGCAAAAATGTTCAACGATTCTTAAGAATATTAGTTCTAAACAATTTATTATGTGAATTAATTTGTGGACCAATTGAAAATTGCGCAGGCAAATGATTTCATCATGCGGGAATGTTCAAAACATCATAAGAGAGAAATATGAACTGTTTGATATTTCTCCAGGGTAGGTTGGCGAACCAATTCGCAAACCATAAATGTTTGAGTTTCAGAAATACAGGAGGGTTGTCGAACCAATTCGCAACCCGCAAGTTCAGATGGGGACAATTCACGAACCGTTGTGAACTGAAATTTGAAAGTTGGTATTAAAAGGTAGCAGTTGATGAACTCGGTTCAAGAACCGTGGTCAACTGAGTTCGTGTCTTGTAGGGTTGGCGAACCCGATTCACGAATCGTTGCACCCTAACTCGTGAACAATCCTAAAGGTTCACAAACCGTTGAACAAACCGTCCATTTTAATATTTTAGAAAATGCTCAAAGACTTATTTTCTTAAATATGTTTAGCATTGGTAGAACTCTCTCAAACACTTCTGAGACTTTATTGATCAGTTAAACACTTATGTGAGTGTATCATGATTAAACTCTAAGGCGTTTAAATGAACACCAAATTGCTTTAGTTCTTTGGCATACTTGCCAAACCAAACAAACATTATACACAGTTCTATAACTGGTTCCTAGTGTATATTCTTCTATTGTATTTTCAAGATCCAAAATTGGTTGCTTGATTCTCAAGTTATCTTATCTTGAATTCTAAGCAACCCATGGTCCTTGAAAATCTCTAAATAGAGATGCTCTATCAACTGGGAAATTTCAATCTCTGACACTTTCTATCCTAGTTGATTCTAGAGTGGTCCTCTATAGACCTACGTTTTCTCTGAGAAACATAATTAGGTCTACGACTAAAAGACTTCGCTTTGGGGAATCGTGAAGCCGGGTCCGACTATATTTATCTTGATAGTTCGTGTATCCTGATTTTGCTTTTCTGTTATCGAGGTTTTCATAATCTCTTTCAGATAAGGTAGATAATAATCACAAAGTTCTTTCTTCTTAGACTTTGTGACTCCTCAAGATAGATATCTGAAAACTGATCTTAATTGATCTTTTGAAGATTGTTCTTGAGAGGTGGTTAAAAATCTAGGCTGCTCTCCGGGAGTCGTAAGTTCCGGATTATTGAGGTTTGCTGGATTTGTCTATTGCAAACAGATTTTTTCACCTTGATATTTGAACTAAACGGAAATCAAATAAGTTTATCTGTTAGAGGCAGAATGGTATCAAAAGTCTTCACTTTGGCTGAAGCAACTCTTAGGCTGTAAAGAACGTCAGCTAAGGGAATCAATTGCATAAAAACTTGCGAGGTTCAAGAGACGTTAGGAGCGCGACTTTAACTGAATTACTTGGATGGTGGATTCGGTCTCAACCACATTCCAATCCAAAGTCTAATATTAGGCCAGTGTCTGTAGCGGCTTAATAAAGTTTGGTGTTCGAAGTTGGACGAGGTCCCGGGGTTTTTCCGTTATTGCGGTTTACTTTTCCGCATTATACTATTTATTTGTAAAATTGGATATACACATGTTTGTATGCATTCAATCTAAGTAGATTCATCGGCTGATTGATTACGAGACTAGTTTCTTGTAGAATTCGTATCTTGAAAGATAGATAACAAGTTTAATTACTTGGTAGAATTCCGATTGGATTATTTGGATACGACTAGATTGATCTTGGATATTGGTTTTTGAGAACGTCAATGTACTCTTCTTAACTATTAGGTTCACTGACTCTTGTCTATATACATACTGATTGAGAAGAGGTTAGAGTTATAAAATTTATATACATATTGTTAAGGATCATTCAGTTAGTCTGCTTGCAATTGTATTAAGTTTTGCCCATACAGGTTGCCGAACGAAAAAAGTTGATGGTGTATACCCCTTTGTTTTCACAACCAGCATCACCGCCATATACACCATCACACCACTGGCACCACCACCCAGCATAAGCACCACCTACACCCCCACCACCAACATGATAATTATTGCCGCCGCTACAATCTCCATCACCACCAACCTACCACTACCACCACCTCCATCACCTCCACCACCAATACCAATACAACTGATACTTGCTCAGTAACCATCACAACCAACATAAACTTACCGTATCACAATTACAAAAACTAGGCAAGATTTATCTTAATTAATTAATGTTGGAGAAGTAATGTTGGCCAAGTTTTAAACTCCCCCATACGCAAGGCACTAGACTTTCAAACATCACATGCTTTAATTGAGTAATGCTAATGCCACAACTATAAAGTTTAGGTCTTTGAGATATCAAAATTCTTTTGTTCTATCATCCATCATAACAAACAGAGGATTGGGCTTAGCCTGGAAAGATGACTTTGATTTAATAGTAAACGAGTCTAGCCAACAATGTCTGGCTTGCTCCTCTAACTCTGTTAAATCTAATACCAAATGTAACCTTCATTTTGTTTACGGGGAGCCTAACAGAGTGTTGAGGGAAAATAGGTGAGGAAAATTCAGAGCCTAACCTCCTATTACTTCTTTTCTTATAGTAGTAGGTCTGAATAGTATTCTACTTCCACAAGATAAATGGGGGAAATTCCTGTAAAAGAAAGTGATACAAAGATTTTGGAGAACCTGATAGAAGAATGAATTCTTAAATACATGCCATTTCCGGATCCTGATTTCACTTGGACAAGCAAACAAGAAAGCGACAACCTGGTGCTCGAAAGGCTTGATCGTGCAATTGTGAATGACGAGTGGGAGGAATCTTTCTACAAACTCATCCTGGTATTATTAAGCCATGATATATAGAATCTGCACTAGCCGTAACATTTTATGTCAACGTGGATAAAAGTCGATCCCTGCAAAACCATGATAGAGAAAGCTCGGTCAATTCAAGTAAGTAGTTCTAAAGCTTACCGGTTGCAAAAAAAAAAATTGCTTCATGTCAAAAAGAGTCTCAACAAATGGAATAGACATTCCTTTGGAAATGTCAACCACTCAAAGAGACAGAATCACCGATCGACGATTTGCAAACAAGCTCTCCAGGAGATACTAAGAAAATTTTGGAAATAAGTGATAAACTAACCTATCTATATTCTCTGGAAGAGATCCCGTGGAAAGACAAATCAAGAGAGATTTGGTTAAATGAAAGAGACAAATATACGCAGTACTTTCATAAATCATGTATGTTTAGGAGAAAGAAAAATCATATCTTCTGGACTAAGGCTCGTGATGGTACCTGGATAACGACTAGAGAAGCAACATGAGAAGAATTTATCTCCTACTTTTATCTTTATAGCACATTGGGATCTGATGACCAAGATAGTATAATTGATACAATAAAACTAAAGTTATGTATGAGTGACAATGAAACACTTCTAGCTCATGTTACAGAAAAAGAGATCAAGGTAGCAGCTTTTCAAATGGGGGATAATAAATCCCGGGTCCGGATGGGTTTACAAGTCTTTTCTACCGGTCTTACTGGGATGTGGTTTGGGAAAGTATAATCTAAATGGTGCAAAAATTCTCCGAGAAAGGTTTCCTTCTAACTCAATTTAATCCTACAAATATTGCTTTTATATCAAAAATCCAATGGCTGACACTGATGACAAGTTTCGAGCTATCGGGTTATGTAATTTTGTGTATAAAGTAATTTCTAAGGCTTTGGAAAACCGGATGAATACATTAATGGATAGAGTGATCTCTCCGAATCAAAGTGTTTTCATCCCTAAAAGGAAAATAGAATATAATGTGATCTCGGATCGTGAGCTCATCCATACAATCAATAACAATAAAACAAAAAAAAGTTATGCAGTTATTAAACTGGATATGTCTAAGGCGAATGACAGAGTGGAATGGTCTTTCCTTGCGAAAGCTAGGAATAATTTGGGATTCCATAACAGTTGGGTTAAGCTCATAATGAACTGTCTAAGCATAGTTTCTTTCTCTATCCTTTTTAATGGGAGTCTTATAGGTCACTTCAAGCTTGAGAGAGGGATTATGCAGGGGGATCCCATGTCCCCACACATATATTATATATGCAGAGGTTTTCTCAGCCTACTTGAATCAGATACTAACCTGGTGAAAAAAATCAAATGTGCCAAATCAGCACCAACTATTAATAATCCCATGTTTTCTAATGACAACCTCCTTTTCACCAATGACTCTATTCCAGATTTCATCGCTTTCAAATCTTGCATGCAAGTTTACTATAAGGAAAATGGTCAGGAAATCAACTACAAAAATATGGTGTGCTTTTTAGTAGAAAAGTACAACCTAAAACACAAGAAAATACTAGCAAGAATCTTGAATATTCCTAATATGAGTATATGAGAGAAATATCTGGGTGGTCCATTAAAAATCCTAAGATCAAAAACTCGAACCATAATTCTCTCCCAATACCTGTAAGGAAAAAAGTAAATGGTTGGCTAACTCAATTCCTAGCACAGACTGGGAGGACTACATTGGTAAAATATGTTGATCAGACAATGTCTTTATACCAAATGGTCACATTTCTAATTCCAAAAAGTCTATGTCATAAGATCGACTCTTACCTGAATAAATATTGGTGGGGAGAAGATCCAACATAAAAAAAAAAAAAAAGGTTACATCTGGTAGCTTTAGAAAATATTTGTAAAACAAAGGAAGAAGGAAGATTAGGCTTCAGAAAAGGAAAAACAAATAACCTAGCTATATTGTCAAGGAGTGTATGGAGACACTACAAGAAACTAATCAACCTATTGTAGCAGCCAATGGTTATGGCATAAACCACTAGTAGTGTTGCGATAACCTATGTAGCAAGAAGTCTATTGCTGCACCGTTATCTATTACAACAACAACTTTTTTGCCACACTCTTTTCATATTGTTTCTACAGTTGTATGGTAAAAGTTTCATTTTGCAGCAGCAAATTATAGTGTTTAGCTGCACTTGAGAACTATTGCGACTAAATTTTTTCTTTTGCAACATATATATTCAAGGTGTGGCAATATATATTGTAGAAATAAGTAGATTTTCTTGTATTGAGATTAGTCAAAAATCAAGATTCGCTACTAGTATCGGTGCTAAAAGCAAAGTATTTTGAGAATACTGATGTAATCAATTCTAATTGTCCTGGTACTTCATCTTGGATATGGAATGCCTTCCCCAAACCATGTCCAAGATAAAACCTTTTATTGTTTGGGTGGTGGGAGAAGGCAACTTCATAAACTCATGGTCCGATAATTGGATTCCTGTGTTAGGGAGTTTCACTCCTAAGGCTAACACAATACCATATAAAAATCTATAAGTAAAATACTTGATTAATCAGGATTCAAGAACTTGGGATACAACAAAATTGAGTTGAAAAAGTGGGGGTCTAACAACCTCACCGAATATTTCGCTTAGCAGTCTGTATGGACTAACTCCAATATACTTTCAAGAGAATCAACTAGACAGTCAGACTCAATCTTAAGAAAAGTATATCAAGAAGTTATATCTCAATTTCTCGATTCAATACTTACTCAAGCAAATAGCAATCTGAGAGTCTAATTGAATACAAGAGAAATTAACTTGAACGGTAACAAAGACCAATGTTCAAGGATCAATCAATTTTAATCAACAACCAAAGGTTGGATTTACCAATTGATTGATTGATTCAACGCACAACCTGTGATATTTCAATTATATAACAAAATATAATGCGGAAAAGAAATAACACAGACACCAGAAGTTTTGTTAACGAGGAAACCACAAATGCAGAAAAACCCCGGGACCTAGTCCAGATTCAACACACAATGTATTAAGACGCTACAGACACTAGCCTACTACAAACTAACTTCGGTCTGGACTGTAGTTGAACCCCAATCAATCTCACATTGATCCAAGGTACAGTTGAGCTCCTTATGTCTCTGATCCCAGCAGGATACTATGTACTTGATTCCCTTAGCTGATCTCACTCACAACTAAGAGTTTCTACGACCCAAAGTCGAAGACTTTAATAAACAAATATGTATCATACAGAAAAGTCTATAGGAATAGATAAATCTGTCTCCCACAGAAATACCTACAAGTTTTGTTCCGTCTTTTGAAAAATCAAGGTGAACATGAACCAATTGACATACCGGTCTTGTATTCCCGATGAACATCCTAGAAATATCAACGACCTCACAATAATCTTAATCGACTAGCGAAACAAGATATTTTGGAATCACAAACGATGATACGAAGATGTTTGTGACTACTTTTATATCTTGCATATCCGAGAAATTAATCTCGAGCCAATTTTACAATTGTACTCAATACGGTAGAAACAACAAGATCGGATCACGCAACTACAGAGAAAATTGTTGAGTCTGGCTTCACAATCCCAATGAAGTCTTCAAGTCGTTAATCTACAGGGTCTCGATAGAAACCTAAGGTTAAAGGAGAATCGACTCTATCTTATACAACTAGTATCACAAAGGAGGTGTGTGGATTAGGTTTCCCAGCTGCTAGAGTTCTCCTTTATATAGTCTTCAAATCTGGGTTTGAAATCAATGCTACCTTGGTTACAAAGCATTCAATTAATATTTACCGTTAAATGAAAACCTGATTAGATTCGAGCTAATATCTTTCAACCGTTAGATCGAATCTTAGCTTGTTATACACCAATGAAATTCATGTTCATTTAGGTTTGTGTAACCGTACCTAAACGTGCACACCTTGTTGGTTCAACAGTAGTTAACCAATGGTTAGCCATATGAGCACTTTCGTGTCAACCTTATTCATCTTCACCATAACTAGTTCAAATGACTCATAAGAACTACTCATAGATTTGTTCAATTTCTTAGATCTCATAGAAGTATATAAGACACAATCGAAACAAAAACGATTTTGATTCACTCGAATCGATTCATGAACATTATAGCCACGGTTTGCAAATATGCATTCCTTAGTTTATATAAGTCTTAGTTCATGAATAAACCGTTTTTAGAAAATAACCCACTCAAGTACGCATACCGGTACGCATACTTAAGTACCTGAATTGAGTTTGTTTTCAGTTTACAAACTCCAGCAGAAATTCACGAGATGTGAACTTCCGGCAGTACGCGTACGGGTACGCGGACTTAGCTTCCAGACATCCTGAACAGTAAAGTACTTATACTTTAGTTCAAGGATTTTGGACTTACACAAGTATGAGTTCACATACAATATTTATATCCATTCAAGGTTATATATTCTAAACTCTCATTTCAATCATTAAAACATTCTTAGAGGATGTTAAATAGAGGTTATTCACACACTATTTTTCATCAAAGCGATTTTCAAGATATTGAAATAACCAACATGACTTTCGTCATTTGTAAAGATGAACTTGGCCAAAGCGAAAGATTACCAACACATATTTCGAGAAATAGATAAGCGATATAAACTCGACTCGAAATAACAAATGTGTATAATCGAACTCTATATAGCAATACGACTTTTGTCTCCAGATAGGAGATAGAGTAGATAGACTTTTGAGTGATAGATAAGTTCAAGTCTCCACATACCTTTTAGTCAATGAAGTTCCACCAGTTCCTTGAGTAGTTCTTCGTTTTTGCATGATGAACGCTGTGGAGTCTAGATCTCAACTACACTTTCTATCCTAGTCCGAGACTTAGCTATAAGTTGACTAGAAATCAAGAATTATAGTTTTGGCAACTAAACTTGACGAACAAGATTGAGATAGCAACGCCTGCGAGTTCAACCGAGCAGTGCTTTAACAGTCTCCCCCTTTGTCAATTCTAATGACAAAACTATCAATACATATGGAATACAAAATAAATAAACTTTGCAGATTCTCTTCCACATGCATGATCTCCTTGGTTCTTCAACATTACTCGAAATCTTCGTCACTTCCAAGTACTCCAATGATTCCAAAGATTTTAATATCAGCGTCATCGTTGTTGAAGATCCATAGCCATAAAAATTAGAAAAAAAAAAGCTCTCAATCATTGTTACACAGTGTCATAGTATTATTACACAACATCAAATTTCAATTGTGATATCACAACTTTGACAACAATACTATGGTGATATGTATTACTCCCCCTTAGTCAATATTTCATCTCACATGAAAACTACTCCCTATTACATAATGATCCGAAAACCATATGTATTTGTAGTGTGAACTGCACACTAATTCTCCTCCTTTTTGTCAATAAAATTGGCAAAGGTACCGAAACTAGTGGGATCCTAATGAAATTTCCATAGAGATACTTCATGACCAAAAGAAAGCACATATCAACTTTTTAGATGCAATCATATAGCCGAAACTAAATGCATTCATCAAGGAGTTTATAAAGATACAAGATAACCCCTATAATATTCCTCAACCGCACTCCCCCACAAAGATTTGGCAACTAAGCAAAAGTTCAATTAAGAACTCTCCCACATAAAATGTCATTCCCGAAAGAACAACAAGAGCGACCTTCACAAGAAAAGAAGGATTTCTTTGGACATTACAAATCAC
Source organism: Papaver somniferum (assembly GCF_003573695.1). NCBI lineage: Eukaryota > Viridiplantae > Streptophyta > Magnoliopsida > Ranunculales > Papaveraceae > Papaver > Papaver somniferum. Next base: position 45,481,605 of record NC_039360.1, on the reverse strand, counting down.
ATGAAACATGAATTTGTATCCATAATACTCAATTAAATTAACCACAAGAGAACTCATGATTAATTTAATCGGTAATGCTCAACATAAGAGAACTTACGGAGCCGCACAGTATATACATAAGAAATATGGATCAGGGAAGATCAATACTGCGGAATAAACAAAGATTCATTCTATCTTTCATCACTATTTGCACAATGACATATAATAGACTTAATCTTTGTAAACAAAAGTTCATCCTTTCTTCCGTCCATATTTGCATAATGACATATAAGGCTTAACTTTTGTTTGTCAAAATTACATTCAATCTTTTATCAATACTTGCATATCGACATACGACAGACTTAACTTTTGACCACGTATGAGACAATCATAGTTCACGGACGCAAACACACATATCTCATAACAAATTGCAATATATAAAACCATAAATATTAATACTGCAAAATCATCTTCCAAATAGACTTTAGAATTTAAGCAAATAAATCTAAAAACATTGGAGATGAAAATCGTTGGACATAGCTATGTGTAACCACAATAATGGCTATTCCAAACTCTAGTTATTCTTCTTAAAAAAACACAAGAATAAAATTTTCATAAGAAGATTTCTTAGGCATATATAAGAATTAAGTTTCTTTGATAACATCATACCTTTGAAAGGGTCCATCATAAAAGGTATCACTGATATTCTTGATTCTTTTGACCGTAGAACATTAACTTTTCGATCACACAGTCCATGATGAGCTTCTTCTGATTCCTGATCAAGATGTTTTGATTATCAAGGATTTTGGCATGACCATCAATGAGCTGATTTATTTGCAGTTGAAGATTTGCAAACTCGACCTTGGAGTCATTCTGAAAAAGAATTAAATCCTTGACAGATTCTCCAACCCAGGAGTTGTACTTTTTCCTTTCAATCATCCTTTTCAAGACAAGTTCTTGAACAGAATCGTATCCTTTAGTGTCTTCTTCCATCTCAAGATTCACAATTTCTTGAGGTCTTGAGGAGTTTTCCATACCCTTTTATTTTTACTAGGGAAGGAAAAACAATATAAGATATATATTTTTTCAAGCAAGAGAGATACACCCTTGTTGTGGAAACCCTAAACTCTCAAGAGAGACGCGGACGTTCGTGGACTGGTTGAAAATAACAGAACATGAGATATTCGAAAAGAATAAAATACCTCTGTTTTCATATATCCCTCATCATCATGACTCAATAATTAAAAAAATTAATCAGAGCATAAGAGTGAGGTACATAGCACCAAGGAGTCAAGTGACTCTACTTTCACATCAAGAGAAAACAGAATAGTCAAACATAATACAAATGGAAAACTACAGTAGACTTGAAAATCTCCCAAAAGTCATTCTTGCATCCCTCAAGTTAGATACAAGAATGAAAATGCCTAAGATTAGGCAGTCGAGTGAGATGTAATCCCACTATGAGTATTGAGAGATGAGTTGTAAATTCCATCTGAAGGTTTGAACCTTGTATTCCTTACCTTATTTCGGTTATTATTTATTCCATAAGGATTCAACATAACCTTGTTAGGTGATCCATCAGAAATATTTTTCTGAGGATTAAGTCTAGGACCTATAAAGATTGGTTCCATAAGATTGGAAGAGAAAATTTTCCACCATCTAGACTTGGATTTACCAGACTTATTCTCATAAATACTGGGAATGTGTATTTTTTTTTGTGTAAGAATTTGCACCATTCGAAGGAACACGATGCATGTGGCGATTTCGAGATGAGTGACCATTGAAATCTATTTTATGAGACTCCCGTTTTTCTGCAGGGAAGAAATCCATTGTAGTGGTTGAAAAAGCGGGGGTCTAACAACCACACCCAATATTTCGAATAGCAATCTGTATGGACTAACTCTAATATACTTTCAAGAGATTCAACTAGACAGTCAAACTCAATCTTAAGAAAGATATATCAAGGAGTTAATTATCTCAATCTCTAATTCAATCTGCAATCAGCAAATAGAAATCTGCGAGCTCGATTGAATATAAGAGATATAAGCTTGGATGGTACCAAAGACCAATATCCAAGGATCAATCAATTTCCAATCAACAACCAAAGGTTGGATTTCACAATTGATCGATTCAAACACACAACCTGTGATATTTCAATTATATAACAAAATATAATGCGGAAAAGAAATAACACAGACACCAGAAGTTTTGTTAACGAGGAAACTGCAAATGCAGAAAAACCCTGGGACCTAGTCTAGATTGAACACCACACCGTATTAAGCCGCTACAGAAACTAGCCTACTACAAATTAACTTCGGTCTGCACTGTAGTTGAACCCCAATCAATATCACACTGATTCAAGGTATGGTTGCGCTCCTTACGTCTCTGATCCCAGCAGGATACTACGCACTTGATTCCCTTAGCTGATCTCACCCACAACTAAGAGTTGCTACGACCAAAGTTGAAGTCTTTAATAAACAAATCTGTATCACACAGAAAAGTATACGGTAATAGATAAATCTATCTCCCACAGAAATACTTACGAGTTTTTGTTCCGTCTTTTGATAAATCAAGGTGAACAAGAACCAATTGATAACCCGAACTTTTATTCTCGAAGAACAACCTAGTATTATCAGTCACCTCACAATAAACTTAATCGACTAGCAAAACCAGTTATTGTGGAATCACAAATGATGAGACGAAGTTTGTTTGTGATTACTTTTATATCTTGCCTATCAGAGAAATCAACTCAAGCCAATCCTTACGATTGTGCTTAGTACGATAGAAACAGCAAGATCGGATCACACAACTACAAGAAAAGTAGTATCGGTCTGGCTTCACAATCCCAATGAAGTCTTCAAGTCGTTAACCTACAGGGTCTCGATAGAAACCTAAGGTTAAAGGAGAATCGACTCTAGCTAATACAACTAGTATCACACAGGAGGTGTGGGGATTAGGTTTCCCAGTTTTCAGAGTTCTCCCTTATATAGTCTTTCAAATCAGGGTTTGCAATCAATGTTAGATTAGTAACAAAACATTCAATATTCACCGTTAGATGAAAACCTGATTAGATTCAAGCTAATATCTTTCAACCGTTAGATCGAAACTTAGCTTGTTACACACAAATGAAATGCACGTTTATCTAGGTTCGTGTAACCGTACCCAAACTTGTACATCTAGTTGGTTCAACAGTAGTTAACCAAATGGTTATCCATATGAGCACTTTCATATCAACCATATTCTTCTTTACTATAACTAGTTCAAATGACTCAAATGAACTAGTTAGAGAGTTGCTCAATTGCTTAGATCTTTATAATAGACACAATTGAAACAAAAGCGATTTGATTCACTCGAATCAATTCATGAACTTTGTAGCCACGGTTTGTAAACTTGCATTCCTTAGTTTATATAAGTTTAAGTTCATGAATAATCGTTTTTAGAAAATAACCAACTTAAGTTCGCGGACTGGTACGCGGGCTTAAGTAACCGGAATGAGTTTGTAAATAGTTCACAAACTCCAGCAGATTTTCTCGGGAAGAGAACCTCCGACAGTACGCGGACTGGGTTCGCGGACTCTGTTCCGGTTTTCCTGATCAACAAAGTACGCATACTTTGGTTCAAGGAATAAGGACTTATACATGTATGAGTTACCTCAAATGTTTATATCCAACCATGGTTATATAATCTAAACTCTCATTTCAATCATTGAAACATTCTTAGAGGATGTTATATGATTGTTATTCACAAACCATTTTTCGTCAAAGCCATTTTCAAGTAATTGAAACATAACATGACTTTCTTCACTAGGTAAAGATGAGCTTGGCCAAAGCGAAAGCTTACCAACACATATTTAGAGAAATAGATAAACGAGATAAACTCGGCTCGAAATAGAAAATGTGAATAATCATAGTCTATATAGAAAAACGACTTTTGTCTCAAGATAGGAGATAGAGTAGATAGACTTTTGAGTGATAGATAAGTTCAAGTCTCCACATACCTTTTAGTCGATGAAGTTCCACCAATTCCTTGAGTAGTTCTTCGTCTTGTATGATGATCGCCATGGAGTTCTTGAGCTCAAATACACTTTCTATCCTAGTCCGAGACTTAGATAATAGTAGACTAGAATTCAAGACTTATAATTTTTATCACTAACATTGACAAACATGCTTGAGATAGCAATGCATGCGAGTTCGACCAAGCAATGCTCTAACAGTGGTCATTAGGGAGTTTACTCTGTTGACGGTGAAAAGAAGTAGATTTTGAAGATCATAAATCTGTTTCTTTCTAACAAAACAATGATGAACATAGTGATTCTTTTTCCCATAGAAGGAACATGTTCGTGGAGGAGAAACATTAACAGGAACCTGTTTTAAATTCATATCCCTACTAGAAGATTGCAAGTTATGTAAACACTTCTTAGCAGAAACTTCATTTGGAGAATATCTCTTCATGTACTGCAATTATGTCCGAGAACTCATCATTGGTACAGAAGGATTTCTCCTTAAAACAAAGTTTTCCTTTTTCAAGGATTTCCACTGTTCGTGGACTAGAATAAGGGATGTACCTAGTTTCTCTTTTTCAACGCGAAGTCTGTTAAGATCTGACGAATGCATCTCGATCAAACGGTTTTCTCTAATTGAGTCTTCTTTAACAATGTTCTCAAGAACACTAATCTTTTCACGCTGAAGGGTAGTTTCTTGAATAAGTTTTTCGATATTGTTGGAGAAGGATTCAATGATACTATAGAGTTCTCGTTCTCGACCAAGAGACTTTTCAAATTCATCAATGAGCTGAGCATGATTATGAAAATCAATAGCCACAATAGATTTTTTTTGAGATTTTGGTGAGATCCATTTCAGCTTTTGACAGAGTGTCAAATGTCTCATTTGAGGAAATGTTATCAAAATTTGACAAAACATCCTTTCTGCCTCGGGATTCGGAAGAATCAGCTAAGGAGTTATCCGTTGAGGCAATCCCAAGACATTTGGCATGATTGAAAGCTTCGGAAGACATTTTGGTGTGCTCAACAGCAAGAGATAATCTTCCTGAAAAAGTGGGGGTCTAACAACACCACCCAATATTTCGCTTCGCAATCTGTATGGACAAACTCCAATATACTTTTTATGAGAATCAACTAGACAGTTAGACTCAATCAACAAAAAGATATATCAAAGAGTTTATATCTCAATATCTCGATTTGATCTTTACTCAAGCAAATGGAAATCTGCGAGTCTTTATCAAAGAGAGATAACTTGGACGGTACCAAAGACCAATGTCCAAGGATCAATCAATATCAATCAACAACCAAAGGTTGGATTTCTAATTGATGATCTTTAACACACAACCTGTATTATTTGAATTATATAAAATATAATGCGGAAAAGAAATAACACAGACACCAGAAGTTTTGTTAACGAGGAAACCGCAAATGCAGAAAAACCACGGGACCTAGTCCAGATTGAATACACACTGTATTAAGCCGCTACACACACTAGCCTACTCTAAGCTAACTTCGGACTGGACTATAGTTGAACCCCAATCAGTCTCCCACCGATTCAAGGTACAGTTGTACTCCTACGCCTCTGATCCCAGCAGGATACTGCGCACTTGATTCCCTTAGATGATCTCACCCACAACCAAGAGTTGCTGCAACCCAAAATCGCAGACTTGATAACAAACAAATCTGTCTCACAGAGAAAAGTATATCAAAAGGATAAATCTGTCTCCCACAGAAAAATCCTAGATTTTGTTCCGTCTTAAGATATAAAATCAAGGTGAACAGGAACCAATTGATAATCCGGTCTTATATTCCCGAAGAACAGCCTAGATTAATCAATCACCTCTCATCAATCCTTCTTGACTACACAAGCGGTTTTTCGAGGAATCACAAACAGTGAGACGAAGATGTTTGTGACTTTTTTATCTTGCCTATCGGAGAACTCTCACGATCTCAAGCCAATCAAAGACTGTACTCGTACGATAGAAGATGCAAGATCAGATCACACAACTACGTTAAAATTAGTATCGGTATGGCTTCAAAATCCCAATGAAGTCTTTAAGTCGTTAACATGGTTTTAGAGAAGAAAACCAAAGGTTAAAGGAGAATCGACTCTAGCGAGCGCACTAGTATCACACAGACGTGTGGGGATTAGTTTTGCAAAATGCTAGATGTCTCCTTTATATAGCCTTCAAATCAAGGTTTTGCCTTAGTTACAAAGCAATCCATATTCACCGTTAAATGAAAACCTGATTTAGATTCAAGCTAATATTTCTCAACCGTTAGATCGAAAACTTAGCTTGTCACACACACTTGGGTAGACGTTTATTAGGTTTGTGAAAACCATGCCCAAACGTGTACGTGTGTATGTTGGTTCAACATAGTAACCCAAAAGGTTAACTATATGAGCATTTCATATTAACCTAGTTCTTCTTCATCATAACTAGTTCAATTGACTGAAATGAACTAGTTAGAGAGTTGTTCAATTGCTATGAGATCTTATGTAACTACACAAGACACAATTGAAACAAAGATGATTCGATTCGATGAATCGGCTCATGAACTTTATAGCCATGGTTTGCATAAATTATTCCTTAGTAATTTAAGTTTCATGTTCAGAGCACATCTTTAGATCATAACCACTTAAGCTCACAAACAAGTTCGTGGACTTAAGGAAACCGACAGAGTTTTCCAAACTCAGCAGAAAATCTCGGCAAGGAGACTTCCGCCAGTTTGCGGACTAGGATCGCGGACTGAGTTCACGGACTAAACACGCAAACGAGTTTTTGGAAAATCCCAGCAGAAATTCTCGGTAAGAGAACTTCCGTCAGTTCACGGACTGGGTTCAAGGACTTGGCAAAGCCAATTCCTCCGGTTTCTCTCAATCAACAAAGTTCGAAAACTTCGGATTAAGGAATACATGGTGTTGATGGTGGATTTTAGTTCAGGGCTAAAATTCTAAAAACAAATTTATGCGCTGACATCCTGCAAAGGATAAAGCCACTGATAAGTGATGAATAATTCTTCACTTTACTAATTCACCTAGAATGGAGCATGTGGCAACAATCCCATTATTCTGTGAATCAAATACACAAAATTCATCCAGGTTGGAGCATGTAGCAACAATCCCATATACCCTGTGAATTTATAGCATTATTAATTAATGCGCGACTAGCCTTGTGTTTCATGTGTCGTTCCTGCAGAACTCTCATTATTAGTGCGGCATGACGACTAAGTGTTGCTCTCAGTAGAGTAACACGAATCTCCAAGTGTTGATAGTGAGGCATGCACGAAATACCCGTACAGGCTACACCTCTCGGTGTGTTATACTAGCCCGATTGAGCATACATCTCTTGATGTGTTATACTAGCCCGATTGAGCATATTTGAATCTGGACAGTCCATATCAGTCTAAGAAACAATCACGACCCGCATGATTTAACCAGCCTAGACGATCCTCAACAAGAGCAGGCTACCACCGCAATGACCACCAGCGGGACCGCTTATGCCCTGGCCGGTCAGGTGCACATCACGCCCTTCAGATAGCCACCAAACACCAGCCCAGAGTTGGATGACCAAGCTGGTGTGGAGCAGCTAAAAAAGAAGTCGTGCGACAAAAACCGGCCAAGGCAGACTTAAACATGTCACAGCCGTCCAACTTCGCCGGCGCGGTTGGACGGCGAGGATTATTCCAAAGCCGGTCGGACATCTGCCGTGGTACACACCGGCGGTCCCCTTTCACTCCTGTATAGCCGACTTTTCCCAGACCTAGACACATTGCAACGTATGCTTGTCCGAAGTTGGGTCAGCGTGAAGAATCAAGGGTCGTAGGAAAAGTCCACTAGAGACTTAAATCGATCACGACCATCCAACTTCACCGTCATAGTTGGATGGCTTAGATCAAGCCTGGGTTGGTCTGACATATACCACCACACTCACAGCCGGCCCAACAAGGGTCCCACATGGTCGACCTCTCCGGATGAGGAGTGCATCTCATAGTTTCGGACGGCCGAACATGCATGCATGCGACCCGCCAAAAACCCTAATTAGGGTTTGCGGCATATTACATGTGTCGCTAATCGATCACGAGCGTCCATCTTCGCAAGCATAGATGGAGGGTGTATATATATATTTAAAGGGTCCCGAGTATGTCAACACGATCATTGTGGGCCCATCTACACGCCTGACTGACCGACCAAGGCCAACCATGGCTGGACGTCTCGAAACGCGCTCCCGAAGTAGGCATGACGTGCGGCATGGATTTCTGTCGCAAATCAATCTCAGCCGCTCCTCTTTGCCGGACAAATTGAGTGGTTTAGATCACACTTTCATGGGACAGTGAGGTACGGACGTGTACACCGTCAAGCCGTCTACACGCATGCCCGGTCGGTCTTGCCAAAAACGTCTCCCATGCTTGGATTCGACCAAGCTGAAGAGTGATGCTTGCGCACCTCTTCAAAACCCTAAAACTTCATCAAGCGGTCGCACATGAGCGTCATATATCATCTCGTCCGTCCAACTCTACCAGCTTGGTTGGGCATCCTTGGTCAGGAGTTAAATGGCCAATGAAGCATCACCATGATCACCGTCCGCCATTCTTCCACGTGGAGTGATCGACCAAAGCAGGGCTTGCCTGTATAGCCTCCAAACGATCACTCGAAGATGGATGGACGTGATGTTATTTTAATACGCTTAATTCGTTACCAACTCCGTTAAGCCTTAAAATAGCGATGCTTCATACATGCTGAATATATTCGATGCATTACATGCATTGAATACACACGATATTTCTTAAATATCGATTTCCCAAATAACTTAGTTATTTAACTTAGCACCGTATGCTACCTTCTTTGGGTCCCACGATCCACACAATCGAGACATCAAGCATGTCACAAACTGAGGGATACATACTGGGATATTGGTCTGGCGGTTTACAGCGTGCAACGCGCCATCACAAGAACGTGTCAGGAAGACATGGACGGTTAGTGATGATGGGAGAAGTGGGCAAGACTGGTCGTGTGACACTAACACACAACTCCACTACTCCATCACTCCACTTCCTCCACTTCCCATGAGAGACGTGGGTTAGGCTCAATGACTTGTATAAATAGGTTCTCCTCCCTATTTCCAAAAAACATACAAGACAGAAACCAAGTGTTGATACAACGTATCCAAACACCAGAACTGATAACTTACATTCTGCAAGCCAGCTCAGCTTTCTGATACAAGTCATAAACAGCCAACACCTTCACAATCTCAACACCTTCTTCGCTTCCCTCCCTAAGATCAACCCCATCTCCTTCACTTTGTGACCGAAGCAAAACTGGAACGGCCATTTCTTGGTCAAAATTGTATAGATTGATTTCTCGAATCAAAAGCACTCTCATGTAGTTCAATTGTTTAGGGTTTAGATTCATTTCTCATCCACACACCCCAAATTACCAAAACCGGCAGAAATAGTTTTCACCCATAAACAATTGGCGACCACAGTGGAAGACTAATCTCTCGGTTGTGAAGTCAAATTCTTCAATACCAATTCAATTTTATTGATTTCGAAAATGGTGTATCTTAGGTCTAGATCAGCAACTAATCCTGACGGGGCTAGCGCTGACAACACTCTCGGTGTTGATATCCCAGGTGTCACGGTGCAGCCAGTTAATACCATCAATGTATCTCGTGGAATTACTTCCTCTACTACCAGCACCAGCGGAGCAAGAGAAGATATTCCATTGGGCGTGACACCTCCTATCACCAGAGCCAGATCAGCCACAAACCCTAGCATCTCTTCAAGTGTAACGCCTCCAGCCGTCACCAGAGCAACTACCACTCCTCCATCGGGACGAGGAGCTGGAGGAGCCAGAGGAGGACAACCCCCTATTACCATGGTGGATTTGATGGAGAGATAATAAGTTCTCGCAAGGGAACAAACGTACATGGCTACAACTCAGAAAGAGGTACTGACTTTTCTTAAGAAATTAACTGATCGATTGCCACAAGAGCCGCGACATCCCCTGGAGTCAACAAGGAACGCATTCAACGCACCCGGAGAAGGTACTTCAGCGGCGTGGGCCTACATGGACCTGATCAAAGAAGCGACATCATATATGAGCGGTCCTGTCATGGAGAGTCCTAAACTGGGGACTGATCCTCACAACGATCCTCCTCAAGTCAATAGTTTCACTATGAACCAGAGGCCGGCGGATCAGGAAGCAGTTTCTCTAGTGGAAAGCTTATGCGAACTTTTACACCTCTCGAAGAATCAGCGGGCGGAGACGTTTTGCTGCAATCAACCATGGGAAGGTCACAACCGTGCCCTACATGTCACCGCACACATTAAGGATTAAGTGTTCAAGAGGGCCTTATCGACACGGGAGCGTCTTCGAATGTGATTATTCTCAAGACTCTCAGGACATCCAAGGTTCGCCCATGCAAGGTCGTACGGAAGCCTACTACAATGACGGACTTCGAGGGAAACCAAACCAACACGTACGGAAGCTCCGCGGAAAGAATCAGACAAAGTTCGTTGCATCCCACTCCCCACGTGGGCGTCAATTCAGGAGCAAGACCGGCTTGCATCATTGAGGGCTAAAACCCACGATGCATCTTTGATGACGAAGCATTCTTCTCCATCCTGTGAAGCCACGACCCACGTTCACACGAAGAGGGAGCGAACTTTTGTGGCGAGCCGTGATTAGAAAGGAAAAACGGTGTACCAACGCTGTTGTTAGCAATTAGCAGGGGAGACTGTCCCCCAGTCTCTTCGTCCAATGGAATGGAACACACGATACTTGTGCAACTTCTCAAGGAATACCAGGACATATTTTCCCGGACGTATGAAGAAATGCCTGGCCTAGATGAAAAACTGGTCACCCACCATCTACATGTCATACCCGTATCCAAGCCGATCAAGCAATCCCCGAGGTAATTCAGGCATGAGGTAGAAGAACAAATCAAGACTGAGATTCAGAAGTTGTCGGCTGCTGGCTTCATCAAACCCATCCATCATCCGACATGGATGGCTAATGTGGTTCCGGTAAAGAAGAAGAATGGACAGATCAGGTGCTGCGTGGATTTCAGAGACTTGAATAGATGCTGCCCCAAAGATGATTTTCCTTTACCTAACATCGACATGTTAGTGGATGCCACCAGCGGACACGGCATGTTCTCTTTTATGGATGGATACAACGGCTACAATCAGATAAGGATGTACGAGCATGATGCAAGTAAGACTGCCTTTCGAACTCCTCTCGAAATTTTTTATTATACTGTACTGCCATTTGGTTTAAAGAATGCCGGTGCAACGTATTCAACGCTCTATGACGATAATTTTCCACTGGAGCCGATACCTCAAGGGAGCAGCCTCAAGAAGATAACGATGTTCGCGCGTCATGTCGAGCAAGATCCGGGCGAGTCACTCTATCACACGATAGTGCATGTCTATCGTGCTATGTTGGAGAATCTGCGTTTTTGGTCATCCTCTGGAGCTGTTGAACGCTCATCTACAACTACATCTGCCCTGCTAGAAAGAACAAGCCTGCCAGTAATGAAGAGCCTCATGATGTTCGTGGAAACATACATCTCATCAACAGACAATACAACCTTCAGCCTTCTGTAAGCAGTTTCACTAAAGCAGCAAGAAGAAAACCACCGAGATACAACATCTTGTGCGTCAATTCCAACTCCAGTACCGCATACACGACTGCCACAATGATGAAACAACGTCCAAGATATTCCATATCTGGCTCGACAACAACCACATCGATGAGAGACGCGTTCCGAATTTCGTCTCCCAAGGAGTGTAAATTGGGACTGCTTAGCACTACCCATATCAAAGATGCTGAGAGATGCAAGCACGCTATATCCCAAGATGTCCAAAGACGAGGATATACACAAGAGAGCAGACGTATTTTCAAAGACCAGCGATATTGATGGATGTCTATGAAACGCAACGCAGACGAAAAGATGGCCTCATGAACCTAGCGTGACAACGTCTATCAAGTCGAAGGCTCAATGGATGCTCGTGGGAAGGGGACTGTCTCCCTATTTTTCATTCCGTGAGGCAATATCAAGGAAGCTACCACGCCTCTTCCTGCCAGTCTCCTCTGATCACAGCTGCTGCTAAGAACCGTTGTTCGTTTGTCGATACTTTTGCCCGAGCTTCATCATAACAAAAACCACTACAAACAAAGTAAGGGACTTCTTCAATACAGGAGAGATGGTCAATCAAGAAGCATGCAATTCGCGAGGGAGAATCAAACTAAAGAAGAAGACTCTTCAGTGCTCTGTTCAGAGGAAGACGCTCCAACGCCTGTCCAGGAGAAGCCGCTTCAACGCTCTCTCCAGGATCCACCTCAACGTTCGCACCAAAATCCACTTTAACATCCTCTCGAGCCGTTTCAACACGCAAGATACATCAATAATCTGCTCTTTGGTCAAGTTATCTTTGATGTACTCATTTCTCAACATGCGTCTCATCCATCCTTCATCAGGGCCTAGCGGAGCTGACAAACCTTGAAGTCGATAGGAGAAGGGTTATCTTGTGGGACGGATGTTTTTAGATAGTTGAGAGGGCGTGGTGAACAACTCATCATTTATGTTTTGCATGTCTTTGAAGCTGTCAACACCTCCTGACTTGGCATCGGCATTATTCTCAGCATGCTCCCTTGGTCGTAGGAGGATATGAACACAGCGGGACCCACACCACGTTCGAACATACAAGGTTCACGTTTGGGCAAAGCAAGAACGCCTGGGTCCCACATTCGAGCAAAGGGAAGACCGATGTTGGTTAGCAATACCGGTATTAGTCAGCAAGACCGGTATTGGTCACATCATCAAGGCCGGTGTTGGTAGAGGTAACAAAGCTGGTGTACGAGACAAGGCCGGTGTTCGAACGAAACAAGACAACAAGGCCGATGTCGGTCGAGGCAGTGATGTCCGTCAGCAAGGTCGGGGTTCGTCAAATCAGCAAGGCCGGTGTTCGTCAAGGCAAGGTTGGTGTTAGTCAAAGGGGCAAGTCTGGCGTTGGGTGAGGCAACAGGTTTGGTGTCTGGTCGAGGCAGGCACAGCCGGCCCCAAACAAAGAAGGAACGCGATGGGTCCCACTTGATCAGGCACAGCCAGCCCCAGATTGGTCGAAACAGGCACAACCGGCCCCATGAAAAATAGGAAGCAGACACGCGGCGGGTCCCACTTGATGAGGCACATCCAGCCCCAGATTGGTCGAAGCAGGCACAGCCGTCCCCAGAAAAAGCAGGCACGCGGCGGGTCCCACGTTGATCAGGCACAACTAGCCCCAGATTGGTCGAAGCAGGCACAACCGGCGCTAATCAAAGCAGGCACGCGGCGGGTCCCATGTTCGAGCCAGGCATGCACAACAAATCCCACATTTGGTCGGAGCATGCACAGGTGGGGCCCACATTCGCTCATGCATGCAACGTGATACAACTTTCTACAAACGAACAATAACAACGGCAGCAAGCTCCGGCAGCGTCCGCCGCGGTAGCAGCGACAGCAAGCTCCGGAAGCGTCCGCCGCGGTAGCAGCGACAGCAATGCTCGGCGAGCCAAAGTCACGAACGGGAAAAGCTGTTCGAACAAAAAAAAGAGAGAAAAAGGGTCGGTCCTCTTTTATACACAAGTAATTAGAGAACTCTGGTAGAAGAAGGATTCCCTTCTTGGCTCAAATACCCGAAGGAGGAAGTTGGTCCCATCAAGGTCCATGGTAACGCCTAGCGTACTCACGCGGATGATTGCCAACATGGTCGTCCAGAGTCCCTCCAGGTAAACTTCCTTTATCTAGTCTTTTTACGATTATATTCGTCACCATCTCATGCCTACCCACAATGATGCAACCATTATATGATAGGTAGGGGACTTAATGTTGATGGTGGATTTTAGTTCAGGGCTAAAATTGTAAAAATAAATTTATGCGCTGACGTCCTGCAAAGGATAAAGTCATTGATAAGTGATGAATACTTCTTCACGTTACTAGTTCACCTAAAATGGAGCATGTGGCAACAATCCCATTATTCTGTGAATCGAATAAACAAAATTCATCCAGGTTGGAGAATGTAGCAACAATCCCATATACCCTGTGAATTTATAGCATTATTAATTAATGCGCAATTAGCCTTGTATTTCCTGTGTCGTTCCCGCAGAACTCTCATTATTAGTGCGGCATCCCGACTGAGTGTTGCTCTCAGCAGAGTAACACGAATCTCCAAGTGTTGATAGTGAGGCATGCACGAAATACCCGTACAGGCTACACCTCGCGGTGTGTTATACTAGCCCGATTGAGCATACATCTATCGGTGTGTTGTACTAGCCCGATTGAGCATATTTGAATCTGGACTGTCCATATCAGTCTCAGAAACAATCACGTCCACGCAAGTTGGTCGCATGATTTAACTATCCTAGACGATCCTCAGCAGGAGCAGGCTACCACCGCAATAACCACCAGCGGGCCCATTTATGCCCTGGCCGGTCAGGTGCACATCACGCCCTTCAGATAGCCACCAAACACCAGACCAGAGCTGGATGACCAAGCTGGTGTGGAGCAGCTAAAAAAGAAGTCGTGCGACAAAAACCGGCCAAGGCAGACTTAAACATGTCACGACCATCCAACTTCGCCGGCGCGGTTGGACGGCGAGGATTATTCCAAAGCCGGTCGGACATCTGTCGTGGTACACACCGGCGGGCCCCCTTCACTCCTGTATAGCCGACTTTTCCCTGACCTAGCCACATTGCAACGTATGCTTGTCCGAAGTTGGGTCAGCATGAAGAGTCAAGGGTCGTAGGAAAAGTCCACTAGACACTTAAATCGATCGCGACCATCCAACTTCACCGGCATAGTTGGATGGCTTAGATCAAGCCTGGGTTGGTCGGACATATACCACCACACTCACCGCCGGCCCAACAAGGGTCCCACACGGTCGACCTCCCCGGATGAGGAGTGTCGCTCATAGTTTAGGACGGCCGAACAAGCATGCACGCGACCGTCCAAAAACCCTAATTAGGGTTTGCATCATATTAAATGTGTCGCTAATCGATCACGAGCGTCCATTTTCGCAAGCATAGATAAAGGGTGTAGATGTAGATTCAAAGGGTCTCGAGCATGTCAACATGATCACCATGGGCCCATCTACACGCCTGACTGACCGACCAAGGCCAACCATGGATGGACGTCTCGAAACACACGCCCGAAGTAGGCATGACGTGCGGCATGGATTTCTGTCGCAAATAAATCTCAGCCGCTCCTCTTTGCCGGACAAATTGAGTGGTTTAGATCACACTTTCATGGGACAGTGAGGTACGGACGTGTACACCGGCAAGCCGTCTACACGCATGCCCGGTCGGTCTTGCCAAAAACGTCTCCCATGCTTGGATTCGACCAAGCTGAAGAGTGATGCTTGCGCACCTCTTCAAAACCCTAAAACTTCATCAAGCGGTCGCACATGAGCGTCATATATCATCTCGTCCGTCCAACTCTACCAGCTTGGTTGGGCATCCTTGGTCAGGAGTTAAATGGCCAATGAAGCATCACCATGATCACCGTCCGCCATTCTTCCACGTGGAGTGATCGACCAAAGCAGGGCTTGCCTGTATAGCCTCCAAACGATCACTCGAAGATGGCTGGACGTGATGCTATTTTAAGACGCTTAACTCGTGACCTATTCCGTTAAGCCTTAAAATAGCGATGCTTCATACATGTTGAATATATTCGCTGCATTACATGCATAGAATACACACGATATTTCATAAATATCGATTTCCCAAATAACTTAGTTATTTAACTTAGCACCGTATGCTACCTTCTATGAGTCCCACGATCCACACAATCGAGACATCAAGCATGTCACAAATTGGGGGATACATACTGGGATATTGGTATGGCGGTTTACAACGTGCAGCGTGCAACGCGCCATCACAAGAACGTGTCAGGAAGACATGGACGGTTAGTGATGATGGGAGAAGTGGGCAAGACTGGTTGTGTGACACTAACACACAACTCCACTACTCCACTTCCTCCACTTCCCATGAGAGACGTGGGTTATGCTCAATGACTTGTATAAATAGGTTCTCCTCCCTATTTCCAAAAAACAGACAAGACAGAAACCAAGTGTTGATACAACGTATCCAAACACCAGAACTGATAGCTTACATTCTGCAAGCCAGTTCAGCTTTCTGATACAAGTCATAAATAACCAACACCTTCACAATATCAACACCTTCTTCGCTTCCCTCCCTAAGATCAACCCCGTCTCTTCACTTTGTGACCGAAGCAAATCTTGAACCGCCATTTTTTGGTTTAGGACAGAATTGTACAGATTGATTTCCTGAATCAAAAGCACTCTCGTGCAGCGCATTTGTTTAGGGTTTAGATTCATTTCTCATCCACACACCCAAATTAACAAAACCGAAAGAAATAGTTTTCACCCATAAACACATGGTTATGTAATCTAAACTCTAATTCCAATCATTGAGACATTCTCAGAGGACGTTATATAGCCGTTATTCACAGACCGTTTCACGTCAGAGAAATTCTCAAAGTAATTGAAACTTTTCATGACTTTCGTCACTAGGTGAAGATAAACTTGATCAAAGCGAAACGCTTTACCAATACACGATTTCGAGAAAAGATAAGTAGTGAATACTCAGCTCGAAATGTCAAATGTGTATGATCCAGTTTATATAGCATACAAATTTTTTCCTCATAAAAAGTAGGAGATAAAATAGATAGACTTTTGAGTGATAGATAAGTTCAAGTCTCCACATACCTTTTTGTTGATGAAGTTCCACGGTTCCTTGTATAGATCTTCGTCGTTGTATGATGAATCGCCATGAAGTCCTTGAGCTCAACTACACTTTTCTGTCCTAGTCCGAGACTTAGCTATGTAGACTAGAAATCAAGACTCATAGTTTTGATCACTAACATTGACAAACATGCTTGATATAGCAACGAATGCGAGGTCGACCGAGCTATGCTCTAACAATTTCCCCCTTTGTCAATTTTAGTGAAAAACTATTAATACATATGGAATACAAAAAAGATAAACTTTAGTGGATCCTATTCCATAGTCTAATCTTCAACGTTCCTTGAAATCTTCGTCCTTCCAAGTACTCCAGTGATCCCAAAGGTTGTAAATTTAGCACCACCGTTGTTGAAGATCCGTAGATATAACAATAAGAGATATCGAAATTCTCGACCATTATTATACACTGTCATAGTATCATTATCTAACATCAAAGTCCAATTACAGCACGACTTTAACAACAATACTATGGTGATATGTATCACTCCCCCTTAGTCAATACTCCATCTCGATCATGGAAACCACTCCCCTTAAACAATGATCTGAAAACCATATGTATTTGTAGTGTGAACTACATTATTTCTCCCCCTTTTTGTCAATAAAATTGGCAAAGGTAAAAGAACGGTTTCATAATGAAATTTCCACAAGAGACATTTCATAGACTAAAAGAAAAATACATACCAACTCAATTTCAATCATAAAGCCGAAGCTAAATGCATTCATCAAGGAGTTTTAAGATACAAGATAACCCCTATAAAATTCCACAGTCGCACACCCCGCAAGATATTACCATTAAGCACAAGTTCAAAAGAACTCTCCCCCATTTGATGTCATTCCCGAAAGAACAACAAGAGCGACCTTAATTTCGAAAGAAAAGAAGGATTTTTTAATTGGACACCAAAAACCATGTAAATGATTTCTATATCCAAAACTCAACCAAATTAATCACAAGTAAACCCATGATTAATTTAATCGGCATACACAACTAAATCAAACCACAAAAGTTATCAATTTAATTGATTGTGCTCAACATAATAAAACTCACGAAGCTATGACTAAGATAACCACACGGAGATGACTACCTTAATCGTTCAAATAGTCAACATAAGGAAAACCTTACGGAATATACGACTACATCAACCAATAGAACATGATTAGTATAGCCGTTCATATACTCAACACAAGAACTTGTGGAATATATGAAAAACTCAACTAGATTAATTACAAGAGAACCCATAATTAATCTAATTGGAATACACAACCAAACTAATCACCGAAGCAATCAATTTAATTGTCAAAAGATTTTGCTCAACAAAGGAAGACTTTCGGAGCAAATAACCAATCAAGATGATTAATTTAGTTCAAGAATGCTCAACATATAGCATCTCATGGAACAGCCAACAAGGCCAATATTAATCGACATAGTTGTAAGGTGCTCAACATAAGATACATAATGGAGCCTTCACAGTAAAACATAACAAAATGGATCAATGAAGATCAATATCGTGGATAACATACAAGGATCTATTATATTTTCCATCACTATATGCATAACGACATAATAGACTTTATCCTTGTCAAACAAAAGATTTCATCCTATTTTCCATCACTATAAGAAAATGTGCTTTTAGTGACAATAGTTTTTGTGGCAAAGAAGATTTCATTGCTAAAGCTTACTTATTGTGGCAAAAAAGTTGTTGTCACTGTTGTTAGATTTTTTGCGATAAGATTTAGTATTCGTCTCTCATAAGTTTTTAGTGACTATACTTAGAGGCGAAATTATATGTTTTCACTGATAAGCTTTTTGTGATAATATATTTTTGCCACCATTTAATTCTATTGTGACGATGCTAAAGAATTGACATAGAATTTTTTTGGTGATAATCTATAATTTTCGTTACCAAAGAAAAGTTTGTACTGACAAAATTAATTCATCACTAAATAACATTATAGTAACAAAACTAAAATTTTGACACTATATTTATTTTTAGTGACTATCAGTTTTTTTGTTGCAAATATTTATATAGTAACTACTTATAACCGTCACAAGAAAAAACATCTGTAACGAACTAAATTTTGTCGCTTTAATTATTTTCAGTGAATCTATAATTTTACCGCAGATCATGATTTCAGTGATTACTGAAATTTTGTCACAAATTTTTTTTATGGTGAAAAAAAAATACATAGCTGTTGAAAAATAAGCTTTCGGTAACAATGTATTTTATCACGTAAAACATAATATTTAACAATAACTTATAAATTAGCGGTAATCAATTTATTCCTCGAAGTAATTTTTAATAAATGTAGTTACTAAAAATACTTATCTTCATTCTATGATGTGATGATATTCTAAGATTCATCATTAGAAATAAATAATTAAATTGGAAACTAAAATGCACATCATCATTAGTTTTTTATTTGATTTTGCAGATTATGATGAGTTCTTTCTAAATTGTTCTTATTTCATACTGCATGTACCGTTTAAAGTTCTCTTAGTCAAGTTATATCACAGTTCTCCACTCTAATACTCCAGACAATTAGAAAAAATCACTATCAAACACATAGTCACTTTTATTCAAACCCTTTTCTCAAACAACAATAATATCCATTCAACTCAAATAATACAACATCACAAAAATCAAGTCCTTTATTTATGACACATCTTCAGAAACAATCACCTGTAAAAATTAACCAGATTTCAATAGAAATAGTGTCTAGGTTCATACTCTGATATTGAAGAAGAGGAGGTTGATAAATATGATTATATATTGAAACTTCATGGATACACCAAAACTAATAAATTTTGGTGGTTATTTATTTGTACCTAGCTAGAGTACATGAATTGGCCGAACAATCACCTGTAGAAATCCCAACTTGATATAGACGCAATGATCCTCAGCCACCGTGGATTTGCATCTCTTGTATGTGTATGATAAATCAAATAATACATGTAATCGATTTGTAGAAAGTACTGTCTCTAGAACCCATCACAGGGGACTAAGAGTTGGAGAGGCTACACTATGCTGGCAAAGTATGAAGTTTCAATTCAGTTATACGTAACTTTCCCTCAAGATTACAAGATCACACTTAATTTGACAAATCATCCACAAACTTAATCCAATTTTACTCCATTTTACTTAACTTCATCCAAATAATTACTTGCTCATACTCAATATTATCAGATCAGACTTGCTATGACTGACTATCCATCTAATTCCATATGATTCAATTCAATTGTACTCAATTTACCTCAACATTACTCGATCAAACTTAATTTGATTGATTACCCACAAACTCAACCAATTTTACTTAGTTTTACTTAATTCCATCAAAATAATTAGATTATACTCAATGTTATTTTATCAAACTCTGTATGACTGATTATCCACCAAATTTCATCCAATTGAATCAAATTGTACTCAATATTCCCTTAACATTACAAGATCAGACTTAATTTGAATAATTATCCACAAACTCAATCCAATTTTACTTAATTTCATCAAAATAACTAGATCATACTCAATATTATATTAGATTCAATATGGTTGATTATCCACCTAATTCCGTCTAATTCGATCTAATAGTACTCAATTTTTACTCAACATTATTAGATGAAATTTAATTTGACTAATCATCCACAAAATCAATACAATTTTATTTAAACCTTTTTGATTTTATCAGAGCAACTAGATCATACTCAATATTATTAGACTCCGGATGACTGGTTCTCCATCAAATTGTGTTCAATTTTCTCTCTCAACATTATTAAATCATACTTAATTATTTATGCACAACTCAATCTAATTTTACTCGATCTTACTTAATGTCATCAAAATAGCTAGATAAAAATAAAAGAATTAGATAATTAGTCAATTTCACAAGGAAATTTGGGAAGCTCACTTTTTATATGTATATGCCTATATGGTTCTTACATGCTTGCCTTAATCCGTATGAGAAGGGCACTTTACATGAATATGGTTCTCACTTGTCACATACTTGCCTTAATCTGTATGAGAAGCGCATACCAAATATCTGTCATCCAGAATTTTCCTTAATCCGTATGAACCATGGTTTACCGCAGACTTTTTTTTTTTGTCAAAATCCGGAAATCTTTTTCTCTCACTTCACTTTCCCCTCTCTCTCGGATCTCTTTCTCAATCTCTCTTCAACCTCGCTCTAGGGAAGGAAAAAACCCTCCAAAATCTGAAGATACCATTCCAATAATCTCGTTACCATGGCCGATTATTGATGTCTAAGCTATCTTGGTATTCATTTTCTTGTTTCTGTTTTGTATTTGGTTCAAGATTTCCTTTGTATATTTGCTGGACTGTACTGTGTCTCATCTTTTTAGGGTTTACGATTTTTCCTTTTTTGTAAATAATTTTTTTGACGACTCCGGCCTGTTTGGTATGACGAATGATCTTGATAATTTTGGTTTTTGTTAGTCTTTCTCATGAATCGAGTTTCATTCTCATGGTTTCTCTTTAGCACTAATACCTGAATCAAAGGTCTTTTTTAATGAAATTTCGTGAAGAAGATTATGATTTCGAAAGACCATTGTTTTGAGGTTAGTTTTCCCCGTTCTAGGTGCTTCATTTATTCTTTTCTTCTTCATTGGCTTAATTTTTTTGGGTTTTAGGGTTTTCCGATGACGTCGATGATAATGATACTGCTATTAAACAGCTCAATCGGATGGAATGCCGGCAAGGTCTTCGATTTAATTTCGCTTTCATCAATTTCGTAAGTTTTAATGATTTTCATTGGTAAGTTCTTGATTTTGCTACATGGTTTGCTGCTGAATTGCAATATCTATGTTTATAACATTGAGAATTCAACAACTTTTTGCATTTTTGATTTTGTTTTTCTTCATATTTGGCCAATTAGCGAAGATGTGAATTTATTTATGTTTCACTGGATTTTGTGATTAATTTTTTCCTTGTTATTTGAAGTGTTGTTCATCTGTTAGACAACAAGAACTTGGCAATATTTTTCGCCTTTTTTTGCTCTTATTGGTGTGAGTTAAATGGGTATAGAACTAGGAAGGTACTTGTGATTTGGGAGAGGTGAAAACTATGTAAGAATAATTTATGTGAGAACTAGTAGTTTATGATTGAATGGGGAAGCAAGATATATAGAGAAGGTACTTAAGGATTTGGGAGAGGTGAAGACTACAGAAGATTGCTCACATTCTTTTAGTTTCCATTATATAACTTCTGATGTTAGAATGTCTATTGTCAGCCTCGTATGCCAATTTTACTGGATGTTGATTCACTAATTTTTGGTTTTTATGTTTGTTGAACAGATATTCTTTTTAAGGATTAGTAAAGCAACCCGAAGTTTGCTAATGTTACCTAAACTTACAAGCGAAGTTGTAAGTATTGAAAAATCTTCGGCTAGTTGAGAATCTACAACTTTTTTTCTGAGCTAAAGAATGTCTACAATGTTGATATCTCTATGCCTATTTGCATCTGCTTTTTTATAAGCTGACGACATTATACTTTATTGGTAAAATATAGTGCACCTAGATATTTCAGATCGTATGAAAGCTGCTAACTTGATGTTGATGAAACGTGGTGATACCATCCTTATCAAGGTAACTTCTTTTATATTTTTTGGCATATATTACAGGTTGCTTCCCTATTTGGATATGGAAACCACCAAATTAATGCTTGGCAGTTTGTTCTCAATAATTTTTATAAATCATTGTGAAATTGAAACCATAGAAAAAAAAGCTAACAAATCATTCTTGTGGAGTTTTGTTTTCCACTATGTTCATAATTTTTATTTTACTATTGGAAGGTCAGAAATGTTGACAAACTGGTGGAGCTTGCTAGACAATACTATCTAGATGGGGATGATGAGGTAGGGAACTCCCTATAGTTTGTAGATACTACTATTTTATCCACCTATACAGAATTACAGTTGAGCCCAAAACGATCACCATTACAGGTTAGTTCTTTGAAGCATTTCGTGACTTCGTCTTGGCGATTACTGATTTATGGTTTCTCATGTGAGTTATGTAGTGTTGCATCAGCCATGTGTACTGCACCTTCATGTGATGCTGTGACCACTAGTTTTCACTCTTGCTAATTACCTACCGTACATGAAAAACTTTGACTCAGTACCTTCAACACATTATTATAATCACTGTTTCACACCTTTCTTATAGTAATTCTATTTACGTTAAGTATACAGGATAAAATCAATGAGCTATTATAGAAAGGCTTCGAAGAGGGAGCTACACCACTCATTAAGGCTAAAGTATCTGTTGTAGATTGGAAGAACAAGGAAGACAACAACGTGCCACATTTATTGTTGAATTATGTGTTGTAGATTTGAAAAACAAGGGAAGACGACGACGCTACAACTATTGATGATTCTAATGAGGAAGCATTGCTACGCAAAATTCAATCTCAAGATGATATAAATCCGCATACAAAGAAAATCTGTTCTTTTCATTTGGATATTGTTTTAATCAGTTATCTTAATGAATAATTATTTTTATTTAATTAATATTATTTATTTATGTATTTATATTTTTTGTGTAAGAACTCTCTTTGGAATGATGGGAGATAATATAGGCTAGTCACCAAAGAAATTTTGGTGACCAATTTGGCATGTTAAGAATATAGTTTTGGACAAATTATTTTGCCGGAAAATAGTTATTGTGAGGGTACTGTTGTGCCTGTAATAATTTTTTGAAACGGGTGATTTCGTGGACAAGTTATTCTTGGAGACAACTATATTCGTCGATAAAGTTATTTTCGTCGATAAAGTTATTTTAGAGACGATGGTATTCGTTATTGAAATGACAATACAGAGACGATCAGAATTGGTCATTATACGTAATTTTAGAGACAACTTAATTTTAAAACTGATTTCTTTTCTGAGATGAAAATTATTTCTCGGCTAAACTATAAGTTTTTTGAGACGAGAAAATTTCGCTGCTAAAACTATTTATGTGACGAATTTGTTTCCTCACTATAAATGTATTGTGAGGCAAATAATTTTTGTTTCTAAAATTATTATAAGTGATAAAATAATTTCCTCACTAAAAACACATAAGGTGATAAAATTCTTGTCACAAAATTACTGAACAATGTCAATTTTATTTGCTCACCAAAAGGTAGTTTTGGTGGCAAATAAAACTAAGTCGCTAATTAAAAAAATCGGTGATAATTTCTTAAGGTCGTCACCGAACACATTCAACGACTCACTATAGGTGACGAAAATTTTTATGCCACTGAATTCTTTTCGTAACGAAGAAATTGATTTTCGTGACACAATTTTTTGTCACTAAAGGCGACTTTTCTTATAGTGCATCAGATACATGACTGCATAGGCATAACTTTTGTAATTGTCAAAAGTCCATTCGTCCTTTCATCAATACGAATATCAATTTATGAACGACTTTACTTTTGACACAATATGGGACCTTCAAGTTCACAGACGCAAACAATACATATCCCATAAAAATATTGCAATACTTCAAAACAGCTTAATACTGCAATAATATCATCCTCCAAATATTTTTAGAATTTCAGAACCAATAAACCTAAAAAAATAACATAAGAAAATGAAAACAAAAATAGCTATGTGTATTCACAATCTTCGTTATTCAAAACACTAGTTATTCTTCCAACTAAATAAAAAAGAAGACTTACTAGGTATTGTATCTTTCTCAGGGCATCTACAGAGAACTCCTTCTTGTTATTGAAAAACCCATTGATTATGGGATCGTTCAATTCCTCTAAATCTTCAGAAATATCAGTTAACTCACTAAGTTCCATTTTTAGATCACTCAAGGTATTCTTAGTTAGAGACAACCTTTGTCCATAGTGAGTTATTTCTTCCACAGAGGAAATGATTCGAGATTTTAAATCATTTCTCTTCCTGATGAAGTCTTTCACCATTTCTATAAAATGATTATCAGCACGACAAACAAAAAAAAGACAGTTAGAGGAAGAACTTTTTCTATTGATTGTAGACTTCTTCTTTATCATCCTTGAGGAAGTAATTCCTTTGCACAAATATATATTGACTTCTTCTACTGCATTACTTTTGGAAGAGCCTCTAGTTACAGGAGCCATGAAAACGTATGAGAAGAAAGAAGAAGATAAGAAGATTTATAAGTGTCAGACCCTAATCCTTGACACAGTCTTCCACAGTTTAAGGATCCACAATCAATATCGTTAGCAGGATATTTTCTTAACAAACATAGATACATACTTGAGCCACAAGATGCAGAGCCTCAACCTCTCAAGCTAAGAATGAGGATGACAGCGTCTCCGAGCTCAACCGGAGACAAAGTGAGCCAGATGCTCCCCTTGCTTGTCAGGGCTTGTTGCATAAACAGGTTTCCTCCTCCTTATGATTCTGGAAGCATTGTTTTTGCACGACCTTTGATTATACAGATTCAACTTTTGCATGTTCTCTTGTAATTTATAAATTCTTTTGTTCCTCTGCTTGAACTTCCAACACGTGTTTTGAACATGATTTGGATTTCCACAAAAAGAACAAACCGACGATCCTTTGTATTGTTGAAGTGCCTTCTATTTATCACAACTGCCATCCTTTGTTTTCCCATGACACTTAGGAACATAGTTGACAATACCTGCATTCTTTCTCTTAAATCCTAAACCATTAGTGTTTCCAAAGGATTTCTGACCAAATAACATTGCTGAGATTTTATCAAAACTTCCAGATAATCGTTGAAGATCGTCTTTGAGAGTATTAATCTCTTTTTCCTTTAGAAAAATGGTCCTGGTGAGTTGATCATTAAGACAATCTATCTCAAGATCTTTCACTTGGATTAAAGATTCCAGTTTCTTCAATAAAGCTTTTAATTGAAGATTTTCTTGAAGGACCTCTTTGTTCAAGAAATCGAAAATCTCTGTGTCAGACTCAATTTCTGAGTCAGATTTTCAGTGTATGGAGGTTTCTGCCGCGAGAGCTGTAGATTCACATCCAACAGACGTATTCAAGACATCAACACAAAGATATTTATCTTCCATAAAATCTTTAGAAGCAATAGCTGACATGGTATGTTTATCACATCTAATTCTCCTCTTTATAAAATCCTTGATCCTTTCTGTTAACAACGTCTTATTGAACAGATAACCAGATGAACAACACTCATCATCCCAAGATAAGTTAGAGGATTTACTTGTCTCGGAAACAACATTAAATGCAAAGGTTTGAACAGAATTTGGATCACGAATTGTCACCTGTCCACAAGAGGTATTCATGGAAGGAGTGTTGAGGTTGTTTCCTCCATTGATGGCATATTTCTTAGAAACGTATCTCTTGTCTTCAAATACAGTTTCTAAGATATCCCAGGCTTCTTTAGACTTAGTGCAAGTAGCCACATAGTACTGAAGATCTGGGGTAATGGCCTGTCTGATAGCATTTAATCCAAAAGAGTTTTGCATTGCAGCAAGAGTTTCTTCAGGACTATAACTACCAACATCCTTTGGTATAAATACATCGTCTTTTGTATTAACCGGAGGATTATATCCTTTAACAAAACAATACCCAGGTTTAAAAATCACATGCTTGAAGATAACCACACATTGCAACTTTCCAGGTTGAGTAGTTTGAGCCATCAAAGACTGGTGGTACGTTAATAGAGATAACACCTCTGTCCATAGAGTCAGATCGCTACAAACACAGACTGATGAGGTCTTAAACGTGTTTGCCTGCTATGATTACCAGTTGAAAAAGCGGGGGTCTAACAACACCACCCAATATTTTGCTTAGCAATCTGTATGGACAAACTCCAATATACTTTTTATGAGAATCAACTAGACATTTAGACTCAATCAATAAAAAGATATATCAAAGAGTTTATATCTCAATCTCTCGATTTGATCTTTACTCAAGCAAATGGAAATCTGCGAGTCTTTATCAAAGAGAGATAACTTGGACGGTACCAAAGACCAATGTCCAAGGATCAATCAATATCAATCAACAACCAAAGGCTGGATTTCTAATTGATGATCTTTGATGCACAACCTGTATTATTTCAATTATATAAAATTTAATGCGGAAAAGAAATAACACAAACACCAGAAGTTTTGTTAACAAGGAAACCGCAAATTCAGAAAAAACCCGGGACCTAGTCCAGATTGAATACACACTGTATTAAGCCGTTACAGACACTAGCCTACTCCAAGCTAACTTTGGACATGACTATAGTTGAACCCCAATCAGTCTCCCACCAATTCAAGGTACAGTTGTACTCCTACACCTCTGATCCCAGCAGGATACTGCGCACTTGATTCCCTTAGCTGATCTCACCCACAACCAAGAGTTGCTTCAACCCAAAATCGCAGACTTGATAACAAACAAATCTGTCTCACACAGAAAAGTCTATCAAAAGGATAAATCTGTCTCCCACAGAAAAACCCTAGGTTTTGTTCCGTCTTAAGATATAAAATCAAGGTGAACAGGAACCAATTGATAATCTGGTCTTATATTCCCGAAGAACAACCTAGATTAATCAATCACCTATCAACAATCCTTCTTGACTACACAAGCGATTTGTCGAGGAATCACAAACAGTGAGACGAAGATGTTTGTGACTTCTTTATCTTGTCTATAGGAGAACCCTCACGATCTCAAGCCAATCAAGATTGTACTCGTACGATAGAATATGCAAGATCAGATCACACAACTACGATAAAAGTAGTATCGGTCTGGCTTCACAATCCCAATGAAGTCTTTAAGTCGTTAACCTGGTTTTAGAGAATAAAACCAAAGGTTAAAGGAGAATCGACTCTAGCGAGCGCACTAGTATCACACAGACGTGAGGGACTTAGTTTTTCACAATGCAAGATGTCTCATTTATATAGCCTTCAAATCAGGGTTTTTCCTTAGTTACAAAGCAATCCATATTCACTGTTAGATGAAAACCTGATTTAGATTCAAGCTAATATTTCTCAACCGTTAGATCGAAAACTTAGCTTGTCACACACACTTGGGTAGATGTTTACTAGGTTTGTGAAAACCATGCACAAACGTGTACGTGTATGTTTGTTCAATTGCTATGAGATCTTATGTAACTACATAAGAAACAATTAAAACAAAGATGATTCGGTTCGATGAATCGGCTCATGAAATTTATAGCCACGGTTTGCATAAAGCATTTCTTAGTAATTTAAGTTTCATGTTCAGAGCACATCTTTAGATCATAACCGATTAAGCTCACAAACAAGTTCGCAGACTTAAGGAAACCGGCAGAGTTTCCAAACTCAGCATAAAATCTCGGCAAGGAGACTTTCGCCAGTTCGCGGACTAGGTCCGCGAACACGCAAACGAGTTTTTGGAAAATCCCAGCAGAAATTCTCGGTAAGAGAACTTCCGTAAGTTCGCGGACTTGGCAAATCCAGTTCCTCCGATTTCTCTCAATCAACAAAATTCAAAAACTTCGGATTAAAGAATACATGGTTATGTAATCTAAACTCTCATTCCAATCATTGAGACATTCTCAGAGGACGTTATATAGCCGTTATTCACAGACCGTTTCACGTCAGAGCAATTCTCAAAGTAATTGAAACTTTTCATGACTTTCGTCACTAGGTGAAGATAAACTTGATCAAAACGAAACGCTTTACCAACACACGATTTCGAGAAAAAGATAAGTAGTGAATACTCAGCTCGAAATGTCAAATGTTTATGATCCAGTCTACATAGCGTACGACTTTTTGTCTCATAAGAAGTAGGAGATAGAATAGATAGACTTTTGAGTGATAGATAAGTTCAAGTCTCCACATACCTTTTTGTTGATGAAGTTCCACGGTTCCTTGTATAGATATTCGTCGTTGTATGATGAATCTCCATGAAGTCCTTGAGCTCAACTACACTTTTCTATCCTAGTCCGAGACTTAGCTATGTAGACTATAAATCAAGACTCATAGTTCTGATCACTAACATTGACAAACATGCTTGATATAGCAACGCATGCGAGGTCGACTGAGCTATGCTCTAACACTTCCGTCCACAGAGTCAGGTTGCTACAAACACAGACTTATGAGGTCTTTAAACGTGTTTTCCGGCTCTGATAACAATTGAAAAAGTGGGGTTCTAAAAAACTCACCCAATATTTCTCTTAGAAATCTGTATGGACTAACTCCAATATACTTCAAGAGAATCAACTAGACAGCCAGATTCAATCTTAAGAAAAATATATCAAGAAGTTATACCTCAATTTCTCGATTCAATACTTACTCAAGAAAATAGCAATCTGCGAGTCTAATTGAATACAAGAGAAATTAACTTGAACGGTACCAAAGACCAATGTTCAAGGATCAATCAAATTCAATCAACAACCAAAGGTTGGATTTACCAATTGATCGATTCAACGCACAACCTCTGATATTTCAATTATATAACAAAATATAATGCGGAAAAGAAATAACACAGACACCAGAAGTTTTGTTAACGAGGAAACCGCAAATGCAGAAAAACCCCGGGACCTAGTCCAGATTGAACACACAATGTATTAAGACGCTACAAACACTAGCCTACTACAAACTAACTTCGGTCAGGACTGTAGTTGAACCCCAATCAATCTCACATTGATCAGAGGTACAGTTGCGTTCCTTACGTCTCTGATCCCAGCAGGATACTACGTACTTGATTCCCTTAGCTGATCTCACCCACAACTAAGAGTTGTTACGAACCAAAGTCGAAGACTTTAATAAACAAATATGTATCAGACAGAAAAGTCTACAGGAATAGATAAATTTCTCTCCCACAGAAATACCTACAAGTTTTGTTCCGTCTTTTGATAAATCAAGGTGAACAGGAACCAAATGATATATCGGTCTTATATTCCCGAAGAACAGCCTAGAAATATCAATCACCTCACAATAATCTTAATCGACTAGCGAAACAACATATTGTGGAATCACAAACGATGAGATGAAGATGTTTGTGACTACTTTTCTATCTTGCCTATCGGAAAAATTAATCTCGAGACAATTTTACAATTGTACTCAATACGATAGAAACATCAAGATCGGATGACGCAACTACAGAGAAAATAGTTGGGTATGGCTTCACAATCCCAATGAAGTCTTCAAGTCGTTAACCTACAGGGTCTCGATGGAAACCTAAGGTTAAAAGAGAATCGACTGTAGCTTATATAACTAGTGTCACACAGGGGGTGTGGGGATTAGGTTTCCCAGTTGCTAGAGTTCTCCTTTATATAGTCTTAAAATCAGGGTTTGCAATCAATGCTACCTTGGTAACAAAGCATTCAATATTCACCGTTAGATGATAACCTGATTAGATTCAAGCTAATATCTCTCAACCGTTAGATCGAATCTTAGCTTGTTATACAAAAATGAAATGCACGTTCATTTAGGTTTGTGTAACCGTACCTAAACGTGTACACCTAGTTGGTTCAACAGTAGTTAACTAATGGTTAGCCATATGAGCACTTTCATATCAACCTTATTCATCTTCACCATAACTAGTTCAAATGACTCATAAGAACTAGTTAAAGAGTTGTTCAATTGCTTAAATCTCATAGAAGTATATAAGACACAATCGAAACAAAAACGATTTTGATTCACTCAAATCGATTCATGAACATTATAGTCACGGTTTGCAAATATGCATTCCTTAGTTTATATAAGTCTTAGTTCATGAATGAACCGTTTTTAGAAAATAACCCACTCAAGTACGCATACCGGTACGCATACTTAAGTACTCGGATTGAGTTTTTTTCAGTTTACAAACTCCAGCGGAAATTCACGGGATGTGAACTTCCGGCAGTACGCGTACGGGTACGCGGACTTAGCTTCCGGACATCCTGAACAGTAAAGTACGCATACTTTAGTTCAAGGATTTTGGACTTACACAAGTATGACTTCACATACAATGTTTATATCCATTCAAGGTTATATATTCTAAACTCTCATTTCAATCATTGAAACATTCTTAGAGGATGTTAAATAGAGGTTATTCATACATAATTTTTCATCAAAGCGATTTTCAAGATATTGAAATAACCAACATGACTTTCGTCATTTGTAAAGATGAACTTGGCCAAAGCGAAATATTACCAACACATATTTCGAGAAATAGATAAGCGAGATAAACTCGACTCGAAATAACAAATGTGTATAATCGAACTCTATATAGCAATACGACTTTTGTCTCAAGATAGGAGATAGAGTAGATAGACTTTTGAGTGATAGATAAGTTCAAGTCTCCACATACCTTTTAGTCAATGAAGTTCCACCAGTTCCTTGAGTAGTTCTTCGTCTTTGGATGATGAACATCGTGGAGTCTAGAGCTCAAGTACACTTTCTATCCTAGTCCGAGACTTAGCTATAAGTAGACTAGAAATCAAGACTTATAGTTTTGGCAACTAAACTTGACAAACAAGCTTGAGATAGCAACGGTTGCGAGTTCGACCGAGCAGTGCTCTAACATGAGTGTTTTGTTTGATCAACATTCTAAAAAGTTGATAGAACAAATCCCCCTAACCCTAGAAACTTCTAATGACAGAAGAATCAGGATACAATCAAATGATGGAAATTTCTCAACAAAGTCTTCTTATAACACCTTAAGTATAAGGGGTGACAATATTGGTGCAGATTTATGAAAGACAGTATGGAAGGCAAGGGTGAAAATTTTTGTTTGGAAAGCTCTAAAAGATGTTTTGCCAGTTAATGAAATTTTGCACTCTCGCATTCACATATCTGAATTCACATGCCCTAAATGCACTTGTTCAAGACAGAATAATTATGCATTATCTAATTTCTTGCAAAAAATAAACCAGAGTGTGGTTTACGATCAATGTGGATAATCAACAGTTTCAGAATCATATCTTTCAACAATGGATTAGATTCCGTCTCCAGCTAAGCCCTTACAAAGATTCTTCAAGATGATTTCAAAGCTTCCCCATGATTGCTTGCTTCTTATGGTCTATATGGGCTAATAGAAACGAAATTGTGCATGATAACAAGACAAAAGAACCATCAACCATTAATGCTGATACAACTAATCAAATTGCAGCAATGGATACAACTAATCGCGGAAACTCGTCTTGGATGACTTGCCTGAGAACTGGACCAAAACTAATACAAATGGAGGGTGGAATCCAAACACTATTAATGGTGGAATGGGCATTATCTTTAGAGACTCAAAAAAATCACTCATCTTTGTTGGATCAACAATCCTAATTTGTTACCCAGCAGAAGGCAATGGAGAAGTCCTAATGATAGCTTTGGTGAGAAAAGAGAAGAAGATTATCGTGGAGCTTGATGTTGTCGGAATTGTAGAACAGATTAATAAAAGCAACTACCTGGAAGATCAACGAACACACTCGTCAGGCTAACAATGTGGCCCACAAACTCGCCCAATGAGCAAAAAATAGCACGGGTCATATGGTGTGGCCTACCGGTGTAGCTTATGCCGGCCCTCTACGCTGATCATAAAAGTAGTTGATTCTTTTCGGTATTTGTTTATTTAAAAAAAGAAAAAATTTAATTATTGACCCAGACTATTGTAAAGCAGCACGAATGCTAAATTAACTTAGATATTTAACTTCAAAGTTTCTTTACGGACCGTGAATATAAACTACATCAAAATCGTATACTCACAGCCAAGCCCAAATATGGGCTCCCCGTTTTTCCTCTGAGGTGGGGCTCACCTGTTTATGTGTGTTAAGGGTTTTTGTGGCGGTCTGTTTAGAACTGCTCATTTAACTTTTACCGTAGTAATTTAGCATACAGGACTGTGATACTCTTACGAGAGCAAACAATAAGTGGAAAAACAATCATCATCTAGAGTATCATGTGAATCTCATGTCAATCCGTTTTATAATGCGTGTAAGAAACGTATAGTATTATCATTATCATTCAATCCGTTTCTGATTTGCCAAAAGGGAGAATCAAGTGAGTTGATCATTTCTTCTGCAGTGAAAAAACAAGCAAAATTTCTGGAAAGCAGTAAAAGA
Organism: Papaver somniferum; assembly: GCF_003573695.1. Lineage (NCBI taxonomy): Eukaryota > Viridiplantae > Streptophyta > Magnoliopsida > Ranunculales > Papaveraceae > Papaver > Papaver somniferum. Next base: position 45,448,846 of record NC_039360.1, on the reverse strand, counting down.
AAAAGGAAAGGAAAGAACAAATATTGCGTCGGTGACATGCGGCAATAGATTTGCTGTTTGAGTAGTCATGTAATGGGGAATGGGACCCATAAAGATTTGTACATTTTGTCCCTATAAGGTAAGTGTCACTAGCTCATTGACACCCCTACAAGACCTTTGGTAGACCTATCGGCATTAATGACCATATATGCAGCTGTGCTCAGTGCTCCCACTACATTCATATGCACCACTTACATGGCTGTCAGATTCATTTGCTTCTATCGAGCCTAACAAAAACATTTGTTAGTTGAATGATTATCTATCTTTATGTAGTCCATTTAAAGCAATAATTTGTAGTTATTGCAATGACAACAGAAGAACACTCTGTAGCCTAGTTAGTAAGTTCGCGAATGATTCGCGAATGATTCACGAATTTTTCCGTATCACGAATTTTACCGTCTTATTCGCGTACGTTTGCAACTCCGAACCCAAGTCGCGTATTATGTGGCATTCCCGGATTATTCGCGAATCGTTCACGAATTTTACGTATCCCGAATGATACGTCCGTTTAATTCGTCATAAATTCTTTAGCTTTTACTTTTCAAAGACTCCACTTTTTGGGCTTTACTGCCTCCCGAACATACACGACCGAATATTAGACGTGTTGTAATTTTTATGAAACAAAAACGACTGAAGAGATTTGAAGGTGAAGGTGAGAGAGATCTCAAACTCACTAACCAAGCATCTAAACCACCATACGACGTCCTTTTGGATAACTAATGTTGTATATATTATCAATATCATCATATTGAGTTTATTTTTTCCTTAAATAACTCACACATATGCATAAAAATTGGTCTATGACCTTATAAATACAAATTATTTGTTATATATAGATACCGAATTTTCAGAGCCGAACTCACATTTATAAATCGAATTATACACGTACGTATACCGTTCCGAATTAATGACGAATCACGTCCCGTTGACCGAATTTTGGACCGAATCTGGATTTTACAAAACCGTATAATACTCGTACGTTTGCCGTTCCGTACGTTTACCGAATCCCGAATTACTAACTAGGCTCTGTAGTGCATTTTGGTGGATGATGATGATGATTATATGTACGAAACTGAACACAAAGTATTGATTCATGTGTTCACACCTCAATAATAGAGTATCACATCGCACTTTAACTTGTGTTGGATATATGATTTGAATCCACCACATGTGAATCTCAAGTTGTACCGGCAAAAAACATGAAAAAAATCGGTGAAATCAAACTGGATGCTTCTTATTGATTTTATATTATAGTTTTGTTAATTGGAGGATGAGATGACCGAAAATACTAGGCCTCACCCACTCCTTTTCCCCTCCCTTTTCCTAATAGGTGTCGCTAATATTAGTCCTTGATGCCACACAAAGGGATCCCTGCTAGTCATAATCCAAAAAATCAAGGGCTAATATCAGTGACACCTATTGGGGAAGGCATTGGGGAAGCCTAGCAGCTTCGTGAAATGACAGGGCAGCTGACTCGGTGGACGGTATATGGGGATAGAAGATCGCAATCTGTTATCTTTGTTTATAAGATAAGTCATTACTTATGTTTTTCACTAACAAATGAAAAATATCCGTCATCAAATATACCCACACCATGCTTTTAATAACGTAGTTATTATCACTTTGTTTAATATTATTATTAGCTCTGCAATATACATGGATTGACCGATTCTGGTGATGGAGATGTATCACATGGAATTTATTAAAGAAATGGACTCGTGGACGTGGTATAATTTTTTTCTGCCAGTACGTGACTTGTTAATCAATTTGAGAACCAATTGACGCTTATTTTATGGTTTACTGAGATTGACCCAAACCTAATTTCTTGGACATGCAGATGCTGCTTCTCAACTACTTCTGGAATACCATAATGATTTGCACTACAGTATAGCATGCAGCAGTAGCAGAAGACACTAGGCTAGATGGTGAAAACATCAAAGATACTCCTGCCCATTGGGCCTTGGGCTTAATTGTCTACACGGCACTATTATATAAATGGGAGTGGCTTCACTATTCTGTCAATGTAAGCTTACAACCATACCGATAAAATTCAATCACGGGCATACTGTTGTCGTGCTGTGCATATGTTAGGAACGAAATGATTATCGGGATGGTTTTCATTATGCATCCTAAATTGGTCCCTTTACTTTACCTGCGGAAGCACAACACACTGGTGATATATGCTACAGTTAATCCACTGCTCAATTCTCTATATAAAAATAGAGTTTTTTTTCGAGCTGGTTAATCTGGTCCCACTATTTTAATTTATTTTGCTAATTCTATAAAAATTAGGGTAAAAAAATTCATGAAAATATAGGCAATAATATATTTTCAGAACAATCATATTCAAGAAAAATATTTTCTAAATTAACTAAATCTTAAGAAATCCTATAAATTACCAAATAAATTAAAAAAAAATCATTTGAAAATCATAATTAAATCCTAACATTAAAACATACAAATAAATAATTAAATAAAATCATGTTTATACCATTCATTATGATTAAACAATAAACGTTAAATTATGCATCATGATTATCATCACAGAATTATAAATCAGATTTTTTTTTTTGAAAAAGTCCAATGTCCCACAACAATGTCCAATTAAGCCCAGAGGTAGAACTCAACTCGAATTTCTGTTAGGATAGCGACCCTAAACTCGTCATAAGCCCAGGGATAGAACTCAACTCGAAAACCGGTTGACTAGAAGAGGGAACCCATTGACTTATAAACTACCTATTAAACCCTATCTAACCAATGTGGGACTAGGATCCCAACATCCCACCACGCTTCCAGATCCAACGTCCTCGTTGGCCCACTCTATCGACACTGACCCGAAGGTAGCCCTTTCTCGTATGGCGGCTTCACTCTCCTAACACTATTCAATGCGGGTGACAACTACTCCCATACATAGGTGCCCCAACACTTTAATCTTGCCTATAGGTCACCCCTTCCGTGGAGCGGGCATGGGTCGTGGTGGTTGGCTCTGATACCAAATGTTAGGGTACCGACCCTAAACTCGTCATAAGTCCATGGGTAGAGCTCAACTAGAAAACCGGTTGATTAGAAGAGAGAACCCATTGACTTATAAACTACCTATTAAGCCCCATCTAACCAATGTGGGACTAGGATCCCAATAACTTCTTAAAATTAAATTAATTCCTAATTACAATTCCAAGGAGCTAATAATTAAACAAATTTTAATATGGGATGAAAATAGAAAATTATCCATCTAATTTAGATGATTAGTGATTAAAACTTAAAATAAAAATACTTGTTAATGATCAAAGTGTACTTCTTCCTCTGTAAAAAAAATCGGCAAATCCTGTCAAATAGTTGAAAAACAAAATTATTAAAAAAAAAAAGCAAAACCTTAAAAATCAACCATGATCAAAGAAAAACAAGAAAATATAGAAAATTATAAAAATCGTGGGAAGAATAGCAAAACGAATCGTGAGAAGAATAGCAAAACGAATTTCAATAATTTTTGTTAGTATTATTCATTCCGAAAAAAAGGAAAAACAAAGTAATTATTGTCCCTAGACATGCACGATATATTTAGTATTTATTATTTATTTTTGACAATAATATACAAAAAGAATAAACAATATATATTTTTATGTGAGTTTTGGAATAAATATTTTTATACAGATATCGTACACGTGGACCCTAATACATTTTCTAGTAAGTCTCCTATTATTATAAATATACATGTATTATCACAGCTGGGATTATTTAGGCACCCGCCAGTCATCATCTTTGGGACAACCCGCCTATGGGGAAACCCACTCATACTGCGTCATCGTACAGAGTGACCCCGGCCCTGTTAATTGCGGCTTTGGATTATACCCAGAGCCCCCATTGTCGTCCTCGGCTCTTTGGTCAAAATCATGTGTTTAGATTAGCCCCCTGACTGTATTGTCGAGGCTTGTAGACTCGACGATCAGCCATAGCTCATATCCAAAACAACGCCTCCTTATGATTTCCTCTTCCGTGAAGCCCCCAGTCGATTGCAACTTCAGGCTTAGACTTCCTGCTTTTCTCGAAGCCCCATGTCAGTCATAATTCCTGTTTCTCCAAAGATTCCTTGTCCCAATGTTTTCCTCCGTCCTCCACGCGTCTTTCTTTCCTTGGTACTAGCCCTCTTTATTGCTTGTTTCGAAAGTTCTTCCCTGTTAGTATAAATACCTGTCTTGGTAATTGTCTTGACATTTTGCTTCTTTCCAATTCCTCTTTTTTTTTCTCAACACTCTCGTGGTTGCAACGACGTATCATCGGGAAGGTCATTCAGCGTTCCTAGGGTCGATACCTGGTTTGGTGATTAGAAAAGACCCTGCAAAACAGGCTCGTCGTTTATCGTTGGTTCGAGAGGAAGTATATTGCTTAGTGACCCATCGTCGGGCAGTGAATGCTCGTCTTTGGGTCGAATGGATAGAACAATCGAAGACGTATGAAATGGCTGTTCAGGCAAAGGTTTCTCCAGAAGCACTAGGTCGTACTTATCAACTGTTGGTAGATATGAATACCGAATGTGTGATGGCACGTCGTTCCCTGGATGAGGCTCGATCTTTCTTGGAGGAGGTTGATCAAGCTATTGCCCGTCATCGTGCAGCTTAACCATAGGCGTTTCATTTATGCTTTCCCTTTGTTTTTTTTAAAGTCTTACATTCCGAATGGGTGGCAGTTGGACTCATTAATGGCTGTAATTAATTACCCTTCTATAAAAGGGATCTTAATTATCTTTTTAAGTCTTAATCCATTTTCTTTTGTAATGTCTCGTGTCCGTATGGTTTTGGAAATAGTTCGTCTTGAACACCTTTCCCGGGTCCTTCCCATTGTTTTTAATCAACTCACCTCTTGCTATGATCATTGGATACTCTTATAGCAAACTCGGAGCGTTTGATGGATGAAGCTCGGGATGAAGGTTTCCTGCTGCCTCCTCTATTTTTCGTGTACTACCGCTATTACCAAAGGCAATATTTGATAACATTCTTTCGGCGCTTCGTGGTGAGGACACAATTGTCATTGTTCTGGCATGGGCACGGAAGGAGCTTCGCTTGCTTCCTTGATAGTTTGGCTTCGAATTTTATTTTCTTGTTTCCGATGTAAGATTATGACTTGTTCCTTTATTGTTTTATGTGTTATTCTGTTTGTCAATGTCGTGGATGTAATTATTTGTATTTCATGTTTCTTGCTATGTTTTATAAGTTTCCTCCTTTTTTTTTATCGATTCTGGAGAGTGAGCTCTTTATGTAATGGCGTGGATTTCCGAGGTAGGGTGGTGTATGATCGTCGAGTTTTTCCATGTTCGAGGGCGTGTAAATGAATCTAGCGATGGTGTATTGGGTAGGGTTTATCCTCCCCCCCACCCCCCTTTTTGAAAAAAAAAATGTTTCTGAAGTAAGGTTCCCTCCCATTCTAGTTAAATTTGGGAAGGTTGTGTATTATCCGAGGTTACTTTGCATAGGTACGTGGTTGAGTATAGATTATGAAGGAAATTAGTTCCTTTTTATGAGTTTAGACTACGTGGGGCAAACCCGTGTTTGGCATGTCCGGGGTTCAATCCCAGTGCCTTTTTTGTAGAGTTTGTACCGAGTATGTAGTTGCGTCAATCTAATTTGACGAGTTAGGGTATGATGAAGTAGAGGAAGACTTAGTAGTAGAAGATGCATTGTTTTATTCAAAACAAAGGGTAGCAGTGGGTGTTTCCCTTGTGTTGTACATTTTAAATACAGTTCATTTAGGCATAGAACTTCTTTAAACAGGTCTCGTTGATTTTGGATTTTCGGTTACCTTTGATTTTGGTGTCGTCGGCATGTTCGAGTTTGTAGTATCCAGATCCCACGACTTTGCGTATGAGGAAAGTTCCTTCCCAATTTGGGGAAAATTTTCCTGCACTACCTTCTCTTTGGACATGTGGGGCCACGACAAGTACGAGTTCCCCTTTTTCGAAATGTCTTTCTTTGACATGTTGATTGTAGAATCTCGCTTGTCGATCACGATACTGTTTGTTATTGTGTTCGACAATATCCCGTCGTTCGTCAATCATGTCAAGGGAACGAAAACGCTGACTATCGAGGTCGACCCCGCTTGCTGATAGGATTCGTGCCGAAGCTATGATCGCTTCAGCAGGTATGATGGCATCTTCCCCTATACCAAGCTGTATGGCGAGGATCCTGTTGATGTTCGTTTGGAAATTCGGTATGCCATTAAGGCAAGTGGGAGTTCTTCATGCCATGCTCTTTTGTTGTCGTAGAGGCTTCTGCTTAAGATTCTGAGTAGTGATTTGTTAGTAGATTCTGCTTGCCCATTTCCCTGTGGATAGTACGGGGTTGATACCTTTTGTTTAATCCGGAAGGCTCCTATGAGTTTTGTCACGTCGTTATTGACAAAAGGTGTACCATTGTCGGAAATGATATACATAGGAATTCTGAAACGACATATTATGTGTTCTTTGATAAAAGCCGAGATCACCTCTCCAGTGGTTCCTTTTAGCGGTATGGCGTCAACCCACTTTGTAAAGCATTTCGTGGCAGTGATGATGTATTCGTGTTGTTTAGACGATTTTAGGTTGATTGGTCCGATGATGTATAGCCCCCAACTATAAAATGGCCATGGAGTACATGTGTCTTGGAGCATAGTATGTGGCGCATGGATTAGATTTCCATGGATTTGGCACTGTTCACATTTTTGCACATATTTGGTGATGTCGCTTTCCATTGTTGGCCAGTAGTACCCTGCATCGTGAATTTGGGTGAAAATTCGTGCCTTTCCTTGGTGTTCCCCATCATGACTTACTTCCATAATGCGAGTGGAATTTACTTGATCTATACATTTTAATGTCTTTTGGTTAAAGCATTGGCGGAAAAGTTCTCCATCTATGACAAAGAATTTTCGGGCTCTTTTTTCAAGCTTCTTAGCTGCTTTCTTGTCATCCGGAAGAGTCCCTTCAGTCAGATACTCAATATATGGGGTTCGCCAGTCTTCCCCGTCAAGAATGAAGCCTTCTTCGTGCATTGGGGCTCCTTGGAAAGCTTCACAATTGTCTTGCAAGTTTTAGGCTTGTTGTACCATATCTGGCCAATGAAAACCAGCCCGTTGAATCCTTCTTTGTAAGGGTATTTCGAGTCCAAATCCACAAGTACGTTCATGAATTTGGTGTAATAATTTTTTTGCTTCCGTGTTGCCGACACATCTGCATAAAATTCCTCCGGTGGTGATAAAGTATAATCTCCCATCTATTATTTTATACTTGCTCAAAGTCTTTCACGGTAAATGTCGGTCCTCAGGTTGCTGTTTAAGGTCCTTTAGGATTAGGCGTCGCCAGTCGTCCTCCTCCTCAAAAATGACGTCCTCTAACCAAGTTGATGGGAGTGTGTTTTTTATCACCGTGATGGTTTCTTCAGTCACGTTTATCATCTGCAGACTAGATGATAAAGTGGACAAGGCGTCAATATGTTTATTAGACGTTCTGCCCATATGAGCGAGTGACACATTATCAAATTCTACGATTAATCTCTGGGCTTTATCTCTGTATGCTTCCAACGTCGGTTCTTTAACACTGAATTCCCCTAACATTTTTTGTATTAATATATGAGAGTCCCCTTTAACTTCAATGTTTCGAGCTCCGAGGTCCCTGGAGATTTTCAAACCCAAAAGGAAAGCTTCATATTCAGCAGCGTTATGTGTGCATGGGAAGTCGAGTTTGAATGCTTTAGATATCAATTCATCATCCGGGGTAATTAGAACGACTCCTGCACCTCCTTTGTCCCCATGTGATGATCCGTCGAAATAAAGTGACCACAGCTTGAATTCTTCTGCCATGGTTATTTCTCCGGGGATGTCTTCGTGAAGAGGAGTTGTTGCACACCCTGGGAAAGCTTCCAATAAGTCTGCGATGGCTTGACCCCAGATCCCCTTAGGTTTTGCTGGTTGAAGGGAGAATTCAAAGAGGTGCACTGACCAGCGGGCCATTCGTCCTGACGGGATAGTAGTCGCGAAAAAGTAAGCTATCGGATTTCCTGAGGACACTACATATGTTTGATGTGCTAGTAGATAATGTCTCAGTTTTTGTGCTGCTAGAACTAGAGGGAGACACGCCTTTTTCGCTGTTGAGTAACGTAACTCCGTATCCTTTAGTGCTTTGCTTATATAATATATCGGGGTTAGGTTGTCATTCCCCATATCTGGGACGAGCATCGTGCCTATTGCTTTATCTGTGTTTGCCACATAAAGGTATAAAGGTTCCTCCGGAATCGGTGGGCGCATTATATGCGGGTGTGTTAGACACGCTTTGATTTTGTCAAGTGCCATCTGCTGTTCTTCTCCCCATTTCCAACTGGATCCTTTTCTGAGTAGCGGAAGAAGGCTTGCCATACTGGTGCCTAGAACCGATATAAATCGTCATACATAGGAGACCTTGCCTATTAATGCTTGAAACTCCTCCTTGTTTTTAGGGGCTGTCATTGTCATAATTGCATTTGTGTTATCTTCATCCATTTCTATCCCAGCCTTAGTGACTTTGAAACCCAAGATCTTCCCAGAAGTTACCCCGAATATGCATTTAGCTGGGTTCATTTTGAGACCATAGCTCCGGCACCGAGACAATACCCGCCTAAGGTTTGGTACGAATTCCGCTCTCTTCTTTGCTTTAACAATGATGTCATCTACATACACCTCCATCTCCTTGTGATTGAGATCACGGAAAATGAGAGTCATAGCTCGCTGGTATGTGGCGCCCGCATCCTTCAAACCAAAAGGCATGACCACATAATAAAAATTCCCAACTGGCGTTGAGAATTCCGTTTTAGGAGCATCGGATTCTTTCATCTTGACCTGGTTGTAAATACTGTATCCGTCCATGAAGGTATACAGTTCGTGGTCATCCGTGGAGTCGACAACTAGGTCAATTAGCGGGAGGGGAAAATCGTCTTTGGGACACGCTTTGTTGAGATCCTGAAAATCAACGCAACATCATATCTTTCCATTCTTCTTTTCCACTGGGACAATGTTAGCTAGCCATGTCGGATGATGTATGGGCTTGATATACCCCGCTTCCAACAACTTCGAAACTTCTTCCTTGATTTGTTTTTCAATCGTGTGAGAGAATTTTCTTCGGGGTTGCTTTACTGGTTTAAATGATGGTGAAGTTTTGAGTTCATGTGAAACAAGAGCTGGGTTTAGTCCCGGAATATCTTCATACGTCCAAGCAAATACATCTTGAAATTCCATCAACACGCCCTCTAATTCCTCTCATTCTTCTACCATTAGGTTGCTCCCGATTTGAATCACCCTCGGGTCTTCTGGGGTCCCCAGGTTTAATGGGGTCGTCGGTTCTAGACTCCAATTGGTTGTAAAGGTTGGGTGTTCCCAGTCGTGTTCGGGTTCATTGACAGTTAAGTTTTTCATCCCTTGTATAACTTGTTCCTTCTCTGCTATCATGCTTTCCTCGACAACGTATTGATACTTTGTCTTCCCATTGGGTTGGGTGCAGCATCGAAAGTACCCCTTACGCTCACTTATTTCTCCTCCGCATTCCTTCTTTCCCCCAAAATCATTCTCCGAGGCCATCGTATTTTGTTTGTTGTAAAAGGAATCTTCGGGAAAAAGGTCTCTCTTCACTCGTGAACGAGTCCTTCGTAGAGGCCACACTCCATTCCTTCCCTTCGCATAAGAACTTAAGACATTGGTGATCCGTGGACGACACCACCCCATGTCTTCGTAACCACGGCTGCCCCAGGATTATATGGCATGTCAAGCTTGCTTCGGTTACATGGAAAAGTTCAATAGCTTTAATGGGCCCAACCGTGATTTCTATTTGTATCGTCCCAATTGTTTTCTGTCTTTCTCCGCTGAAGTCTTGTATTTTGGTATTGAAACGTCTGATTGCGACTGGTGAGATACGTAACCGACAAATGGTATCTTGAGAGATCAGGTTCAATGAGGCGCCAGTGTCCACAAATGCTCGGTTAAGGATGTTCTTTCTTACCCCGACTGTAATGAATAGGGGTCGTAAATTCCATGCTTCGACCATTCGATCTTCTTCTGAAAAGGTGATTTGTTTTAGAAAATGTTTCTCTATATATTCACGAGGATCTTCCCCGGCAAAAATGTTTAGGATATGCATGCAAGCCAACTCTTGTTGGTGTTCAGTGAACTTGATCTCTTGGAAAAACTTAGAAAACACTTCCCGACATTCCTCTCGTACAACCCTGTCTTCCGGGTCTTCCCCGCCTACGATTCCAAAAGAAAGTTCTACCCCGGGTTCTTTCTCGATACACATGGGGTCTGATCCCTTTTCTATTCGTTGGTGCTCTACTAATGCTACTTGATGAATTTTGATTAGATGATTGATAAGTAGGTTTGTCTTGACCCCGAATTTCCGAGGTCGTGGTTTTTCTGGGTTCATGTTTGCAATGTATTGGTACCGAGGACTAGTCCCTAGTGAAGTCGCCAAATGTAAACACCCTTAAATTATCATAGGGTAATGATGAGACTAATTCCAATACACAATATAATTATCTGGAGAACCCCTGACTCTCTCTGGGAGGATTCTCTTCTTTTATAGGCAAAGCCTGACATACAAATACCGTACACGTGTATCCTAATACCTTTTCTAGTAAGTCTCCTATTATTATCCATACACATATATTATCACAACTAGGATTATTTAGGCACCCGCCAGTCATCATCTTCGGGACAACCCGCCTATGGGGCAGCCCACTCATACTGCGTCATCGTACAGAGTGACCCCAGCCTCGGCTTTGGCTTATACCCGGATCCCCCATTGTCGTCCTCGGCTCTTGATCAAAATCATGTGTTTACACAATGCATAAACGCTTTTCAAAATATTGATGCAAAGTTGCAGCATAGAGCAAGAATACGTTAACACTTAACAGGGTTTAATTATCTGGAGGCACACTCAATTAACTCAGAGTTATTTAAGCAAGATGTTGTTTGGAACAATTTCCGAATCATGCCTGCACAACAAATAAAATCAAACACGAAACAAATAACGTTATGGCTGAGTCGCGGACTAGGTCGCTTTCTTTAAGACGTTTCGCGGCTCTGCCCAAGATTGTGCAAGCAGTTCTTCAATGGCGCGTCGTTCCCAGGATAAAACAGCCGAGATCAATCTCTTACACAATCACTCTTGCACGGTGAGAGGATGTGAAACTTCTACACTTCATTCTTGCTGAGAACTCTTTAGAAAAAACCAAGGATGATCACACACTTGTTTTTTCTTTCTTACAAACCATTCATTTTTCTTTGAAAACCCAAGAAACATAAAAGAAAACTCTCCCACTAAAAAAATGTTTCAACAACTCTTCCGAAACATAAATGAAAAAACTCTCTCATAAGAAAATGTTATACAACTCCTCTAACCCTTTTCATAAAAAAATTCTGATTTTATTTTAATAGCCAAGGAAATAAATATGAGTAAATGAAGGACATAATTATCTTCATTAACCCACTCAATTTGAAACAATTTTTGGCATTAAAACAAAAAAATTCATTCTTTAAGGAAAGAAATAATGGTCACATTAAAACCATTTAATTGTGAGAATAACATTTGGAAATTAATTAATATTTTTAAAACATATATCTCAACAATCCCCCACTTATATTTTTCAAAACATTGAGCAAGAACTTATAGAATTGTGCATAAGCAAAGGTGTCTCGCGACTTGAACCTTTACGTAGTGTTAATAGGCTCTCTTAAATCTGACCATAGAGTGAACATAAGTCTTGAACTATAGGAGATAAAAGATTACTTAACACACACGACTATACTAGTGTAAAGTCTAAAGCTAACACATTATGGCCATGTGCTTGTATCCCAGTTTAATGAATGATCTAGAGAACTTCCCATATTCTCATAGAAAGCGGCCACACTTTCACATTCACATAGGTGAGTTTATCAAGAGTACTCCTGAAAGTACCTCACTCTAAATAGAGATATAAACATCATTAAGAGTTTAAAATTTTAAAATTAAAATTAAAATCAACCTTTTACTCGCTTCAGGATGTCATGCCGTGGGATGAATTCTTCAAAAACATGATTCTCGCATCTCCATATCACCTATGACTTCGTCTAGTCCCTTTGAACCTATTTCTAGGTTGGGTATCCATCATAGATGACTCAATCTCAATGGGCATCAACCTCATCCCTAAGATGTATTCACATCTTCTTATCAATCCTTTCGTCAAAGGACTAATGAAAACTCGTTTCAGACACTATATATTCCATATTCTCATAAAATCAACTCTTATAGTTGTCGTTACATTCTCAATTCATGCAATAGCCGCGGTACTATCACATTGGATTAATATGTCTGTTCCTCTATCTATTAGAGGATCGAATCGGTCAATCCCTTACAGGATTCAACTGAAAGGGTGTCCAATCAGCTTCGCAACATCCTTAAAGGATTGCGGTAACCATTTAGATAGTGTATTTCTAGGTGTAAGGGGTGTGTTTGAAACACCTCATAACCTTCTCAAAATTTTACCAATTTTCCATACTAGGATTGGTAAATCTAAATATAAAACCCCCACTACAGAGGTAATATAATAACCCCCACTACAAAAATTACTTATATATAGTCAATCACGTAGCAAAGAAACATACTAAGCTACCATACTCATGTATAGTGCAATCACACAATCTCAAAAGCACTAGCATTAAACCAAATGAGTGAAAAATAGTTTACAGTCAGACTATATATATTTCTATCTCTTTTAAAATTCTATTTTCATTGAAATGAAATAGATCCAAAGAAAAACATTTTATTTTTAACAACATACACCATCTTCATTCAAGTCTTTCATGCCAAATAGTAAACTAAGCATGTTTTCAATTTCATTTTCATCCTATAAGTTAGAATAAAAATTCAACAAATCATATCTGCATACAAAACAAAGAGTATTATGCATTTCACTTTCATCAATTCTGAAATCATCCAAATGAATCAAGTAAACAATTTATTTCATTTAAATTGTTTTAAAGTTGTTTTCAGAATATAAATGATAAATTATATAACTTATATGCTTTCTTTTATGGTAGAAGCTACATAGTTTTCCATGCTTGGTTTACATATATTCTCATCTTTGACTTACACAAAATATATATTTCTACTTATGAATATAACAAATCATATATCGTAGAAACAACATCAACAAAACAAGCATGTAAGTTAATTAGCGACATGAATGCAAGAGTCAACAATTTTCTGTTTGCTTGTCTAAAAACAATAGGCTCATAAAAATTTTTTGCCAAAGATTTAATAGTTTGAAGAACAAAATTACTCTCTATAAGAAGTTATTTTCCATTAACAAAATATTCATGACTAAAATTTAGTCTCACTATATATGCTTTTCTAGGTTCATTCTTAGTGAATTACTTGTCACTTTCATTTTTCTAGTTCCTCTAATTTAAATCAAAGTTGGTGAAACATAGGGTATGGAACCCCCACTATTTTTTCACTCAAACAAGAATTTCAAAACAATATCCGAAGATCCCAATAAATTGTGAAAAACTAATAAACCAATGATCAAAACCCAAAACGTTTTGCACAATATAGAGAAAAATTCAAACAATTTTCTTGAAAGCAACATTTCCTAATTCACTACTCAAAAATCATATTTGATATCAAGACTAGATACTCGAAGCATATTTATAAAATTCTCAAATATTTTATTTCATCCAGTATCATTACAAGTTGCGTAAGATTTGAAAGTGTTCATGCTTTTATGAGTTAGGTAAGATTACATACATGTTACTCAAAAATTCACCAAGTTTATAATAAAATATAACATGCTCATTTTCATCACTAACTTATCGATTTCTTAAAAAGCATGACAAAATCTCATATTTCAAATATTGAAAATTCAATTTATGTTATGATAAAATTGCAATATTATGCTCAAACATTTTATCCATAACATATCATTTGTAGTAGTGCAATGATCAAATTCAACAAATTTCTAATCTCAATCTTGTTAATGACAAGATAGGTGGAAACCTTTCTCATTTCGGAAGAATGAACATCTTTAACAAGATTGTTCTTCCCAAAGTAAACTTTGAGATCATACCAATACCGAAAATCCTAGTCCATCAAAATTAGATATAAAATTAACTTTAGGTACCGGGTTACCTAAAATCTCAAGTATCATGTTCAATCGCTAAATTAAAATTACACCGGTTATAATTCTATAAAACAAAACAAAACAAAACAAAACAAATGATACTTATCGCGTTTTATCAATCGTTTTTATTTTGATTTCCATTGCAGAAAAAACGTCTTAAAATTGTTTGGAATAATTTCCGAAGCATGCCTGCACAACAAATAAAATCAAACACGAAACAAATAACCTTATGGATGAGTCGCAGACTAGGTCGCTTTCTTTAAGACGTTTCGCGGCTCTGCCCAAGATTGTGCAAGCAGTTCTTCAATGGCGCGTCGTCCCCAGGATAAAACAGCCGAGATCACTCTCTTACACAATCACTCTTGCACGGTGAGAGGATGTGAAACTTCTATACTTCATTCTTGCTCAGAACTCTTTAGAAAAAACCAAGGATGATCACACACTTGTTTTTTCTTTCTTACAAACCATCCATTTTTCTTTGAAAACTCAAGAAACACAAAAGAAAACTCTCTCACTAAAAAAAATGTTTCAACAACTCTTCCGAAACATAAATGAAAAAACTCTCTCATAAGAAAATGTTATACAACTCCTCTAACCATTTTCATAAAAAAATTCCGATTTTATTTTAATAGCCAAGGAAATAAATATGAGTAAATGAAGGACATAATTAGCTTCATTAACCCACTCAAATTGAAAACGATTTTTGGCGTTAAAACAAAATAAATTCATTCTTTAAGGAAAGGAATAATGGTCACAATAAAACCATTTAATTGTGAGAATAACATTTGGAAATTAATTAATGTTTTTAAAACATATATCTCAACAGATGTCAAAAACATCTCATATATATGTTGTTGTTGTCTATTTTGATATAAAGGCTTAAGGCATTGCAGATGCCAGTGCTGTCGAACAAAGAACATCATTTGCTCCAAAGTTTCGACAATAACAGATTAGCAGAAAAGGAAAACAAATTGAAAAATTGTTTAGAATCAATAATTTATTAGACCGAACTACCAAACTCCAAAGATAAATAAATAAACAAAACAAAACCGTTTACCAATTTGAATACTGACAGAACTAACTAATAGAAAGCATGAAATCTTGCTAATTCTCTAGGGGTACCCAGGAAACCTACAGGTTCCTTGTTTTCCCCATTCTTCATAGACTGTTGGAGATTCCAATAACTATTAAATTTCCTAGTTTCTCCTTCAGGAATGAAGGATTTCAGCGAAAGGATGTTTTCTGCTTGGGCGTGCAGCTGATAATCCGTGTACGGGAAATTAATATCCTCTTCCTTGCAAATTATACGTCCTGGGAGGATTCCATTTTTCATCTTGGTTTGAAAAATTTCCTCATCAATCCCTTGCATTGCACGACCAGTGCATTTTACGACCTTCATACATTTCATTTGCAAATTATAGAGTAAAAGATATTCCCCATCAGACCAATACAAAATCAGCTGATCAGAGAAACTCAACATACGAGTAGGCAGGGTAGTAGTAGAGGTAACAGTCATACTGTCAAAGTAACAACATAAGGGCGCTGGTAGTAAGCCACGTTCCTCCTTAAATTGAAGATCGAAAGTCTCCTCCTGAATCCGCACTTGGTTGACCTTGTCCTTCAATACAAACAGATGAACCTTAAAACCACAACAACACAATCTACTCCTACCATTACAATGATGACGGTGATGACGCCGATGATGACTTCTGCTGCGTGTCATTATCTTCTCAGAACGTGCAACACAAAGATATCCTTTAAACTCCAGAAGGTGATGATCAATCACTAAACATTGCTGATCATTCCAGGTTGTCGTGATCGCCTGGGAGGTACTACATTAAGCTGGTAGACCAACGAAGCGAATCTTCTCCTCATGGATATCAAACGAGAGCAACATATCGACCTCATCATTATTACCAATACAATTAGTTATCCTCCAAAAAAGATCACCCCCACAAAGGGTTGCTGACCTACGAGTAATCCTCGAAGATCTTGTTGTCATTCCACCAGGAAACAGAGAAGTTGAACCTGGTGGTGACATTTGAGCAATACTAGTAATACTCTTTCTCCATGAATTAGTATTAGTTCCTCTTGCCCTCAACGTAAGGACCGTACAAACAAACTCCTGATCACCGGTTATTGTTGATGTAGTAGTATATATAATTACAACCTTATATTGTTGCGACAATGAATCAAAAACCCTGACATAAATGTCTGCTGGTAGGAGGAGTGAAATATTGGAGGCTAAATGTTTCACTCTTGGTAGGGTTAAGGATAGGGTGAAAAACATATATAGGCATGTTTTTTTCAGGGCGACGGCCCGTTTTTTTGAAAGTTACAAATTTAGGCCGGTTTTGACCGTTTTGTTGAAAAAACGGCTAACGGTGGTTATCCACCTTTTTGGCACTGTTAGTGGGAGATAAAAATACTTTTAAGCCCAGTCTCTTGTTAACTCATTGAGTTTTTTGTTAACTCGGTTAAGTTTGTACACATCACCATGTGTACATTTCACCATCTGAATCAGTTACCCGACTCACTGTATCAACTCGGCTGAACTGGATTTCAGCCAAGTTCTGACCGTTTTCTGGTCATTTCGGGGTCATCATTTCAGGCCATTCTATCACTCCTTCCCTGCACAGTTTCACCTCCTAACATACATCTACTTGAAATTTCATCTCAAGCCGTCTCTTGCACTGTAATCACCACCATTTCCCTGTCCATTTTCAGCATACCTTGAGTGCAATTCCAACACCCACCAGTTCATGGACAAACTGTACTCTGATACAACTTCACTTCCTCATCATCTATACACGAACACGAACCAATTGAAGCAACCAACATCTCAACGCAATAACATAACCATTTCCCCTGCAATTCACCAGCATCATCCATGACTCCTTGCTTCTGTAATAAGCATCTAAGCACTTGAACATCAGCAAAAACTCCTAGACCACCACAACTTAAACTTCTCAGCAATACCAACTTCAATTATTTGTCTCCTTTTTTGTAACAATGACACTGACTACCACCATCAACACCAACTCTCTAACATCAGCTTCATGTTCTCAACTGCAAAACAACATCTCCTCTTGAACCCTGGTAAACAATCAGTACATTTCCAACTCTAACAGATCCCTTCATCTCCAACTGCAACCGTATTTTTATATTCAAAACCACTCTGCAACAATACTACCACTGCACCCTTTCTTTTCATTCTCTGCTCACCCCTGGAATGTCAGCTGCAAACAACCACAACTCATTTCCTTCTTGGTTCTTCTGTTAAACACCGACATCAGTAACAACACCAGTTGAACTGCACATGCAATTGCTTACCACTGTCAAGCTCCTAACCATACATTTATTCATTCAAGTCCATCTGCAATTTCACCTACACAACACCCACCAGATTCCTGCAACCTCAAAACCCCTCTTTGAACAGCATACATCAAACCCTTAAATACATCTCAGATGCCATCTTATTATTCACCGAAATTCACAGCAGAATCATCATCTTTGTCTCAGCGCCATCAGTTCTTCCATCGGTATCACAGCAGCACCAACATTATTTCAAATCCCTATAATCCCAAATCCCTTCATCACCTTAATCAATTGACAGTGACCACCAGAACCAATTTCTCCGATCTGTTCATCGCCATCACCAATTCTTCTTGATTTAATCCTATCTTCTGATATCTCGAATTCCATCCTGTGGAAGCAAAATTTCAATTCTCATCTATCACCAACAACTCCATTGCAATTGAATTAATTTCTTTATTGCCTCGATATGATTCAGGAACAACCGTCCCGTAATTCCACATAACTCTCAGACATCTCTAGAAACCCTAACCCTGATTTATCACCTCAATCGAAAACCATAACAATCCTAATTATTCTTCATCATGATTTGTAACGACACCATCTCATTAACATCTATACTGGTTCTCTCAATCAAAACTCACCAACACCCAGCAGAAGAAGAGGGGAAATAAAAGAGAAGAAACGAAGAAGAAAACGATTATTCTCGATCGTTTTTTTTTTTTTTTTGTGAAAGAACACTCTCGATCGGGTTTGGTAATAAAACGAACAAGACTAAGGCGCCCAGACGTTGGATCTCATAAAGATTTGCTCGAACAAACTAATATAAGCCGTTGACTGTTTCTGGGATTACTACTATACTCAGATCAAACACCAAGATGGTTACACGTGTATAGAGGGTAAAAAGGTAAAGTGTCCATCATTATCTCATCTCGTTTGAAGAGAAATTGACCTTGTTGACCGAGAAATTGACAAAAGTAACTAATTTGGATGGAAACATGGATGAAGGCCTAAATTTGCAAATTTGAAAAAAACAGGCCTATGGTTGTCTATCGGGTTGAAAATCAGGCATATATCTATTTATAATCCTTAAGGATATCAATTTGACCCCTATCAGCAGTAGGGTTACTCATTAGTTTAATACAAACTAAACCATTGCAATAACCTACCAGTTCATGTGAGGTAACGCTGGATATGCCCATTAATAATTTATAACTATTATCCTTGTCTAATTTTTCTTTTTCTTCTATACTTAAGAAGTAACATTTAGACCGATCGTTCGTAAATACATTAAGGAGGTTAAAGACTAGGTTCAACTTGCTCTTATTATGATCAAATGAGAGGAAGCAAAACTTGAATCACACAGAATTGATTTGTACCAGTATTTATTTAAGCAGCTCCATCTGGCTAGATCCCGAGCTGATAATCTGATGGCAATATTTTCCAAAATTAGTTCATCGGGAGAGAACTGAATTGATCATCATTATCAGCGGTTTTAGATGATTTATTCTTCTTTTTGTTACGCTCTTCTTCGTCCCGGATTATTAAACTTGTCGAGCTCATCATTAACTTAGAGAAGAAGCTTATATTTTAGAGGCGGCCAAGAAGAAAAATTTGATCGCTACTTTATAGGGGGGAAATCTTTGGTGCTGACATGGAGACACCATAAATAGCCTCGATTACGTGTTTTTTTTCTTTTTTTTTTGAAAGAAAAATAGAAAAAATAGAAAAAACCACGTAGTCGAGGCTATTTATGGTGTCGCCATGTCAGCACCAAAGATTTCCCCCCTATATAAAGTAGCGATCAAATTTTTTTTATGTTATTTATGGGATTTTTTTTTTCTTTACTTATGGGGACTCGAAAATTTATTACCATTTACCAACCCATCTCACTTATAAAACCTGTGTAATTCGGGACATAAGCCAATTATTGGGGGAATGTTACTAAATGACAAAATAAGACATTTTAAAGTAAAATGAGATACACCTTAATCAACTATTTTCTTTAATGACTAATTTATCCTTGATTAATTAGTGTTAATTTAGTTTATTAATCGATGTTTATCTTATGAATCTAGAAATCAACTAATGTTGATTCATCACCAAAACACGATAAAAAAAAATCCCGAAAACACTACCCAGAATCAATTTACGTTCATGCACTCAAAAACTGATTCCTGATTAGTATTTCGCTATTCACGAAGGATATCCAGAATCGGTTAAAGAATGAATTTGACACCAGGTGAGCTCAAAATCTAAATATAGATTGATCATGTAAGTATATGAGAAGTTTGCCTTGAATCACTAAGAATAATGTGCACCTGCATATTTTTCGATATAAACTCTGTGCACCAAAAAGTCATCCCAAGAAACAATGGCTAAGTTATCCGTGAACCATCGAGCAATATTGGAGTTTGATAACTTTCAGAAGTTAATGAACTGACCAAAACAGTTTGCGAACAAATTTTCGTCTCTAAATTCATGAACTTTTGATATCTATAGGTTTGCGAACTGTCCAAATCAGTTCGTGTACTCAAAATACAAAAAGCATCCAGGAACCTCTTAAAATCAACCAGTTTGTGTACTGATCAAATCAGTTCGTATACTTGAGGATTCAAAAGCGCCCACGAACATCTCAAAATCAACCAGTTCACGGACTAGCCAAATCAGTTCGTATACGTGAGTTAATAAGGGATTTATTCATCAAGCATATTAGAAATTAAGTCCAAGTTCGTGTACTGATCAAATCAGTTTGTGAACGCGAATATAGTTTGATGTCTCTTATGAATTTCTTACATAATTGAAATATATTAATCACTAAATTCTCTCAACCTGTTATGTGATAAGTTCTATGAAACTTTCATTACATGAAATTATAATTCGAGGTTTTCTCGGTACTAGCTTGAACTTTCTTTCGTTATAAGGTCATTTGAGTCAATATCTTCATTTTTTTTTTTTGCTTAACGATTTAAAACCCTTCCTTTTTGGCGTCACTAACAAGTACAGTCACACTACCACTACTCCCTGAGGGAATAAACCCTACTTACTACCGCGATTCCAATTAGTATACTAACAACTTAGAAAATATTAATCTATGTTTAACTACTTGTCATTTAGGATTTTTGGTGTTGATAATTTATTGGCGAAGCACTCATATTAGTTTTTCGATGTTCGTTGTATAGGCGATCCATGTTGACATTATTTATTTATTTTTGGAATATAACAACACTCTTGGGTCTTCGATCGACCGTTATTGGCTAGGATTTCATGCTCTCATTAACGTCGTATGATTAGGATTTGCATTTTTTTTAAGATTAAATGAATCTGCAAGACTTGGATCACTTGTTTTGTACACAGAAAGGTTGGCTTCTGGGCTAGCGAACGATGCCAAAATAAAAAAAAAAGAATCTAATTATCATTGCATAAAAACTCCACTACATTTAGTCAGGATAAACTAGCAAGAGTTTTTTTTTATAATTTTTTTTTTGAAATAAAAACATCCATCTTGATAGTGTGATACACATCCATCGGTTTAATTAAGGCATGATTGTAGAACAACTATTTAATGACACTGTCATTTGCGTTGGATAGACTATTAAGTTGTATCTTATCATCCGTAGCAGCTACTTACTATCTTCAGTTGCTTAGATTGATTTTGAAAAAGTTAGTCATGGCAACAGTAATGAGGAAAAGGTTTTCTCTCTTGATTCAATGCCTTGACAGAAAGATTACAACATGAACTGAGGCATCAATTTAAGATAACTATAAAATATAATCTAATGAATACAAAATATGTACAAAGATAAACAACATATAGCGAATATAGGTGAATATATGCCATATCTTTTAACACCCACCCTCAACCTCAAGATGGTATAGAACACATCTTGAGGTTGATGGCCAATACTTGAGTCTAGGAGATGGTAATGACTTGGTGAAAAGATCTGCAAACTGGAATTCTTACTTCACTTACGATAGTGTAATAGTTTTCTTCTTGAAGTGATGGCGTACAAAGTGACAATCAATTTCAATATGTTTTGAACGTTCATGAAAAACATCATTATGAGCAATATGAATAGAAGCCTTGTTATCATAATATAAAGGAATAAATTCTGTCAGATGAATGCTTGTATCACTAAGTAACCACCGTAGCCAAACTATTTCAGAAGTCGTGTGTGCCATAGCCCTATATTCTGCCTCAACACTGGATCGAGAGACAACTGACTATTTCATACTTCGCCAAGAGATTAGAGAGTTTCCTAGGAACATACAATAACCATAGGTGGATCTTCTATTTGTTACATCCCATGCCCAATATGAGTCTGTATAGGCATGAAGACGGAATTCTGATTTAGAAGAGAATTATAATCCTTGATATAGAGTACCTTTGATGTATCGAAAAATTCTTAGAACTGCAGCAAAATGTGTGGTACGAGGAGCTGACATGAATTAACTTACTACGTGAACTGCATATCTAATATCTGGTCTTGTTATAGTCATATAATTGAGACTACCCACAAGTTGCCTATATAGAGTTGGATCAGACAAAGTTTTTCCTTCAATAGGATTGAAGTTAACATTTAGTTCTAAAGGTGTTTCGGATACCTTGTTATCAGTTAGTCCAGCTCGGTTGAGAATTTCAGTGGCATACTTAACTTGAGATATAAAGTAACCATCAGATGATCTGTCAACTTCTATGCCAAGAAAATATTTCAAAAGACCAAGATCTTTCATTTGAAAGCACAAACTCAGAAGAGATTTCAAAGATTATATACCTTCTGAATCACTGCCTGTGACAACCATATCATCAATGTATATAAAAAGAAGTAATGTTACCTTTTTAGATTTTCTTATGAACATTGGTGAGTTACATGGACTTTGATTGAACCCAAATTGGAGACTAGCAGTAGAAAATTTCTCAAACCAGGCACGAGGTGCTTGTTTGAGTCCATAAAGATCTTTATGAAGCTTACATACTTGATTTGGAAGATGAACTAAGCCTGGTGGTGGACGCATATACACTTCCTCTTGTAGTTCTCCATGCAAAAATGTGTTTTTAACATCCATCTGGTGAAGGTCCCAATAACGTACAGCAGCCACAACAATAAGTGTATGTACTATTTTCACACGAGCAATGGGAGCAAAAGTCTCTTCATAATCAATCCCATATTGTTGTATTCCTTGAGAAACAACACGTGATTTACATCGTTCCAATGTACCATCTGATTTAGTCTTGACTTTATAACCCAGTGACTTCCCACAACATGTTTTCCAGGAGGTAAGTCCATCATTTCCCATGTGCCAACAAGTCTATGTGCACTCAGTTCTTCTTTCTTTGAACCATGCCATTCTGGTATCATTTAAGTTTCCTTGTAACTCTTAGGTTCGTGTAAATACAAAATAGTTATTAAATAACAATGATAGTCAGACAACTTAGGTGGTGGTCGTCAAATACGAGGAGGCGGTGAAACATCTTGAGGTACAAGATTCCCAGTTGAAGATGCAGTGTCAGGATGTTCCATAGAGTGGTTAGCAAAAACTTCAACTTCAGTAGATTCAGTGGGAACATGAACTAGAGTGTCGGTGATAGGATTAGTTGGTGGCAAGAAATATCTTCAAAAGGATATAAATATGTGAAGTTTTCTAGAGAAGATGATTTGCTATTAGGAAGAGACCAAAATGGTATTTTATCCCAAAATGTTACATGTTTAGAAATATGTAATCTTCTAGTCTCTAGATCATAGCATTTATATTCCTTTTTTCTATACCATAACCTAAGAAAACACAAATGGTATTCTTCTTCCCAAGCTTGTTTCGTTCACGTTCTGGGAGAAGAACAAAACATGTTGAACCGAAAACACGAAGTTCAGAGTAAGTTGGTTTCGTATTGAACAAACACTCATATGGTGATATACCTCCTATAACCACAGTAGGAATATGATTAATGGTGTAAACTTCAGTGAGAACACATTCACCCCAAAAGTTTGAAGGGACAGAGTAGGATAGAAGTTGAGTTTTAGTTGTTTCAATAATATATCGGTGTTTTCGTTCAGCTACATTGTTTTGTTCAGGAGTTTCAGTACAAGATAATTGAAGAAGAGTTCCTTCTGATTCTAAGATATCTTTGAAAGGATTGGATATGTACTCTCCTGATCTGCACGATTTTTTTTTGATAGTCTTTCCAAATTATGTTTTGATCATTTTAGAAAATTATGTTTAGAATTTTAGGAAATCTGATCTGAAAAGATAGACCCAAGTATAACGAATGTGATCATCAATGAATATATTACATAGTATAATGCTCCCCTTTTCGTTGCAAGAGGGACTTTACCCCAAACATCGGAATGTATAAGATCAAAAGGTACATTAGAAGAAGTAGTACTTTTATTAAATGTAAGTACATGATGTTTGACCATTTTCTAGGCGATGCAATGAGGTTCTTTGTCAATATATATATTTCCTAATAACCTTTTATTAATCATGTAGGTAAGACGAGAGAAGGAGACATGACCTAATTTAGAATGCCAAGATATAAAAGGTGATATTGTGGAAGGTAAGGTAGATGCAGAAGCAGCAACAAGCTTGTTCTTGGATTGCTGGGGAATAACTAGAGACTCTAAACGATATAGCCGACCAACTCTACGCCCTATCCCAACAAGATTCTTTGTCCTGGGATCATGTATATATAACAACCAGAAGAAGTGAAATAGATGTTAAAACCTTGATTACACAATTGACTAATAGATATGAGATTTATTTTAATCTGAGGCATAAGAAGATCATCCTGTATTTGTATGTTGTTAGAGATTTTAGTCTGGCCAATATGACTAGCAGTTATTTCTGTACCATCTGCAGTAAGAATCTTAGGTGTAACAATAGGATACTTTTTCTCAAACAATGACGAGTTGAAAGTCATGTGACTTGAAGCCCCGGATCCAAGGAACCATTCAGTCGAGTATGTACCTGTTGGGACTGAAAATGCAGAGGCTACCCTGGAGTTATTACCAAAAGACAAAGCTTTTTTAAGCATCTCCTGGATTTCATCCAAGTTGGGTGTCGTGCATTGTGCAACTGCATCTTGGGATTTCTCCAAACCGTATGAGATATTAGCTGGAGCTGCGGATAAATGTGCTGGAACAGTGCCATTGTATCTTCTTCTTTCTCTCATGTTTTTGGATGACGGTGATGTGCAATTCCCAACCACATGTCCTAATGTTTTGCATTAGTTGCATTGAGGTGTGCCGGAAGGTGCATTTTGAGATGTCAAGCCTTAAGAAGTGCTTGAGGATGATGTAGTCGATGAAAAAATGCAGTTCTTTGCAAGATTCCCAAATTCTTGCAATTATGGCACTGGATTTAAAATAGATCACGAAAACTTATCTGACTATTGGACTGAGAGTTGTAACTTGGTCGTGTTAGTACTGGAAGAACAACTTGAACATCCATCTTAACTCTTTTACGAGTCTCTTCAGTGATAAGTTCAGAGAAAGCAGTTTCTACAGTTGGGAGATGAGATCGATGAAGAATTGAAGCTCTAACAGTTTCAAACTCTTTTCTCAATGCCATCAACAACTGAACTAATCTAGACTCTTCTCTATATTTCTGCCATATCTCTGTATCAGCAGTCCACTTAGGTTCCATAAGATCTAGTTGACCAATATGAACCCGAAGCTTCCTTCGTAACTCCCGGAACTTCTTCGTAGTGGCTTCGTTCCATGCCTAATTGCATAGGGAACCTCAAAGTGTCTCCATTTCATTATATTCCATCCATATCCCAATTCCATCCATATCTCAATTCCATTCATTTAATATCCCTTTGGTGTCATTGACATAAGAGATGTTGTTTCTAGTTTATCTGTTTCTATTTCTATATATGGAAAGTTAAGAAATCATCATATAATAATCGAGAAATTGCAATAGAAAAGAAAAAAAGGGGGGTTTGTGATGATTTTGAAATCTTTTCTATAGGATTGACATCTCAGAATGAAAGTCAGAAATGGTTTGATCACACTGTTGTTTCAAAGAACAAATGTCCTGCTCAAGCTTATATCGTTGGGCAAAGTTGATTTGAGTATACCTTTTTGAAACGAAATCCCATGCATCTTTGGCTACTTCAAAACTTATAGACTTCCCAGATTTCATGTAAGAACCTTGTGATTATTGACTTCCCAGATTTCATTGGGATCTTGTGCTAACGGATCGTTTACTTCCTTATCTTTGATGCCGGAGGTACCTGTAGTAGGAAATTTTTCTATGCTATCAACATACTTCCACATACCTTTTCCCTTGAGAAAGCTTCTCATGAGATATGACCAGTGATTGTAGTTGGTTCCATCAAACTTGACTATAATAGGTTGAAAATCTTCTCGAGACATGATGTGACTGATAAGAAATAACTGTATTTATGATATTTTAGGGTTTCAAGGAACAAGACAATAAACTTACTGTATTACAACGAAAATGGTTTAGATGTTGTCTGGCTCTGATGCCATGACAAAATTAGTCATGGCAACAGTAAGGAGGAAAAAGTTCTCTCTCTTGATTCAATGTCTTTACAGAAGGATTACAACATGAACTTATATAGAACCCATCGAGATAAAAAAGAAAATAAAATAACTACAAAATATAATCTAATGAAAACAGAATACGTACAAAGAGAAACAAGATACAACAAATATGGCGAATATATGTGAAGATATGCCATACCTTTTAACAGATTTTACGCAATTATGCGATCAAATCGCCGGTTTCAGAGTATATATCTCTGGCCTTTGATGATGCATGGATATGGGACAAGAAGAACAAAAATAAAATTTAAGTTTTGAACGACCTTGTTAACGGGCTTGGAAGGGCGTGAATCATTTGGGCTACACAAGTTTAGCCGACTTGTATAGTCACTAAAATCTGGTAACTTAAGACTAGGTACAAAGGCACAAACAAAAACAACCCCTTTACTAGCAAACACTAAAGTCGGGAATCCGATTCTTCCAACAATGGCTGGAAAGAGTACTGTTGAGAAAAAGTAATTGTCGTTTGTAGCGATGTGTAAGTCGTTCCTGCTATAGTGCTTGCAAGTTGCAAGCACAGTTGCACTATTCTCTCATTATTTGTTGCCATGCATGAAACCCCCCATTGCCGATGTAATTGCTACTTGCATTCCATGTGTGAAAGCCATTTTTGGTGTAATTACATAGATTAAACACCGTAATTGAATAAGAATGGCAAGTTACCTTTTCTTGTTGAAAAATATACATAAATAAGTTAGAGAGCCAGTCGACAAGTGAGTATTGTACATGGTGCTCCCGGTGTGTCATTTAGAAATGGATTTATACAGCATTTTTTGTTTTGCCAGCTTGTCAATGGCTTTATCTATGTTTAACTTTGAGATAGTGGTGATGTCATGATTTTCTTGTATTAGCGGTTAAACATACGTGGAAAACATTGAGCTTTGAAGCAAGATGAGTATCTCAAATGATGAAAAATGGTCCATCATAGCCATAGGCAATCTTTGTTACAGTCAAAATTCCCCAATAAGTACTACGACAACTAATCATATTTACACGTTGACATAAATTCCCACATTCGATGGTTACTCATGTATCACACTTAGTTCCTCTAATTCGTGATTCATTTCTTTGACTAAGCATCAATTTCTTTACCATAAAAAACAACAACATGCAAATGCAATCGTAATAAAGCAAAATCTTCATTGACCAAACACGAATATCTTTCTTTTTTGTGATTACGATTTGATCTAACAAAAATACAAAAGAGTACTTTAATATATGGATTATCTCTTTCTTAGTGGAAGAAGCGGCTAGATTTTCTTTGATAAAACGTTTTTGATTTTGCTTGGTTTCTAAAGCAATGACTATGATTTTCAATAATCTGCTTTAGCTAGCTTATTTATTTTTGAATCAAGAAGGTTACACCTACTGGTACTAGCCGAAACTAAGAGTCTTAAAGACATGTTTTCTCCGTTCCACAAAAAATGAATTTTTCCGTCTTTCACCTTTACCTAAAAAAAGTAGGCAAAACTAGAAGGAGTATCGATTCACACTTTATTTCTCACACTATCTTACATATTGGGCATCATTTTTGTGAATAAAAACCAAACAGTTACGAACTGGAAGCTAATTTATTGGGATATGTTCCTTTTACGAAGCTCTACACACCTACAGAAAATGAGCGCATTCCAAAATGTATAGCACTATCATCTACCAATCTTAATTCCAATGGTTACAAATTTGTTGATTTTCAGTGGTTCCTTTTCAAAGTAGTAGATGGTGATGTTATACATTTCGAATACACCCATTTTTGGTTTTTATTCACAATACTATTTTTTGGAATATACTCATTTTTGGAAAATTGTTTTTGGTTTTTATTTACAAAACTGTTTTTCTAATAGTAGATGGTGATGTTATATATTTTGGATTTTTCGAAATACGCTCATACCGGTTGGTTTTTATTCACAAAACTGACGTCCAATATGTGAGACAGTGTGAAAATAAAAGTGTGAGAGGATCCTCCTCAAACTAGAAAATTGAATATTTAGGGACGGAAGTAGCACAAGTTTGAGGATAAAGAAAACGTCATAATGGTTGATGGGCTATCGTCAACATGATGTAGATTACTATAATCTTCCTGTATGAGTCATCTGTTTTTATTTATTTTCTACTGTATAGTATCATTTGAACGATGGTAGGGTTAATCTCATAATATGCAATAATTTGAGGGTAGGGAGTGCAAAAATATTTGGTTGAGTAAAGTAAGAGCACTGAGTGGGATATAGAAATTGAGTGCGGCCTATGATATAAGCAAAGGGACATTGACATGTGTTTGTGACTTGGAATTCCACTTACTGTATATGCAAGCAGCAACCTAGGCGGTCAATCAATGAAACCATTTCAGAATAGGGTATATGATTTCAATAATTTTGGGACAGGCAAGCTGCTGTCGGAGCTCACTTAGTTAGAGTAGCTCCAAAGAGCTGCCCTTTTGGTTCACAAGCACTTGCAGAAAGTTAGCGTCTTACAGGATTAAATAGTGTTTGGGCTGTTACCTCAAATCTAACACAAGATCAGTTTGGATCCATCCACCATCGTATTTGAACTGTACATGTAAAACAGATAATTTTTTCACTGCAAGAATCACTGGATTGATAGTCCTCATGTGGGATGTGATAATACTGACAGTATGTAGTTAATTATATCCTAATTCTGTATTTGCATGCTTCGTTATAAATAATGTATGATATGCCGACATGAGATCTGCATGAAGGACTTCAAAAACTTATCAAGGTTTTCTTTTGCTTTAAGTGAGTTTCTTATCGTTCTTCCATTCTTTTTCAGTTGTTTGTTGTTGCTTTTGATAACAAACTAAGCGAGGTTTCGAAACTTGAAAAAGAGTATCCTGCCAAACTCTGAACCTCATCAAGGGTCAATCAAACCCTAGTAATTGGTTTTGCAGAGATGAACAACATTGCATTGGGCCCTGATCGCCGGATCAGAAAGACAATTACCACGTAAAAGAGTTTCAAAAGAAATTTAAATTGTCCTTTAATTAGGGCGGAGAAAAGTGATACTACCCTATCTTCAAAACATGGATTAATTGGTGCCCAAAAAACAATCACGGGACTCACATTAAAGGACAAAAAAGATCACCCAAACTTAATTTCAATAACACTTTATCCAAATATTTTAGTTAATGGCTAAACAACCCTTATTTTAATAATTTTATTTAATTAATGTTAATTTTACTTAATTAGAGTTTGATCGTTTTTTTCTATTTTCTTAAAAAAATTTTCAAAAATTTTGTTTGTAAATTTTTTTTCCCAAGATTTGTATGAAAAATCGTCATGACATTGTATAGTCGTTATTGTTTCAATGACGACTCTAAAGAGTCGTTATTATAGGGTCGTCATTGAAACAATAACAACTCTTTAGAATCGTCATTAAAACAACTTCAATGACGACTCCAAGAAGTAGTTATTTTTTCAATGACGACCCTACAGTAACGACTCTAAAGTGTCGCTACTGTAGGGCCGTTATTTTTTAATAAATTAAATAAAAAAATATTACAAAAAATAATTTATTAAAAAAATATAAAAAATATATAAAAATAAATATTAAAGGGTAGACACGTGTCATCATCTTAAGGGTTGGGGTAATATAATCTTTTCATTATATCTAGACATCCCTTATCCACCTCCCATGGGTGGGGATAAAAATCCAGGTCCCCTAATTATTTTTTTGGGTACCCAATTAAGCGGTGCTTCAAAAGGGTGCCTAAACGAGAACGCCTCACTCCTAGAACTCTTCTGACACCATTGAACTTGAAAGACGATACTTATGAATTCAAGAGACTCTTACACACCATTGTGCATAACAAATAACAGTCATTTGAATAATGGTGGTTGAGATTTAGAATCCCCACGTTGGCTAAATTTCTAGCCGTCATATACAATTATTATTTTCGTTTCTGGAAAAGATAAACTATTTTTTTCTTCTTTTTGATTTTAGCTCTTATTTCTACTGAAGCAGGAAATGACTTTTCAGCAGAAATGGTAGTCTTTTTTTCAATTCTGTAATTGTATTATTTATATGCTTCAAATTCTTTGTACCAAGACCACCAAGACAAATTAATGGTTACAATGTCGATTTTGAATCATAATCAAGGAACTTGGTCATGACAAAGCACTTGTTCCATATGGTTTTCTAATTATGTTCTTTCTTAAGTGCTGGTGTTTTATCAAACAAGACATAATGGATACTATTGCTGAATTTTGCTCAACTGGTAATATTGACTCTAAACACAACTCCACTTTTATCACTTTAGTTCCCAAGAAATAGCATATTAAAACAATAAAAGATTGTAGACCTATTTGTTTATTAACTAGTGTCTACAAAATCATTGCTAAGGTGCTTGCTTCTAGATTAAAACTAGTGATGGAAAAACTGATATCTCCAGTTCAATGTGCTTACATTGAGGGAAGGCAGATCATTGATGGAACCCTAATTGCTGATGAGTTAGTAGACTCTATACTTAGATCAAAAAAAGCTGGCATAATATGCAAAATTGACCTAGAAAAAGCATTTGATAGGATTAACTGGAAATATCTTAAGTTTGTGTTGTCCAATAAGGGTTTTGGAAGAAAATGGTGTAATTGGCTTAAGTTCTGTTACTCTACTTCTTCCTTCTCAGTTTTTATAAATGGTAGTGCATTTGGCTACTTCAAGAGCTTGAGAGGAGTTAAACAAGGTTGTCATGTATCTCCTCTCTTGTTCAATATAGTCATGGAAGAGTTTTCATGGTATATGGATAGAGCTGCTAATTTGAATCTTTTTAGTGGCTTCTCTGTTTCTCCATCCAGTATTGTAGTGAATCACCTATACTATGCAGATGATACAATATTTTTCATTGATTAAAACAAGGAAGAGCTCCACAACCTTTTCTTTGCACTACACTGCTTTGAATACATTACAGGTCTCAAAGTCAATACTTCAAAGATAAGACTTATTGCCATTGGAGAAGTACCTGAACTTACTTCATGGGATGCTGAGTTTGGGTGTTCAACAGACATTCTTCCTTTCCTTTATCTTGGTATGCCACTTGGAGCTAAGGCTAACTCAAAGCACATTTGGGATCCAATAATTGAGAAGATTGAGGCAAGACTGTCTACTTGGAAAAGATGCAATCTTTCAAAAGGTAGTAAGTTAACATTGCTCAAATGCATCTTATCCTCTCTACCAATTTACTATTTCTCCTTGTTCAACGCACAAACTTTTGTGCTAAAAATCCTTAATAGAAAAATGGGGAATTTCCTATGGGATCATGATTCTGGTTCAAAAACATCTCATCTAGTTTTATGGGATTTGGTTTTATCTCTTATTTCTAGAGGTGGTTTAGGGGTCTGTAATCTCAAAATTATGAACCTTACTTTGCTGGCTAAATGGTGTTGGAGGTATGGAGTTGAGAGGAACAAATTATGGTACAAACTTATTGTAATGACCCGTCCCTCCACCGATACTATCCCCACTTAGCCACTGCGGTTATCTGGCAGTGTGGGGTTTTCAACGGGCATCGCTGCGGTCATCCATCAGCAACTTCCCGGGAGGTCACCCATCTCTGGATTGCTCCCGCGTGAGCACGCTTAACTGCAGAGTTTTCTGCCAACTCTGAGCCAATTGTGCTGAAAAGGCCTCGGTGTTAAGAAAGGACGAACCATTACTTATATTCAATTCGGTCAACCACTGCCGAATATCGGGGTATTACAATACCACCACCTTAAATTGGATCCGTCCTCGGCTCCAGAATATATTCGCAATCCCAGATCTCCAACGTTCCCAGCCCCTCATGAGAAGAACCTGGACCAACCCCGTCCAGCGTACCTTTCCACCCTCGGCAGGTACGATTTGTAATGACCTGTCCCTCCACCGATACTGTCCCCCACTTAGCCACTGCGGTTATCTGGCAGTGTGGGGTTTTCAACGGGCATCGCTGCGGTAATCCAGCAGAAACTTCCCGGGAAGCCACCCATCCCAGGATTTCTCCAGCCCGAGCACGCTTAATTGCAGAGTTTTCTGCCAACTCTGAAGCCAATTGTGCTGAGAAGGCATCGGTGTTAGGAAAGGACAAATTATTACTTATATTCCATTCGGCCAACAACTGCCGAATATCGGGGTATTACAATACCACCACCTTAAATTGGAGCCATCCTCGCTCCGGAATATATATTTACAAGCCCAGATCTCCGACGTTCCCTCCACCTCATGAGAAGCACCTGGACCAACCCCGTCCAGCGTACCTTACCACCTCGGTAGGTGAACCTTCGTCGGCTCTGATACCATTTGTATTGACCCATCCCTCCGCTGATACTGTCCCCACTTAGCCACTGGGGTTATCTGGCAGTGTGGGGTTTTCAGCGGGCATCGCAGCGGTCATCCAGCAGTAACTTCCCGGGAGGTCACCCATCCCTGGATTGCTCCCGCCTGAGCACGCTTAACTGTAGAGTTTTCTGCCAACTCTGAGCCAATTGTGCTGAAAAAGCCTCGGTGTTAGGAAAGGACGAACGATTACTTATATTTCATTCGGCAACCACTGCCGAATATCGGGGTGTTACAATACCACCACCTTAAATTGGAGCCGTCCTCGGCTCCAAAATATATTCACAAGCCCAGATCTCTGACGTTCCCTGCCCCTCATGAGAAGCATCTGGACCAACCTCGGCAGGTGACCCGTCGTCGGCTCTGATACCGTTTGTAATGACCCGTCCCTCCACAAATATTGTCCCCACTTAACCACTGCGGTTATCTGGCAGTGTGGGGTTTTCAACGGGCATCGTTGCGGTAATCCAGCAGAAACTTCCCAGGAGGTCACCCATCTCAGGATTGCTCCCGCCCAAGCACGCTTAACTGCAGAGTTTTCTATTACTCTGAAGCCAATAGTGTTGAAAAAGCCTCGGTGTTAGAAAAGGACAAATCATTACTTATATTCCATTCGGGCAACTACTGCCGAATATCGGGGTATTACAAACATCTCTGACAAGTATGGTACTGATTATTCAGTTTGGGTACCTGACAAAGTAAACATCACTTATGGTGTCTCTTGCTGGAGAGCAATTGCAGACACCAATGAACTAATTTCAGCACACTCAAAGCTTATTATCCACTCTGGTTGGCAGATTTCTTTCTGGAATGATCTCTGGATTGTCAATACTTCTTTATCAGTTGCTTTCCCACTTATTTACAGAATCCGCAGGGACAAAAACTCAAAGCTTGCTGACATGATTACATCTGAGGAGAGTTGGAAGTTTGATTTCAAAAGATGCTTGACTGATAATGAAGATCTTGAGTTTGATTCACTTCTTGTCCTAAATGGTGATTCTCCCCCATACTAGATGTTCTCCCGGACACCAGAAGATGGTCTCTCAACACTTCAGTTATTTATAGTGTGAAGACTCTTTATTCAAAGCTGGTAGAAACTAAGGGTTTAACAAAATTTCTAGAACTCTCTTGACACCATTGAACTTGAAAGACGGTACTTATGAATTCAAGAGACTCTTACACACCATTGTGCATAACAAATAACAGTCGTTTGAATGGTGGTGGTTGGGATTTAGAATCCCCATGTTGGCTAAATTTCTAGCTATCATATACAATTATTATTTCCGTTTCTGGAAAAGATAAACTATTTTTTCTTTTTGATTTTAGCTCTTATTTCTACTGAAGCAGGAAATGACTTTTCAGCAGAAATGGTAGTCTTTTTTTCAATTCTGTAATTGTATTATTTATATACTTCAAATTCTTTGTACCAAGACCACCAAGACAAATTAATGGTTACAATGTCGATTTTGAATCATAATCAAGGAACTTGGTCATGACAAAGCACTTGCTTCAGATGGTTTTCTAATTATGTTCTTTCTTAAGTGCTGGAGTTTTATCAAACAAGACATAATGGATACTATTGCTGAATTTTTCTCAACTGGTAATATTGACTCTAAACACAACTCCGTTTTTATCACTTTAGTTCCCAAGAAAGAGCATATTAAAACAATAAAGGATTGTAGACCTATTTGTTTGTTAACTAGTGTCTACAAAATCATTGCTAAGGTGCTTGCTTCTAGATTAAAACTAGTGATGGAAAAACTGATATCTCCAGTTCAATGTGCTTACATTGAGGGAAGGCAGATCATTGTTGGAACCCTAATTGTTGATGAGTTAGTAGACTCTAGACTTGGATCAAAAAAAGCTGGCATAATATGCAAAATTGACCTAGAGAAAGCATTTGATAGGATTAACTGGAAGTATCTTGAGTTTGTGTTGTCCAAGATGGGTTTTTGAAGAAAATGATGTAATTGTCTCAATTTTTGTTACTCTACTTCTTCCTTCTAAGTTCTTATAAATGGTAGTGCATTTGGCTACTTCAAGAGCTTGAGAGGAGTTAGACAAGGTTGTCATGTATCTCCTCTCTTGTTCAATATAGTCATGGAAGGGTTTTCAAGGTATATGGATAGAGCTGCTAATTTGAATCTTTTTAGTGGCTTCTCTGTTTTTCCATCCAGCATTGTAGTGAATCACTTACAATATGCAGATGATACAATATTTTTCATTGACTAAAACAAGGAAGAGCTCCACAACC
This sequence comes from Papaver somniferum, assembly GCF_003573695.1. Classification (NCBI taxonomy): domain Eukaryota; kingdom Viridiplantae; phylum Streptophyta; class Magnoliopsida; order Ranunculales; family Papaveraceae; genus Papaver; species Papaver somniferum. The sequence goes on along the minus strand of NC_039360.1, from coordinate 45,414,209 downwards.
TTTTCTCTGCATTACACTGCTTTGAATACATTACATGTCTCAAAGTCAACACTTCAAAGATAAGACTTATTGCCATTGGAGAAGTACTTGAACTTACTTCATGGGCTGCTGAGTTTGGGTGTACAACATACATTCTTCCTTTCCTTTATCTTGGTATGCCACTTGGAGCTAAGGCTAACTCAAAGCACATTTGGGATCCAATAATTGAGAAGTTTGAGGCAAGACTGTCTACTTGGAAAAGATGCAATCTTTCAAAAGGTGGTAAGTTAACATTGCTCAAATGCATCTTATGCTCTCTACCAATTTACTATTTCTCCTTGTTCAAAGCACCAACTTCTGTGCTAAAAATCCTTAATAGAAAAATGAGGAATTTCCTATGGGATCATCATTCTGGTTCAAAAACATCTCATCTAGTTTTATGGGATTTGGTTTTAGCTCCTATTTCTAGAGGTGGTTTAGGGTTCTGTAATCTCAAAATTATGAACCTTACTCTGCTGGTTAAATGGTGTTAGAGGTATGAAGTTGAGAGGAACAAATTATGGTACAGATTCATCTATGACCAGTATGGTACTGATTATTCAGTTTTGGTACCTGACAAAGTAAACATCACTTATGGTGTCTCTTGCTGGAGAGCAATTGCAGACACCAATGAACTAATTTCAGCACACTCAAAGCTTATTATCCACTTTGGTAGGCAGATTCTTTCTGGAATGATCTCTGGATTGGCAATACTTCTTTATCGCTTTCCCACTTATTTACAGAATCTTCAGAGACAAAAACTCAAAGCTTGCTGACATGATTACAGCTGAGGATAGTTGAAAGTTTGATTTCAAGAGATGCTTGACTGATAATGAAGCTCTTGAGGTTGCTTCACTTTTTGTCCTAATTGGTGATTCTCCCCCAATACTAGATGTTCTCCCGGACAATAGAAGATGGTCTCTCAACGCTTCAGCTATTTTTGGTGTGAAGACTCTTTATTCAAAGCTGGTAGAAACTAAGGGTTTAGCACAATTTCCATCACCTTTTATTTGGAAAACTGAAATTCCTCCAAAGGTAAAGTTCTTAGTTTGGTGTATGGTACATGGTAAACTCAACACAATAGATAATCTGAACCACAAGGGATTGACACTTTAAAACTCTTGCATCTTATGTGGGAATTCTGAAGAATCTCAAGAACATCATCTTTTCATCCACTGTAAAGTTACTACGAAGTTATGGAAGTCTTTATCTCCCAGAGATAACCTGGCTTGGGTTTTTCCTAATTCAATCATGGTTTTACATCATGGTTGGGATGATAATCTCTTTTCAAGCTCTGGTAACTTCATTTGAGGGATGATTCCAGCAGCTATTGTGTGGGTTATTTGGCGTGAACGGAACTGTAGAACTTTTGAAAAAGATTATAATTACAAGAATGACCTGGATCTGATTATTGACGCAAAGACTTTGGTACTGACTTGGGTCGTAGTTGCTAGTAGAAGAATACACCTGAATTTTGCTAGTTCACTTACTAATACTTGAGAAACAGTTTTTCTGTAATTTTGATTTCTTTTGATCGGTTGCATTGCTACTGCTGGTAGCTTTCTCTGTAAATTCTTCTATCTAATAAATTCTTTTCTTTGAATAAAAATAAAATAAAATCATAATCCAAATTTTTATCCATACGGTAATTTTCTGGTAGAAACTAAGATTCAAGTTAAAAAGATTTAGTGGCAATAAATAAATTTGGACCATGTGAAATATTTAGTCTCCTGGAATAAATTTTCGGACGTACCAAAATTCTAATTGAATTGCGGGGCGATCTTTCTTTCATGAGACAAGCTTTTGACTAATGAAATAGATCTTTTGCTATTATATAAGTAAAATGTGCGTCACAAAACACAATAATTGGAATAAATCTTGAATCACTTGATATATAGATTTTGGATTGTATGATGAATTCTGAGTCATAAGATATATTTTGGATCATGTGGCAGTACTCTTTGGGTAATAATGACATCTCACGAATGATATATGATGCCGATATTTGGTCGCACAGATAACATATTTCATGTCACAAGAAAGATTTTGGTTGTATGTCTTTTGTTAGAGAAAGATGTGATAAAGTCCCATGACCTTACTAGTGACAAGAATTACAATCTTCCCAAATCTGTATTTTGTTGCCTGCATGGCTTCATCACTGTCAAGGACAAAGCTCCGAAAACAAAGCTAATAAATCTGATCGATAAGACGATAACGATACGTATCTTTCAGCTTTCATGCATTGTTTCTTCTTGCCTATTAATTTAAACAAGTATATATAGTTCATGTGGTGTTGGATGTTGGAAGTTGAGTTCCCCCCTAATTAAGAGAGAAAATCAGCAGCAGGTGTTATTATTTAACAATCTATGTCTTCAAAGAAGCAGCAAGTCTAAAAGAATGACAGAGTCTCAACTAGTGGTATAATCTTATGTGTTATTTTTGTGTTTGAATCGCACGCAGCACGCTCATGTGCATGACATATATAGTCGATTATAGGAAAAATCCAAAGAACCAAGCAGTTTCTTTACTCACATATGGGTTTTCTTTTGTCTTACTACAAGTATTTATATTTCTAAGTTCGTAGGTGAGTATCCATTTCAAAAAAAAAATGAAAAATATATCTTGAGTTCTACAGTGTGAAGGTAAAAGGTTTTGGTTTCCAAACCAGGGCTCTTAACATTCAAGAAAAGAAAGAACCGTGAAAGCAATATCAAAGTGGAGATCAAAAAGCAGATAGAATGCCGGATGAAATACATAGAGATAGATAAAGAAGATCATATATATTCAGACATAGATTTAAAAAAAATGACAAGTCAGTTCCATTACTGCCATATATACGTACATATACTAGGGGGATGCGCATTCATTTGTTGATCAATACTCAATAGTCTATGATTGATTACTTTACTTCTTACAATCTTTATGACAAATAAATGCTTCTATACATCTTCCTCCTCTCACTATCCATATCTTTCTTTTCTGCTATCTTTAATTTGATTCTCATGATCGGTCATTGCATATGAAATCAGAGATCGAAGCAACTTCTTTAGATGCTTCCTTGTCCTATAAGGCAGTCAGCCAGCTTGGGAAAGTAACTCACTTTGCTACTTTGGGTATGCCCAAAGTCATCAAAGAGATGTGAGGCTAAATGCTTGGTTTTTTTCTTTATTACATCTACATCTTTATCTTTTTTTCCCCACACTTTATACCTCTTATTGTCTCTCTTTATATCCCATACCTCTCTTGTCATCTTTAGAGTCTATAGACAACCATAGACTAGCGGGAAACCGAGTCAAAAACCTAATAAGGCCATTCAAGGAGACACTAGTCCGTTGGTTGAACAAAACTCCATGTCTTTGCTAAGGGTATTCTAGTTTGCAATCACCCTCCCGATACATATATCTCCATGACTCCACCATTCACAATTTCACATGAACTGGTCTGGTAGCTGAATACCATGCGTAATCATATAACTAATATCAATCAAGACCAGAAAACAGTGTTAGATTCGTTCAATCTAGCTACCATTAACAAGGGAACCAGCAGATATATATGCAATGAAGATGGTGACCCCTCAAAAGGGTACCCCTACCCTTAATCAACAAAGACAAAGACTCATCAAAAGGCTCTCCTCCTAGACTTGGCCCAAAAGTCCCCACCTTAACTTTGATGATCTCTGTGTGACCATTCAATATTCAAGTTCATACAAATGCACTCTTTTCCATGTGAAAGAGGAGGGGTCATGTGTTAGTAGTAGTATTTTGTTATGTTTCTTTCTTTTGATTTCTACTTTGAAAGTGGAAGATCAAAGCACATAAACCGCTTTGCCTTTAATCAGCTCAGCTCTCTCTTTAGGACTATTCTTTCTTTTCTCCACACCAGCTGATTCTTAAAGCACGAAATACACCATTAAACATAGAGAGTTGGCCCCATCCCCGTAGGGCAAGCAATAAGATGGAATAAAGTAGAAAAAAGAAAGAAATTAAAGAGAGATGGCAAAGAAAAGGAAGAAATAAAGAAAAGAAAAGCTTAATTAGATTCTTCTTTCATGTAACAAATCTCCATCTTCCATATACGAATACCCACGGTACATTAAAGTTATCAAAACCCTAAACTACATCAGGAACGGACCCAGAATTATTTGTTGGATAGGGCTAGTTCATAAAGTAAGGCAATCACTAAGCGGCCGAGGGTTAGAAATAATTTTAAGCGTACAAACTAATGGAGAAAACATTGCATATGAAGGAATAAGGGAACAAACGAAGACTTTCTACTGCATATAAAGCAAAGAAAACAGCAAAAACATAGACTACGACCAAAATTATAACAAGCTGTGATGATTTTACAACTAATTCTGAACAGTTGTCGAACTACGCGTGGGCTAAACCAAAAACTTATGAGATTACTCATACATAAATTTATTTTTCTACACATTTAACCCGGGCTATAGCCTCCTTTAACCCCTTCATGGGTACGTCAGTGAACTACATTATGCATGCATGACATGATAATAGCAGAATAATGTGTTCGTTCTCAATATTCTTTCATTTTCTTTTAAATCATACCAATCTCTCGTCAAGATATTCACATCTTGGTTAATATCCGATAAAAACATGTTGGGTTTTATTCAAATCACTTATATATATATGTGCTTCCCATGTTCAAACTGTAGCTAGACTTGTACATCCTCGCCGAAATTAATTGCGGCGCTAGCCGGCAACTTCCGGAGGAGATGTATAATGCAACTCCCTCAGATGTGATTTAAAAACTAGTTATTTGTACTTTGGCATCAAGTTTTCACGTTTTAACCAAATGTAGATGTTTTAGTTGAGAGTTTGGTACCTGGATTAAGCATTGACCCTAGTTGACGGTTTAGTAATTACTTTTTATTAGTATTATTTTTTTTTTAATTTCTATTATTTGGTTCCAGGGAACTTCTAATAATTTTCATCATCATCCAGGCCCTAGACATCTCTTTTAACAATTTTTTTAACTGATTTTTTTTTTTTAATAATCAAAGGCCCATATATCATTTCGGCCATCATAAAATATGAGACTCAAGATCATAAACATTTATATTTTTTTCTCAATTTTCTTTGATCATCATTGCTTATAAAATTTGTCTTCTCTGATCGTCAATTTCTGATGGTCCTCAATATTATCTTAATGTTGAAACACTTGTTAAAATTATCCAAAACCAATCGATCCAAAAGCAGAATTTTTACGAACTCTCTGCAACTGGCATGGTGTCTGTCTGAAAAACAATGGATTGGTGGGTCAACTGGAAAAGGTACTATTACGGGTCGCCCTGAACAACAAACATAAGATAAAAGTTTATCACAATCATAAAGATGATCACGATCAATAATAACAATCCTGTGCAGTAAAAAAATTGTGATTTTTGTATTTATGTGATTTTTAATCTAGGTACTGGAGTAATTTTTAGCTAGACAAATATTAGACTAAATTTTACTATTGATCATACTTTGGGCTATTGATCATTCTTGGGGTACCAAACTACGAATAATCCTTCAAAAAACAAAGAACCCTTTGAAAAAACGAAAAAACAAACAGAGAAATAGCATATGATCAGTACATGCATGATGCATCCTGCATGTTCTTATTTATCAAAACAAAACCAGGACAGGAGTGGGAGGGAGGGGGTAAGGAATTATGTGGAATAAGAATAACTTGTAGTACTAGAATTGGTTGTTGAGAATTACGTCCCATATGAGAAAATAAAAACTTTCATGCATGTGTAATGGCAGCATGGGGTTACCTGATTGTACTTTTCTTGCAAAATAGTGTACAAACCTAAATCAAAAGTAAATGCAATAATAATACATTAATGAAATCTGTCTGACAACATTCTCTGTCCACCGATCAACAAACATTTTAAATGAAAAAAATGGTACTAAGGATTTTTTAAAGGTAAAACTTCCAGAGGAATTAAAGAATGTCAAGATACCATCCGTGACAAGAAAAATTATTGTAACAGTAAAATGTAAATAACATGGGTTTACATAGGCATAATATGTCTGCTAAGTTATCAAGTTTCACATGTGTTGGTAATCCATTTGTTTGGGCGATGGCTTCGTCCAAAATCGTAACGAACTGTATCATGTACTATTGATTAGAATTATTTTATTTTAGATGGATTTGATAATCGGATAGAACTTAATAATCCTGTGCTGCAAACTTGCAAAAATTCATTCTTTGATTGTCTTACTGGTTTCAAATGTGGAACCAAAAACAACTTGACAAGTTTTTCAATCCTAAATATGTTTGTTTTGGGCAATCATTTAGACTTGCCTCAACTAGTGCCTGTTTAATATATGTTGGAAGGAATTTTTGGCTATAAGAATATATGTGATTGAATTAAAAGGACAAATTTGTCAGCATCTCCCTTTTAAATTGACAAGGCTATTCTTTACCAAATTCATGTTAAATAAAAGCAAAAGGGGTGTTTTTGTCAACAATTTAAAAGAGGAGAATCAACTTTACTTTACCTCACGCTCTTAAATCTTAATCCTCTCTTTAAATTTCTGTTATCCAACACCAACGGCTTTATCTAAGGCAACTTATTTTCATTTTTGGACTTTGAATTTGAATAAATTCATTTAGACCCCCATTCCAAAGTTCACATTTTCCATTTAGGACCTGTGATCATTAGTCAAAAGTAGTTCAACCACTTAATCATCCTTAACTACATGTTAAACTAGGGAATTGAAGCCAATTAGATCACGGTGTTTTACTTTGTAAAATGATTAAGCCAATGAGTTATTATGCCTCTTTGTACTAACTAGATCTTTTTCTATAGAAAATAAATACGAAATAACTATTTTACTATAATTTATTTATTTTTTGAAATTTCAATATTTTTTTTTTTAAATATAACTTTTAAATTGACGGTGAAAACCATGAACAACCCAAACTGAATATCAATTAGTATTTGCAGGTGATTCATCCACTTCCCACCGAGTAGCATAGGTTTGCATTGCTTGCGGCGGGGTTATGCGGGATTTCTAACATAGGGGCCAGTACTAAAATTGAAGAATAATTTCTTCCTTCCAAGAAATATTCTCTAACTCCAACTCCAAGTCCTTAAATATTTATTTATTCAAAAGACCCTTCTTTTCTCATTCTCCTTCAGTAACTTTTCTGTTTGTTTTGTTCTCTCTTGAAGCTTAAAATAAACTTACAGAATGTAGTAGAAGTAGTAGGAATAAGTTCTTACTTCATACCAGATATAGTCACTCACCACCACTTCAACCTCTTCTTCTTCTCCTCCTCGCCTCTTTTCTCTATCTATCACTCTCTCCTTCTTTAAAAACCCTAAAGAGAAGAACAGGAAAAAGTTGATTCTCATTACTTATCTTGCTACCTTCCTTCTTTCTTTCATTCATAATCATCATCATCATCTCTTCAATGTGAAGCTTGTTTCTCACTTTCTAAAGATGCTTCATTTTCTAAACTCAACTGAACTACAAGTTTCAACTCTTTTTATCATCCCTTCTGATAAAAACTCTCTTACTCAAATACTTGAACACTTCCCAACACTCTCTGTAAATTCTTTCGAACCCTTTTTTCACCGAAAAATCTGAAGGAAAAATCCCCACTCAAAATGGTCCTGTTTGTATTTGTATTCTTCTCTTTACTAACTACTTCTTCTTCTTCTTCTTTGGCTAATGATGCTCTTGTTTTAACTTCATTAAAACAAGGATTCGAATTCGTGGATCCAGTGCTACAAACATGGGATGTTTCAAACCCGGGTTCAGTGTGTTCTTGGGTTGGAATTCAATGCAGTCGTGACCGTGTAACCGTCCTCGACATTTCAGACATGAATCTTCGTGGCTATGTTTCAAAAGATATCACAAAGCTTGATGGACTCGTTTCTCTTTCACTTTCAGGCAACAATTTTACTGGAGAAATTGAGTTGAGCAATTTAAGTAATCTTAAATTCTTAAATATCTCACAAAATAATTTTACTGGAGGTTTAGACTGGGATTACTCAAGTTTAAGTGAATTAGAAAGTTTTGATGCGAATGACAATAATTTCACAGCTCCACTTCCACTTGGGGTTCTAAAGTTGGTCAAGAATTTGAAGTATTTAGAACTTGGTGGGAATTTTTTCCATGGAAAAATCCCTTCAAGTTATGGAAGTTTGATAAATTTGGAGTACTTATCATTAGCTGCAAATGATCTAGATGGAAGAATTCCAGGTGAGTTGGGTAATTTGATTAACCTCAAAGAACTTTACTTGGGTTATTATAGTACTTTTGAAGGTGGGATTCCTAAAGAGCTTGGGAATTTGGTAAATTTAGTTCACTTGGATATGGCTATGTGTGGACTAGATGGTTCAATTCCTAACGACTTAGGGAATTTGAAGTATCTTCATACACTTTACTTGTTTGGGAATCGACTAACCGGTTCGATTCCGAGCCGGTTAGGGAATTTAACAAGTTTGGTTAATCTTGATCTTTCAAACAATGCACTTGTTGGTGAAATTCCAGCTGAGTTCACAAATTTTCAAAAACTTAGTCTTTTGAATCTGAATTTGAATAGGTTACATGGTTCAATTCCTGATTTTGTTGCTGGCTTTACTTTTTTAGAAACCTTACAATTATTTATGAACAATTTTACTGGTGTGATTCCTGAGAAACTAGGACAAAATGGAAGACTTCAGTTACTTGATCTTTCTACGAATAAGCTTACTGGTACAATTCCTCAGTATCTTTGTTCTTCTAACCAGCTTCAAAAATTGATTCTTTTCAAAAACTTCTTGTTTGGTTCAATTCCTGAAAAGCTTGGGGTTTGTACTAGTCTTGTTAAAGTCAGAATTGGGCAGAATTACTTGAACGGGAGTATTCCAAATGGGTTTCTGTACTTGCCAGAGCTGAATATAGTTGAGTTACAGAATAATATGTTGTCAGGGAATTTATTGGAGAATTCCGGGGAGACTAGTACTAAACCAGTGAAATTGAGTCAGTTGAATTTATCAAACAATTTACTTTCTGGTTCATTGCCATCTTCCATTTCAAATTTTTCTTCCCTCCAAATTCTATTACTTAGTGGAAACGAGTTTTCGGGTCCAATTCCGGTTTCTATTGGCAATCTTCGCCAAATTCTCAAGCTTGATCTTAGTGGAAATGCATTCTCTGAAGAACTTCCTCCGGAGATTGGGAAATGTTCACATCTTTCTTACTTAGACTTGAGTCAGAACAATTTTTCAGGTCCAATTCCAAGTGAAATTTCAAATATTCGTATTCTGAATTACTTGAATTTATCAAGAAATCATCTTACTCATGAGATACCCAAGTCCATTGGTTCAATGAAAAGTCTAACTGGTGCTGATTTCTCCTTTAATGATTTCATGGGGAAGCTGCCTGAAAACGGACAGTTTTCTTACTTCGATGCTTCTGCTTTCGCTGGCAATCCTCGTTTGTGTGGTTCTTTATTGAATAATCCGTGTAATGTCACTACGGTAATGGGCAAACCAGAGAAGGTTTCTCGCGACTTAAAGCTCATTTTGGCTCTTGCGTTTCTCATATGCTCATTGGTGTTTGCTGTGGCTGCGGTAGTTAAGGCTAAGTCATTCAAGAAAGTTTGTTCTGATAAATGGAAAATGACAACATTTACAAAGGTGGGCTTCTCAGTTGCTGATGTTCTTGAATGTATGAAAGATTCAAATGTGATCGGCCGAGGCGGAGCTGGAATTGTTTATGTTGGTAAAATGCCAAATGGTGAAGAAATTGCAGTAAAAAGATTACTAGGTTTTGCTAACCACAGTCATGATCATGGATTTGGAGCTGAAATTCAAACACTTGGTAACATTCGGCATCGGAATATCGTTAGACTATTAGCATTCTGCTCAAATTCGACGACGAATTTACTGGTGTATGAGTATATGAGAAATGGAAGTTTAGGTGAAGCTTTACATGGAAAAAAAGGAGGCATTTTAGGATGGGATTTGAGGTATAAAATCTCCATTGAAGCTGCATTGGGATTGTGCTATCTCCACTTTGATTGTTCTCCATTGATACTTCATAGAGATGTCAAGTCTAATAACATTCTCCTGGACTCAAACTTTGAAGCTCATGTTGCTGATTTTGGCTTGGCCAAGTTTCTTGTCGACAGCGGTGTTTCGGAATGCATGTCAGCAATTGCGGGTTCTTATGGTTATATTGCACCTGGTAAGTTCACATTTCCTGAATTTTTCCTTTCTATAGTTATTGGAATCAAGATTAGTACTTGTGAGTTTAGTATTGCCGGATTGAATTTTGATGTACTCTTCTTTTGCAGAATATGCTTACACTCTCAAAGTCGACGAGAAGAGTGATGTTTATAGTTTCGGCGTAGTTCTTTTAGAACTAATCACGGGGCGTAAACCGGTCGGTGAATTCGGAGATGGTGTTGATATTGTTCAATGGGCAAAAAGAACAACAAATTGCAAAAAGGAAATGGTGATCAATATCTTGGATCCAAGACTAAGTAAAATTCCAATGAGTGAAGCAATGCATCTTTTTTTCACTGCACTGTTATGTGTTCAAGAGAATAGTGTTGAGAGACCAACAATGCGAGAAGTAGTTCAAATGCTGTCCGAATTCCCTCGGCATTCGCCTTCTAATTCTTCCACTTCGTCATCCTCTTCTACATCGTCGTCTTCAACTTCGAAATTTTTTCAAAAACAACAAGAACAAGAGCTCAAGAAGATGGGCAAGGAGGGGAAAGAAATGGAGTTTCATAAACTCCCACCAGTTCCAGATCTTTTGATCTAAAAAAAGAAAAAAAATAGTTTTGAGTTGTATGTTTAAGTAGGAAGGTTTTATTAGTTACTTACAATGATGTTTCATGTAATCGCCATGAAGATATATAGTCTTGCTGCTGCAATATGTCCAGAGTTAGTGATTTTTTCTTCTTTTTTGTTAGTCATAGAAGATTTGGTGGGCAAAAGGGAAATGTGAAGCGAAATAAGCTAAAGGAGCTGCACTTCTTGTTAAGGGGTGTTAATAATATACGAAAAGAATGTATGATCTGTAATTAGCTCAACTTCATTCATTTTAATTCTCAGTTTTGGTTCTTCGTTTTGGCGAAGAGAAATCTCGTGAACAACACGGTGCACTGTATCCCCCGGCCCTGATAAACTCTAGAAAGGCACACAATAACAGGTACACTGTATCTTTTCCTGCAATGTTAACTTATACTGCTGGAAAATGACGCTATTGTCATTTCATGTTTGGCCATGCGCCAAGTTCTAGGGTTGTCTTGTTAAACGCCAACATCCTCCTCTCAAACGCTAAGCATATGCAGCAATTGATTGCAGGCGTTACGGACCACTTTCTTAAGGACAAAATACCATCATACTTGTTGGTTTTTTACTAGAAGGCGCTGCTATCCTTCCTGAAATGCAATGTGCACGTCTCCAAGCCTCAACTTCCAAGTTACCATTTGTGGCCATAACCTCTCTGCATCTTTACCTTCTTCAATCTCTCATTTGGATCAGAGAGCACACGAAATGTCTCGAAAATGGTCAGGGTAAAAAAAAATGCTGAAATTTGGAGCTGGTGGGTCAGCAGCGTCTGTGCTCGCTCCATCCCTGTCCGCGGGGTAAAATCTCACACCCCTCTTTTTTCTTTTTGCACAATCCATCTGTGAACAACCCCAGACCCAGGTCAGTAGATTTTTAGAAATGGCTTGTGAAAAAGATCCTGGCCAAATTGGGGTGCACCAAGATTATTGGGGTGTACCAATTTTACACTCGTCCAAGATGATGTGCTAAGGGGTGTCTAAAAAATGTTAAAAGACAAAATTGCCCTTACTATTAATTCATGAATTCAACCTTAAAACTAGGGCTGCACAACGGGTAGGGTGGGTAGGATATGGCCTATATCCGCCACCCTACCCGTTTACTGGCGGTTAAGAAATTTTTTACCCGCCACCCTACCCGCCATTAAACGGCTAAGATCCTACCCAACTCATTCTTTGGCGGGTCGGGTAGGGTAGGGTGGCGGGTATAACCGTAGAAGAAAATGTATATGCTGAGCTATGACTCTCATTCGCAGGCAGGTTTGGTGTCGAAACTGCTCAAGCAGATTGCAAAAGCTTGAAATGCAGAAAGTGGGTAACGGTAATCCATGGTGAAGATGTCTTTCCCTATCTTCCCAAACTGTAGTATAACTTTTTCTTGCCCGAGAGAAATCATCAGATACCAAAGATATCACAAAATCAGTGATGGTTGTTCTTCTAACTTTTCTAGCAGCAAACAACAATTTCCCATTCTCCCCCAACAATGCTGCAATTCGAGAAACATAATTAGGATCATACATCTCTTTCCTTATCACTTAACAAAGGATTAAGATTACACTCTAGTCTCTTACTCATACGTTACACTTCAGCAATCAATTTCAACCAAACACGAGTCATCTCAAGTCCTCAGACTCCTTAACAGTATGAATATTCTGAAAACCACACAACTTACCAGGGGTTAAACCCAGATACAGATGATAAGTAGAAGTTGCTCTTTCCCTTTTGATGAAGCATTGTATTGGCGATTCCCGAGGACCCGGCTACACAAATGAAAATCAAGTTCAACCCTTTAGAGTCTCACAAAAATCAACCAGAGAAACTTAATTTGTCACTTTAATGAGATAGGGAAAGTGAAGAATCAAACCTGTTTTAATGAGATAGGGAAAGTGAGTCTACCAGACTGTTCAGGTGTCTTAACAACTTCTTTAGTAATATCTCTCCAAGACCTACAAACTGAACCACAAGCAACAACATGTTGTCTCGCAGGCCATGAAGTTTCACTTGCTTCTAATCTCTGAATTAGGGCTGCACAACGGGTAGGGTGGGTAGGATATGGCATATATCCGCCACCCTACCCGTTTACTGGCGGTTAAGAAAATCTTTACCCGCCACCCTACCCGCCAAATAGTGGATAGGATACGGTTAAAAAACTGGCGGGTAGGGTAGGGTTGGCGGATATGGGTAGGGTATGTGCACCCCTACTTAAAACTAAAACTTATTCAAACAATTTTCAAAATCTCTTTAAAATTCTAACCATACATGATGAAATCAAAAAAAAAAAAGTAAAATCAAAACGAAACAAAAAAAATACGGGCTTTGAGATTGGGTATGATTTTGTACCTAATCTCAAATCTCGTATGATTCCACATTTTTATCAAAAGTCAGCGGTGTATTTTTTTGTCGAGGTTGAATATTGTGACAGCTTTTCATCTCTGAAATTAGCATTTACAATTGAGTCCCTGAATCGTTTTCATTCAAGAATCGTGTTTTGACCAACAAGCTTTAGGACTAAGCATTCTACCGCTGCGCCAATTCGATTGTTGGTGATTATACTTAACCATATATTACTTATAAGATCATAAGTTATGATTATTTTCAAATCTTTTCCATAAATCTATATTATTCATTACCAAAATACGATTCAAAAATGAATCATGAATCTACGTTTCACGATTCAACATACGATTCGATTCATAAAAATAGAAAAACGATTCACGTTTCGATTCACGATTTAAAAATCTTGGTCCTCACGGTATTCATCCTTATATCTTGACGACTACAGTTTAGTCGGCAGGTTATGAAATTAATACCTTGCCGACTAATTTTAAAAAATCTTCCCACATAATCCATGAATTCAATCTAACTAAAACCCAATTTTAAAATTTTAATCAACTAATCAGATTTATTAATCTTAAACTCTTAATTAAACAATAATGAATTAGTCATTTGTAAAAATATATAGCTAAAGGTCAATAAATTTTACCTCTAAATGACCCAATTTTATCTTATTAAGTATACCCATTTAATCCGGCTATATCCCAATTTGGCCGGAAAAAAAAAGCCACACCCGTGATTTTTCCTGCGAGTGGAGAGCAAACCCTCTCCATGAAAATTGTGCATGAAAAAGAAAAGAGATATCAAATCCAATGGTGTTAATCTTGGGGTAGACTTTGTAATCTGTCCTTTGCATCTGAAAGAAGGTACATATCTTAATACAACTAGTCAGAAAACAGAATACAGCAAAGCAAATAGTATCTTACATTAATATTTCTTTTCGGACAAAAGATATTGACTCTTTTTGGATACTACAAACTTCTCTTCTTTTATGTCAGATTGAATCAGACGTATCGAGACCAAGGAAGAACCAATAAATTTGCTCTATTTACGATGCAAGCATTGTCTCTAGTTTCAGTGCCGGGAATCCGTGTGGGGGTAAAACAAATCTGATTCTAGACTCTGGAGAGTCAATAACACAAGTCTGGTATCTGACAAACACCCTCATACGGTGACTCGGTTTTGCTGCCATGGATGGTGCTTAACATACACGATATTGGGTGCTGTGAAAGCAACCTTACATTTCTAGTTCATGTAAGACGGATTCTTATTACTTTTTGCGTGCATTACTGTCAAAAGAAGGAAAACTGCAGGACTGTAATATTTAAGTTCGTTTTCACCCCATTCCATTGTTGAGGCTGAATTTCGAATGATTTTATAATCATTTTACAATAATTATCGGTCGGTAATCAGTAGAAACTATCTACTCTCTCTGTCTTACGAGCGCAGAATTTTGGGTTTTTTTTTGTCCGCTTTAGGTCAAACATCATTTTAATGTACACTCCAAAATATCCTGGCTAGATCGAGTCTACAAAAATTATTTGAGAGCAAAACAAATAAATCATTTAGGCTTAAAAGAAAAGATAAAATAAGACCATTTGAAATAATGTTGAAAATTTTATATCCGACCGCCAAAACTAATGCTCCATCCGTTCAAGTTTACTTGTTTAATTTGGATTTTACAAAAACTTGAAAGAAATTCAAATTACTTTCACATACACTATCGATCTTTCAAATTGTTTGTTCAATATACTAGTTTTCATATCCTAATTTTTGTTTCTTTCTTGATAATTAGAAAATTTTAATAGGAAATATACCAACTTTTTGGTACAAATTTATTAAAAAAAATACAATTTACGCAAGTAGTTGGACGGAGGGAGTAAAAAAATTGAATAAACAAAGATTTTATTTAAAACTACGGAAAGTTATACACAGATATGTCACGGCCATTTACAAGAGCTTTCATAATAGAATGTTTTAGACTGTTATGAAGGGTGTTAGTAGTACAAAAGATACCCTTTTTACATCTTTCCCATTTAGCAAGTTTGTCAAATTCATTAAGCAAGCTTCTGTTTACATAACTAATTCTACAATTTACCGATTGCAAAAGAACCTTCGCTTCTTCTAATATGTTCTTTGTTCTCCACCTACAACTTGAAGCTTTATTGTTCAAAAAGTTTGCCACATTCTGACTATCACTGTGCACCTGTATGTTGTACAAATTTAGATTTGTCGCCCATTGCAAAGATCCTTTTACTGCGAGAGCTTGTCCACATTCTGCACTTGTGGTGAATCCTGCAAAAACTTTGATGTCAATGATACATTCATTTAGCCATAAAATTAATCCAACTCCAAACTCCCCAGAATTCGAATCAAAAGAGACATCAACATGAATGCATGAATAAGAGTTTCTCATGATTCTCGAGTCTTTATCTTTCTTCTCTGAATAACCATAACTATTATTAACCCTCTTCTTCCCAGAACCATCCTTTTTCAAATTTTTGCTCCATGCATTTATAGCAGTTCTAATCATATTCATACAATCAAACGGGTTTGGATTTACCCCCTGAGAAACCACCAAATGCTTATATTTCCACGGCTGCCAACATATTATAGCAAAAACTTCTTTCGAATCCTTAAGAGAAGTTGAGAACCATGATTTTACCCATTCAAAGAAGTTATTATTAAACGTCGGCATTTGAGTTCCTAAACCAAACCAAACTGCTCTTGTAAAATAGCATTCAACAAATAAATGTTTAGTTGTTTCTCGAATATCATTAGAACACAACATACAATATGGTTCTGAGAACCTCATATGTCATTTTCCAAACAAACAGAATTGTTCTAGGTAACAAATTCATATGCCAAATCTTCAACCAAGTTTTATCATTAGCAGAGGGGTTTTCCTGAGATACTATCTTATAAGCATATTTAGTAGTAAACTGACCATTGTTATTCCCTAGCCACATCAGCGTATCTTTCGAATTCTCACCCAGATAAATGGATTTAATCCTATTAGCTATATCAGGCTGAAAGATATAGTCAATTAGATTGATGTTCCAAGTACCCTCAGTTCCAATGAGATCAGAAACATATTTTACATCCTCATGATGCCAATTTGTTAAAAGGCCTGCACCAGGAATCCAGTTATCCAAAGTAATATTTATGTTTCTCCCATTACCCACCTGCCATATGCTATTCTCTTTTATTACTTGCAGACCTATTCTAATACTATGCCAAACCCATGAAATATTATAGTCTCTATTCTTATGAAATGGGTGAGTTCTTGGGAAATACTTTCCTCTAAGAATTTTGACCCATAAATCATCTGAGTTCTTTAACATTCTCCAAGCTAATTTAGCCAAAAGAGAAACATTCACCTTATGTGGATCCCTAATCCCAATACCTCCAGCAGCCTTAGAGATTCTAATATTATCCCAAGCTTTAGGATAAAATGCCTTTTTAGGGTTATCTTTATCCCACCCAAACTAATAGAATTACATATAAAACAAAATGGACTTAGTTGAAAGGCTAAGCGATGTCTAAATAGGGTAAAATTATTTAAATATTCTTAAGAATTTCATTTTCTTTCCCAACCTAACAACTATTATTTCTCCTTGTTCGTCGTTTTCTTCTCTTTCTCCATCATTTTGTCTCAAGAAGAACTCGTCAATTAAAAGTAACCTCTTAATTTTATCAAACTCAAATGAATTATTTTTCCTTCCCATCAAACGATCATAACTTTATTTTGTTGTGTAGATGTCAAATGAGGTCAGAAAAATTGAAATTGTTGATTTGCAGTTATGTAGTCGTCATGATATTTATTCATTGACCTTAACGACTTTTCAAGTTTTATTTTGGTCGCCATATTCTTGGAATGAATATCGTGACGAGTTTTCATACCTGAACGTAATATTCACAAGGTTGTCATGATATTCATCTCAAACCTTGACGACTAGTTGACATATATGATTAGTCGTTACGTTATGAAAATCAGAATCATGCCCACTAATACTGTCAAATATATATATTTGATACATTTTCGACCTTAACGATGAACAACTTCCAAAAAACCAATTTTCCTGTGTTCATATTTGTTTTTAGTCGTCATGTTTTTGAAATTATAATCGTGATAAGGTATAGTAATAGTTTGTCGGTATGGTTGGAATAAGTACAACATGACGATATTTAATTGACTATTAAAAGTCGTGATTTTGTTATTATACGATTATGACGACCATTCCTGATCAGCATGTTGTTGTGTGGTCGAGCATGATCTCTTTTCATAAGCTGATTTCTGAATCTTTGAATCTCTTCTGTTATTTGAAAAATTAAACCAACAAAACTCTGTTCAATTTTATTTTGAGAAGTGTTTGACTAGAATATTTCATTTTCATTACAAAATTCTCAAAAACCAAATCTTTTTCCAATTTTTTTCTAACAAGATTCATAAATTAAATCTGACAAAACAATAACCTAAATGTTTACTTAACAAATTTAATCTACCATTATTAACTTAACTAATTCAATAGATTATTGTTAATTAATTCGAGGGCAGATTAGGCATTGATTAAAATATATGGATAAGATGCTTTGGATTTTACTTTCAAATAACCCTAGTTAGTCTTATTCACCATGCCCCAATTAATTTGGGTATAGCCCAATCCAATGAGTTATTTTTATCTTATTCGACTATTTTGTCCTGATTATTTAACATTAATTAATCACATTAGTTGTCTAATTAGAGTGAAACTAGTTATGTTAAATCACAACTATGTTATTAGAGAATTAGGATTAGATTGTATATGTCGATACTGGTTTAAATTAACATTTGATGTTTATGTGTTTATGTATTAGTATTTGTGCCTATTGTTGTTGTTGTCTTGTCACATTTGAAAACACGGGGTACCAAGTATACCAACAACTTTTCATTCGTCAATCTGTATGGACAAAACTTAATACAATTGCAAGCAGACCAACTTAATGATCCTTGACAATATGTATATAGAGTTTATGTCTCTGCTACTTGTTCTCAATCAGTATGTATAAGACAAAGAGTCTTTGAACCTGATTGTTAAGAAGAGTACTTGGACGATCTCAAAAATCAATATCCAAGATCAATCAAGTCGCACTTTCTCTTTCTTCGGTTGCATCCAGTTCTTCATCCAGCTTATAGAAATCTCGATGAAGATCATCGCACTCAAGTTTCATTGAATTTATGTCTTCTTCATGAACTTTGATAAGAGAATTGATTATGGGATGATCGCAATCAAGACCTTCGTAGATCCTTCTCAATTTCTTGTTTTCTCGAGACATGTGAATCAGAAATGGAATGAGACAAGAAATCGTCGTATTCTTGTTTAACACAAAGAAGTCAAAAGCTTAACAAAACTTGAGACTTCCTCATCAACATCTCTATCAAGATCTGAGTCGCTTTCATTACAAAGTTCATCCAACTGTTGTTCCAAACGTGTTTCCAAGTTATTAACAGTTTCTACATCATCAACAAGACTTTGACTAGAAGACTCATCAAGATGTTTTCACGAGGATTTTCAGAACTCGATTTTGATATGTCATCGGAATTTACGACAACAAAGGAAACATTATCTACGTTAAATTCTCGATAATAATCATCATGCATATCATCAAGAGTTGCAGTGTATGTATGTTGGTTTCATGTAGACTCTGTAAGGGCATATAGATGTGTTTGAGGGTGAAAACGATTTCTGCTGATTTTGGTAATTTCGGGTGTGTGGGTGAGAAACGAGTTTAAACCCTAAAAATGTAATGCAAAGGAGTACTTTAGATTCGAGAGATCAATCTGTACAAATCCGTCCTAAGCCGAAAAATGGTCGTTCCAGACTTGCTTCGGTCACAAAGTGAAGGAGAAGGGTTGGTTTTGGGGAGGGAAGGAAGAGAGTGTTGAGACCATAATAGTTGATTCTGGAAGAGTACTTGTTTCACGACTTTTATCAGAAAGTGGGAAGTTAACATATGGAAAGCTAGCAAATGTTTTCTGAGTGTTGTATGCTCCTGACCTGAAATTGTTGTTCGGTGGAAATAGATAATGCCTATTTATACAAGTCGAAGTGAAACGTACTCTGGTCTCATTAAGAAATGGAAAACGGGTGAGTAAATAGGAGGAGGTGGTAACCGGCAACGCCTGGAATTGATGTTCCATAAAAGAAAGCGTTTCACCATTACTCCCTGTATTTACTAACTGCCTCATCCTTATGACACTTTCTTATAACGGGCATAGTGTACGTCGCACGCTGTAAATCGCCAAACCAATACCCAATGAGCATCCCCCAGTTTGTGACATGCGTTGATGTCTCGAGTGTTTTCATGGAAAACATGTAGCACGTTGTTGTTGTCTGGCAAGTTGAGCTTGGGAGACTTGTCGGATCGGTGGTGACCTTCGACGGTTGAGATTTTGCATCTTAAGAGGAAATGTAGCCGTTGATTATTGCAACCGTTCGTTTGGTAGCCAGTGACATGAAAGCATGATCAGTATGGCTTTAATATGGCCTAGTTTAGGCGCGGACAAAAGTTAGGGTTTTGGCTTTGTTTAGGCGCGACCAAACTAGGGCCAAAGGTTGCCATGCGTTAGCTGGTAACTTTGGACGGCTAAGATCTGCACCTTAGATGAAAGAGTGGTTGTTGATTGTTGCAGGCCTTCGTTTTAGTAACCGCATAGGGAAGGCCGGCATGGTATGGCGCGGCAAGGTAGTTGGCATGACATCGACACATGTGGCATGGCATGCCTTGGCGCGGTTTGGCGTGGCCAAAACTAGGGTTTTGGGACAAAGGTTACCATGCATTGTTTGGCGACCTTGGACGTCTAGGATTGAAGGGTGGTCGTTGATCGTCGCACGCCTTCGTTTTGGTATCCGCATAGGGAAGGCCGACATGGTATGGCGCGGCAAGATGGTTGGCATGTCATTGGCACATGTGTCATGGCATGCCTTGGCGCGGTTTGGCAAGGCCAAAACTAGGGTTTTGGGCCAAAGGTTACCATGCATTGTTTGGCGACCTTGGACGACTAGGATTTGCATCTAGGATTGAAGGGTGGTCGTTGATCGTCGCACGCCTTCGTTTTGGTAGCCGCATAAGGAAGGCCGGCTTGGTATGGCGCGACAAGGTGGTTGGCATTCCATTGGCACATGTGGCATGACATGCCTTGGCGCGGTTTGGCATGGCCAAAACTAGGGTTTTGGTCCAAAGGTTACCATGCGTTGTTTGGCGACCTTGGACAGCTAGGATTTGCATATAGGATTGAAGGGTGGTCGTTGATCGTCGCACTCCTTCTTTTTGGTAGCCGCATAAGGAAGGTCGGCATGGTGGGTCCAAGGCAAATGGCGCGGACGGCTTGGCATAGTGGGGCCAAGGGTTTGGCACAGACGGCTTGGCATGGTGCGGCCAAGGCAAGGTGCGGTTGTCTTGGCATGGTGGGTCCAACGCAAGGTGTTGTTGGCTTGGCATGGTGGGGCCAAGGGTTTGGCATTCCATTGATGCGTGGTGAGGCTAGCATGGTTGGGGCCAAGGCAAGGTGCAGTTGGCTTGGCATGGTGGGTCCAAGGAAAGGTGCGGTTGGCTTGGCATGGTGGGGCCAAGGGTTTGGCATGCCATTGGCGCATGGTGCGGCTAGCATGCCTTGGCGCGGTAGACGTGGCTGGCATGGTTTGCCATCGGCACAGTGGTGCGGCTGGCATGGTTGGCATGCCTTGGCGCGGAGATGTGGCTGGCATGGTTTGCCATTGGCACAGTGGAGCGGCTGGCATGGTCGGCATGCCTTGGCGCGGAGATGTGGCTGGCATGGTTTTCCATCGGCACAGTGGTGCGGCTGTCATGGTTGGAATTCCTTGGCACGGAGATGTGGCTGGCATGGTTTGACATTGGCACAATGGTGCGGCTTGCATGGTTAGCATGCCTTGGCGCGGAGATGTGGCTGGCATGGTTTGCCATTGGCACAGTGGTGCGGCTGGCATGGTCGGCATGTCTTGGCACGGAGATGTGGTTGGCATGGTTAGCCATCGGCACAGTGGTGAGGCTGGCATGGTTAGCATGCCTTGGCGCGGTAGCATGAGAATTAAGGTTTGGCATAGATGATGTCAGTCGATGTTAAGGGTTCTGCCGTGGAACATGACCCATAAAAAAAGGTACCCCGGTAATTCTTGCGTAGGCATGCTGATTGATGAAATAAATGTGTTAATGGTCATAGTGACGTCATGTCAGTTGTACAGTTTTACGATTTTAACCCTAAGCTAAAAACCACCATCAACAAGATGATAAATGCCTGAATTCAAGACAATTGAAGCATTGAACATCATCAACAATACAGGTTCGATACTTATGATAAGGAGGTGATGTATCTTTATTAAAAAAAAAAAACAATTGTTTCTCAAGATTTTTCTAAATTTTTGCGGAATATCATCCTTAATCTCTTGCATACAAGATTTACTTTCAAAGGAACTAGTATTGTTTATATAGCTTAAAGAGGAATAATTTTCTCTTTTTCAGACCGGTGTTCATTATCAAAGATCTTTAATTTACCAATGAGATCATTCTTTGTTAGTGTTTAAAGGTCATTTTCTTTTGTCATGGCATGGTTTTTAGACTCGCATCTTGATGGTAGAGACCTATGAATTTTATACACGATATCTTTCTTTGAAATAACTCTTCCTTACGAACGCGAGGTGTTAACTATTTGAGAGAGTTTTTGGTTAAATTCATCAAAGGTATCATCATCACACATACGAAGATTTTCCCAGATAGATGTTAGGTTTTGAAGGCTTGCTTCTTTCTCTGCGGTATTGGTCGAATTTTTACAGTAGTAAGAAAAGGGTTTCGTTGCTCCAACTTGTAAAGATTGATTTTTATATTTAAAATTATAAAACTAGCAAATATGTACAAGATAATAAAAATGTTAGTGAGATACTAGGACTCGGGATTCCACCAAATATTCATGTGATTCATCTATTTATTCTTAAACAATTCTAGCTCATTTAATAAGAACTTTTACTTTATTTCTTTGCCTAAGGTAGATTTTTAAAATATTAATTGTAAATCTTAAGCATGGCATAAACCATCAAATGAAATGACAATTAATTAAGAAAAATCATAAATCGATTTAATTTAATACAAAAAGTCATATAAAGAATTAATTAATTTTACCACAAGGATGAAATTTGGCTTCCTTCGTCGCCCCAGTGATGGGGTTTAGCTCCACATGTGAAAAAACTCTCAAAATATATTTTCATTGCTCAAATGGTGTTTACAAAGAAGAAAAAAAGAGAAAAATAATAAACGGAGAAATTGCAACATTTATAAGTATTGCAGAACTCTGTGTTATAATAAACGATAAAAGTTAATTGTTGCAAGAATTGTTAGACTGTTGATGGAACAACAGTTAAAGAACGGAGGTTAAAAAACTAGGAAAAACAACGGTTAAAGAACGAAAATTCCCAACCGTCTGATGTTCTTCTTCTTCTCTACATCAGCATAAAAATCTGTTGTACAACCCAAGATTCTTATCTGTATTCTACCATAACTCTCAATACCTCTCTATTGCTCCACAAACACCTATTTATATCCGCTAGGACCAAATCTCGAGAGTTTAATTCCATATCTTCTCATAGTTAATAAAATAACTCGGGAATATTTTCCATATAATCCGGTCTTATATTCCCGAAGAACAACCTAGAAATATCAATCACCTCACAATTACTTAACTATATGGTAGTAAAAGAAGTTATTGTGGAATCACAAAGAATGAGATTAAGAGCTTTGTGATTACTTTTTAGATCTTACCTATCGGAGATAAATCTCGAGCAAATCTTAGAGAAGATAGTACTCAATACGATTGAACAAGTAAGATCAGAACACGCAAATACAGAGAAAATAGTTGGGTCTGGCTTCACGAATCCCAAATGAAGTCTTCAAGTCGTTAACCTATAACGGTTTTGGAAAAACCTAGGTTAAAGGAGAATCGACTCTAGTCACAACTAGGACATAGGAAAATGTCGGGATTAGGTTTTCCAATTGCTAGAATTCTCCCTTATATAGTTTTTCAAATCAGAGTTTGCTTAGAATCAAAGCTAAGATATCTTAGTAACAAAGCATTCAGTATTTACCGTTAGATGAAATCCTGATTTAAGATTCAAGCTAAGTTTGCTTAAAAGTATCTCTCCACCGTTAGATGGTCTTAGCTTGTTAGACACAAATGAAATTGTTGATGGTGGATTTTCATTTAAGGCTAAAATTGTAAAAGCCAAAATTATGCGTTGATATCCTGCAAAAGATAAAGCCATTGATAAAATGATGAATACTTCTTCACTTCGCTAATTTACTTAGAATGGAGCATGTAGCAACAATCCCATGTACCCTATGAATTTATGGCATCATGACCAGCCTTGTATTTCCTGTGTTGTTCCCACTGAACTCTCATTATTGGTGCGGCATGACGACTGAGTGTTACTCTCAGCAGAGTAACACGAATCTCCAAGTGTCATTAATGAGGCATGCACGAAATACCTGTACAGGCTACAACTCTCGGTGTGTTATACTAGCCCGATTAAGCATATTTGAATCTGGATTTCCCATCTCAGTCTCAGAAATAATCACGACCACGCAAGTTGGCCGCATGATTTAACCAGCCTAGACGATCCTCATCAGGAGCAGGCTACCACCTTAATGACCACCAGTGGGCCCGCTTATGCCCTGGTTGGTCGAATACCTACCATGCCTCCCAAACTACCACCGAACACCAACCTGAAGTTGGACGTCCAAGATGGTATGGAGTGGCTTGGAGGAGTCATATGAACAAAGGCCGCCTACGGAAGTCTGAAATTCATCACGTCCGTCCAACTTCACCGACATATTTGGACGGCGTAGATCGTCCCATGGACGGTTGGACAAGAGTTGTCATGTACACCAGTGGGCCCCCTTCACGCCTGCATAATCGATCCTCCCCTGACCTAGCCACAGAACCATGTACGGTTTCCCGAAGTTGGGCCAGCGTGAAAGCTTAAAGGGTCGCAGGAAATTCCACTAAAGGTCCCAAATTGATCACGACCATCCAATTTCACCGGCATGATTGGATGGTTTAGATCGGACCCATAGCCACCAGGCAGGTATTGGCGCGTTCACCACCGGCACAACGTGGGCCCCACATGGTCGGCCTCCCCAAAGGAGAAGCGTGGCTTTCCAATTCGTCCAGCCAAAGCAGCGTGGACGTGAAACCCTAATTAGGGTTTGCGACACATCACATGTGTCGCAAATCAGTCTCAACCATCCATCTTCGCAGGTATAGACAGAGGGTGTAGATGTAGATTCAAAGGTCTCAGAGCATGTCAATACAATCACCGAGGGACCGCCTATATACATGACTAATCGTTCAAGACCAACTATGGTTGGTCGTCTTGATTTATGCGCCCAAACTAGGCATGGCCGCGCGTTTTCAATAGCAAATCGATATCGACCACTCAACTTTGCCGGACAAATTGAGTGGATTAGATCACATATTCACGGGACAGTGAGGTACGGACGTGTACACGGACCTGCCAACTGCACGCCTGACTGATCGGCCAAGACCGACCATGGTTGGTCGTCTCGAAACACGCGCCCGAAGTAGGCACGACGTGGGGTCTTCAATTATTTTGCGGCATGGGATTTCTGTCGCAAATCGATCTCAAACACTCCTCTTTGCCAGAAAAATTGAGTGGCTTAGATCGTATCTTCATGAGACAATGAGGTACAGTCACCTACACCAGCATGCCATCTACACGCATGCCCAATCGGCCCTGCCAAAAACGTGTCCCATGCTTGGATTCGACCAAGCTAAAGGTTGGTGTTCGAGCACCTCCTAAACCCTAATCCGACGGTCGCAGATGTGGGTCGCAAGCCATCTCGTCCGTCCAACTTCACCAGCCTAGACGGACAGCCTAAGACAGGAGTTAGGCGACAGTGAGGTATCACCACGATCACCGTCCACCACTCTTCCACACAGAGTGATCGGCCAAGTCAGGGCTTACCTGTACAGCCTCCAAACAATCACTCGAAGATGGCTGGACGTGATGTTATTTTCCATGACTTACTCCATTAAGCCTTAAAACAGCGATGCTTCATACACGCTGAATATATTCGACGCATTACATACATAGAATGCACACGATATTTCACAAATATCGACTTCCTAAATAACTTAGTTATTTAATCTAGCATCATATGATGCTTTCTGTAGGTCCCACGATCCACACTCGAGACATTAATCATGTCACAAACTGGGGGATACATACCGGGGTATTGGTCTGGCGGTCTACAGTGTGCAGCGCACAACGCGCCATCACAAGAACGTGTTAGGAAGACATGGACGGTTAGTGATGATGGAAAAAGTGGGCAAGACTGATCGTGTGACACTAACACACGCAACTCTACTACTCCATCACTCAATTTCCTCCACTTCCCACGAGAGACGTGGGTAAGGCACAATGACTTGTATAAATAGGTTCTCCTCTCTATTTCCAACAAAAACTAAACAGAAACCAAGTGTTGATACAACCGTATCCAAACACCAGAACTGATAGCTTACATTCTGCAAGACAGTTCAGCTTTCTGATACAAGTCATACACATCCAACACCTTCACAATATCAACACCTTCTTCGCTTCCCTCCCTAAGATCAACCCCATCTCCTTCAGTTTGTGACCGAAGCAAGTCTGGAACGGCCATTTCTTGGTTTATGCCAGAATTGTACAGATTGATTTCTCGAATCACAAGCACTCCCGTGCAGTGAATTTGTTTAGGGTTTAGATTCATTTCTCATTCACACACCCCAAATTACCAAAACCGGCAGAAATAATTTTCACCCATAAACAATTGGTGACCACAGTGGGAGGTTAATCTCTCGGTCGTAAAGTCAATTTCTTCAAAATCCGATTCAACTTTATCAATTTCGAAAAGGGTAGATCTTAGGACCAATTCAATCATCAATCCATTTCAAGATGGTAGAACTCAGGTCTGGATCACCAATCAATTCTGATGGAGCTAGTGTGGATTACACTCTCGGTATTGATGTACCTGTCAGTGGAGCTAATTTGGTCAATACATCTCTTGGAGTCGTCACTTCTACCACCAAAGCCAGCGGAGCAGGAGATGTTCTAGTAAGTGTAACGCTTCCTATCACCAGAGCCAGGGCAGCCACGAATCCCGACATCTCCTCAAGTGTAACGCCTCCGGCGGTCACCAGAGCAACAGATTCCACTCCTTCGTCAGGACGAGGAGCCGGAGGGACGAGAGGAGGACCATCTCCCATTACCATCGCAGACTTGATGGAGAGGCAGGAAGTTCTTGCTAAGACTCAAACGGATATGTCTACAACTCAGAAATAGGTACTCACTTTTCTTAAAACATTAACTGATCGATTGCCACAAGATCCGCGACAACCTCTGAAGCCAACAAGGAACGCATTCAACGCACCCGGAGAAGGGACTTCAGCGGCACGGGCCTACATGGACCTGATCAAAGAAGCAACGTCATATATGAGCGGTCCTGTCATGGAGACTCCTACACCAGGGACTGATCCTCACAACGATCCTCCTCAAGTCAATAGTTTCACTACGAATCAGAGGCCGGATCAGGAAGCAGTTTCTATAGGAAAGTTTATGCGAACTTTTACACCTCTCGAAGAATCAGCGGGCGGAGACGTTTTGCTGCAATCAACCAGAGGAAGGTCACAACAGTGCCTACATGTCACCGCACGCATCAAGGATTCAGAGTTCAAGAGGGCCCTTATCAACACAGGAGCGTCTTCGAATGTGATTACTCTCAAGACTCTCAGGACATCCAAGGTTCGCCAAGGAAAGGTCGTACGGAATACTACTACAATGACGAGGCACGAGAGGAAGTGCCGGATGCTCTACGACAGCTGCAGAACGGTACCAATTCCACAACTGATAAGATCGAAGTGGTCAACATCGGGGATGAGGAATATCCTAGGCCTATCTCCATAAATTCGACCTTGTATGCGGAGGAACACACGATACTTGTGCAACTTCTGAAGGAATACCAGGACATATTTTCCTGGACGTATGAAGAAATGCCAGATTTAGATTGGTTACCCATCATCTACATGTCATACCCGAATCCAAGCCGGTTGTAGTTCAAACACGAGGAAAATGGACAGATCAGGTGCTGCATGGATTTCAGAGACTTGAACAGATGCCGTCCCAAAAACGATTCTCCTCTACCTAACATCGACATGTTAGCAGATGCAACCATCGGACACGGCATGTTCTCCTCCATGGATGGATGTAGCGGCTACAACCAGATAAGGATATACGAGCATGACGAAAGTAAGATAGCTTTTCGAACTCCTCTCCGAAATTTTTATTATACTGTACTGCCATTTGGTTTAAAGAATGCCGGTGCAACGTATCAACGCTCTATGACAACAATCTTCCACTGGAGCCGATACCACAAGAGAGCCGCCTCAAGAAGATAACGATGTCCACGCGTCATGTCGATCAAAATCCGTGTGAGTCACTCTATCAGACGATGGTGCATGTCTATCGTGCTATGTTGGAGAATTTACGATTTTGGTCATCCTATGGACTTCGTGAAGTTGTTGAACGCTCATCTACAACAGCATCTGCCCTGCTAGAAAGAACCAGTTTTGCTGAAGCAGCAAGAGGAAATCCACTGAGATACAACATCCTGCGCGTCCAAAATTGCCAACTTCAACTCTAGTACCACATGCACGAATGCCGCAATAATGAAACAACGTCCAAGATATTCCATATCTGGATCGACGGTAACTACATCAATGAGAGACGCTTTCAGAATTTGTCTCCCGTGGAAAAAGTAGTTTTGTTACCAAAGGAGATTGCACCTGGGACTTAAGAGGGTGCCAAGTTCATACAAGTTGCCACCACGCCTCTCCCTGCCAGTCTATTCTGATCACAGCTGCTGTCAAGAACTGTTGTTTCTTGTCGATTGATACCATCCAGAGCTTCACCATATTGACGACCATTACGTACAAAATACCCATCGGGCATACAAGATAGAACCATGTAAACCACGCTTGGGGACTGAGGCTCAGCACGAAGTTCCTTCACCGTCAGTCAAGGACTTCTTCAACACGAGAGATATGGTCAATCAAGAAGCATGGAATTCACAAAAGTAAATCAAACTGAAGAGGAAGCCACTTCAACGCTCCCTCCAGCAGAAGCTGCTTCAATGGTCTATTCAAGATCCGCCTCAACGCTCTCTCCGGGACCCACGTTCGCTTCATAATCCTGCTTCATTTCTCTCTCCAGGAGCCACCTCCACATTTGCTTCAGAAGCTGCTTCAATGGTATATTCAAGAGCCGCCTCAACGCTATCTCCGGGACCCATGTTCGCTTCAGAATCCTGCTTCAACACTCTCTCCAGGAGCCGGTTCAACGTTCGCACCAGAAGCCACTTTAACATCCTCTCGAGTCGTTTCAACATGCAAGCTACATCAATAATCTGCGCTTTGGTCATCTTTGATGTACTCATTTCTCAACATACGTCTCATCCATCCTTCATAAGGTCCCAGCGGAGCATGACAAACCTTGAAGTCGATAGGAGAAGGGTTATCTTGTGGAACGGATATTTTCCGATAGTTGAAAGGGCGCGGTGAACAACTCATCATCTATGTTCGGCATATTTTTGAAGTTGTCAACACTCCCTGACTTGGCATCAGCATTATCCCCAAAAGACATCTTAGCAGGACCCCTTTTGTTCATCCTACAATAAAATAAAAGCGGGGGAGTCAGTACTTGTATGAAAACGCATGGGACGTGTAGTCACGCACGACATGACATACATTCACGTTAAAATACACCAGGCTGGGAAAAGCAAACAAGGTTGTTATTGGGCCACATCAGCAAACGAGGGAAGTCCGCAAAGCCGGTGTTGGTCGAGATCGCAAGGCTAATATCCCGTCACGCAAGTAAGACTGATATCACGTCATGCAATTAGGATGGTATTGGGTCACGTAAGGTCGGTATTGGTCAAGGCTGATCAAGGTCACAAGGCTGGTACTGGTCCACGTCAGCAAACAAGGCTGGTATTGAGCCACGTTAGTAAACAAAACCGGTGTTGGTCAAGTCCACGAAGCTGGTGTTGATCAAGGTCACAAGGCCGAACGAAACAAGACAACAAGGCCGGTGTCGATCGAAGCAGCGATGTCCATCAGCAAGGTCGGGGTTCGTCAAATCAGCAAGGCCGGTGTTGGTCAAGGGGAAAGTCTGGTGTTGGGGTGAGGAAACAGGTATGGTGTTTGGTCGAAGCAGGAACAACCGGCCCCAAGCAAAGCCGACATGCGGCGGGTCCCACTTGATCAGGCACAACCAGCCCCAGATGGGTCGAAGCAGGCACAGCCGGCCCCAAGCAAAGACGGCATGCGGCGGGTCCCACTTGATCAGGCACAGCCATCCCAGATTGGTCGAAGCAGGCATAGCCGTCCCCAAGCAAAGCAGGCACGCGACGGGTCCCATGTTCGAGCAAGGCAGGCATAACAAGCCCACGTTCGAGCAAGCAGGCGCATGATGAGTCCCACGATCGAAGGAAGCAGGCGCAACAGTCCGTTGAGCAGGCACATCATCCCCACGCTCGAGCGGAGCAATCACGATCATGCTCTCGATCGAAGCAGGCATAGCAAAGGCGATCGAAGCAGGCAAGACCGACATCATGCTAGGGGAACGCTCGCCTGGACGCCTCTTGAACGTAACATGCTCCAAGGACAAGACGACTCGTCTCTCCAGGTAACATCTAACTTTATCTCATAAGTTTTATCTGTATATGTCATCATCTAATGCCTACCCCACAATAGTGTAACCATTATGCGCTAGGCAGGGGACTTAATGTTGATGGTGGATTTTCATTTAAGACTAAAATTGTAAAAGCCAAAATTATGCGCTGATATCCTGCAAAGGATAAAGCCACTGATAAAATGATGAATACTTCTTCACTTCGCTAATTTACTTAGAATGTAGCATGTAGCAACAATCCCATGTACCCTATGCATTTATGGCAACATGACCAGCCTTGTATTTCCTGTGTTGTTCCCACTGAACTCTCATTATTGGTGCGTCATGACGACTGAGTTTTACTCTCAGCAGAATAACACGAATCTCCAAGTGTCACTAATGAGGCATGCACGAAATACATGAACAGACTACAACTCTCGGTGTGTTATACTAGCCTGATTAAGCATATTTGAACCTGGATTGTCCATCTCAGTCTCAGAAATAATCACGACCACGCAAGTTGGCCGCATGACGTAACCAGCCTAGACGATCCTCAGCAGGAGCAGGCTACCACCTTAATGACTACCAGTGGGCCCGCTTATGCCCTGGTTGGTCGAATACCTACCATGCCTCCCAAATTACCACCGAACACCAGCCTGAAGTTGGACGTCCAGTCCGGTATGGAGCGGCTTGGAGGAGTCGTACGAACAAAGGCCGCCTACGGCAGTCTCAAATTCATCACGTCCGTCCAACTTCACCGGCATAGTTGGACAGCGTAGATCGTCCCATGGGCGGTTGGACAAGCGTTGCCCTGCACACCGACGGGCCCCCTTCACGCCTGCATAATCGATCCTACCCTGACCTAGCCACAGAACCATGTACGGTTGCCCGAAGTTGGGCCGGCGTGAAAGCTTAAAGAGTCGCAGGAAATTCCACTAAAGGTCCCAAATTGATCACGACCATCCAATTTCACCGGCATGATTGGATGGCTTAGATCGGACCCATAGCCACCAGGCAGGTATTGGCGCGTTCACCACCGGCCCAACGTGGGCCCCACATGGTCGGCCTCCCCAAAGGAGAAGCGTGGCTTGCCAATTCGTCCATCCAAAGCAGCGTGGACGTGAAACCCTAATTAGGGTTTGCCGCACATCGCATGTGTCGCAAATCAGTCTCAACCATCCATCTTTGCAGGTATAGACGGAGGGTGTAGATGTAGATTCAAAGGGCCCAGAGCATGTCAACACAATCACCGTGGGCCCACCTATATACATGACTAATCGGTCAAAACCAACTATGGTTGGTCGTCTCGATTTGCGCGCCAAACTAGGCATGGACGCGCGTTTTCAATAGCAATTCGATCTCGACCACTCAACTTTGTCGGATAAATTGAGTGTCTTAGATCACATCTTCACGGGACAGTGAGGTACCGACGTGTACACTGGCCTGCCGACTGCACGCCTGACTGATCGGCCAAAGACCGACCATGGTTGGTCGTCTCGAAACGCGCTCCCGGAGTAGGCATGACGTGCGGTCTTCAATTACTTTGTGGCATGGGATTTTTGTCACAAATCGATCTCAAGCACTCCTCTTTGCCAGAAAAATTGAGTGGCTTAGATCGCATCTCCATGAGACAGTGAGGTACAGACACCTACACCAGCATGCCGTCTACACGCATGCCCAATCGACCCTGCCAAAAACGTGTCCCATGCTTGGATTCGACCAAGCTAAAGGTTTGTGTTCGAGCACCTCCTAAACCCTAATCTGACGGTCGCAAATGTGGGTCGCAAGTCATCTCGTCCGTCCAACTTCACCAGCCTAGACGGACAACCTAAGACAGGAGTTAGGCGACCAGTAAGGTATCACCACGATTACCGTCCACCACTCTTCCACACAGAGTGATCGGCCAAGTCAGGGCTTACCTATACCGCCTCCAAACGATCACTCGAAGATGGTTGGACGTGATGTTATTTTCCGCGACTTACTCCGTTAAGCCTTAAAACCGGAATGCTTCATACACGCTGAATATATTCGATGCATTACATACATAGAATGCACACGATATTTCACAAATATCGACTTCCTAAATAACTTAGTTATTTAATCTAGCATCACATGCTGCTTTCTGTGGGTCCCACGATCCACACTCGAGACATTAATCATGTCACAAACTGGGGTATTGGTCTGGCGGTTTACAGCGTGCAACGCACAACGCGCCATCACAAGAACGTGTTAGGAAGACAAGGACGGTTAGTGATGATAGGAAAAGTGGGCAAGACTGATCGTGTGACACTAACATACGCAACTCCACTACTCCATCTCTCCACTTCATCCACTTTCCACGAGAGACATGGGTAAGGCACAATGACTTGTATAAATAGGTTCTCCTCTCTATTTCCAACAAAAACGAAACTGAAACCAAGTGTTGATACAACCGTATCCAAACACGAGAAATGATAGCTTACATTCTGCAAGCCAGTTCAGCTTTCTGATACAAGTCATACACAGCTAACACCTTCACAATCTCAAGACCTTCTTCGCTTACCTCCCTAAGATCAACCCCATCTCCTTCACTTTGTGACCGAAGCAAGTCTGGAACAACCATTTCTTGGTTTAGGCTAGAATTGTACAGATTGATTTCTCGAATCACAAGCACTCCCGTGCAATGCATTTGTTTAGGGTTTAGATTCATTTCTCATTCACACACCCCAAATTACCAAAACCAGCAGAAATAATTTTCACCCATAAACAGAAATATACCTTTATTTAGATTTGGGTAACCGTACCTAAACGTGTATATTGAGTTGGCTCAATAACAGTTAACCGAAGTTAGCCATATGAACACTTTAGTTTTAACCACATTCATCTAACACTTCTAGATCAAATATATATGATGACCAATCAATCATGAAAGATAATCAAATGAATATAATTGTGTTACTATTATAGTTGTTCAATTGTTCACTATCTCATAGAAATATATATGAACCAATCGAAACTAAATCAGATTGATTCATAAGAATCAATTCATCAACATTAAGCCGATTGCATTCCTTAATTTATTAATGTGTTTGTTCATGAGTATGAAAACATACTTAACTGATTTTATAACTTAACCAACTAAGTTTGCAAACTGGTACGCAAACTATAGTATCCGGACTTTGGTCTTGTCCAGCCGTTTGTAAATGGGTGCGCAAACAGCCATCCCAGACGTAACTCAGGTAGAACTGTTCGCATACTGGTATGCAAACATGGTTCTCGGACTTTAACAGTTAAAACAGTTCGCACACTTGTATGCAAACAAGGTTTCCAGACCTGAATCATACGACAACAGTTTGCATACTGGTATGCATACTATATTGTATCCAGACAAATGATAATTATTCTAAACTCCCATTTCAATCATTGAAACATCCTTAGAAGACGACAATGGCTGTCTCACACATAGCGTTAGCTTATAAGTAATTTTCAAGTGATCGAATGATCAATATGAAACTTTCCGAGTCGACATCAAATGATTGTCTCATACAAATCATGTAAGATGTTTCAAGGCAATTTTCGCATGATCATTTTTTGACTTATTATTTAGTTTCCAACAAATAAATTGTTTCCAACTAAACTTGTCAAGAACAATGATGAACGTAGCTAAAGCAAAAAGCTTCCAACTCGTATTTCGAGAAATAGATAAGCGAGATAAACTAAGCTCAAAATATTAAATGTGTATAATATTAAATTCTATATAGTTATACGACTTAGTCTCATTAGGAAATAAAATAGAATAGACTTCTGAGTGATAGATAAGTTTCAGTCTCCACATACCTTTGGTTGATGAAGTTCCTCCAAGCTCTCCTCAGTAGATCTTCGTCTTCAATCGATGAACGTCGTGAAGTCTAAAGCTCAACTACACATTTTATCCTAATCCGAGACATAGATATAAGTAGATTAGAATCAAGACTTACAGTTTTGATCAACTAAACTTAACAAACAAACTTGAGATAGCAACGCTTGCGAGTTCAACCGAGCAGTGCTCTAGCAATCTCTCCATTTGTCAATTTTAGTGACAAAACTATCAATACAATGGATTACAAAATAAATAAACTTTGTAGCTTCTCATCCATCATGCTTGATTTCTTTGGTTCTTCAACATTCCTTGAATTCTTCGCCACTCCAATTACTTCAGTGATTTTGATCCGTAGAAAGGAGTCAATTCCAACGAACCTTCTTGACTAATGCCAAACCAGGGCCTTCTGAATTTCAAGAGATCTTAGAAAATAGCCTTTATTTGTTGTATCTCCATCCTTATTTTTTTCAACTATTCAAGAACATCAGAAAACTTCTGAAGATTTGAGGGGTTAGCCCTTGGTTTCTTCATATTCTTCACTTTTCTCTTTAAAGTTGTAGAGGAATGGGATTTACCTTTTTCCTTTATGATTGATCGCTTAGCAATCATGTTAACATACTTTTCCATCAGAAGATATGATCCTTGCAGTCTCCATCCAGATATTGGAATGTGAAAGAAATACAAAAAACTAGCTCCACAAGCAATCTTTTGATAAAAAGTGTTTTAGAGAAGGAAAAAGGAATGTAGGTTACGGAACTTATATACAGAGTAAGTAGGATGCGCGTACGACCAACTCTGAACCCTAAAAAAAGTTGAATTATCGATTTTACCCTCTTTTAATAATCTAAACAGGGTAAACCTTTTCAATACCATGTGAAAAAGCGGGGGTCTAACAACACCACCCAATATTTCGCTTAGCAATCTGTATGGACAAAATCGAACATACTTTTAAGAGAATCAAAAAGAATCAATCAATTAAAAGTATATCAACGAGTTTATATCTCTCTCTTGATTTGATTTCCTCAAACAGAAACTGCGAGTACTAATTAAATACGAGGAATACATTGGATGGTACCAAAGACCAATATCCAAGTGTCAATCAATATCAATCAACAACCGTTAGGTCGGATTCTCCAATT
The DNA here is from genome assembly GCF_003573695.1 of Papaver somniferum. Lineage (NCBI taxonomy): Eukaryota > Viridiplantae > Streptophyta > Magnoliopsida > Ranunculales > Papaveraceae > Papaver > Papaver somniferum. The sequence continues at coordinate 45,379,302 of NC_039360.1, read as the reverse complement.
GATTGATCTAACGCACAACCTGTATTATTTCAGTTATAAAGATAAAACAATATAACACGGAAATTGAAATAACACAGACACCAGAAATTTTGTTAACGAGGAAACTGCAAATGCAGAAAAACCCCCGGACCTAGTCCAGATTGAACACACATTCTATTAAGCCGCTACACACACTAGCCTACTCCATGCTAACTTCGGACTGGACTTTAGTTGAACCCCAATCAGTCTCCCACTGATCCAAGGTACAGTTGTACTCCCTACGCCTATGATCCCAGCAGGATACTGGGAACTTGATTCCCTTAGCTGATCTCACCCACAACTAAGAGTTGTTACGACCCAAAATCGCAGGCTTTGACAATAAACAAATATGTCTCACACAGACAAGTCTATCAAAGGATCAATCTGTCTCCCACAGAAAAACCCTAAAGTTTTTGTTCCGTATTTGATAATAATCAGGGTGAACAGGAACCAATTGATAATCCGGTCTTATATTCCCGAAGAACAGCCTAGATTAATCAATCACCTCACAACAATCTTAATCGTATGGTAGCGAAACAAGATGTTATGGAATCACAAACAATGAGACGAAGATGTTTGTGATTAATTTTTATATCTTTCCTATCGGAGATATCAAATCTCAAGCCAATCAATCTGATTGTACTCGTACGATAGAAGATGCAAGATCAGATCACACAACTACGATAAAAGTAGTATCGGTCTGGCTTCACAATCCCAATGAAGTCTATAAGTCGTTAACCTGGTTTTAGAAGAATAAAACCAAAGGTTAAAGGAGAACCGACTCTAGTACGCAAACTAGTATCACACGTAAGGTGTGGGGATTAGTTTTGCACAATACTAGATGTCTCCTTTATATAGTCTTTCAAATCAGGTTTTTTCCTTGGTAACAAAGCAACAATATTCACCGTTAGATGAAAACCTGATTTAGATTCAAGCTAATATTTCTCAACTGTTAGATCGAAAACTTAGCTTCTTATACACAAATGAACTGCACGCTTCTAGGTTTGTTAACCGTACCCAAACGTGTACATTGTTGGGTCAACGATAGTTAACCAAAAGGTTAGTCATATGAGCATTTCATATCAACCATGTTCTTCTTCACCATAACTAGTTCAAATGACTCAAATGAACTAGTTAGAGAGTTGTTCAATTGCAAGGAAATCTTATGTAACCACACAAGACACAATTGAAGCAAAGATGATTTGATTCACTTGAATCGGTTCATGAACTTTTATAGACACGGTTTGCAAACTGCATTCCTTAGTATTTTTAAGTTTAAGTTCAGAATTCATCTTCAGATATATAACCTTCTCAAGTTTTCAGACTAGGTTCGCGGACTTAAGACACCTGACAGAGTTTACAAACTCCAGCAGAGTTTAGATATGGGTAACCGTACCTAAACGTGTATATTGAGTTGGCCCAATAACAGCTAACTGAAGTTAACCACATTCATCTAACACTTTTAGACCAAATATGATGATCAATCATTCATGAAAGATAATCAAATGAATCTAATTGTGTTACTAGTAGAGTTGTTCAATTGTTCACTATCTTATAGAAATATATATGAAACAATTGAAACTAAATCAGATTGATTCATAAGAATCAATTCATGAACATTAAGCCGTGGTTTGCAAATATTGCATTCCTTAATTTATTAATGTATTTGTTCATGAGTATGAAAGCATACTTAACCGATTTTAGAACTTAACCAACTAAGTTTGTAAACTGGTACGCAAACTATAGTATTCGGATTTTGGTCTTGTCCAGCCGTTTGCAAACGGGTACGCATACTAGTAGAACCGTTCGCATACTGGTATGCAAACATGGTTCCCGGACTTTAACAGTTAAAACCATTCGCATACTGGTATGCGAACAAGGTTCCCGGACATGAATCGTACCACCACAGTTTGCACACTGGTATGCATATTGTAATGTATCCGGACAAAGGTTAATTGTTCTAAACTCCTATTTCAATCATGGAAACATCCTTAGAAGACGACAATGGCTGTCTCACACATACCATTAGCTTATAAGTAATTTTCCAGTGATCGAATGATCAATACGAAACTTTCCGAGTCGACATCAAATGATTGTCTCACACAAATCATCTAATATGTTTCAAGGCAATTTTCACATGATCGTCTTTTGACTTATTATTTAGTTTCCAACTGTTGATGGTGGATTTTCGACAAAGGTTAAAATCGTAAAATCATGATACTGCGTGTTTCTGACTCGGCTTCAGGAACGCATGTGAGAATTCATATTTTACGATCCGTGAACCGTTTCACGATCTCTGATCGAGTTCCTCTCAGAGCCATGATGAATATGATTCTCGAAAGGCCTCCCACTAGCTGAGCGTTCGATGCTGCGCATTTCATCATGACCTCTATGTAGAATAACATGATTGGGCAGTCCTCCTACATAATTATTTGTTGAGAGGGCTTAACGCCTTCATGACGTTGGCGATACTCGTTGTTCCCTGACTACATAGAGAGACCCACCTCTACATAGAAGAATGATTGGGCGGTCCTCCTACATAATTGTTTGTTGAGAGGGCTTAACGCCTTCAGGACGTCGGCGACACTCGTTGTTCCATGACTATGTAGAGAGACTGTGTATAGATTTAGGCGGCTCTCCTACATAATTGTTTGTTGAGGGGGATAAACGCCTTCGGGATGTTAATAACGTTGCACGTTGTTCCCTAACTATGCACCTTTCAGAACGAGTATGATGCTTCAACTATCTCATATCTCGATTCTACAATGGATTAATTCTACCGTGACATTCGCCACTGAAATCCTAGAAAATAATCTATTATATCTCATTACTCTGTTCCATGAATCCCAGGCTGACTCCATGGATTAGTAATAAATAATCAATTCATATCATTACCCCGTTCACTGAATTCCCCGGCTGAATTCATGGATTAGTAATAGATGCACAATTCATAATTATTGCTTCGTTTCATGAATCATTCTCGACTGAATTTCATGAATTAGTTATAATTACTCAACAATCGGGAATCTGGACTATCACCGGGTAAGCCCCAATAAAATTGTGCAAGTGTACTCAATAACGATGCACAAATGAGCACCCAAATGTACGAACGAGCATTCGAAAATATGGAAAAATGAGGAATCCTACACAAAACAGGAAAGAGAAAATAATAATAAAAAATAGAAAAGAGGCGCCTAGGGACCGGGCCCACCGGCCGGCCATGTCGTCGTGGTCGGTCACCCATGCCTCTTCCCTTATTTTTTTATTTTATTTATTTTCATGAACTCGTGAAAACTCCTTCATTCAAGCAACTTTCCTTTTGGAGTAAAACTCACGGTTTCTCCATATTTTCACGGTTTCATGAAAAATAATAAAATAGGAAAAGGTGTTGCGGGACCGGGCTACCTAGCCGGCCGACTATGCCTGGTAGGACTTGAAAGAGTACCTACGACTATGTCTAACTGCAAGTGCACAGTGTCACAATGTAACACAGGGCAAGCACAGGTCGATCCACAGGGACAAGGTGGGTGTAGATTTGAAACTATGGTTTTAACTATAACTGATTCGAAACAAGAGTAGCACAAAAAGGGGGTTTTGTTTTGTCGATACGACGAAGATGATGGTAGTAGCAGAGATAACAAAAACGAAAGCAAAAGTAATCTAACAAGCAGATAAATATGATGCTAGGGCAGTCGAATACACCTCTTAACCACACCAATTCAATTCAATCTCAACAATGTTCTAGTCCCTTATAATGGATACCGGTGGTATTCCGCCTATCCAGGGCAGTTTCAGGAGGATAGTTTAGTGTCACTAAGATGATTCCTAACCCTAGTATTAGCTGCCCTCTCACAAGACAAACTAACCGCAGATCAATCACATAGATAATTAAACAACCCTGATATGAATATTCTAATCGCAACTAAGGTATTTCTCCAAAGTATTAACTGTCTTTTCAGGGCACAACTAGTCAAAGGATCGAACAACAATCAATTAAGCATGAGTTGTAGCACAATCAACATAGTGTTACTCTAACTACAATGGATACATGGCATACACTGTGAGAGCAAAATGCTGAAGGCTCAGATTATACTTATCCAAAACATTATAGCACAACAAGAACAATATCAATACACGAACCAAATGTATCAATGGATTAATGGTTTCATCTAAACTCTAACTATGAAATTAGAACATCATGGAGATAATGAAATCAAACATGAACTACTTCTTGGTGCACCGGCTAATCCGGGCATACCCACACACACACAATACCATGTTCTATTTATACCCAAAATTAGGGTTCTTAACAGTTTTCCCCAAAATTCCCAATTTAGGGTTTACACTGAAAATTAAAATTAAAGCTCACCTGTCTATGCTTTTGTTGTCTCCCCCTCAACCCATGTCTTGTCTTCCGTATCTGCTACTCCTCCTTCTCCAATTGTCTCTTACATCGCCTCTGCTACAAACCCTAGTTCTCTCTTTCTTGGTTGTAGCGTCTTTGCGAGAAGCTAAAACTAAGCTAGAGAGAGTCTAGGGTTTAGGGTTAGTCTGCTGTGGTGTCGGGTGAAGGTAGTGATGGTGAAGCTCGAGAAGAAGGGGAAGAATGGTGTTGCAGGTCTGTTGGTCGGGGAAGAAGGAGAAATTTGGGAAGAAGAGGAGAAGTCGATGGTTTTGGGAGAATATATTTGGTGCTAGGGTGTTGAGCGGGTGTATCAAAATTTGATGATCGGTGATGAAAAGCGTAGGATGAAAAGGTGATGGAGTGATCCAACGGCGCGATGGAATGGATGTGGAGCGGCCGTTGGATGATGAGATACATCAAAATTTACGGCGAAGATCGGGGTTAGATGATATGATGTTAGACAGGGACTTCAGAGTTCGATGTACTCTGATGAAGCGACCGTTGGATGATGGAATGGATCCAATCTGACGGCTAAAGAGAGAAGCGGGTTTGGGCTTGGATTTTAGGATATGGAAATGGGTTTGAGTTTGGGAAATGGGTTTGGGCTTGGACAATTCTGAGCCCACTTCTTCTTTAAGAACAAATTCTTCCTTGTTAAGCCCATTTTCATCCTTTAGTCTTTCATACCACATTCTTCACTTCTTTTCCGCTAGAGTTTCCTTCGGCTTTTTCCCGTGTCTTTGCTCTTTTCGCTCCGCAACTCATCTAGACTTTATTTGATACCTAAAAATGCAAAATTAAGTAAAATAAAATATTTATCCTTGAGGAGAGTAAAATACAGAATTTATTACAAAAGGGGAAATCATGGTATGCAAAAAGGGTTAAGTGCCAATAAAATGATGATAAATAATGCAATATTTGGCACCTATCAAATTCCCCTAAACCTGAATTTTACTTGTCCTCAAGTAAAAAAAAACTATGGAAATCCTACCTATACCACTGTCGATGGTTTCTCGATTGCATTTAGCGAATGCAATAAGCCTTTTAAACCACTAAGTGTCCCTAGTGGACGAGTTGAAGTCTCGTGAAGGTTTGCTTAGAACGTACCTACAAAGTTCTAGGACAAAATATAAGCTCAGATTCCATGAAATGTGACATGTGCAAGATAGTTTAAGCTCACAGCAAAATGGAGATGTCAATCTATCTATCAAAGGCACAATCCTAGCACTGATAACAAATAAAGACATGTGATAAGAGTGTAAAGTGTATCTACATATGTGTAAAGAAATATCGGATGTTATGACTACTAATCATCAAGAGATAGTTTCTCAGGCTAAGAACCGAGGTCGAAATCTAGCTAGCTGTCCGGACTTTACGAGAATTGTGAATGAGTTGGAGGTATTTCACAATTACTCGCGTTGTACATCAATGGCATACACCCTTCCTTGCTTATAACACAAAAACACAAAAGATGACTCTTTACATGACTCTTATTTACATTGACTACTCTCTTTTATTTTTGGAACAAGAGAGGATGAAATTGATAAATACTTGATTTTATTTTTATTTATTTTTTTGATATTTTTCTGAATATATACATCGTTTTTTTTTTTTTTTTTTTGAAAAAAAAAATTTACAACATGGTAACTCTTTTGATACATAAGCAAAAAGAAACAAAAAATTACATGACACTTTGCAAGAGGTATCCCTTTTTGATGCACCCAGTTAAATTCGATGGTTGTCTTTCTTAATGTAACCTCCACCTTCTATCCCAACCAACCAAAGAACAAGCTAGTCAAGTTTCGTTCAGTATTCTAAAGTGATTGGCAATCGTGACTTCCGATAGAACACCTCAAGGATGAGGCTATACATGTATTGGTAGATCGTGCGCGTGCAAGTTTCTTATCACTATGTGAATTGTCATACATGCACAAGAGTCAACATTTCAAGGTAAATGAGCTCCATTTTTATGTTTTTTTTTCGAATTTTTTAATTTTTTATTTTCATTTTTTCATTTTTTTTTCCAAAAAGAAAGAGTTATGTTTTCAATTATAGCATGTTATCAAAGTATCTACTTTTCACCCCCAAACCTAAACTAAACATTGTCCTCAATGTTTCAAAAGATAAACATGATTATAACACATACCATGAGAACGATGCTAAGTGTTGAAAAAGGAAAGAGATTACCGGATATTGGCGAAAGCAAGTTTTGAACTCCATTATTCAAGGCAAAACCCAACAGTAACTCAACTGAATTCACATTGGGTTAGCACAATATATACAAGAAACATATGATTCCACTAAACATTACCTACCAGATTATATACAAACAATTCACTATATACATACAGTCTAAAGAGTTGAGGATCAACCCAAAATACAAAGTGTTGAAACATAGACGGTTTCAAAACACTAAAATTGAACTTAAATGGGAGTGAGAGTGAAAAACCGAATGAATCACCCCTAAACCTGAATTTTTCAACAGATTTATTTTTAAGCACAAAATCTAGCAATTTTGGGGGTTCGGGATTCACCAGGTCTAACTCAAAATGGACTTTTTGCGGGATGGGCAAAGAAATGTATTCCAATTGTGGCTCCTTAAAAGTATTGTATTTTGATGTAAAATAGTCCAAAAGGACTTGGGAGGCACACAGTTCCAATCCTAGGTTGGGAATTTTCAGAAAAGTTGGTTTAAAAGTTTTGTTACAAACCAAATCTAGGTTGGGCGGAATAATGTCAATATGCGATTTAGGTAAGAAAGTTGGTACTTCTAAGTTATTTTCATGGATAAGATCAATAGTACCAACACATACTTCCCCTAAATCAGAAATTGGTAAATCATGCTCACATTCATCGAACAAAACATCAAGACCTAAATCGGTATCATGATTGTCCGTAGTACTCAAATCAACATCGGAAGAAATAACATTTTGTGACTTAGGCAAGGAATGAGACACATCAAATTTGTTTTCATGCATATTAACATTAGTGTCTACAGAATATTCAACTATTCCTATGTCATGCTCATCTTCGAAGAACAATTGTACAAGTACCATATCAATATCAATATCATATGATTTGCTATGAGTATTAGAAGAAACAACATTCATGAAGGTCGAGGGCGAGAATCCATATGTTATTGAACCAAAAGGTTCCACAATATTTTCATGTTCTTCTAACATAACATCATTATCATCATAATCTTCATAATCATCATCATGGTAACATGCATATTGGTCCTCATTAACAGTGGTGGTGTCATTAGTCGATTCATGTTCCTCTAAATTAGGTTCACATTCAACATCATTTACATGAATGGGACTAGACACTTCATTAGAGACAACATACATTTCCTCATGAATTTCCTCCTTTTGTAGGTGAAGCAAAATCTGATCTAAATATGCCTGAATTCGTGATGTAGATCTAGCAAAGTTTTGCTCACTGAGTCTGAAAGCTTCTGTGGTGGAGTCTAAATTCATGGGAGTACAAAATTCTTCATGTTCAAATTGTGGTGAATGGTACATGTGTGCATGGTCATTAGGGTTTATAAAAGATTGATCGCAACCCTTAAAGGATTGATTATGGTTCCGATGACTACCAGCCTCACAATTTGTGGGAATTTCATAATTTGGATTTTCATGGGATTCTCTAAATTGCCTATAATCATGCAAAATATAGAAAATATTTATCAGGGTGGTCTAAACCACCACATAAGGTACATGCATAGATTTCAGGTCGTCTATGTGAACTAGATGCTACAGATTTCTCATGTGTTTTCATTTCTAAAGCAGTGATCCGAGCCTTTAACTGATTCACAAGTGACGAATGTGTGAGTTGGATATTGTCTAGATGTTCATTTTCACTCAATGGTGGATGATACATGTGTGAATAGTCATTAGGGTTTGCATATTGAGGTTCATGACCTACAGAAGGTCCATAATAATAATCCCTATAACTATTGACATCATGGTCTGTGGGAGGCTCATAAGGTGAATCTTGCCCGTAAGCTTCTCTAATAGATTTATTCCCAGTGGAAGACCAAAATCCAGACATGTTATGTTTATCAAACAATCACACAATTCAAAAAGAGAAATAAGGCCCACACTTTTCAGTTATGGGTTTCAAAAATTTGGTTTTTTTTAGGCTTTAAAGGTAAAGCCTATTTGGGATTTTTGGTTAAAAAGAGGGAGAAAAATTTTGGTTTTTGAATGGGAGAAAACTTTTGGTTTTAATTGGGAGATAAAAAGAAAATTTTGGTTTTTAATATTGGGAGAAAAACTTTGGTTTTAAATTTGGGAGAAAGCCCACATTGGTGGATCAAGAATCTGGTTTTGAGTTGGGAGAAAAATTTGGTTTTGTTGTTAGGAGCAAGCCCACATTGGTGGGAGAATTGTGCATCCCAAAAGGAAGTTTTGAACAGGCCCAACTGTTGGGTTGGAAGTTGGTTTGAAATTTTTTTAACTTTTGAAGCTTGAGCCAAGCCCAGAGACACTTAATTAGAAGCCCACAATTTCAAAAATACAAGCCCAACAGACAGTAAAGAAGGCCCAGTTGGGCTTTGCTAATGGGTTAGGCTTACTTGTTTGGAGGGAAACCCAGTTGGGCTTTTTACCCCTTTTTGTTTGTTGCACATCCCAGTTGGGCTTTGTTCAGTCTTCCACTCCACAAACAGCAGCCCAGTTGGGCTTTGTTCTCTTGTTTCACATTGCACAGCCTAACAGAAGAGAAGTGGAAACCCAGCAGCAGAGGGGCAGCACCAACAGTTCTAGCTTCACCAGCAACAAAAGCTTGGTGACAAGCCCAGCCTAGCAGCTTCAAAGTCTTCAGTCAGCTCACAACAGAGCACCAGTGGTACCTGTAAGTGAAAAACAAGGATTGTCAGAGCACCAGCTTCTCCTTGTAGGAATACTCAAGGATTTTTATCAACAAGTGATGCAAAACTACAAGACTATGCAGCTAAGAATATGAGATGCAGGTGCAGCTACAGATGAGAAACTAAAATGCAGTTACAGGAAAAACAGCAAATATGCTTACACTAAATGCACAGTAAGTTAGCTAAGATGTAAGTAAAGAAAAACTAAGATGAACATCAAGGAAAACAGAAAACAGCAAAGCAAGATACACAAATCTTCAACCACACAGCATCCAAGTCCCCGGCAGCGGCGCCAAAAACTTGGTAGGACTTGAAAGAGTACCTACGACTATGTCTAACTGCAAGTGCACAGTGTCACAATGTAACACAGGGCAAGCACAGGTCGATCCACAGGGACAAGGTGGGTGTAGATTTGAAATTATGGTTTTAACTATAACTGATTCGAAACAAGAGTAGCACAAAAAGGGGGTTTTGTTTTGTCGATACGACGAAGATGATGGTAGTAGCAGAGATAACAAAAACGAAAGCAAAAGTAATCTAACAAGCAGATAAATATGATGCTAGGGCAGTTGATGATTTTCAAATAGTGATTGTAGTAGTAGTGGTAAAAAGGGGTCTTTTCAGACTTGTGAAGAAAACAATTTTTTTTTTTTAGATTTAAATTAAACACACAAATAAATAAAATAGTTCAAACCTTTAGAGAAAAACACCAAGACTTGGATTCCACCATTGACCCATTATTTGATAAATTCTAATAATTAATATTCATGCAATTTTTCTTTTAGAGTGATTCTAATATTATGCCTTTTGTAGATTTTTGAAGTAATAAATGTAAACACCAAGCATGAAACATCAAGAGTCTTAAACTAAGCATGCTCCATCAAAATGAATCACAATTATTCAATAAAAATCAATTTTTCAATTAAAATTCCATGCAAATAATCATGTAATAATATTGCAAATAAATAATAAGTTAGAATTATACCATAAATAAGGACCAATGGCTTCCTCCGTCGCCTTGGCTAATGGGTTTAGCTCCTCATCCCAAAAACATGATCATAAGATGTATTCATGGCTTAATAGGTGTTTTTATTGATGATTATATGATGAAATAGGAATTAGCAACGCTGTAAAAGTGTTACAGCGTCACTGTTACAAAGAGGTAAGTGCTGAAAATTAAACGATACTTTTCTGTTGCTGTAAAACAACGACACCCCGCTGCTGCTGTTGACGCTGCAGAAAATAAGACTGCTCTGAGCAGTCTGTTCTTCGTGTTCTTCAGAAGCTTTAATGGCAGCAGCAGCAGCAGCAATAACTCTCTGTAATCGCTTCTCCTCGGCTCTCCTGGACTCTAAACTCTCTCCTCAGGGTTTCTAAACTTTTCTATGACTTGAAACCACTCTTATATAGCCCTCAAATCCCAAATAACTCGTAAAAATTCCGACTTTTTCTTCTCTGCGCTGTTGAGAGAATAATCCCTTCTGTTGAGCTTTTTCACGTGTTGTTAGCTATAAAACAGCTACCAAACTCTTCACTAGACTTGAATAAGACCATGTACATGTTAATCCATCGTCAAATTCCTCCAGAAATCTCTCAAAAATCTTTGAAAGTGCACAACAGGACACGTCTCTCTGTTTTAACTTTGATTGCTTCTCCCGGATATTCTAGCCCAATTAAGCCCATGAAATCATCCATACTAGAATTTTATATCCATATCACGTCCAGCCCAATCAATTTCCGGTGTTTAATCTCCCTAAAACAGCTCCAACAATCGGATCAAAAATCAACAGCGAAATGCATGGCTTTTCCCGCCAAAACCAGTATTTGAAATTTGAAGAAGACCTCCCCCTATCCAGTTCTGGTGTCCCTTTAGCAGCTGCCTGGAAATGGGTCACCCCTTAGTAATTAGGTTACCCCTTATCCAAAATCAAGGATCCGTATAGCAAGTGTCCTCTGGGGCATTTTCCGCACTTTTTTCGGGGTTCCTCCGGGGTATTTCTGGGGTACTTCCGGTACACTTCTGGGGCTTCCGGTACTCTATCAACGGAGGTCCAAACGCCGCATTTTCAGCCAATTCGCCGCAAATCTTTTCTTCTAAAAACACCTACAAATAAATAAATAAATATACAAAATAATACTAACATATATACAAATGAGCTATATTAGACACATAAATGCGTCTATCAAATACCCCCAAACTTATTATTTGCTAGTCCCGAGCAAATCAAAACTACAAAATAAAATCCTAACTCACTGTCGCAGGCATCGTCGATTGCATTTAGCGTATGCAATAAGCCTTTAAACCCCTAGGTGGCCCTAGTGGCCGAGTTATAGTCTCGGGAGGGCTTACCAGAGATATACCCACAAAACCTGTACTCCAGACCTTAGCTATCTACGCAGAACCTTGGAAGGCACTAAAGAATCTCCTTGGTTGGCATACTTATTGACTACAGGAAGAAGTACCCTGATGCGAAATTCCAATTGCTGTACACGAGTTTGCACTCAAGCATACTAAAATTCATATAAAGTGACAGAGCTCTACTCAGATAGTTGCACTATGGACATCATATTCGGAGTCAAAACTAATCACATGGATAGATCAAGAAGATGGATATAGAAAACATAGATGGTTTTGATGTTTACTAAGTGAACGACGTTTCCCATATCTGTCTGAAGGCCTCCGCCAAAATGAACCTATCCTAATGGATTGAGATACTAGTCTGACTAATATCAACACACTGGCATATACAAGGGTACCAGTGGTCGATAACCTAACTCTAGGTCAACACAACTGGCATATACAAGGGTACCAGTGGTCGACTTTATTGAATTTATTCCTTTTGGTCAAATGGTCTGGTCTCAATTTCTTTCTTCTTTTTTTTTTTTTTTTTTTTTGGTAACTACCATTTTTTTTTTCATCTTTTTTTCTTTTTCAACTTTTTTTTTTTTTTTTTTTTAGGTCTCAATCACTCTAATTCACCCTAGCATTGGTAACAACTTGAATCGTGGGCCCCACCTATCACTTAGAGAAACATAGTTTAAAAACAAAATAAAATAAAAATAGAAGTGAAAAGGACTCAACGAGATATGGTGAAACTATCATGTTATTTCTAACACCTGAGCTCTGTGCTTTTATGAATAGACTCTTTAGATGTTTCCATCTAATCAGATTGGTTCCTCAAACTCCTACAATCAAAATGCTTCCATCCACTTAGATTAGTTAGTGCAATCCTCAATAGGCATAAATTTCTAGGCTCTGGAGTTTATTTATTGCAAAAAGGTGACAAAAAGTGTTTCTTCCCCACCCCCAAACTTAAATCTTACATTGTCCTCAATGTTCTAAAGATGAAATTAAAAGCATGAACAAGGAGAAACTATTACCACTGGAGGGAAAAGAAATAAGGAAGGATATTACCGTATCACATGAACGCGGGAGCCTCCCAGTAAATGCTAAATTTATAGTCATTAGCTAGACATCAAATACCTCAAAAAGAATTTTCACCTTCCAAAGTCGTATACCAATAGTCGAAACAATTGTGGGTCCATAAGACCAAATAGAACTGCCACGAATAGGAGACATGCTCAAGATCAGAAAAATGAGCAGATAGAGCACAACCTGATCTAAAGTTTCTCGCAAGACAACTGGATTTATCTGAGGTGCCACTTGGGCTTCATATGAGTGTCTCGGCAAACAGCTTCATCCGAAAAACGGGTCTCTAATATATGGATTTTTTCCTGGACATTATCAGGAGGATCGGGTTGTGGAGTCTGAATAGACTCATGGAATACCTCACTAGGCGAGTCCCAAGTTAGGGACTTCTAATGGGGATAATTGACGATCACAAGAATCATTACTAGCCCCAAACTTAGGGTTTTCACTACTCTCACACAAACCTCTCATTATTGCTTGAATTTCCGGATCTTCCCAGTCCTTAAAATACTCAAGAGATTCTTCTAGTTCTCTACCCCCAAACTTAGAATTTTGTGCCTCTACAATGACTAGTCACAATGTTCCTAATTTCTAGACCATCGGGTTCTTGAAAAAGGTCAATTGCTTTCTCTAAGTCATAATCAGGTGGTTCATCCTCAGCTTGCTTCATATCTTCTATGGTCCACTCTAAGGCTTCCTTATTTTCTTGAAGCACGGTCTCTGGCCTACTTTCCTGATCACTATCCAAATCGGAAGCTATAATCACAGGGAAAGACTCGGGTGGGCCTAAAAATGTATAATTAGACTCCAACTCAGGAGGCTCTTTTAAATAATATTAAGATAGACTCAGAAGCTAGTAATGGTTCGAACCTATTTTTCCATATATCAATATCTAACATAGGAACAGAATCCAACAGAGCATTAACTTGTTCAATGTTACTATTATCGTCGAAATCCAGGCTAAAATGGGATAAACAACTCTCCAATGTATTTTCCGATACGATGTTTGGTAATGACTCCTGAACTAAGGTTCCTATCATGTTCACCTCTTCAATACATGTGTTCTAGCTCAGAATGTAGCTTGTTTACATTAAAAATATTCAGCTCAATAGTCATATTACCAAAAGAAGATTCATATACCATTTCGACAGTTTATGATCGCATTAGACGTAGCTAAGAATGGGCGACCTAAAATCACAGGTATTTGGTTCTCTGGGTCGGGGACAGGTTGGGTATCTAGGACCACGAAATCCACTGGATAAATAAACTTGTCGACCTCAATAAGAACATCCTCGATCACACCACGAGGGATTTTAACGGACCTATCAGCTAACTGGAGTGTTATCTGGGTAGGTTTCATCTCACCAAGTCCTAGCTTAAGGTACACATGGTATGGCAGTAAGTTCACACTGGCTCCTAAGTCAAGCAACGCTTTCTCAACACGGTACTTACCTATTGTACAAGAATGGTAGGGGACCCTGGGTCTTTATACTTAGGAGTAGTGGTATTCTGAATAATAGAACTCACATGACTAGCTATGAAGGCTTTCTTCTGGACACTGAGCTTACGCTTTCGCGTACACAAGTCCTTAAGGAACTTGGCATAAGAGGGAATCTGCCTAATTGCATCTAATAATGGAAGGTTGATATTAACCTGCTTAAAAACCTCCAATATATCATTAAAGTTGGACTCCCTCTTAGTCGGAACTAGCAGCTGGGGAAACGGGGCTCTGGGAACAAAGTGAGGCTCAACAGGACCCTCATTGGTCTCTTTGGAGACTCTATCAGTCTCCTCATTTTCTGGCTCAGCAGGGTGAACTACAGCATGTTCACTATCAGGCATGGCGACCTTGTTGTCAACTTTCTTTCCACTCTTAGGGTTGTGACAGCATTCACATGATTGTACGATTTCTCTCCTTTGGGGTTAGGATCAGTATGACTAGGGAACCTTCCATTTCTCTCTCACTTATAAACTTAGCTATTTGTCCTACTTGAAGTTCTAATTTGGCAAGACTCTGGGAATTATTCTTCAATTCTTGCCTAGTTTCTTGTTGAAAGCTCATGTGGTTCTTTGTAGCATTTCATGGTTATTGCTAACATAGTGAGAGTACTCTAAGGTAGAGATCTTTTTCTCGGAAGTGTTCTGAAACTGGGTTTGACCTGAAGAGTTCTTAAAACCAAAACCTGGGGGAGGCTGAGAATTGCTAGACTGGCCTTGACTCTGGCCCTTAGACCAAGAGAAATTAGGATGGTTTCTCCAACCAGGGTTGTAGGTTTCTGAGTATGGGTCAAACTTCTGACGGTTCTCAAACCTAGAGTTGTTATAGACAGCATGGGCTTGCTCTTCACTAACCTGACCTTCCCAAAATGAATTATCGGGCTCTATTCCACAACTAGAGACTTGAGAGGCTCTATTAGGTTCAACAAGGGACCTATTTTTAGTCTGACCCATTTCTAAAGCTTCTAACCTTCTGGATAAAGCAGCAAACTTAGCATCTGACGCAAAACTCGTATCTACCATATTGGTGCTACTTCTATTGACCAAGAGTCTTTTAGGGGGTTCAACACAAGATTCCCACTGTTGGGATTTTTCAGCGATAGCTCCTAAGAAGGTAAAAGCATCATCAGCATTTTTACTAGTGAACTCACCAGCGCACATAGACTCAACCATGGCTTTGGTCGAATAGTCTAAACCATCATAAATAATCTGTACAAGTTTCATATTATCAAATCCATGGTGAGGACACTGAGATAGGAGATCATTGAATCGCTCTAAAAACCTATAAAGAGACTCTCCCTCTTGTTGCACACTAGCACTAATTTTCTGCCTAACAGCTGCAGTTTTATGCTTAGGGTAGAATTTCATATAGAAGGCAGCGATAAGTTCCTGCCATGTTTCTATGGATTCAGACGGTAGGTTGTTAAGCCAGGTCTTGGCTTTCTCTCAAAGAAAAGGGAAACATCTTAAGTTTCAAGACTTCATCGTAAGGTCCTTTATCCTAATTGTCCCACAGATTTCCTCAAAGTCCCTAATATGAAAATAAGGGTTCTCATCATCTTTTCCTAAGAATATAGGGATCATTGAAGAATACTAGGTTTTATCTCGAAATTAGCCGTAGTGGCTGGCAATTTAATGCATGAAGCTCGGTTGGTCCTAGTTGGGAACATGTAATCTTTCAAGTTGCCATCGTGGCACAACAGAAGTACTAGGGGTACTTCACTCAGAGACAATTCTCAAAACTGAAGTTTCCAAAAACAGGGCTCTCCAAAGAAGAGTCTTCGAGCTCCCTGCTTAAATCAGAAGAACTACTAGGTTTTTCGCTAATCAATCGACCTAGAGTATCTCTTTTCCAAGCCCTAACAAAATCGGGCATACACTAAAAAGAATTCAAAAAGAAATAAAAATCCTAACAGGAAGGTTCTAGCAAACACACAGCAGGCTGACTCGACTTTACCACAGCAAACCTAAAGATTTCTAGCAAACAACAAGCATGATGGCTCCACTTAGATTGTTTCTAGACCAGCTTCTAATCCTTCGAAAGGGAATTCGTTACAATTTGAGCAAACCCCTCTGGAATCAATCCGAGTTAAAGCAAGTTGAATCGAGGCGAGGGAAGCTCAGTGGAGCTTTGATACCCAAAACCTCACCGATCCAATGCGGCGCAGTCACGCATTCAACTCGCAGTAACCGTCAAGAACTTCAGGTGTGCTTAAAAGAGTAACCAATATTTTTCGAATGATTGTCCTGTTAAGCTCGATACCCTATAGGTCTCTTTCTAGTCCAAATTTTAGGCTTAGGTTCGCTTTAGGTTTCGTTTTCCTAAGGCGGGCAAGAAGGGAGCGGTGATGAAATCCGAACCCTTATCTTATATGGTCCAGTCCTTGCCCTTTACTAGGAATTTAAAAACAGTCCATATTCAAGTCCTCAGCATATATTCACCTTAAGGAGTCCAGTAACCCGCTTGCAGGAGATTCGCGGGTGTTTAGAATTTTACCTCCCGTACCAGACGGGCGAAGAACCGCTGAAGTCGACTCGGGCCACGACTCCTATGCGTGTGCGAACCCGAGGGGCCGAGACGATATCGTAATCGTCGTCCTTCCCTGCAAACAGTTTATATTAAGGGTACCCTTCCGTAGGGTTTAAAAAAATAAAAATAAAATGTCCCAAAATTAATGTCCAAAGTCCATAAAAAAAAATACAAAAGAAAAGAAAGTCTAAAAAAAAAATTACAAAAAAAAATGTCTCTCTTTTTTTTTCTCTCTTTTATCAAAATAAATAAATAAAATTTTCTTCTTTCGCTCCTTTAGCTTTGCTTTTTTCGCTCCAACTTTCAAAAATCTGCAAGGAAACAAAAAAAACCAAAAACGTAAAGAAGAACAAAATAATAAAAAAAAATCTAAAAAAAAATGCTAACTAAACACAGGTCCGCGTCGGCGGCGCCAAAAATTTGATGGTTTTCAAATAGTGATTGTAGTAGTAGTGGTAAAAAGGGGTCTTTTCAGACTTGTGAAGAAAACAATTTTTTTAGATTTAAATTAAACACACAAATAAATAAAATAGTTCAAACCTTTAGAGAAAAACACCAAGACTTGGATTCCACCATTGACCCATTATTTGATAAATTCTAATAATTAATATTCATGCAATTTTTCTTTTAGAGTGATTCTAATATTATGCCTTTTGTAGATTTTTGAAGTAATAAATGTAAACACCAAGCATGAAACATCAAGAGTCTTAAACTAAGCATGCTCCATCAAAATGAATCACAATTATTCAATAAAAATCAATTTTTCAATTAAAATTCCATGCAAATAATCATGTAATAATATTGCAAATAAATAATAAAGTTAGAATTATACCATAAATAAGGACCAATGGCTTCCTCCGTCGCCTTGGCTAATGGGTTTAGCTCCTCATCCCAAAAACATGATCATAAGATGTATTCATGGCTTAATAGGTGTTTTTATTGATGATTATATGATGAAATAGGAATTAGCAACGCTGTAAAAGTGTTACAGCGTCACTGTTACAAAGAGGTAAGTGCTGAAAATTAAACGATACTTTTCTGTTGCTATAAAACAACGACACCCCGCTGCTGCTGTTGACGCTGCAGAAAATAAGACTGCTCTGAGCAGTCTGTTCTTCGTGTTCTTCAGAAGCTTTAATGGCAGCAGCAGCAGCAGCAATAACTCTCTGTAATCGCTTCTCCTCGGCTCTCCTGGACTCTAAACTCTCTCCTCAGGGTTTCTAAACTTTTCTATGACTTGAAACCACTCTTATATAGCCCTCAAATCCCAAATAACTCGTAAAAATTCCGACTTTTTCTTCTCTGCGCTGTTGAGAGAATAATCCCTTCTGTTGAGCTTTTTCACGTGTTGTTAGCTATAAAATAGCTACCAAACTCTTCCCTAGACTTGAATAAGACCATGTACATGTTAATCCATCGTCAAATTCCTCCAGAAATCTCTCAAAAATCTTTGAAAGTGCACAACAGGACACGTCTCTCTGTTTTAACTTTGATTGCTTCTCCCGGATATTCTAGCCCAATTAAGCCCATGAAATCATCCATACTAGAATTTTATATCCATATCACGTCCAGCCCAATCAATTTCCGGTGTTTAATCTCCCTAAAAAAGCTCCAACAATCGGATCAAAAATCAATAGCGAAATGCATGGCTTTTCCCGCCAAAACCAGTATTTGAAATTTGAAGAAGACCTCCCCCTATCCAGTTCTGGTGTCCCTTTAGCAGCTGCCTGGAAATGGGTCACCCCTTAGTAATTAGGTTACCCCTTATCCAAAATCAAGGATCCGTATAGCAAGTGTCCTCTGGGGCATTTTCCGCACTTTTTTCGGGGTTCCTCCGGGGTATTTCTGGGGTACTTCCGGTACACTTCTGGGGCGCTTCCGGTACTCTATCAACGGAGGTCCAAACGCCGCATTTTCAGCCAATTTCGCCGCAAATCCTTATTCTTCTAAAAACACCTACAAATAAATAAAATAACCAAATAAGTACAAAATTGAGCACTAACAATATATACAAATGAGCTATATTAGACACATAAATGCGTCTATCAGCAGTCGAATACACCTCTTAACCACACCAATTCAATTCAATCTCAACAATGTTCTAGTCCCTTATAATGGATACCGGTGGTATTCCGCCTATCCAGGGCAGTTTCAGGAGGATAGTTTAGTGTCACTAAGATGATTCCTAACCCTAGTATTAGCTGCCCTCTCACAAGACAAACTAACCGCAGATCAATCACATAGATAATTAAACAACCCTGATATGAATATTCTAATCGCAACTAAGGTATTTCTCCAAAGTATTAACTGTCTTTTCAGGGCACAACTAGTCAAAGGATCGAACAACAATCAATTAAGCATGAGTTGTAGCACAATCAACATAGTGTTACTCTAACTACAATGGATACATGGCATACACTGTGAGAGCAAAATGCTGAAGGCTCAGATTATACTTATCCAAAACATTATAGCACAACAAGAACAATATCAATACACGAACCAAATGTATCAATGGATTAATGGTTTCATCTAAACTCTAACTATGAAATTAGAACATCATGGAGATAATGAAATCAAACATGAACTACTTCTTGGTGCACCGGCTAATCCGGGCATACCCACACACACACAATACCATGTTCTATTTATACCCAAAATTAGGGTTCTTAACAGTTTTCCCCAAAATTCCCAATTTAGGGTTTACACTGAAAATTAAAATTAAAGCTCACCTGTCTATGCTTTTGTTGTCTCCCCCTCAACCCATGTCTTGTCTTCCGTATCTGCTACTCCTCCTTCTCCAATTGTCTCTTACATCGCCTCTGCTACAAACCCTAGTTCTCTCTTTCTTGGTTGTAGCGTCTTTGCGAGAAGCTAAAACTAAGCTAGAGAGAGTCTAGGGTTTAGGGTTAGTCTGCTGTGGTGTCGGGTGAAGGTAGTGATGGTGAAGCTCGAGAAGAAGGGGAAGAATGGTGTTGCAGGTCTGTTGGTCGGGGAAGAAGGAGAAATTTGGGAAGAAGAGGAGAAGTCGATGGTTTTGGGAGAATATATTTGGTGCTAGGGTGTTGAGCGGGTGTATCAAAATTTGATGATCGGTGATGAAAAGCGTAGGATGAAAAGGTGATGGAGTGATCCAACGGCGCGATGGAATGGATGTGGAGCGGCCGTTGGATGATGAGATACATCAAAATTTACGGCGAAGATCGGGGTTAGATGATATGATGTTAGACAGGGACTTCAGAGTTCGATGTACTCTGATGAAGCGACCGTTGGATGATGGAATGGATCCAATCTGACGGCTAAAGAGAGAAGCGGGTTTGGGCTTGGATTTTAGGATATGGAAATGGGTTTGAGTTTGGGAAATGGGTTTGGGCTTGGACAATTCTGAGCCCACTTCTTCTTTAAGAACAAATTCTTCCTTGTTAAGCCCATTTTCATCCTTTAGTCTTTCATACCACATTCTTCACTTCTTTTCCGCTAGAGTTTCCTTCGGCTTTTTCCCGTGTCTTTGCTCTTTTCGCTCCGCAACTCATCTAGACTTTATTTGATACCTAAAAATGCAAAATTAAGTAAAATAAAATATTTATCCTTGAGGAGAGTAAAATACAGAATTTATTACAAAAGGGGAAATCATGGTATGCAAAAAGGGTTAAGTGCCAATAAAATGATGATAAATAATGCAATATTTGGCACCTATCAAATTCCCCTAAACCTGAATTTTACTTGTCCTCAAGTAAAAAAAAACTATGGAAATCCTACCTATACCACTGTCGATGGTTTCTCGATTGCATTTAGCGAATGCAATAAGCCTTTTAAACCACTAAGTGTCCCTAGTGGACGAGTTGAAGTCTCGTGAAGGTTTGCTTAGAACGTACCTACAAAGTTCTAGGACAAAATATAAGCTCAGATTCCATGAAATGTGACATGTGCAAGACAGTTTAAGCTCACAGCAAAATGGAGATGTCAATCTATCTATCAAAGGCACAATCCTAGCACTGATAACAAATAAAGACATGTGATAAGAGTGTAAAGTGTATCTACATATGTGTAAAGAAATATCGGATGTTATGACTACTAATCATCAAGAGATAGTTTCTCAGGCTAAGAACCGAGGTCGAAATCTAGCTAGCTGTCCGGACTTTACGAGAATTGTGAATGAGTTGGAGGTATTTCACAATTACTCGCGTTGTACATCAATGGCATACACCCTTCCTTGCTTATAACACAAAAACACAAAAGATGACTCTTTACATGACTCTTATTTACATTGACTACTCTCTTTTATTTTTGGAACAAGAGAGGATGAAATTGATAAATACTTGATTTTATTTTTATTTATTTTTTTTGATATTTTTCTGAATATATACATCGTTTTTTTTTTTACAACATGGTAACTCTTTTGATACATAAGCAAAAAGAAAAAAAAAATTTACAACATGGTAACTCTTTTGATACATAAGCAAAAAGAAACAAAAAATTACATGACACTTTGCAAGAGGTATCCCTTTTTGATGCACCCAGTTAAATTCGATGGTTGTCTTTCTTAATGTAACCTCCACCTTCTATCCCAACCAACCAAAGAACAAGCTAGTCAAGTTTCGTTCAGTATTCTAAAGTGATTGGCAATCGTGACTTCCGATAGAACACCTCAAGGATGAGGCTATACATGTATTGGTAGATCGTGCGCGTGCAAGTTTCTTATCACTATGTGAATTGTCATACATGCACAAGAGTCAACATTTCAAGGTAAATGAGCTCCATTTTTATGTTTTTTTTCGAATTTTTTAATTTTTCATTTTGATTTTTTCATTTTTTTTTCCAAAAAGAAAGAGTTATGTTTTCAATTATAGCATGTTATCAAAGTATCTACTTTTCACCCCCAAACCTAAACTAAACATTGTCCTCAATGTTTCAAAAGATAAACATGATTATAACACATACCATGAGAACGATGCTAAGTGTTGAAAAAGGAAAGAGATTACCGGATATTGGCGAAAGCAAGTTTTGAACTCCATTATTCAAGGCAAAACCCAACAGTAACTCAACTGAATTCACATTGGGTTAGCACAATATATACAAGAAACATATGATTCCACTAAACATTACCTACCAGATTATATACAAACAATTCACTATATACATACAGTCTAAAGAGTTGAGGATCAACCCAAAATACAAAGTGTTGAAACATAGACGGTTTCAAAACACTAAAATTGAACTTAAATGGGAGTGAGAGTGAAAAACCGAATGAATCACCCCTAAACCTGAATTTTTCAACAGATTTATTTTTAAGCACAAAATCTAGCAATTTTGGGGGTTCGGGATTCACCAGGTCTAACTCAAAATGGACTTTTTGCGGGATGGGCAAAGAAATGTATTCCAATTGTGGCTCCTTAAAAGTATTGTATTTTGATGTAAAATAGTCCAAAAGGACTTGGGAGGCACACAGTTCCAATCCTAGGTTGGGAATTTTCAGAATAGTTGGTTTAAAAGTTTTGTTACAAACCAAATCTAGGTTGGGCGGAATAATGTCAATATGCGATTTAGGTAAGAAAGTTGGTACTTCTAAGTTATTTTCATGGATAAGATCAATAGTACCAATACATACTTCCCCTAAATCAGAAATTGGTAAATCATGCTCACATTCATCGAACAAAACATCAAGACCTAAATCGGTATCATGATTGTCCGTAGTACTCAAATCAACATCGGAAGAAATAACATTTTGTGACTTAGGCAAGGAATGTGACACATCAAATTTGTTTTCATGCATATTAACATTAGTGTCTACAGAATATTCAACTATTCCTATGTCATGCTCATCTTCGAAGAACAATTGTACAAGTACCATATCAATATCAATATCATATGATTTGCTATGAGTATTAGAAGAAACAACATTCATGAAGGTCGAGGGCGAGAATCCATATGTTATTGAACCAAAAGGTTCCACAATATTTTCATGTTCTTCTAACATAACATCATTATCATCATAATCTTCATAATCATCATCATGGTAACATGCATATTGGTCCTCATTAACAGTGGTGGTGTCATTAGTTGATTCATGTTCCTCTAAATTAGGTTCACATTCAACATCATTTACATGAATGGGACTAGACACTTCATTAGAGACAACATACATTTCCTCATGAATTTCCTCCTTTTGTAGGTGAAGCAAAATCTGATCTAAATATGCCTGAATTCGTGATGTAGATCTAGCAAAGTTTTGCTCACTGAGTCTGAAAGCTTCTGTGGTGGAGTCTAAATTCATGGGAGTACAAAATTCTTCATGTTCAAATTGTGGTGAATGGTACATGTGTGCATGGTCATTAGGGTTTATAAAAGATTGATCGCAACCCTCAAAGGATTGATTATGGTTCCGATGACTACCAGCCTCACAATTTGTGGGAATTTCATAATTTGGATTTTCATGGGATTCTCTAAATTGCCTATAATCATGCAAAATATAGAAATATTTATCAGGGTGGTCTAAACCACCACATAAGGTACATGCATAGATTTCAGGTCGTCTATGTGAACTAGATGCTACAGATTTCTCATGTGTTTTCATTTCTAAAGCAGTGATCCGAGCCTTTAACTGATTCACAAGTGACGAATGTGTGAGTTGGATATTGTCTAGATGTTCATTTTCACTCAATGGTGGATGATACATGTGTGAATAGTCATTAGGGTTTGCATATTGAGGTTCATGACCTACAGAAGGTCCATAATAATAATCCCTATAACTATTGACATCATGGTCTGTGGGAGGCTCATAAGGTGAATCTTGCCCGTAAGCTTCTCTAATAGATTTATTCCCAGTGGAAGACCAAAATCCATACATGTTATGTTTATCAAACAATCACACAATTCAAAAAGAGAAATAAGGCCCACACTTTTCAGTTATGGGTTTCAAAAATTTGGTTTTTTTTAGGCTTTAAAGGTAAAGCCTATTTGGGATTTTTGGTTAAAAAGAGGGAGAAAAATTTTGGTTTTTGAATGGGAGAAAACTTTTGGTTTTAATTGGGAGATAAAAAGAAAAATTTGGTTTTTAATATTGGGAGAAAAACTTTGGTTTTAAAATTGGGAGAAAGCCCACATTGGTGGATCAAGAATCTGGTTTTGAGTTGGGAGAAAAATTTGGTTTTGTTGTTAGGAGCAAGCCCACATTGGTGGGAGAATTGTGCATCCCAAAAGGAAGTTTTGAACAGGCCCAACTGTTGGGTTGGAAGTTGGTTTGAAATTTTTTTAACTTTTGAAGCTTGAGCCAAGCCCAGAGACACTTAATTAGAAGCCCACAATTTCAAAAATACAAGCCCAACAGACAGTAAAGAAGGCCCAGTTGGGCTTTGCTAATGGGTTAGGCTTACTTGTTTGGAGGGAAACCCAGTTGGGCTTTTTACCCCTTTTTGTTTGTTGCACATCCCAGTAGAGCTTTGTTCAGTCTTCCACTCCACAAACAGCAGCCCAGTTGGGCTTTGTTCTCTTGTTTCACATTGCACAGCCTAACAGAAGAGAAGTAGAAACCCAGCAGCAGAGGGGCAGCACAAACAGTTCTAGCTTCACCAGCAACAAAAGCTTGGTGACAAGCCCAGCCTAGCAGCTTCAAAGTCTTCAGTCAGCTCACAACAGAGCACCAGTGGTACCTGTAAGTGAAAAACAAGGATTGTCAGAGCACCAGCTTCTCCTTGTAGGAATACTCAAGGATTTTTATCAACAAGTGATGCAAAACTACAAGACTATGCAGCTAAGAATATGAGATGCAGGTGCAGCTACAGATGAGAAACTAAAATGCAGTTACAGGAAAAACAGCAAATATGCTTACACTAAATGCACAGTAAGTTAGCTAAGATGTAAGTAAAGAAAAACTAAGATGAACATCAAGGAAAACAGAAAACAGCAAAGCAAGATACACAAATCTTCAACCACACAGCATCCAAGTCCCCGGCAGCGGCGCCTAAAACTTGGTAGGACTTGAAAGAGTACCTACGACTATGTCTAACTGCAAGTGCACAGTGTCACAATGTAACACAGGGCAAGCACAGGTCGATCCACAGGGACAAGGTGGGTGTAGATTTGAAACTATGGTTTTAACTATAACTGATTCGAAACAAGAGTATCACAAAAAGGGGGTTTTGTTTTGTCGATACGACGAATATGATGGTAGTAGCAGAGATAAAAAAAACGAAAGAAAAAGTAATCTAACAAGCAGATAAATATGATGCTAGGGCAGTCGAATCCACCTCTTAACCACACCAATTCAATTCAATCTCAACAATGTTCTAGTCCCTTATAATGGATACCGCTGGTATTCCTCCTATCCAGGGAAGTTTCAGGAGGATAGTTTAGTGTCATTAAGATGATTCATAACCCTAGTATTAGCTTCCCTCTCACAAGACAAATTAACCGCAGATCAATCACATAGATAATTAAACAACCCTGATATGGATATTCTAATCGCAACTAAGGTATTTATCCAAAGTACTAACTGTCTTTTCAGGGAACAACTAGTCAAAGGATCGAACAACAATCAATTAAGCATGAGTTGTAGCAGAATCAACATAGTGTTACTCTAACTACAATGGATACATGGCATACACTGTGAGAGAAAAATGCTGAAGGCTCAGATTATATTTATCCAAAACATTATAGCACAACAATAACAATATCAATACACGAACCAAATGCAGCAATGGATTAATGGTTTCATCTAAACCCTAACTATGAAATTAGAACATCATGGAGATAATGAAATCAAACATGAACTAATGCTTGGTGCACCGACTAATCCGGGCATACCCACACACACACAATACCATGTTCTATTTATACCCAAAATTAGGGTTCTTAACAGTTTCCCCCAAAATTCCCAATTTAGGGTTTACATTGAAAATTAAAATTAAAGCTCACCCGTCTCTGCTTTTGTTGTCTCCCCCTCAACCCATATATTGTCTTCCGTATCTGCTACTCCTCCTGCTCCAATTGTCTCTTACATCGCCTCTGCTACAAACCCTAGTTCTCTCTTTCTTGGTTGTAGCGTCTTTGCGAGAAGCTAAAACTAAGCTAGAGAGAGTCTAGGGTTTAGGGTTAGTCTGTTGTGGTGTCGGGTGAAGGTAGTGATGGTGAAGCTCGAGAAGAAGGGGAAGAATGGTGTTGCAGGTCTGTTGGTCGGGGAAGAAGGATAAATTTGGGAAGAAGAGGAGAAGTCGATGGTTTTGGGAGAAGATATTTGGTGCTAGGGTGTTGAGCGGGTGTATCAAAATTTGATGATCGGTGATGAAAAGCGTAGGATGAAAAGGTTATGGAGTGATCCAACGGCGCGATGAAATGGATGTGGAGCGGCCGTTGGAGGATGAGATACATCAAAATTGACGGCTAAGATCGGGGTTAGGTGATATGATGTTAGACAGGGACTTCAGAGTTCGATGTACTCTGATGAAGCGACCGTTGGATGATGGAATGGATCCAATCTGACGGCTAAAGAGAGAAGCGGGTTTGGGCTTGGATTTTAGGATATGGAAATGGGTTTGAGTTTGGTAAATGGGTTTGGTCTTGGACAATTCTGAGACCACTTCTTCTTTAAGAACAAATTCTTCCTTGTTAAGCCCATTTTCATCCTTTAGTCTTCCATACCACATTCTCCACTTCTTTTCCGCTATAATTTCCTTCGGCTTATTCCCGTGTCTTTGCTCTTTTCGCTCCGCAACTCATCTAGACTTTATTTGGTACCTAAAAATGCAAAATTAAGTAAAATAAAATATTTATCCTTGAGGAGAGTAAAATACAGAATTCATTACAAAAGGGGAAATCATGGTATGCAAAGAGGGATAAGTGCCAATAAAATGATGATAAATTATGCAATATTTGGCACCTATCAATGCCCTAGATGTGGCCGGTCTCACACCTTGCAATCCCTTGTTTTCATAATTATTATTTCCCTAATTTCATGAAACTCCTCGGTTTGAACAAAAAATCATGGTTTCTTCATATTTTCTCAAATATTGATCAAATCATGATAAAGCCAAAAAGTCAAATGGTGACCGACTAGGCTACTCACGAAAAATATTAAAATATTATTATTATTTTAATATTCTCAAAATATTGATCGAACGAGCAAAGTTCTACTTGCTCATTCGAGTAAAATCAAGAATTTCAGTCAAAAATCAAATTCTTCTGAAAATCCAAGATATTGCTCGAACGCACATCAGAAAATACCGAAACTCTCAGGATTGAGACATGGGAATGCTTCTTTGACCAACCAAGGCCGTCCCTAAGGCTTGCAAGGATCCGGTCCTACACATTATTATAATTTTGACCTAATCTGCTCAATTTCTCGTATTGGGTCCAAACTCTTTCCAACCAACTTGGAATTTGCTCAATCGACCATCAGCTGGTCCCACACCATCAAGGTCCGGTTCTATATGCCCCCTTGGTCGGTCCCTCACTTCTCCATAATTAGGTTTCATCACCTAATGATCATTCTTTCACCAACTTGTCAACTAAGGACCCTGGTGCACGCTCACTTAAGCACTTGGACACCAGATGGACGTCCATCATCCCATGTGGTCGGTTCTTCCCTTATTCATGACCTATTTTCAGCAATTCATCAATTGACGAACAACTGATCAAAAATTAGGGCTTCGAACAAACGCTCCACAAATCATCATTCTGAGCAAGTTCAAACACTAATAAATTTATGTTGATCCAACATCTGGATTAATCATATAATATTTGATAGTTTACCAATATTTTAATTAATATTTTATTGGGTCACGTTACCAATTCTATGAATTAAGCAATACTTGCTTAGTTGCTCGAATATTGATCCAACTATCAATATTCAGTAATTTATCGATATTCAGTAATTCGTCGAATTGATCAATACTTGCTCAGTTGCTCGAATATTGATCCAACTATCAATATTCAGTAGTTCGTCGAATCGAGCAATACTTGTTCAGTTGCTCGATTTACAGTATTTTCTCAGACGAGCAATATCAACATAAGAAATGTACGTGTGTTCAATTCATGAATCACTGAGCATTCGTCACTCATGCTCAATTCAACAAAACTTAGACTCACTGTCTAAAAGTCAACAACTGACCTAATACACGTCTGCCTTGTAGACTCCACGTTCGTGAGACATCAATCACGTCACATGGGGGGATATCAATTAGGGTTTTGGTCTGGCGGCCTACGGAACGTGTGTTCATCCACGACGAGAAATGTGATTAAGTCGTGCAAACGGTTGAAGGAGTTAGAAAAGTGGTGGGTGCACGATCAGTCAAGTCTCCACACGACATGGAACTGATTTGACCATGATCTCCCACTTTCCCCACTCTTTCATTCCAGAAACTGTCACACTTACTGGGATCAATGTGTTCACTATTTTGACAATATAAATAACTCTCTGAATCCATGATTGAACAAGACACAGAAAATCCACGAGATATTGAACAGAAAATCCATCGTCTAACCAAGAATCATTGTGCGAACAACACTCTCTCAATCATTCGAACTTATTCATCAATTTGCAGAAACCAACAACACATTCACAATCCTTGATCATCATTGATCCCACACAATTCTCAGCTTCCCTCCTACAGATCAACCCATCTCCATCTTTGTGACCGAATTGAATCTGGAACGGCCATTGACTTGGTTTAGGTCGGAGTCCTACAGATTGATCTCTCGAACTCAAAGCACTCCCGTGCAGTGCATCTGTGTGAGGTTAGGCAGTTTGCTCGGTTGAGGAGTCTCGTCCACTTGGTCGTCTCTTCACTTTCTTAAAAAACCAGCAAATCGTTTTTCCCCATCTACACCAACAAATAAATTGTTTCCAACTAAACTCGTCAAGAATAATGATGAACGTAGCTAAAGCAAAAATCTTTCAACTCGTATATCGATAAATAGATAAGCGAGATAAACTCCGCTCGAAATATCAAATGAGTATAATATCAAAGTCTATATATCTACACGACTTAGTCTCATTAGGATATAGAATAAAATAGACTTCTGAGTGATAGATAAGTTTTCTCCACATACCTTTTGTTGATGAAGTTCCTCCAAGCTCTCCTTAGTAGATCTTCGTCTTCAATAGATGAACGTCGTGAAGTCTAAAGCTCAACTACATATTCTATCCTAATCCGAGACATAGCTATAAGTAGATTAGAAATCAAGACTTATAGTTTTGATCAACTAAACTTGACAAACAAGATTGAGATAGTAACGCTTGCGAGTTCGACCGAGCAATCCTCTAACAGTTCGACATCCGATAATCTTAGGGGTGTACTAGTAATTTATAACCCTTAGGATAAAGATGTCGACTATCCGAAATTATATTCTTAGAAATTATCAGGAATTTCTAACCGGACTAGTAATTTCTAACACTTTTTCCCCCTTTTTTTTCTTCATATTTTTATTAATTATCGGAAATTATAGGAATTTATCGGATCTCCGATAAGTTAACCTATCGGAATCGGATTCGAATTTTTAAATTATGTCGGATGTTATCGGATTTCGGAAATTCGATAACAGTTAGCTTATTGGAATCAAATTGGCGAAAATCTGATAAAATTTAATCTGTCGGCATCCTTACGCAAACCAATTTGTACTCTCTATTAACCGTTTGAGAGACTCTTGTAGAGAAAGTTCACATATTGTTTCAGTTTGTTCATTCATAACTAAGCCATACCCAGGTGGCATCTCAGTTAACCGCTTTAGGAACTCTTCTAGAGGACGACTACTCATTTTCTTCACAAATATTTCAAACCTATGTGTCAACTTAGTTAACTTCCTTAGGTTATCTTCTAAAGAAGGTTCACTCATTGTTGTAGTTTTTTCGTCCATGACTAAGTTATTCATCTCAACTAACTTACATGTCGACTCAACTAACTCCCTGAGGGTCAGTTGTAGAGGATAAATATAGGGATCTTGTCCGTATGACCAGTGCGTGTGTGGATAGTAATTGGGCTCACCATGCGATGAACCATAACCCTCAAAGGTTGGCGTTCCCAACCACTATTCACACAATGGTCATAAAAAGAATAATGTCCATGTTGCACAATCGGATATTCATTGTATTTGCTATTGTAATACCAGTTTGACATTTTACTTGCAAGGAAATTCTATACAAGCACAAATAAGGCTGACTCGACCAAAACAAGCATATTGAATCTAGCAAACATACATGATGGCTCCACTTAGATTGTTTATAGACCAGCTTTTATTCTTCCTAAAGGAAACTAGTTACAATTTTATCAAACCTCTCTAGAATGATCTGAATTTAAAGTAAGTTAAATAGAAGCAGGAGAAGCTCAAAGGAGCTTGAATACTTATATCCCGTTGGCAACGTTTCCTCGGGTTACAAGGCGGCTCGCTCAACTTACAGTAATCATCCTGAACTTCGAGTTAGGCTAACGGAGTACGCTATACGTCCTTTTGAAAGATTATCCTACAAGATCGTTACCCTATCAGTCTCGTTATAGTCAATATTTTAAGGCTTAGGTTCGCATAGGTTACATGTTCCTAAGGCGGGCAAGAGGGAAATGGTGATGAAATCCGAGTCCTTATCTTATATTGGC
This sequence comes from Papaver somniferum, assembly GCF_003573695.1. Taxonomy (NCBI): domain Eukaryota; kingdom Viridiplantae; phylum Streptophyta; class Magnoliopsida; order Ranunculales; family Papaveraceae; genus Papaver; species Papaver somniferum. Next base: position 45,348,969 of record NC_039360.1, on the reverse strand, counting down.
CAGACTTTGCCCTTTACTAGAAATTAAAACCGTATTCAGAGACTCAACATATATGCAAACAAAGGTGTCCAGTAAACCCACTGAGAAGGGATTCACGGGTGATTATAATCTTACCTCTCCTTCCATACGGAGGATGAATCGTTGAATTCGACTCAGGCCACCGACTTATATGTCAGTATATGCGAACCCAAGGGCCGAACGTAAATGTCATCCTTCCTTGTGAAGTTTATATTTAATTGGGTTTAAAAATAATAAAGTCCAAAATAAAGTCCAAGATGAAAAAAAAGGATTACAAAATTAAAGATTTCCTAATACAATTTTCTAAAAACTAAAAGATAGTAAAATCTAAAAAAAAAAGATAAAATAAAATCCAATTAAAAAAAATAATAAAATAAAGTTCCTTGTTTTTTTTCGTTGTCTTAGCTTTAACTTTTGCTCCAAGTCTTTAATCACCAAAATCTTTGGCTTAATTTCTTTTCGTTCCAAAATCCAATCTTGTAGCACAAAAATATACCCAAAAAAGCGTAAAATAGAACAAAACAAAAATAATAAAAATAAAAACCTAAATACTCTAAACCTAAAGACAAAGTTTGATATGAAGAGAACTTTGATGATTTATATCTATCTTGATTGATGGAGTGGTGGACCCGGAGAAGCGTGAAAAATTAAGCGTAATAAAAACGGGCCTACAGTAATACCGCAAGTGCACGGTCGTCAGTTGTAGCTCGTGCAAGTACGGGTCGATCCACAGAGACTGGGTGTGTTTTGGAGTTCTCTAGCTATTTTGGGCTCTAATTTGTTATTGGGCTATGAATAATCAATGGGCTTTTGAGTGCTAATGGGTTATGAATACCCTTGGAATGAGTTGGGCTTTCAGTGGTTTTGATGGGCTGAACTTGGGTTCAGTTGGTTTCTGATGTGAATTGAACTGGGATTGATCTTTGGATTGAACTGGGCTTCAGTTTGTACAAACAATGGACAGTGGGCTTAGAGAGTTTTTGGTCAAGAAGAAAAGAAGTGACCTCTACAGACAGGTAATAACCTTAAGAATTTACAGTGGGCTTTTGTGACAGAAAATAGAATTGAATTTGGACAGTGAACAGAATCAAAAGTAAACAGTAACTATGAACAAAATGAACTAAACAGAACAAAAGTAAACAGATCAATGAAACTAAACAGAATGGAACAAATTGAAACTAAACAAAAGCAAAACAATGAAACTAAACAGAATGGAAGTGAAACTAAACAATGAGACTAAACAGAAAACAAAAGCAAAACAGAGTGGAACAAAGTAAAAGTTAAGGTGACAATGAAAGTGACAAAATGTGAGACAATGAACAAGTACACTAAAAAAAAACATCAAAGAAACTACTAGGTGATGACAGTGACAGGAAACAGTTACATACCAAGGCCTAAGCCAAGGGCAGTGAAGATGAGAAGCTAACAGTGAACAAAACATGAATTTAAACACAATAACATAACATGGGAAGCACATAACAGTGAAGGTGAAATGGTGAAGGTGAGCCTAGGCATACTACTAGAGTGGGAAGAGAACCAGCTTGCTCACAGTCACTAGTGAGCACTAGTTTCTCCTCACTGCTCAATCAATCCAATGCTCTAAAGGCTTTAGCCTAACATTCACACAAAACAGTAAACATGAGTGATGAAAGAACACTAGGATGTTGAATCCACCATTAACCTAGGGGATATTCTACTCACAGCTAAAATAGTTACCAAAGTACTAATTGTCTGATTAAAGTACAACTAGTCTAAGGGCTTAACAACATTGGACAAGAGCTGCACATGATGAAGACTATCTTATTGATTCATGGTTTCATCTAGTCCTAGCATTTGAGGTTTAGAACATACATAACAAGAACATTACAGAACATGATACAAACATTACAGAAACATAACATAACAGGAATATGGGAGTGACAGCAAAGAACAAACATAACACAACAGTGGAGTTCATAACAGGAACAACACATAACAACATCACAGTGACATAAAATGGAGAAAATCAAAACATTAAAATGGATAAACAGTGAACAGCAAAATGAACATTTAACAGAACTAAGTTCTGGACGTCGGCTATTCCAGGCATAAAGTTTTACAACAACACCCACAAGGCTATTTATACCCACAGACCCCATTTCCCCAAAATACAAAATTAGGGTTCTTCACCCAAATCCCAAAATCAAACAACACAGAAATTAGGTATTTGATTCTACCTAATTTGATAGTACAATTTGAACCCATGTTTCTCTCTATTCGTCTCCAGGCTTTCCCTAACAGAAATTAGGGTTTTCTATAAAAATCCCCAAAAACCTAATTTGGACAGTTGAAATTAGGGTTTCGAATTTTACTCACCAAACATGTGATTTGACACTTCAATCGTCGACCCATTATTTTCCTTGTTCACCTGCTCCATTCCCACGCGCCAATTGCTTCATCTATCAACCTAATTCACCAAATCCAACCCTAACAGTGATGAGGATGGTGGAGTTGTTGAAATAGATTAATAGGTGATGGGGGTATTGAGGGATATGATGGATTGTGGTTGTTGTAGGGAGTTGTTGATGGAGAAGGAGGTGGCGATGGAACTGGTACGGCAGAGTAGGTGGTGGTGGTTCTGCAAACAGGGTATGGTGGTGAAGGAGAGCTCGATGGAAGAAAGAAGAAGGGGTAGTTTGTTTGGGTTATATGTTTCTGGTACTATGGTGTTAAGCGGGCGTATCGAGTTTGATGATCTGCGACGCTGAGCCGTGGGATGTGGAGATGAAGATTGATCTAACGGATAAAAGTGAAGATGCTGGCAGCGACCGTTGGATGCAGATATACAACGAAATTAACGGCGCCAGATGGAGTTAGGTGTTGTAGTGTTAAGCGGAAGTATCTGGGTTTGATGCGCAGGCAAAGAAGCGATCGTTGGATTCAACTACAATCTAATCTGAAGGCTTGGAATTTAGGCACTATGGTGTTTTGCAGGAGCTTCAGATTTTGATGCGCGATGAAGGAGCGACCATCGGATGATGAGATGGATCCAATCCGACGGCTGAAGATGGATGCGGTTTTGGTTATAGAAAATGGGTTTGGGTAAGGGTTTTGGGCCTTGGGTATGCCAAGCCCATATCTTCTTTAAGAACAATTCTTCCTTCTTGAGCCCATTCCTAACTTTTTGGACGTGCGCTCCATTCTTTGCGGCTTCCTTGCGTAATTTCTTCCGGCTTTTCACCACTCTTCAACTCTTTTCCGCTCCGCAATTCATCCAGACTTTATTTATTACCTAAAAATGCAAAATTAAGTAAGAAAAATATTTATTCTTGAAAACAATGAAAATACAGAATATGGGATAAAATGTAGAATTAATGCACAAAAGATGAGTTAAATGCCAACAAAAAGGGATAGATATATACAATATTTGGCACTCATCATGGAGCAAGCTTAAAAATCAATCAAGATCAGGATACACGAGTTATCAAGGAAAGATAACTAGACATGGCTTCACGAATCCCCATGAAGTATTTGTAGTCGCTAAACCCTAAAAGGATTAGTAAGAGGACGACTCTAGATACACTAGGAAACACAAAAAATTAGTGTCGGGATCCAAAGATCCCAGTTGCTTGAAGTTCCCCTTTTATAGACATTGAAAGCGTAGGTTGCTTTAGGTTTAAGCTAACATAACTTTGGAACCAAGCAAACAATATCCAACATTGGATGATTCTTTGAATCTGATTTACATAAGCAAGATATACACTCTGGTTAGGTGAAACCCTAACCGAACCGTGTACAAAGACTATGTTCAAGGAGGTTAGCGGAACCTAGCCGATTTGAACTTAAAAGCCATTTTCATGAACACATAAGACATTAACCTCGAGTCACAATCATATGATCAAACAAGTCTAGTATTTTTAGAGAAAATGCTAATTATCTCGTAAAAATAATTTAATCGCACTTGAGAATAATCGACATGGTTAGTAAATGCACAAAGTACAAATACCATAGCATTCCTGACTCATGTCAGTCAGAGTACGTGTACCGGTTTGTAAACATTTAAGCAAACCAAGTTTCGGAGTCAACAGAACTATTTAGGTATGCGTACCGGTTTGTAAACCTTAAGACTACGACAGGTTCCTGAGTCCACTGAACTATTTTGGTTTGCGTACCGGCTTGGATACTTAACCAAGTTATGGAACACTGAACTATTGTGGTTTGCGTACCGGTTTGTAAACTAACCCGGTTCCGTAACAACTATTCCCTAAATGGTTTGCATACGAGTATGCGTACCGAACAGGTTCACGAGTTGAACATATTTTCACATGATATACATAAGAATATTCGTACCACAAATCTGCAAGTCAATATATAGCTACTCCGCTACGTGTATGAATACATGTAATACGGGTTCAGACTTATAACAATTTTCCCGGTGTGTAAGACTGATAACACTGTCTTGTATCTGAATCTATAGTAGCTCTATATTTCTCTCTAAATCGATTCAAAATATTCATGAATAACATCTATGACACATATCACCGTTCCAGGCTTTTTTCGAACGACGATAAAACTTGAATCATGATTTTGATTCCGAACAATAAATTGTCCTTAACTGAAATTCATCAAGTATGAACAAATGTTCATTAAGCTTAGTCATTATATTTCGAGAACTAATTATCAAGATAAATTGACTCGAAATTCTTGTCTATGCATAATAGTTTAATTAGTTATGCGACATCGTCTCAATAATAGAAAAGTGAATATAACTTGAGAAATAGGTGGTTGATCTTCACTTACCTTTTGTTGATGAAGTTCTCAAAAAGCTTCGGTTGATCTTCGCCTTCAAACGGTAGAACACAATGATGACTGCGTGATCCACTGTTTCTCAACTACATTTCTATCCTAGTCCGAGACTTAACAATTGTATACTAGAAATCAAAATATAGTTTGAAAACTAAATTTGACAACAAGCTTGAGATAGCAACACTTGTGAGTTCGACCGAGCAATGCTCTAACACTAAGACTCAGGATTCCACTAAATATTCATATCCACGCGATTCATCTATTTATTCTAAGCAATTATAGCTCATTTAATAAGAATTTTGACTCTTTATCTTTGCATAAGGTAGATTTTTAAAATATTAATTATAAATCTTAAGCATGGCATATCAAAATGACTAACTCTAAGCATAAGCCATCAAATGAAATAACAATTAATTAAGAAAAATAATAAATCGATTTAATTTAATGCAAAAAGTAATATAAAGAATTAATTAAATTTACAGCAATGATGAAATTTGGCTTCCACCATCATTCTGGTGATGGGGTTTATCTTCACATGGTGAAAATACTTTCAAAATATTTTTTTCATTGCTCAAATGGTGTTTAAAAAGAAGAAAAAGAGGGAAAAATAATAAACGGAGAAATTGCAACCTTTATAAGCTTTGCAGAATATTATTTTAAAAGATGACTGTTGCAAGAACTATTAGACCGTCGCCGGAACAACAGTCTTAAAACTATGAAAAACAACGGTTAAAGAACGACAATTCCCAACCGTCTGTTGTTCTTTTTCTTCTTATCTATTACAGCAGAAAAATCTACTCTACAGCCCTCGATTATTCTCGGTAACCTCCCCCCACTCTCGATACCTCTCTATTGCTCCCCTAAACACTAATTTATATCCGCCAAGACCAGATATCTCAAGTTTAATTCCATATCTTCTCATAGTTAAGAAAATAACTCGGAAATATTTTCCCTATATTTTCACGTGTCTGCAGCTGTCAACTACCAGATTAGCTTCCCTTTTTATCTCATTCAAACATCAAATGACTGTTCAAACTCTCCAAACACGTTTAACACACGTCTCAGACTGAGTTAAACTCATGCAATCATCGACTGAACGTTCCGTGTATGTCTCCTTCTCTGTTTTGTTGAAGGTCAACGAAAATCTTGTTTTCAGTCAGTTATAAACCCGTTACCAGCCCTGATCCATCGTGATAATTTGATATCAATCTAAAACTCCCAAAAAAATCAATTAAAACTCCTCAAAAATATCTCCAGATATTTACAGAGTTACAAAGGTATTTTTCCGACAAAAACATTTCTTTGAAATGAAAGAGATAGAGTGCCCCTATCCACTGCACAGGTGCCTTCAGCCACTGGGCTGCCCCGAGGAGCCCTTAACTATTTTCTGGGTGTCATTATCAATTATGATGGGTGGCTTAACATTTTTTCTCGGTGCTTTCAACACGATTTTTGGGTACCTTTAACACTTCCTGTGGTGCCTTTAGTAATTTTCTCCGGGGTGCAAAATATCACTTTTCGAGCCAATTTTTCCGCAAAAATGTATTTCTTCAAAAACATCTACACACACATGAACACCATAATAAGTACAAAATTGAGCACTATAAAATTGAGACAATTTAGACACAAAAATTTGTCTATCATGTATTCCCTTCAAATACGATCTCCAAAATATCCCAAGATTATTTCGAACTTTCACATATAATCATATGATGTTGAAGTCTTGGTTTATGGGATGTACAACATTAATTAATCCTGAAATGATGAGGGTACCAACTACACCACAATTTTTTTGATATCAACCTATATGACCGATACCTTGTGTGATCTAATATGGACAAAGACTGTCAAGAAGACAACAAACTCAAGGTATACACTTGATATATAGTAAAAGTCTGGAACCGAACCTAAATTCAGGGATCAACCCAAGTGTTTGGATTAACGTACAAATGCAATTACATTAGTTATAAATAAATAATAATTATAATAAGGATAGTAAAATAAAAGCACACAACAAGATTTTGTTAACGAGGAAACCGCAAAATCAGCTTTTTTTAGCAGGAAAACGATTAGCCAAACATTAAATCGTTACCTGACTTTCGATATGACAAACTAGGATCCGAATAGATCAAGTTTTCATATCAGGAAAGACATTATCAAAATAATTATTCTGTCGTCTTCCACAACCACTCACCCCACAAAGATATGACATTTAAGTACCAGTTCAATATAGAATCCTCCCCCGTTGTGCTTTGTTGTTCCCCTGCAAGCAAAAAGAATAACAAAAAGAGACAACCTTTACTAGATAAAGGTCGATATGATCTTAGCTATTACGTGCCAATAGTAAAATGCTAAAATCGAAACTAATTGTATATTAAATACACAACTTATGAAACATAAATCGATAATAATATTATCGTGACTTCACACATGAGTTTAATCAATATTTACTTATGCTTATTTGATAAAGCAACCCATATGTTAGATTCGGAATCTGCTAAATCATAAATTCACAAAATCATAAGAGATAACCCAATATATAAGATCGAAACTTATAGTTAATGAAAACCAAAAGTTTATCTCATAACCGAAGCACTCATGTATATACCAAATATTTAGTTTATAGAGCATAAATAAACATTAGTATATGTGACTTACATATGAGCTAAACCATCACAAATATATTTTGATCTTGATATAGCAATCACAAGGATATGATCCGAAGATTGGTTATACTCAAAAGTCATTGACTATAAGAAATTGAGTCAATATATGAGACTGATACACAATGGTTTATCTCATGAACTCAAGTGCAACACACCATAAATACCTAACAGAAAATCAAGTATTGTAATTACCTCAATCTTGTATGAAATGAAAATACGAAACCAACGCAAAAAGAATGAGGTCATTCCGAGTTCGGACGAAGAAGTTATGGGAAAAACAATTTCACACTCATTTGTATGGACTTAGGGTAGCACAGGTCCTAGTAGAGATCCTCAACATGGATCTACACACCAAAAACTGTTTTAGGCATAACTTTTGCATACGGTGTCCGAAATGAGTGATTTTTAGCTCGTTTTAACCGTCTAGACAAGAGAAACACATACACGACCTGTAGACATCAACACCATAAACTCAAAATTATCGTTTCTATCAAATGCTCAATTATGGATAGAGAAGGTTGATAAGTGCATAATTCATATGATTTTAGTGTTCATTTCATACTTGTTGTAGATATTATTCTTGCATAATTTCGTATTATTACTCTTCTTTTTTGTTACTTGTCTATATTAGGTGAATCATCCAAAAATGATATACAAAGTGCTAAAAAGAGCTAAGAAGGAAAGTATTCCAAGTATCCAAGTGCCCAAGTCGAAGAGAAGTGGAAGAAGTGCAACGAAACGGAGCAAAAGTGCTCAAAATCAAGAGACGCAAAGACGAAGCTTAACTCATTCAAATTCAGGATCTTATCACCATCTTGAAGAGAATCCAATTACAAAGAGAACGCAAAAAAGAATGAGGTCATTCCGAGTTCGGACGAAGAAGTTATGAGAAAAACAAATTTATCGAATACCGAAGATGGGAGGGTACGCATACTGGTACGTATACCATTGTAACTCAGGAATTTCGTGGAATGATGGGTATGCATACTGGTACAAATACCAAAAATTTCCTGGACACTTTTCTAAAAAAAGATGGTATGCATACTGGTACGTGTACCATGAAGTCCAAAATTCACGAACTATCTTTTAGGTCTTTCTTTCATAGCTTAGGGTCGACCGACTTAGATACTTGAAGGCCAAGCAATGTAAACCTATATAAATAGATATTAGTCCATGTAAAGAGAGGGCACAAGATTGTAATTATTGGAGAGGAGAAACAACACGCGGAGCGAAAGTTAGGGTTTCAAAGCTAGGGCACAATATTGTTATCTCTTTACTTTTTTTACCCATGAGTATCTAAACACTTATTTATTGAGGATGAATTCTAAGTTGTAAACAATATTTGAGTTATTATATTAATCTACTTTGAAGTTCTTTATATGATTATCGCATGTTTATACTATAACAAATATTTATGATTGATTAATAGATTGTTTAGGTGGCCAACTAAATGGATTTGTTGATTTAATTTAATGATAGTATTGAGTTTGGAGATAAGTAATTTTCGAATAACTGTTACACAAATAGAGAACACGAGACCTTGTAGAGGGATTTTGTGGAGCGATTGTGTGTGTAAACAACACTAAAAAGTGGACCTTGAGCTAAGAGTCTAACGACTAGGATTAACCTATAAATTCAAAAAAGATAAAGCATTCGACCAAATTACACCTTGAGTGATCTACTACTAGGTGGTTTAGAAGAATTAAATCTGGTATTTGAGGGATTCCGCTATCAGTGATAAAAGGAATTTAGGGGATAACACTGAGCTAGTTGTTATTCCACGGTTGGTGATAATCTATTGATTAACGACGAGTAGATATGTATAATAACTCATTGATGGTTTAGTAACAAATCCTCGATCATCTATCTCTATATTGCTTACAACTCAATTTTATTCACTTTATTTTATTTTGCTTAAAATCTAAAACAAACCCACCCTTTGTGACATTTTGACAACTAACACTCACTGCTCTTCGTGGAAACGATCCTTACTTCCATTATATTACCAGTTAATTGTGTGAAAATACGTGATTTAATTTGATTGCACTTACAACAGCCATCAAAGGTATGAGTAAAGAAGAGAAAAATCTTTTGAAAGATGTTAAGCAGTCGTATAATGATCGAGAGATCACGTGCTCTAATTCATGTGCTTATTCGCATTTCATAATATTGTCCATAAAGGTGAGCATACATATTCCAACCCAACTAGGTTGTATTGAGGTGTACCTTGTCTTGTTCGTCACAAGTGACTAAGACAGAATCATCATTCTTGACCTCTTTCTTGGTTTGATTTCTCTTGTTTCTTCTGTTTGTTATTCTTCTTTAACTTGTGATAAAGACTGTCATTATCACAAAGTTCATTCGTACAAGATATTTAAGGAAACTTGAGATCTTTTTTTAGTCTTGAAGACACTCATAAGCATTATTACCAACCGATATCATTTGAGTGTCATTCTTGTGACATACTTTTGATCCCTCCTTGGTTTCTTTTGTGGAGGATTTCGGGACCCATTTAAAGATGGGTTTTACAACAATTGTTTTATCCTTCATACCAGTAGGATGGTTTCCCTTTTGGATACCTTGTGAAATAACCTTTTTGCAAGTTGGAACATCAGATCTTGTTTTTGCATTGACAAAGTAATCTCTCTTTCTATTATTAAGTCTTTTATGAGATGAACTTTCTGAGCGATAGGAAAAAGTTGTATTATCATTATAATAATTCTTTTTCCCAAACTTTAGACAATAACGATCTGAGTTATTTAGGGGATCAAAGTTAGACAATTCGTTTGATACAAAATAAAATGCATCTTGCATCATACGAACTTCACATCCCCTTTGCAAGTGTCCCTTATTACCATAATAATAACAATGTTTAGTACCAAAAGGCATGTGAGATTTAATGTTACCTTTTTGTGGATCCACTTGTGTTGGGACTTGACGAGTCTTGTTTTTCCCATCTTTGTTCAACAGTGTTTCTTTCTTGATATTAGAATAAATGCTTTCTTTGATAGTTGCACTAGAATAGTTTGGTTACACAAGATTCTTTGGTTTGACAGGATTTACCTCTTTTACATCGTTTGAGACGACGTTTTTTCTTTGACAAAAATTTCCCCCTTGTTAGTATTTGAAGCATCTATTCCCTTATCGCCCAATCCTCGTGTATCACGATGATTTTTACTTGCTTCTAAAATTGAGGTTAATTTGTTAGAGCTATTATTGAACTTTTTCAAATCCAAATTTCTTCTTCCATTGTCTTGATTTTATCAAGATCACCAGATAGATCCTCCTCAAGGTATTTTTGTCGAGAGAGAGATATACACTTTATTTCTCTTCAAAACTCTTTTGCTGATAATCCTTGCTTCAAATTCAGCAAGTTTCTGTTTTGGCAAAAAGAGATCTCTCTGAAGATTATCACGTTATAATCTCTTTGAATTTAGATCTTTTTCACGATCTTTAAGAAGAGATTCAATGAGGCGATAACCACTATAATATCCTTCGAAAACCTTCCTTAATTTTTTGTTCTCACGACAAATAGGAGTCACAAGAACGTTGTAACTATATGCATAATTCGTTATGAATCCTTTCATCTTTGGAATGTTGTAACTATATGCATTAACTTCATAGTAGCTACATAATTTTGTTATGCATCCTTTGTGGCGACTGCATGATTCGTCATGCGTCCTTTAAGAAGTGACTAAACAATAGTTTTGCAGTTGACGAAATGGTTGCACAACGACTATGCATCCACTGAACGACGTTTGTGTCTAAAAAACAATCACCTTTGACTTTCTTATAAAAATATTAAATTTGATATTATTGTTTTTCCTCGTTGTGTAAATCTCTATGTAATATTTTCAAGGAAATAAAGTTTATAGAATTCTGACGTATGGTTCGTTAGCTATATTATATTCTAGTTTGCTTGCCGATTATAAACCCGGAGAAATATTTAAAAAGTACCTTGTTTAAAGGTACTTGTAAAACAAAGGTACTCAGGACTTTTTTGTTGTCCTTGTGAAAAAGCGGGGGTCTAACAACCACACCCAATATTTCGTTCGGCAATTTGTATAGACTAACTCCAATATGATTCCAAGATAATCAACTAGACAGTCAGACTCAATCAAGGAAAGATATCCAAGAGTTATTATCTCTTTCTCAAATCAGTCAGCAAATCAACAGGATGGAATCCGTGAACTGATTGGTATGAGAATAACTTGGACGGTATCAAAAACCAATGTCCAAGAGTCAATCAATTTTTATCCAACAAACAAGGTCGGATTTACCAATTGATTGAACTACGCACAACCTGTGATATTTCAATTATATAAACAAATATAATGCGTAAAAGAAATAACACAGACACCAGAAGTTTTGTTAACGAGGAAACCACAAATGCAGAAAAACCCCGGGACCTAGTCCAGTTTTGAATGCCACAATGTATTAAGCCGCTATAGACACCAGCCTACTACAAGTTAACTTCGAACTGAAATTTAATGGAGCCCTAACCAAGTCTCACACCGATTAAGGTACATTCGCGTTCCTTACGCCTCTGAATCCCAACAGGACTCTACGTACTTGATTCCCTTAGCCGACCTCACCCACAACTAGGAGTTGCTACGATCCAAAGTAGAAGACTTATAAACAAATTTGTCTTCCATAATTCTGATAGATAAATCTGTCTCCCAAAGAAATACCTACGAAGTTTTTGTTCCGTATTTTGATAAATCAAGGTGAACAGGAACCAATTGATAATCGGTCTTATATTCCCGAAGAAAAGCCTAGAAATATCAATCAAATATGAAGATCAATCAAACATGAAAGATAATCAAATGAATCTGATTTTTTTTACATAGAGTTGTTTAATTGTTCACTATCTCATAGAAATATATATGAACCAATTGAAACAAAATCGGATTGATTCGTAATTGTACAAAGTACTTATACCAAAATAAATTCATGAACATTAAGCCGCGGTATGCAAAGATTGCATTCCTTAATTCATAAATGTATTTTTTCATGAGTATAAGAATCATACTTAACCGGTTTTAGAACTTAACCAACTAAGTTTGCAAACTGGTACGCAAACTATAGGTTCCGGAATTTGGTTTTGTCCAGCTGCTTGCAAACGGGTATGCAAACAGCAGTCCCGGACCTAACTCAGGTAGAACCATTCGCATACTGGTATGGAAACATGGTTCCCAGACATTAACAGTTAAAACTGTTCGCATACTGGTATGCAAATAAGGTTTCCGGACCTGAATCATACCACAACAGTTTGCATACTGGTATGCATACTGTATTGTTATCCAGACAAAGGTTAATTGTTCTAAACTCCCATTTCAATCATTGAAACCTCCTTAGAAGACAACAATGGTTGTCTTACACAAGCCACTAGATTATAAGTAATTTTCAAGTGATCGAATGATCAATACAAAAACTTTCTGAGTCGATATCAAATGATTGTCTCACACAAATCATGTAAGATGTTTCAAGGAAATTTTCACATGATCATCTTTTGAATTATCATTTAGTTTCCAACAAATAGATTGTTTCCAACTAAACTCTTCAAGAATAATGATGAACGTAGCTAAAGCAAAAAGCTTTCAACTCGTATTTCGAGAAATAGAAAAGCGAGATAAACTAGACTCGAAATATCAAATGTGTATAATATAAAAGTCTATATAGTTATACGACTTAGTCTCATTAGGAGATAGAATAGACTTCTAAGTGACAGATAAGTTTTAGTCTTCACATACGTTTTGTTGATGAAGTTCCTCCAAGCTCTCCTCAGTAGATCTTCGTCTTCAATCGATGAACGCCGTGAAATCTAAAGCTCAACTACACATTCTATCCTAATCCGAGACATAGCTATAAGTAGACTAGAAATCAAGACTTATAGTTTTGATCAACTAAACTTGACAAACAAGCTTGAGATAGCAACGCTCGCGAGTTCGACCGAGTAATGCTCTAACAATTTCCCCCTTTGTCAATTTTAGTGACAAAACTATCCATACATATGGATTACAAAATAAATAAACTTTGTAGCTTCTCATCCATCATGCTTGATTTCCTTGGTTCTTCAACATTCCTTGAATTCTTCGCCACTCCAAGTACTTTAGTGATTCTGAACGTGTTCAACTCTGCATCATTGTTGTTGAAGATCCGCAGCCATCACAATACGGAAACAGTTGTTCTCAAATATTGTTATACATTGTCATGTGTTAGAGAATTGCTCGGTCGAACTCGCAAGCGTTGCTATCTCAAGCTTGTCTGTCAATTTTAGTTTCCAAAACTATAAGTATTGGTTTCTAGTCTACTTATAGCTAAATCTCGGATTAGATATAAAGTATAGTTGAGCTTTAGACTTCACGGCGTTCATCGGATGAAGACGAAGAACTACTCAAGGGAACTAGTGGAACTTCATCAACAAAAGGTATGTGGAGACTTGAACTCATCTATCACTCAAAAGTCTATCTACTCTATCTCTTATTTGAGACAAAAAGTCATATTGCTATATAGACTTCAATTATACACATTTGGTATTTCGAGCCAAGTTTATCTCGCTTATCTATTTCTCAAAATGTGTATTGGTAAGCTTTCGCTTTAACCAAGTTCATCTTTTAATATTGACGAAAGTCAAAATATTATTATGTGAAAATAGCCTTGTAACATCTTACATGATTTGTGTGAGACAACGATTTGATGTAGACTCGGAATGTTTCGTATTGATCATTCGATCACTTGAAAATTGTTTTGAAGCTAATAGTTTGTGTGAGACAGCTATTATCATCTTTCAAGAATGTTTCAATGATTGAAATGAGGGTTTAGAACACATAACCATGATTGGATATAAACATAGTATGTGTATTCACATTTGTGTAAAGTCCAAAATCCGTGAACCTTGGTATGCGTAACCGTATGCATACTGGCTGGTTATGGAAGTCCGGGAACCAAGTATGCGTACCCGTACGCATACTGGCGGAAGTTCATGTTCCGTGAATATCTGTAGGAGTTTGGAAAAGTAAATGGTATGCATACTCGTACGCGTACTGGCGTAACCAAACTCAGTCCGGATACTTAGGTATGTGTACCCGTTTGCATACTTAAGCAGGTTATGTTATAAAATCGGTTTGTTCATGAACTAATACATTTATATAATAAGGAATGCAATCTTTTGCAAACCGTGGCTATAATGTTCATGAAATGATTCAAGTGAATCAAAATCGATTTTGCTTCAATTGTGTCTTGTATACTTCTATGAGAATATAAACAATTGAACAACTCTCTAACTAGTTTCGTTTGAGTCATTTAAACTAGTTATGATAAAGATGAATCAGGTTGATATGAAAGTGCTCATATGGCCAACCATTGGTTAACTATTGTTGAACCAACTAAGTGTACACGTTTAGGTACGATTACCTTTATCTAAATGATGGTACATTTCATTTGTGTATAACAAGTTAAGCTCGATCTAACGATTGAAAGATATTAGCTTGAATCTAATCAGGTTTTTCATCTAACGGTGAATATTGAATGCTTTGTTACCAAGATAGCATTGATTGCAAACTCTAATTTGAAGACTATATAAATGAGAACTCTAGAAACTGGGAAACCTAATCCCCACACCTCATGTGTGATACTAGTTGCGACTAGAGTCGATTCTCCTTTAACCTTAGGTTTTTCACGAAACCCTGTAGGTTAATGACTTAAAGACTTCATTGGGATTATGAAGCCAGACCCAACTATTTTCTCCGTAGTTATGTGTTCTGATCTTGCTGTTTTCTATCATGATTGAGTATTATATTTTTTAAGATTTGCTCGAGATTTATTCTCCGATAGGCAAGATTGAAAAGTAGTCACAAACATCTTCGTCTCATCGTTTGTGATTCCATAATATCTTGTTTCGTTAATTGATTAAGATTATTGTGAGGTGATTGATAATACTAGGATGTTTTTCGGGAATATAAGTCTGGTTTATTAATTGGTTCCTGTTCATCTTGATTTATCAAAAGACGGAACAAAACTCATAGGTTTATCTGTGGGAGACAGATTTATTTATACAATAGACTTTTCTGTGTGATACAGATTTGTTTGTCAAGTCCGTAGCAACTCTTAGTTGTGGGTGAGATCATCTAAGGGGATCAAGTGCGTAGAGTCCTGCTGGGATTCATAGACGTAAAGATCGCAACTGTACCTTGATCAGTGTGAGATTGATTACGGCTAAACTACATTCCAGTTTGAAGTTAACTTGGAGTAGGCTAGTGTCTGTAGCGGCTTAATACAGTGTGGTATTCAAATCTGGATAGGTCCCGGGGTTTTTCTGCATTTGCGGTTTCCTCGTTAACAAACTTCTGGTGTCTGTGTTATTTCTTTTCCGCATTATTTTTTGTTATATAATAAAAATATCGCAGGTTGTGCGTTAAATCGATCAATTGGTAAATCCAACCTTTGGTTTTTGATTGAAATTGATTGATCCTTGAACATTGGTCTTTGGTACCGTTCAAGTTATTTCTCTTATATTCAATCGGGCACGCAAATTCCTATTTGTTTGATTGCGGATTGAATTGAGAAATTGAGATACAACTCTTGGATATACTTTTCTGGAGATTGAGTCTGACTGTCTAGTTGATTCTCTCGAAAGTATATTGGAGTTTGTCCATACAGGTTTCTAAGCGAAATATTGGGTGTGGTTTTTAGACCCCCGCTTTTTCAATTGGTATCAGAACAGGCAAACACGTTTAAGACCTCATAAGTCTGTGTTTGAAGCAATCTGATTATTATGGACGAGTCTATCTCTAATAATGTACCAGTTCAGAAATTACCAAATGTTTTTTTTTCAAAGCTTAGATTCAACTGAGAGAACTGTCACATCTAAGTCAATATATAAACATTCTCTTGATGTAGAAACTCTTGATTACTTGGAAACACACATAGAAGAACAGTTGGATTAACTTTCTGACGAAGGTGACTCGAAAATTGATAGAGATGTTGATGAGGAAGTCTCAGAGTATGTTAAGTTATTGGATTCGTTGAAAAACAAGAAGATGACAACTTCTCATGTCACACGTCATCTGACTCCTCTTTGTCGAGAAAACAAGAAATTGAGAAGATGTTACGCATGTGTTTGTGTTTCAAATCGTTCTAACGAATCGATCCTCAAGTATTCTGAGGAAACCCTACGTATAAATAAACTTGAATGTGATAATCTTTATCAAAAGTATTTTTTGTTGGAAGAGAAACTTGCAGAATCTGAAGCAAGGATTAACTCCCAGCAAACAAGTTTTGATGACAACGAAAGTGCTTGTCTCGTTCGAGAAAAACGCTTTGAGGCTGATTTAGCTGTTGCTCTTGATAAAATCAAGATGTTGGAAGATGACTTGAAAAAGTTCAATACTAGTTCAAGCAAATTAACCACTATACTAGGAGCAAGTAAAAATCATCATGATACACGAGGATTGGGCTATAAGGGAATAAATGCTCTAAGTATTAACAAAGAGGTAAAATTAGTCAAGGCTAGTGATTCTTCTCAACAAAAGGTTTCCACTGATGGCAAAAGTGAAATACCTTCACCGGAAGTTAAAGTTCGAAAGAGCAATGTATATCAACCTCCAAAGTCAGCACATACAGATCAAGGTAAGAACATTCCTTATGTTTGTCACTATTGCGGAAACAAAGGTCACCTGGAAAGGAGATGTTGTTTTCGTATAAGGAATGAGAAACTTCATGATGTTCTTGTTTGGGCATCACAAGAAGTGATGAAACCAAGATCATATGCTAAGGCTAATCCTATTAACATTACAGGTTGTAACTTTCCAACCTTTATGCAAAGGAATCATTGTTGTGATAAACCTAGATTTGCCTATAAATGTCATACGAAGCCTTTCCACAGTCGTAATGGTTATCAAAAGGATAACTTCGTAGAGACGAAGACAAGGCCCAATGATCCCAATTGGAGAAAGACTAACTTGCAAAAGAATAATCAATCCAATTCTATATCGAGAAATATTGAAGAGGGTAATGGGAAGAAGGTTCTGGTTGTTTCTAAACGCACTCATAAGTGGGTTCCAAAGAAAGTCAATGATGCTTTGAGTTTGAAAAGGAATGATCTCCCAGAAAATTCCATGACTATGGAGAAGGAAGTATCCATGATGTTGGAACTTAAAGAGTTCTTTGGAAAGATGGATTTGGATGTTAAAGGTTCTAAAAGTGATCTCTTTCATGATAATCCAAAAGTGAAACAGAATAACCCATAGATGGTGAAAAGTCCATAGTTGCGGAAAAGTTTGTTTGAGTCACTAGTGGTGAGCAAGACATTGTTCACCTCAACGCAACTTGATTGTGTTGTAAGTGCATCCTCACCAAGGAATGCCCTACTATGTATACGGTGAGGGAAGCGAGAATTGGGGCACACATATTGTGTCAGGTATGATTTTGAATCTTTGATAACGCCGTAAAATTCGATTGCATTCTTCTGAAAATGTATGTCTATAAAATTGAGCAAGATTTGTGTTTTTATTTATTTTCTTACAGTACTTATAATGATCCACGTACCTTGCTCATCGTTCATTTCTACCTAACTTGATTTGTATTTAAGGTTCTTAAATGATTGGGTATGAAAATAGTAGTTCGGGATGTTTGGACTTCATGGTACACATACAAGGTATGCATACCATCATTTAAAATCAAAATCCATGGATTTTAGTGCGCAAACCCGTTTGCATACTGCTCCAGGTCACGAAAATACGTTTGCAAACCGGTACGCATACTGGCATGTAGACGTCGATATTCGGTAAACTTCATTTGGCCGTAACTTCTTCGTCCGAACTCAGAATGACCTCATTCTTTTTGAATTCTCTTCCTCTTTGAATTCTCTTAAAATTTGAGATGAAAATTATTGAATTTGGATGAGTTAAGATTGGTCTTTGTCCCGTCTCTTGTTTTTGAGTGTTTTGCTCCGTTTTGTCGCACTTGTTCCACTTCTGTTGGACTTGGGAACTTGTATTCTTGGAGTAATACTCTTATAAGATCATTTTTGTTAGAGCATAGCTCGGTTAAACCCACCAAGCGTTGGTATGTCAAGTTTGGTTGTCATATTTTAGTGAATCAAAACCCAATTATAAAGTCGCTTGATTATATACTAGAGACAACTTCGTATAGGTTAGGCTAGAAATATTAGGATTATGAGACATACAAGTATTACTCGAAGACTTGAAGAATTTGAAGAAGTAACAAGCTACATCGACGATATCATCCTTCCTCTTGAGGTTAGTAATATTTTGACTTGAACTGTTTCATTCCCAACGTATCTTTCAAGTCGTTCTATATTGAAAACATAACTGCGAAGATGTGAATGATTATACTCTAGTATACATAGTGTTAAGGAATTAGAATACGAAGTATAACGCTTATCTTTTGAACTTCGTATATAAGACATCGACATAATCGTATGAATGCTATTATGATTATGTGTATTGGTATGGGTGAAGATTTCGTCCTAGGAAACAACGTTTACATTCGTTTAAAGGAAGTACATTCATGAACTTGTTTTATGAACTGAAATGGAAATCGCTAGGCTTATTGGTATCGTTATTCATTGCATATCTTTGGATTACCAATATGTGTGAGTTAGTAGAACCGATCATAAATTGTTATGCATCTTGGTAAAACTAGTCACAATGCCTGACTTATGTATTGGTATGACTTTTATAGTGTAACCGATCCTAAGCAATCACCTAAGATGGTATGATCGATATTTGTAATTGGTGTGACCGATCCTAGTAATTGGTGTAACGATTACAAAAGAGTGTGTAATCGATCCTTGTAACTGGTGTAACCGGTCCTGGTAATTGGTGTAACCGATCCTGGTAACTGGTGTGACCGATGACAAGTAATACCATGAGAATATGGTAACCTCTCCTGGTAATTGATGTAACCGATCTTGGTAACTGATGTAACCGGTCCCAGTAACCATATTAAGGTAGAACCGATCCTTGTCTTTGGTAGAACTGTAAACCCATGATTAGTGTATTGATATTTGATCAATCACATAGTTCTTGAAAATCAGATGAACCATTTCTAAACTTGTTTGGAAGTGTGGTATAATCGGTTCCAAGATTGTAAATATGAAAAAGGATTTACAAAGAAATAGTATGTCGACATACTTTGGACATGTTCAATAACTCTTATCTTTTATTGTTCAAAGATATTCCTTAATAACTCAAGGAGATCCCGGACCGAAATAAGTTGAGAATATTTTAATTAAGGTTGTTAATTTTATTTGCTTTTAATTACCAGCAATTAAAATGCACATCTCTGGAAAATAAAAATTGGTAATGTGCATTTACTAATTGGAGATTTTCTATTAGGATTTCGGTTAATTTTGGACAGAGCATTTCTAGGAATTATGAAAACCGAATTTGGAAATATATTGCATATCTTGAGAATATTCGGTTTTGGAAATTCCTTGGTGTCCAAACTTCCTTGGTCTATAAATACCCAAGTTTGCATTTCGAGCAAAGTATCCTATGAGCCAGCAAAACTACCTTGTTGTGTTGTTACTGGTGGAGCCGTCTATTCGGAGAGGAAAGTACCCCAATTAGGCGAAATCTCTTACGACCGCTCGTTTAAAGACTTCTGTGGGATCAAGAAGCTCTAAAAGTAGATAATTACAGTATTATTAGTTTTCGATTTGATTTGATTGACTAATGGTTGTTGACCTTTGATTGCACCTAGTTTGTTTATTCTTGAGAATCTTCTCTTCCGATATAAGGTTCACTCAAACTAGATCGAAGTGTCGACGGGATCTTTAGAACTGTTTGTAGATCTAAATACGTCTTGTGATAATCCATTGTTAATAGACTCCGTTTTGTGCGTGATTGATCACAAGAGATTCAAGTTGTGGAGTGCAGGTGTTTATTGAAGATTTAAGAAGATTTGAAGACAAAGAAGATTTATTATTTGTTTCATAATCTTTGGTGTGCACAAAACTTGATCGGCTGGGATCCAACTATAATCGGTTTATCTTTGAAAGATTTGATTGATTAGTTGCGTAGATCAGCATCACTATATAACATCTTGGTAGAATTTATACTTGATTGCAAAATCTAAACTCTGCTACTCTGGCAGTTGTTGGATAGATAGATTTAAACCCGACAAAGGAGTTTATTGGATTAAATAGAAGAGCCTTTGTCTAACTCATATCACTGATATTCAATAGAGTTTTTATCGAACATATTTATTGTTCCTTTACTGTTTGGAACACTAACCAAAGGAGTTGTTCCAGTTCGTGCACTTATTGAATGTCGGAATTGCAAGGATACTGGAGAAACTAGGTGAACTATAGGTTTAGTTGCTTGGTCTCAACTATACGAAGTTGGTTTGATTTTATATAATGGATTAATTATGAGAGCATTCAATTCTAGACTAGGGTTTTTCTACATTTGCGGATTCCTCGTTAACAAAATCTTGTTGTGTCATTTACTTTTGTTTTCCGCAATTATAATTGTTATTATTATAATTTGAAGTAAGTTACACAAACGTTAACTCCGTATTACTTGATAGCGATCCTATAGAGTTTGGTTAAGTGTGAACTTATTATCAAGTAATCACACTTTGATTGTTGTATTGTCTCGATCTCATATTGATAATTTTTTTTATTGTGTTGTAGTAATGAGGTTCAAACTCTCGGACTAGTGAAGATTAAATTTAAAGATTTAATAAAATTATATACAAAAATATTAACAAAGTGGGCGAGAGGTAACCAAGACACTAGATTCCACTATCACGCAAAATTGAATGATACATATTTCAAAACTCTAATTATCTTTTAAGACTCTTATTTCTTAATTCACAAATAATCTGGAAAATTCTCAAAAATTAATTGTATCCCTAAGCATAGATTATCTAAACAAAGCATAACCTATCTAATTGAATCACAACTAATGAAGAAATTTTTTCAAACAATTAAAAACTCTGCAAAAGCAGTGATTGAGTGAATTATAAATTATAAATTAGAGAGAATAAATAATTACCAATTATTCATGCGTAAATAGCTTCCTCATTGCCTTGGTTGTGAGGGAATTAGCCGCTCATCATGTTGGAAAACCTCTCAAAGAATTTCATTGATGCTCAAAAATGGTTTACAAATGATGAGAATATGAGAAATACAATAAAACCGGGTTTGTAGCAGTTATAAGTGTTACAAACCAGCTGTTACAGAAAACGACAGATATAAAGTGTTGTAAACACTGTGCTGCGACCCTCGCCTCTGTGTCGCTGACACTGTTGAAAAACGACTGTCTCTGCAGGTCCGTTCTTCGTGTTCTTCAACAGCAGCAGCAGCAAAAACCGAGTTTGGGAAAACTCGAATTTCTTCTTCTCTGGCTCTCCTCAGCCCCCCAAACTCCCGACACCTTCTATGAACCACAATCATCCTTTAAATACATATAATCACCATAAAATCTCGGCCATAACTCGAGAATCACCTTCATCACTTCGGAAATATTTTGTTTCTTTTTTTTAGCAGTACGAGAATAACTCTTCGTTTCTTCTCCTCTCACGCGTATGATAACACCCAACACACTCCAAGCCCGTTCTTACACGCCTCAACTGACGACAAATACTTTCAGGCCACACAAAATCTCCAAAAATAACTCGGAGAATCCCGAGAATATCTTCCTTCCTCTGTCCTATAAAATCCACGTACACAGCCCTTTTCTTTCGAAATCAAAAGACTTACCATCCCTGTCTAGTCGTAACAGGGTGGTCTCAATCCGAAACAGGCAACAAACCCGACCAAAACTCGTTAAAATTCAATATAGAAATCCGACCAAACTCCCGTGAATATCATACTCTCCTGCCTTGCTCCGAATGGATTTATCCAGCCAATTTTTGCTGATTCCAAACCCCATACCATCCATGTTTAGCTGAATTGAGACGACCCAACAACAATCAACCATTGAATCTCACTGCAACAAGCTCAAATTGCCAACCCTGATTTCGTTCTTCCAATGCAAAACTTTCCCGCCAAAACTTGGAATTTGAATGAAGAAGATGACCTCCCCCTAACAGAGATGGGGGTGCATTTAGCAGGTGACGCCCTGGGGTGCAAATAGTGATTGAGGTGCCCCTTAACCAAAACTGAGATTCCGAATAACATGTGTCCTCCGGGTGCCAAAATCAACTTTTCGAGCTGAATTTTCCAAAAAATGTTTATTTCCCAAAAATGCCTATAAACACATAAAACACCAAAATTAGTAGAAAATCGAGTGCCAACAATATATAGTATTGAGATCAAATTAGACACAAAAATATGTCTATCACATATCCATAGACGAACACACAAAGTGTGAATACCGATTAGTTGTATTGTCTCGACTCAGTCCATAGACAATCACTTTCGATAAGAGGACTTATAGGTGGTAAAGTTTAAGATTGTGGTATATTTGGGTACCCTAGTCTTTTCAATTGGTATCAGAGTAGGCAAACACGAAAAGATCTAACAATCTGTGTTTGGTGCGATCCAACCTATAAGAAATAATCTCGAGTTCACATGAATCGATTTCATTTAACATACCGCCAAGATTTGACAGAACAAACTATCTATGGTGGAAATCTACTATGATATCTTTTCTTCAATCAAGAGACTTTAATACTTGGTTATTAGTCGTTGATGGTTATAATCTCCCGAAAATTGAAAATTCGGAAACTGAGTTTAAACGCTTAGTAGATTATACCAACGAAGAAAAGTCTTTTGTAAAGCAGACTTCGGATGGTTTGAATGTTATTATACATGTTGTAAGTCGTGATCTACAACATCATGTATCAACATGCCAAACTTCAAAGGAAGCTTGGGATAGTCTTCAGATCGTGTTCGAAGGAAATACATCAGAGAAAGAAGCTAGACTTCAAACCCTTACGTATGATTGGGAAAACCTTCGAATGGATGACAACGATACTTTTGAAGATTTTCATATTAAACTCTCTGAGATAGTTAATGCTTCTTTCTCACTTGGAAAGACTATTTCTGAAAAAGATATAGTATGCAAAATTCTCAGATCGTTGCCATCTAGATATAAATCTAAGAAGCATGCAATCATAGAAGCAAATGATCTTTCAACTCTCACGAAGCACTCTCGTTGGAAAATTGAAAATCTTTGATCATGAATCACAGTCTATTTATGCTAAAGGAATCGCTTTTAAAGCTGCAAAATTTCCAAAAGCACCATTGGAAAAGGATAGATTAATGGATGATTTTGATGAACGGATTGCAGAAAATTCTGATGATGAAATTGAACAATCATTATCATTGATCACCAGACAATTTCGAGATCTCTAGAAGAAAAGAAACAAGAGATTCATAAAAGATACTCATCGATCTTCTCGACCATGATCGAGTTCCGTTCAAGAACAAGAAAGATCAAGAAGAAGATGATGAATATCAACCTCAGTGCTTTAAGTGTAAAGGTTTTGGTCATATGGCTAAAGACTGTCGTAATCTTAGGAAATACACTGGAAGCAAGGCACTGGATGTAACTCTAGATGAGAGGGAACAACTAATATTGCATTAGTTGTCAATATTCCGTCCTCCTCCATTAGTGATTTAACCATTTTAAGAAGGCACATGTCTTCCAATATTAATAAATCTTCTAATGGAAAAGGCAAATATAAGACTAAATGCAGAACTGTCTCAAAGAGCAAAATTGCTAAAAGTTGCATGCAACATCAGTCAATCTCAAGATACTTCGTTATTTCGAGGTAACAAGAAAAAGGTTTTTCATACAATACTAGATCAAGAACACACTGTTTGTTCTAATTCCCTTAATGAGAGAAAATCTCACACTAATACCACTAATCAGTATTAAATTTACATCCTCACTTTGTGTGTCGAATCTGTGTGTGAGGAAGTAAAAATTCAAGGCACTTATGTGTAGAATATGGGAATAAAAAAAATCTGAAAATCTGAAAATATATTTAAGATATTCGTATTTATAGGAATATTATATTTTCGGAAGTATGAAAAATATAAAAAGATCCTTCTCCTTCTTTGGTCATTCCTTGTCCGAACTATGAGTCAGGATCCGATGTCTTCTCTTGATAGAGTATTGCTGAAAGATCATTCTAAGAATAAGTTTGTACCTTCTCTTGATATTGAGAATTTAAATAGAAAAATCAAAATGAGAGATTGGATTAGCAAACAAAATACACATCATTTTTTGATTTCTTTCAATTATTGTGTAAGGTCTATTGCTGAATAAAACTATCTATTATTTGTGAATAAAATTATTATTTTATAATTTTTCTTATGATAGTTTTGCGATTCCAAAGCCTGTGCTTGAACGCTTTATATTATTGCTATGTGTATGGGATGTTTGATTTCGGTTTTCTAACCTAAATATTCGATCTCATATGATGTGTGAACCCTTGTGTGGCTTTTTGATTTAGCGGGATTAATCTAGCCCATCTTGGTAGGCTTTATCAAAGGATCATAAGTGTTCCGATTGAAACTCACCTGTGAAAAAGTCACAATATGTTGAATCTTTGTGTTTAACATAAAGCATATGTGTTTCAGGGTTTTCAACTTTTTCTATTGGCATGAATTAATTAAAACCGATTCAATCTTTCTCTGGTAAAGGTTTCTTTTGTTGTTGTTCTTTTGTTCCTGCGAGAGGATGACAACACAATGATATTCCTCCCTAGAAAGATGCAAAGAAGAGGAGAAGAGGATGCTGAATTTGAGGTAACGAATTTGTTAGTTAATCGTTTTCCTGTTTAAGAAAAGCTTGAGTTTATTGCACGTATATTTTGCTTTTGCTTAACAAAATTTGGTACAATTGATGTTTATTCCATTATGTGTGTATGGATGTATGTGTGTGTGTGATTCAATTGTTTCCGGTTAAGAAAAACTGGTTTGATATCTTTCTTTATTGTTTGGTATCAATTGTTTTAGACTTAACGAAATTTCGGTGCAATTGCGGTGCTTTAATTTTATGTTTATTTCAATTGATTCCGTTAAGAGAAATAATTGTGCAAGTCAATTTATTTGGTTTGTATGTATTGTTTATGGCTTATCAAAACATGGGATAATTTGTTTAGTCCAATTCGATTTGGGATAAGAGAAACTAAGTTAATTCTGATATTAGTTAGACTTATCAAAAGTAAAGGATTCGGTTATTTCAAGTCTAATCGAATGCCTTGACAAGAAATATTAGTTAACTAACCTAGTATTTGTCTTGTCTAAAGTGATAGGTCTAAGTTATTATCTGAATAATTAGTGCCTGATGAGAAAAATAAAGTTAATTCTGATCTTTATTTTGGTCTTATCGAAATAAGCGATTGTATTTGTGCAATCGGTTTAGCAAGGAAACTAAGTTTCTTAGTCAATTTGTTAAACTATTAGGGAAAATTGCTTCGGGCAATTGTTTCCTTGATAACATATTAAAACCAAATTACTTGTAGTTTCGGTTCTGATATTGGTTATCTAAAGTGGTATGTGAAACCTTCGTGCTTAACTCTTATAGGTTGTACAATTCTTTTAGATTGTAAGATCCTTTCGATTTTGGTATTTGCTCGGACCTTTGTCATTTTGTGACAAAAATGGGGAGAAATATATGGAGTAAACAAGTGATTTGTAATCACTAAGGAAAGGACAATTGTGCTTAAACATTACATCTAACGAAAGAGTAAAGTATTGACTAAGGAGGAGAAACATATCATATGATAATTGTAGTTATTTGGACTACAAAAGAGAAATAACAAAGATGTGCGGATTGAAAATCTACCTATCTTACCTTTAGGGGGAGTATTAGCTTTGTTATTTAAACGTCAACAACGTCATTTATGGATTGAATATATGCAGGGTATTGTGTTGTTGAAACTTGGAATCAAGCGTATGTATAATGAATTTTTGTAATTTGTTTGTCCATATGATTGTAAGAGTTTTATCACTAAAATTGACAAAGATGGAGATTGTTAGAGCATAGCTCGGTTGAACCCACCAAGCGTTGGTATGTCAAGATTGATTGTCACATTTTAGTGCATCAAACCTCAATTAAAAATCGCTTGATTATATACTAGAGACAACTTCGTATAGGTTAGGCTAGAAAGATTAGGATTATGAGACATACAAGTATTACTCGAAGACTTGAAGAATGTGAAGAAGTAACAAGCTACATCGACGACATCATCCTTCCTCTTTAGGTTATTAATATTTTGACTTGAACTGTTTCATTCCCAACGTATATTTCAAGTCGTGCTATATTGAAAACATAACTGCGAAGCTATGAATGATTATACTCTAGTAGACATAGTGTTAAGGAATTAGAGTACGATAACTTGGGTGAAATTTAGAGCTCTGCAAATCGGTGACAACTCGGCGATAAAATCGGTGCCCAACTCGTTCATTAAATTCGTAGATTTTTTGGTAATCGTTATGATCTTCGTCTTAATTCAGTTGTTTTTCTTTCAAATCTGATGATTAGTGTTAATTTCTTCATTGATTCTAATACTTAGATAAGATAAATCATGTCTGAAAACCAAATATCGAATGGATCTGGTTTTCAATCTAATACAGAAAATTTGAGCCCTAAATTTGGTTCTCCATCAATGAATACTGAAGATCCTCTATCTTTGTTTATACCAGATTATGTTATTGAAGAGAGTTTAAATGAATGGAAATTTAGTTTGATTGGCATACTTGATTTTGTTAAATTGAAAATGAAAGTTGCAGCTACTTCACTAAAACAACAATGGGCTATCAAGGGTTCTTTGCAATTCATACCTTTGGGTAAAGGATTTTTCATCATCAAATTAGATAATGAAGCAGATAAAAGTCTTATATGGAAAGGTTTTTGGATGGTTGAATCTCAAACTCCGAAACTTAGAGCATGGGAACCTAATTTCAATCCTGAGACACAAAAAACTTCCTCATCTTTTCTATGGATTTCCTTTCCAGGATTGAGCATATATTACTGGAATGAGAGTATTCTCGTCCAATTGGGTAGCAAATTGGGTAGATCAATAAAGGTAGATGAAGTCACCTTAAAAAGAGAAATTGGCTATTATGTCAATGTTTTAGTAGAAGTTGATTTTGCAAAGTACATCCCAGCAAAAGTGATTGTTGAACAAAAGTATGGGAAATTTGAACAAGCTATTCAAATATCAAAGAAGCCAAAATTTTGTAATCATCGCTCAATTGTGGGTCACTTAACAGCTGAATGCAGGTCTAAAAGAATTGAAACTACTACTGCAGAAAAAGTTCAGGAAGTTTTAGTGGAAAAACCAAAGAAACAGTGGAGGCAAAAAGTTCAACCTCCCAGAGGTTTTGACATTTGTTTCACTCCAACTGAGAAGGAATCTGAACATATAATTGAACATATTGAAGAGCATTTATTGAGTGATAATGAAATGATTGATGCAATAATTCCTCCCATCCAAAAAACAGGTGAAGCTTCCTCTGGGAGATTCCATATTTTACAAGATAAGTCTGAGGAATTCAGGCGATCTCTTAATTCACATGATGATTTCCCATTACTTTCTGTGGACAAGATTATTACTATGGTTACCAGTGCTCCACCAATAAATAATGTGGTGAATATTCAGCCTCCAATTGGAACTCCAATGACACATACTGAGTCGATTCCTCTTCATCCTACTAGTGATACTTCAACTACTTCTACTTCAAATGAGGGTGAAGATAGTATTCAATAAAAACATACTGCTACAACTGAACTTCATGTCACTAAGGATTCATCAACTGCTTCAAGTTCAAAAGAAGGTGAAGATTTTATTCAAGTAAAGCCAAAAGCAGGTTAAAAGCCAAATGTTACAACAAGAAATCAGGCTGAAAACTTGAATCCAAATGTGAGTAAAAATGGACAAGGTAAGAGAAGTACCATCTCTTCTCATCATTCCTTTTCCAAATGAAAGTCCTATACTGGAACATAAGAGGCCTGAGGAGAACAAAGGCAAAAGATAAGTTAAGAAATATAGTAAAAAAAAAATTGTCCTTCTTTAGTTATTTTAGCTGAACCAAAAGTCTGGGTAACTTCTGAGTTTATAAAAAAAGTTAAGATTACCATGTATGCATTATAAAGTGATACATAATTCTTGTGAAGACAATAAAGGAAATATATGGATTCTGTGGAGTTCTTCAATAAATGCTCCTACAACAATTTAAAGTCTAAGACAATCAATAACAATGGAAGTAGGGGATGTATTAATTACTGGTATTCATGCAGCTACATTAACAATAAATAGAAGAGTTTTATGGCAAGATTTGGAGGCAGTAAATATCCTAAATAAGCCTTGACTTGTCATTGGAGAGTTTAACATAGTAACAAGTGTAGATGAAAAAATTGGTGGTGTTTTTCCTTTGAGAATATCAATGATAGAATTTACAGATTGTTTGAATACTTGTGGACTCATTCAATCTCCCAAAATTGGATTAGAATTCTCTTGGTGTACTAACAGAGTTGGGGAAAAAGGGATAGTGTGTAATCTGGATAGAGCAGTATTCAATGATAAATGGTTCGAAATATATCCAAGTTGGGGATACAAAGTTGGTGTAAGAGGAATTTTTGATCATGGAGTCTTATATGGTGCAAATGCTGATATTCCAAAACCTAACAATGGTCCTTTCAGAGCATTAAAAGTATGTAAAACACATCATGAGTTTCTTCAAGAAATACATGATTCATAAAATTCAGTAATAGCAGGTAATCCTATATTCATTTTTATGGGTAAACTAAAGAAATTGAAAAGGATATTCAGCTATGGAACTGGAATACTTTTGGTGATGTTACAAAAAAAATTGAAACAAGCAGAAGAATCTGTATTACAAGCTTCTCTTTTGTCAGATATGAATCCAGAGGATAACAATCTATTAAACAACTTAATAACTGCAAGAGGCATTCAAAAGGTGCTAAATGAACAACAAAAAGAGATAATTCAGCAAAAAGCAAGAGTAAAGTGGTTAAAAGAAGGAGCATCAAATTCAAAAAAAAATCATGTGAACTTAAAGATAAGGCAAGCTCAAAATGCAATAATGGAGATAGAAGATTCAGATGGGAATATAGTAGTTGATCAAAACTTGATTGCAAATGTTCTAACAAGTCACTTTGAAGAGAAATTTAAATATCAAGAAGTATCCTTTACTCCGAATATATTTCAAGATACTCCAAGTTTAGTGAGTGAGGAGGAGAATAAAAACTTAGAGTTGATTCCTTCAGATGAAGAAATTAAACATGCAGTGTTTGATCTTGATCCAGATAGTGCACCTGGACCTGATGGGTTTGCAGGTTGGTTCTATAGATATGATTTGGACATAATGAGTAAAGACTTATCAAGAGTTATACAATATTGCTGGAGAAAAGGTTTTATTCCTCAAGGCTTTAATGCTAATTTCTTACTTCTTCTGCCAAAAGTCAAGAATGCCAAAAGAGAAAGTCAATTCAGACCCATTGGGCTGATGAACTTTAGCTTCAAGGTGATAACAAAGATTATAACTTCAATATTTGGCACTATAATTCAAAATATTGTATCACCTCAACAAGGTGCATTCATTAAGGGGAAAACATTCAAAAGCAAATTTTGCTTTCCTCAGAATTGGTGAATGAACTTGAAGTTAAAAGAAGGGGTGGAAACATGGGTCTAAATCTAGATATAACTCAATATTATGACTCTCTTAGTTGGGAATTTTTATTTCAAGTCATGAGAAAATTTGGATTCTCTGATCAGGTAATCAAATGGCTTCACATTCTGCTAAAATCAGCCAGAATACCAGTTCTACTAAATGGTGGCCCTGTTGGATACTTTCAAGTAGGGAGAGGATTGAGGCAAGGTGACCCCTTATCACCACTCATGTTTGTAATAACAGAAGACTTATTGAGAAGAATACTCACTAGAATGGTTCATAATGGTCAACTTCATCCAATGGTTTCAAGAAATGATGTGCATCCATCTCACATATTCTTTGCTGATGATATATTCCTATTTTGCAATGGAGATAAGAGAAATGTTAGAAAAATATTAAGCATATTAAAAGATTATCAAACTTCTTCTGGTCAAGTTGTCAGTCTTTCAAAAAGAAAATGCTTCACTGGAGGGACAAGTGAATTGAGAAAAGCTCAACTAGCAGCAGAATGCAACATGCCATTATCAACTTTTCCAGATAAGTATTTAGGTGTAATGTTAACACCAGGTTGCATAAAATCATGACATATTTGGATCTGTGTAGAAAAGATGCAAGAAAGTATATCAGGGTGGCAGTTTATAAATGGCCTAAAAGAGTCTTAAAAGAGTCTGAAAGAATAACGGGAAATTTTCTCTGGTCTGGAAACCCTTCATCAAGAAAAAACATCACACTGAAATGGGATTTAGTGTGCACACCAATAGAATAAGGAGGTTTGGGTCTGAGAAGATTAGAAATACTAAATAAAGCTCTACTCATGAAATTGCTTTGGAAAATATAGAACAACACTGAAGAATGGGCCATATATTTCCAAGAATTGTTTTTTTACCAAACAGAGAGAATGGATTGGTTATTATAAAAAATCATCTATCCTTCCAGGCTTGAAATGGATTGCAGAAGATGTAAAAAATCTTACAAGGTGGATAGTAGGAGATGGAGAAAAAATTTCAGTTTGGAAAGACAATTGGGTGAAGAATAAAGCACTATCTGAAATATTCCCTGAAAACTCTTATATGTTACAATTCCCTAATATGAAGGTTGCAGATTTGTTGTTGGATGGGGAATGGGTAATACCTGAAGAAATATTACAGATCATAGATGTAAATGAACTTCCAGTAACTAATAATGAAAAATACAGAAGAATCTGGAGTGGCACTATCACTGGATCATTCACTGTATCATCAGTTGTGGAATGTATAAGAACAAAACAACCTAAACTATAATGGACTTCTCAGGTATGGCATCACTTTGTTCATCCCAGTATTTCAAGTAATATCTGGAAGTTGGTTAGTGGAATTTGTGCAACAGATGAAAAATGAAATTAAGAAAATTTCAGCTTGCTTCAAGATGCTACTTCTGCAAAAACTCTGAGGAAACACTTTATCATATACTATGGAATTGCAATTATAGTGAAATTATCTGGAACTGGCTTGGTGGCATGTTCTGTTTTATGAATCCAAGATCTTTTGATGAAATATTTAAAATTGTTAAATTTAAAAGTCCTGCTATGAAAGAAGTGTGGAGGACTGCTGCATTTATTACTCTCAAGGAAATTTGGTTTCAAAGAAGCAGATGTGCATATGAAGGAGAGACATTTAATGAACTCAATCTGAAGACAAGAATCATGAAACTTACTGCAGAATGTGATGTGAGAATGAAGGCTATAATATGGAACACATCTTATGATCTCCAGATCTAAAAAAAACTGGAATGAAATGTAGAAAGATAAAAGCCTATATTATTCAACAAAGATAAAAAAAAATTTGGGATACTGAAGAAACTAGGTGAACTATAGGTTTAGTTGCTTGGTATCAACTATACGAAGTTGGTTTGATTTTGTATAGCGGCTTAATTATGAGAGTATTCAATTCTGGACTAGGTCCCGGGATTTTTATGCATTTGTGGTTTCCTCGTTAACAAAATATTGTTGTGTCATTTACTTTTGTTTTCCGCAATTATAATTGTTGTTATTATAATGTAAAGTAAACTACACAAACGTTAACTCTGTATTACTTGATAGTGATCCTATAGAGTTTGGTTAAGTCCGAACCTATTATCAAGTAATCACACTTTGATTGTTGTATTATCTCGATCTCGTATCCATAGACGATCACAAAAGTGTGAATACCGATTCGTTGTACTGTCTCGACTCAGTCCATAGACAATCAATTTCGGTAAGAGGACTTATAGGTGGAAAAGTTTAAGATTGTGGTATATTTGGGTACCCTCGTCTTTTCAATTTGTAGCTTTTTATAAGAATGTTGTTGGTGAATCACAAAGAAGGAAGTTCAAGAATGGGCAGTAGTACGCATTGCTATGGGATTCTTGAATGTTCACAATCATATTTTGTGAACTTCGTGCATGGTCGTTAATGACTTTGTATTTTATTCTTTGTTAAGAAAATCTTTTTATATGCCTTTGGTATCCATTCTGGGTGTAAATCCGTGCGAAAAATATTGATTCTACCTTCTAAGAGCAAAGATTGATTTTGCAGTATTGATCTTTATTGGTTTTATATCGTAACTTGTTATAGGATATGTGTGTTTGCGTCCGTGAACTATGATTGTCCCATATATGTCAAAAGTTAAGCCTATTATGTCATTATGCAAATATTGATGGAGATAGGATGAACTTTTGATTGCAAAGATTAAGTCTATTATTTGTCTTTATGCAAATATTGATGAAAAATAGAAAGAATCTTTGAATATTCCGCAGTATTGGTCTTAGTTTCCCTGATCCACTTTTATGCGAAAGTACTGTGCGGCTCCGTAAGTTCTCTTATGTTGAGCATTTCCGATTAAATTAATCATGGGTTCTCTTGTGGTTAATTTAAGTGACTATTTTGGATACAAATTCATTTTTCATGTGATTTGTTAATGTCCAAAGAAATCCTTCTTTTCTTGTGAAAGTAAGGTCACTCTTGTTGTTCCTTTGGGGGTGACATTTTATGGGGGAGAGTTCTTATTTGAACTTGTGCTTAATTGCCATATCTTTGTGGGGAGTGCAGATGTGGAATATTATAGGGGTTATCTTGTATCTTTATAAACTCCTTGATGAATGCATTTAGCTTTGGCTATATGATTGCATCTAAATAAAGTTGATATGTGGTTCTCTTTTGGTCATGAAGTATCTCTATGGAAATTTCATTAGGATCCCACTAGTTTTCGTACCTTTGCTAATTTATATTGACAAAAATAATGTGTAGTTCAGACTACAAATACATATGGTTTACGGACCATTATGTAAGGGGGAGTGGTTTTCCTTTCCCGCAAAGTTCCGAAAGCTATGTTTATCGATTTTTGAAAACTATGAATGGTTCTAAATATATCTTTCGAAAGTGATATAGATTTCTTATGAGATTTTCTCTTCTTCTTCTGACAAGGTAAATTAAAAGAAAAAGATTTTTCAAGAACCTTTATGCAATCTATCTCTGGGTGACCCTGGTTTTTACATAAGGGAGGTGTCGCCTTCTCTTGTCTTAATTTTTTCAGTTGACATTCCAGATTTTCCATCCTTTTAATCTAGGCTTCCTTCTCCTGTTGAAAAATACTCTTAATTGAGTATAGATTTTTGGTCAAGAGATCAATTTTCCTTTCTGGAGAAGTTATATTTTTTATCATGGAATAATCAGAATTGTTGAAGAGACAAGTGTGATTATCAGCAAAGTAAGTGAGAGAACTTCCACAGGCTTCTTCCTCGGGACAGTAGTTAAGAGTTGCCATCCATGCTTTGGTTAGCTCACTAACCTCCAGAGATAAGATGATCACATCTGTAACACATGGAACAAATTTCATTATCATAGTTTTTGTGAACTTTCTTATACATTTCATTGATTGAAGAGGAATATTTTTTACGAGACTTTCTTTTTATCCTTCTAAGAGTTTTCTTTAACTGTCATACAAACAGTGAAAGAGTCGAGTTAAAGAAATTCTCATTATTCATAACAATCAATTCAGGACATAGAGAATCCACATCAGGTGCAACAACAGGATTGCAAACCACTCGGAGATTTTCTCCTTTTCTCAGTTCAAGATCAAAAATCTTTAACTTTCCAACAAGAGTATTTCTGGAAAGTGTATCAAGATTATTTCCTTCAACGATGGCATGTTTCTTAGGATCGTATTTGGCTGGCAATGATCTGAGTTTTCATCACAATGTCCTTTTCAGAAATAGTCATACCTAACGCGAAAGATGCATTAACAATTTCAGACACTTTGTGATTAAACTCATCAAATTAATCTTCATCAACCATACGAAGGTTTTCCCAATCAGAATTTAGGTTTTGGAGCCTAGCTTCTTTCTCAGAGGTATTCCTTTCAAATATGGATTCTAAAATATCCCAAGCATCTTTAGACTGAGCGCACATAGTCACATGGTGCTGTAGATCTGGGGTAATGGCATGGATGATAGCATTCAAACCGTCATAATTTTGCTTTGCAGCAAGAATCTCATGATCTTCATACTCACCAATATCCTTTGGAATAGTTACACCATCTACTGTAACTAATGGAAGAATATAGCCATTAACAACACGAACCCATGATTGAAAATCTCGCGCTTGAAGAAAGACACACATATCAATTTTCCACCATAAGTACTTCGAGCTATCGAAGACTGGAGGTACGTTTACAGAGATATCATTCTGTCCATAGAGTCAGATTTCTACAACGGACTTCTGCGGTCTTAGCGTTTTTGCCTGCTCTGATACCAATTGAAAAAGCGGGGGTCTAACAACCACACCCAATATTTTGTTCGGGAATCTGTATGGACTAACCCCAATATAATTCCAAGATAATCAACTAGACAGACAAACTCAATCAAGGAAAGATATCCAAGAGTTATATCTCTTTCTCAAATCAATCATCGAATCAACGGGATGGAATCCGTGAACTGATTGGTATGAGAATAACTTGGACGGTATCAAAAACCAATGTCCAAGCGTCAATCAATTTATATCCAACAAACAAGGTCGGATTTACCAATTGATTGAACTATGCACAACCTGTGATATTTCAATTATATAAACAAATATAATGCGGAAAAGAAATAATACAGACACCAGAAGTTTTGTTAACGAGGAAGTCACGAATGCAGAAAAACCCCGGGACCTAGTCCAATTTTGAATACCACATTGTATTAAGCCGCTACATACACTATCCTAGTACAAGTTAACTTCAGACTGGAATGCAGTTGAGACCTAACCAAGTCTCACACCGATTAAGGTACAGTCGCGTTCTTTACGCCTCTGAATCCCAGCAGGACTCTACGCACTTGATTCCCTTAGATGATCTCACCCACAACTAAGAGTTACTACGACCCAAATTCGTAGACTTATAAACAAATCTGTCTTCCACAGATAAGTCTATTCTGATAGATAAATATGTCTCCCACAGAAATACCTACAAAGTTTTTGTTTCGTCTCTTGATAACTCAAGGTGCACAGGAACCAGTTGATAATCCAGTCTTATATTATCGAAGAACAACCTAGAAATATCAATCACCTCACAATAACTTAACTATATGGTAGTAAAAGAAGTTATTGTGGAATCACAAAGAATAAGACGAAGAGCTTTGTGATTAATTTTTATATCTTACATATCGGATATAAATCTCGAGAAAATCTTAGAGAAGATAGTACTCAATACGATAGAACAAGTAAGATCAGAATACACAACTACATAGAAAATAGTTGGATCTGGATTCAAGAATCCCAAATGAAGTCTTCAAGTCGTTAACCTAATAAGGTTTTGGAAAAACCTAGGTTAAAGGAGAATCGACTCTAGTCGCAACTAGGACACAGGAAAGTGTCGGGATTAGGTTTTCGAGTTGCTAGAGTTCTCCCTTATATAGTCTTTCAAATCAGGGTTTGCTTAGAATCAAATCTAAGATAGCTTAGTGTTTATGGGTGAAAACTATTCCTGCCGAATTTGGTAATTTGGGGTGTGTGGATGAGGAATGAATCTAAACCCTAAACAAATGCACTGCACGGGAGTGCTTTGTGATTCGAGAAATCAATTTGTACAATTCTGAAAGTGTGATCTAAGCCACTCAAATTGTTCGCGAAGTTGAGTGGTTGAGATTAATTTGCGACAGAAATCCGGTGCCGCAAAAGCCGCGCGTCATGCCAACTTCGGGCGCGCGTTTCGAGACGACCAAGCTTGGTCGGTCTTGGCCGATTAGTCTGGTATACAGACGGCGGGATGGTGTACATGTCCATACCTTAATACCCCATAGAAACGTGATCTGAGCTACTGAATTTTTCCGGCAAAGTTGAGTGGTCGAGATTAGTTTGCAATTGGGAGGTGTGACCACGCCTAGTTTGGGCGTGCGAATCGAGATGACCAGACATGATATGCCTTGGCCGATCGGGTGTGGAGATATGTGGGCCTACAATGATCGTGTTGATACTCACTGGACCTGCTTAATTGACTCCTAGACCCTTTGTTCGATCAGGTGAAAATGGACGCTCGTGATCGAAAACCCTAATTAGGGTTTTGCCAGCAGTGCGTCATGCCTTGTTTGGGCGCACGAATTGGGACAACCATCCATGTTTGGTCCTGACCGATCGGTCATGTATGTAGGCGGGCCCATGGTGTTTGTGTTGACATGCTCTGGGCCCTTTGAATCTACATCTACACCCTCCATCTATGCCTGCGAAGATGGATGGTTGAGACTGATTTGCGACACATGTAATGTGCTGCAAACCCTAATTTAGGGTTTCTCGACCACGCTGCTTTGGCTGGACGAATTGGCAAGCCATGCTACCCTTATGGGGAGGCCGACCATGCGGAGTACGCATTAGTCGGGTGGTGAATACTCCAATACCTGATTGAGGGTTATGGATTCGATCTGAGCCATCCAATCATGATGGTGAAGTTGGATGGTCGTGATCGTTTCTGAGACTGATATGGACAGTCCAGATGCTCAATCGGGCTAGTATAACACTCCGAGAGTTATATCCTGTACGGTATTTCGTACATGCTTCATTATTAATGCTTGGAGATTCCTGTTGCTCTGCTGAGAGCAACACTCAGTCGTCATGCCGCACCAATGATAAGAGTGGAGTAGTACAGGAAATACAAGGCTGGTCATACATTAATAATGTTATAAATTCACAAGGTATATGGGATTATTGCTACATGCTCCATTTTAGGTGAATTAGTAAAGTGGAGAAGTATTCATCACTTATCAGTGGCTTTATCCTTTGCAGGATGTCAGTCCATAAATTTGGTTTTACAATTTTATCCCTGAAGTAAAATCCACCATCAACATTAAGTCCCATGCCTAGCGCATAATGGTTGCATTATTGTGGGGTAGGCATGAGATGGTGACAGTTAAAGATAAAACTTATGAGACAAAGTTAGATGTTACCAGGAGAGACAGGTCGTCTTGTCCTTGGAGCATGTCACGTTCAAGAGGCGTCCAGGCGAGCGTTCCCCTAGCATGATGTCGGTCTTGCCTACTTCGATCGACCTTGATATGCCTGCTTCGGTCGAGGGGATATTGCACCTGCTTGATCGAACGTGGTCTTGATGTGCCTAATCGACGGACTGCTGCGCCTGCTTCGTTCGTGGGAGTACGCCAGGTGTGACGACGACCTTGGTGGGACCGGTTTCCTCCTTCAGATATTTGAGCCAAGAAGGGAATAGAACTTGTATGCTCCTCTTCCCATAGACAACCATGCATGTAACCCTGAACGGATGTAGACCCCACCATGTATATGCTTCGACCAAACGTTACCCTGTTATACCGTTACCCTGTTATACCTGTTTGATAGGCATGTGGGCCCGCCTACTTCGCTCAACCGTGGGACTCATCATGCGTCTGCTTGATCGAACGTGGGCTTGTTGTGCCTGCTTCGGTTAAACGTGGGTCCACTGTGTGCCTGATTTGGTCGAACGTGGGACCCGATGTAAGCATGCTTGCTTCGAACATGGACAGATGTACATGCTTTAATTAAACACGGGTCCATCGTGTACATGCTTCAAACGTCGGCCCTGTGCTTCGAATGAAAACCGGCCCTGCTGTGTGCGCCTATTTCATTAGAATACCATCCTTATGACCTTTATCAACTCGGGCTTCGTGGACTCGACCAACACCGGCCTTGTTTGCTGACGTGGCCCAATACCAGCCTTGTGACCTTGATCGGCCTTGACCAATACCGGCCTGACGTGACCCCAGCCTACTTGTGTGACGTGATATCAGTCTTGCTTGCGTGACATGATATTAGCCTTACGATCTCGACCAACACCAGCTTCGCGTACTTGGGAAACACCGGCCTCGTTTGTTGACGTGGATCAATACCATCCTTGCTTGCTTTGCCCGAACGTGAGACCCGCCGCGTGCCTGCTTTGCTTGGGGTCGGTTGTTGCCTCACCCAACACCATACTTGCTCGTTGACCAACACTGGCCTTGCTGACGTACATCGCTGCCTCGACCAACACCGACCTTGCTGTCTTGTTTCGTTCGAACACCGGACTGTCCCGTCTACCAGCTTTGTTACTTCTACCAACCCTGGCCTTGCTGTTGTGACCAACACCGATCTTGCTGACTAACACCGGTATTGCTAACCAACATCGGTCTTCCCTTTGCTCGAATGTGGCACCCAGGCGTGCTTGCTATGCCCAAACGTGAACCTTGTATGTTCGAATATGGTGTGGGTCCCGCTGAGAGCGTTGAAGCAGCTTCTGGAGCGAGCAGGTCCTGGAGAGCGTTGAAGAATCTTCTGGTGGAGGGAGCGTTGAAGCGGCTTCTGCTGGAGAGAGTGTTGAAGCGGATTCTTCTGGAGAGAGTGTTGAAGCGGCTTCTGCTGGAAAGAGTGTTGAAGCAACTTCTTCAGGAAAGAGCGTTGAAGCAAGCTTCTTGTGGAAGAGCGGTGAAGCAGCTTCCTCTTCAGTTTGATTTACACTTGCGAATTACATGCTTCTTGATTGACCGTGTTGAAGAAGTCCCTGACTGACGGTGAAGGAACTTCATCCTGAGCCTCGGTCCCTAAGCGTGATTTACATGGTTCTATCTTGTATGGTCGGTGGGTTTACCATAATAAAGATATCGTCATCTCTCTTCCGTGACTCTACTACTTCTCCGTGGGAAAATAAAATATACAGAAGTTCGGGTTACCTCTGTCCGTAGTGGTTGTTGCTACGGTGAAGCTTGAACAACGGTTCTCAACCGCATCTGCGATCAGAAGAGAATGGGAGGAAGATTGCGCGAACTTGGCGGTCTTCATATAGTGGTAGAGCTCGTCTTGTTATTAGAGGGAGAAGCTAATGATGGAACCGATGGCTTCTTGATGTTGCCTCATGGTATGAAGAAGAGGGGGACAGTCCCCGGCCCATGAGTATCCATTGAGCCTTCAACTTGATAGATGTTGCCACACTGGGTTCATGAGACCGTCTTTACGCCTGCGTTGCGCTTCACAGACGTCCAGGAATATCAGCGGCCTTTGACAATACTTCTGCACTCTTGAGTATATATTTGTCTTTGGACATCTTGGAACGATAGCGTGCTTGTATCTCTCTAAATTCACCATCTTTGAGATGGGCAGTGCTAAATGTCATACTCCTTTGCAATTATCAGCTTCAGATAGTGTCTTTGAGGAGTAGGGAAGTTCCTTCATGCGAATGACTTAACTAATGATGAAGCTCTTGACATGGAGAATATGTATGTACCTCTTAAGACCCAGGTGCAATCTCCTTTGGTAAC
Source organism: Papaver somniferum (assembly GCF_003573695.1). Taxonomy (NCBI): domain Eukaryota; kingdom Viridiplantae; phylum Streptophyta; class Magnoliopsida; order Ranunculales; family Papaveraceae; genus Papaver; species Papaver somniferum. The sequence goes on along the minus strand of NC_039360.1, from coordinate 45,309,111 downwards.
GCGACTACTTCTTCTACGGGAGAAGAAATTCTGAAAGCGTCTCTCATTGATGTTGTTGCCGTCGATCCAGACATGGAATATCTTGGACGTTGTTTCATCATTGTGGCGGTCGTGCATGTGTTATTGGAGTTGGAGTTGGCGATCTTGGACGCGTAGGATGTTGTATCTCGGTGGTTTTCCTCTTACTGATTCAGAAGAACTTCTTACAAAGGCTGAAGATTGTATTTCCCGTTGGTGAAATATATGTTTCCACGAACATTGTGAGGCTCTTCATTACTGGCAGGCTTGTTGTTTCCAGCAGAGCAGGTGCTGTCGTAATTGCACCATGCTCATACATCCTTATTTGGTTGTAGCCGCTACATCCATCCATGGAGGAGAACATGCCGTGTTCGCTTGTAGCATCTACCAACATGTCGATGTTAGGTAGAGGAAATCGTCATTGGTGCAACATTCGTTCAAGTCTCTGGAATCCATGTAACACCTGATCTCGCGCCTGAATTTCCTCGGAGATTGTTTGACCGACTTGGATCGGAGATTGTATGAATGCTTACACAAGGTCGAGCTGATGGAGATAGGCCTATGAGATTCCTCATCGTCGAGCTCATCAGTTGTGGAGTTGGTACCATCTTGCAGCTGTCGTGGAGCATACAGCACCTCTTCCTGTGGATCGTTGTTGTTGTAGCATTTCCTTGGGCGGAGAGTCTGGGTAATAGTCCCCCCTGCTGATTGCGAACAGAGGCGTCGGTATACAATTTTTCCTTTCTGGTCACGGCTTGCCACGAAACATGGGTTGTGGCTTCACCGGATGAAGAGGAATGCCTTGTCATCAAAGGTGCGTCGTGGGGATTAGCCCTCAATGATGCAAGTCGGTCCTCCTCCTGGATTGACCCCCACGTGGAGAATGGGATGTAATGGACTTTGTTTGATCCTTTCCGCGGAGCTTCCATCAGTTCGAACAGTTCTACTCCGCATATTGGTGCGTAAGGAGACAATGATGCAGGAATACGAACGACTTATTTATCCAGCATAGTCTTCAGGCATCGGTGATACGTTGAAGGGATGATCCCGTATGTGCTGGTCTGGTTTCCTTCAAAGTCTGTCATTGTGGTAGGATGTCATACGATCTTGCCTGAGAGAACCTTGGCCATCCTGAGGGTCTTGAGAGTAATCGCATTCAAAGATGCTCTTGTGTCGATGAGGGCCCTCTTGAACTCTAAATCCTTGATGCGTGCAGTAATGTGTAGGTCCCGGTTGTGACCTTCTTCTGGTTGATTGCAGCAAAACGTCTCTGCCCGTTGATTCTTCGAGAGGTGTAAAAGTTCTCATAAACTTTCCACTAGAGAAACCGCTTCCTGATCCACCGGCCTCCGGATCATAGTGAGACTATTGACTTGAGGATGATCGTTGTGAGGATCATTCCCCAGTGTAGGAATCTCCATGACAGGACCGTTCATATCTGATGTCGCTTCTTTGATCAGGTCCATGTAGGTCTGCGCCGCTGAAGTACCTTCTGCGGGTGCGTTGAATGCGTTCCTTGTTGGCTTCAGGGGATGTCGCAGCTCTTGTGGCAATCAATCAGTTAATGTCTTAAGAAAAGTGAGTACCTCTTTCTGAGTTGCAACCATATCCGTTTGAGTCTTAGCAAGGACTTCCTGCCTATCCATGCGATGGTATTGGGAGATGGTCCTCCTCTTTGTCCTCCATCTCCTCGTTCTGATGAAGGGGTGGAATTTGTTGCTCTGGTGACCGCCGGAGGCGTTACACTTTGAGGAGATGCCGGGATTTACGGCTGCTCTGGCTCTGGTGATGGGAGGCATTACACTTACTGGAACATCTCCTGCTCCGCTGGTGCTGGTAGTAGAGGAAGCAATTCCACGAGATACATTGATGGTATTGACTGGCTGCACGGTGACACTTGAGATATCAACACCGAGAGTGTTGTCAACGCTAGTCCCGTCAGGATTGGTCACTGATCCAGACCTAAGATCCACATTTTCGAAATCAGTAAAAATTGAATTGGTATTGAAGAAATTGACTTCACAACCAAGATATTAATCTCCCTCTGTGGTCGCCAATTGTTTATGGGTGAAAACTATTCCTGCTGAATTTGGTAATTTGGGGTGTGTGGATGAGGAATGAATTTAAACCCTAAACAAATGAACTGCACGGGAGTGCTTTGTGATTCGATAAATCAATCTGTACAATTCTGGCCTAAACCAAGAAATGACCGTTCCAGACTTGCTTCGGTCACAAAGTGAAGTAGATGGGGTTGATCTTAGGGAGCGAAGTGAAGAAGGTGTTGATATTGTGAAGGTGTTGGCTATGTACGACTTGTATCAGAAAGCTGAACTGGCTTGCAGAATGTAAGATATCAGTTCTGGTGTTTGAATATGGTTTTATCAACACTTGGTTTCTATTGTCTTGTCTTGTCTAAATAGGGAGGAGAACCTATTTATACAAGTCATTGAGCCTTACTCACGTATCTCGTGGGAAGTGGAGAAAGTGGAGTGATGGAGTAATGGAGTTGCGGGTGTTAGTGTTACACGATCAGTCTTTCCCACTTCTCCCATCATCACTAACCGTCCATGACTTCCTGACACGTCCTTGTGATGGCGCGTTGTGCGATGCACGCTGTAAATCGCCAGACCAATACCCCAGTATGTATCCCCCAGTTTGTGACATGATTGATGTCTCGAGTGTGTGGATCGTGGGACCCACAGAAGGTAGCATGTAATGCTAGGTTAAATAACTAAGTTATTTGGAATTTGATACTTGTAAAATATCACGTGAATTCTATGCATGTAATGCATCAAATATATTCAGCATGTATGGAGCATCGCTGTTTTAAGGTTTAATGGAGTAAGTCACGATTAAGCGTCTTAAAATAGATGTGTGTCTAGCCATCTTCAAGTGATCGTTTGGGGATGTACAGGTAAGTCCTGACTTGACCGATCACTTGGTGTGGTAGAGTGGCGGATGGTAATCACCACAACACCTCATTGACCAGTTAACTCCTGACCAGGGTTGTATAACCAAGCAGGTGAAGTTGAACGGACGAGATGATCTTTGGGACACTCAAATGCGACTGTTAGTGGAATTAGGGCTTATGAAGAGGTGCGCAAGCATCACTCTTCAGCTTGGTCGAAACCAAGCTTGGGACGCAATTTTGGCCGGGCCGATCGTGCATGCGTGTAGACGGCATGCCGGTGTAGGCGCCATACCTCATTGTCTCGTGAAAGTGTGATCTAATCCACTCAAATTGTCCGCGAAGTTGAGTGGTTGAGATTAATTTGCGACAGAAATCCGGTGCCACAAAAGCCGCGCGTCATGCCAACTTCGGGCGCACGTTTCGAGACGACCAAGCTTGGTCGGTCTTGGCCGATTAGTCTGGTATACAGACGGAGGGCTGGTGTACACGTCCATACCTTAATACCCCATAGAAACGTGACCACGCCTAGTTTGGAGATTCGTGTTGCTCTGCTGAGAGCAACACTGAGTCGTCATGCCGCACCAATGATAAGAGTGGAGCAGTACAGGAAATACAAGGCTGGTCATACATTAATAATGTTACAAATTCACAAGGTATATGGGATTGTTGCTACATGCTCCATTTTAGGTGAATTAGTAAAGTGGAGAAGTATTCATCACTTATCAGTGGCTTTATCCTTTGCAGGATGTCAGCGTATAAATTTGGTTTTACAATTTTAGCCCTGAACTAAAATCCGCCATTAACACTTAGTAACAAAGCATTCAATATTCACCGTTAGATGAAATCCTGATTTAAGATTCAAGCTAAGTCTGCTTAAAACCAAAGCAATATCTCTCCACGTTAGATGGTCTTAGATTGTTACACACAAATGAAATATACCTTCATTTTGATATGGGTAACCGTACCTAAACGTGTACATTGAGTTGGCTCAATAACAGTTAACCGAAGTTAGCCATATGAACACTTTTGTCTTAACCACATTCATTTAACACTTCTATATCAAATATGAAGATCAATCAAACATTAAAGAGAATAAAATGAATCTAATTGTGTTTCACATAGAGTTGTTCAATTGTTCACTATCTCATAGAAATATATATGAACCAATTGAAACAAACTTGGATTGATTCGTAATTGTACAAAGTACTTATACCGAAATCAATTCATCAACATTAAGCCACGGTTTGAAAAGATTGCATTCCTTAATTCATAAATATAATCATGAGTATGAGAATCATACTTAACCGATTTTAGAACTTAACCAACTAAGTTTGCAAACTGGTACGCAAAATATAGTTTCCGGACTTTAGTCTTGTCCAGCCGTTTGCAAACGGGTATGTAAACAGCAGTCCCGGACCTAACTTAGGTAGAACTTTTCGTATACTGGTATGCAAACATGGTTCACGGACTTTAAAAGTTAAAACTGTTCGCATACTGGTATGCAAACATGTTTTCCGGACCTGAATCATACCACAACAGTTTGCATACTGGTTTGCACATTGTGTTGTTATCCAGACAAAGGTTAATTGTTCTAAACTCCCATTTCAATCATTGAAACATCCTTAGAAGACGACACTGGCTGTCTCACACAAACCATTAGCTTATAAGTAATTTTCAACTGATCGAATAATCAATACGAAACTTTCGGACTCGACATCAAAGGATTGTCTCACATAAATCATGTAAGATGTTTCAAGGCAATTTTCGCATGATCATCTTTTGACTTATTATTTAGTTTCCAAAAAATAGATTGTTTCCAACTAAACTCGTCAAGAATAATGATGAACGTAGTTAAAGCAAAAATCTTTCAACTCATATTTCGAGAAATAGATAAGCGAGATAAACTCGGATCGAAATATCAAATGTGTATAATATAAAAGCCTATATAGCTATACGACTTAGTCTCATTAGGAGATAGAATAAAATAGACTTCTGAGTGATCGATAAGTTTTAGTCTCCACATACCTTTTGTTGATGAAGTTCCTCCAAGCTCTCCTCAGTAGATCTTCGTCTTCAATCGATGAACATCGTGAAGTCTAAATCTCAACTACACATTTTATCCTAATCCAGACATAGTTGTAAGTATACTAGAAATCAAGACTTATAGTTTTGATCAACTAAACTTGACAAACAAGCTTTAGATAGCAACGATTGCGAGTTCGACCGAGCAATGCTCTAACAACTTGTAAAACATATTAAAGGTACTTTGTCTTGTTTCTCTCTTTTCATAATTTCAAATAATTATGGATATAAGAATGAAATTATATAGGACTTGAAAGTAGGAAAAATAACAAAAATGGGACTTGGGCTAACATCTATGGTGCTTCAAGTTTCAAGCTCAAAACCATGGTGAGAGGGGGTAATTCAAGCTGACGTTCAAGCAAAGGCTTGAACATGAATTTGAACCAAGTCTAAAATCTTAACCTTCTAATCAATACATAAGCTTGTGAGCCAAGGACTCTAGACTTGTGCCCAAAAATCATTAGGCGCCTTGGGCCAAACCATTTGGCGTATTCTCCTTTAATCTTAAATTACCACAAGGGATAGTAGCAGATCCGTATAGCGTATCATCAACTTGAATCATATATATGAACGTCCCTAAGACTTAGTCTAGTCGTACCACATGATTCAACATTCAAGCTACGAGACGTCATAAAAATTCAACGTCAAAGCGTAGTGGTTATTCAAGATTCAGAATAAAAACGCCAGACCATTTGGCATTGGATGCCAACAATATAGGCGTTTCAAAAATAAAATCTACAGTCGTCGTTTGAACAAGTCAATACGATCAAAACGACTAAGGGCCTAGCGCGAGACACCAACTCATTAGTCGTCCCAGATTTACTCTAAACAACGAACATGATAAAGCTTTTTCATTTCTCTTTTCTTTATTATTCTTCCTCAGACGAAAATGGGTTTTTTCATGGCGAGATTGATGGGGTCTTTGGCCGTTTTTTTGAAATTTATATTAAAGGGTTTGACCTAGTCATTGTGGAGGTTCTAACGGTGGTGTTTTGGTCGATTTCATCAAGAGGAACTAACTCAAGGTATGAGAAGAATTTCTAATTGATTTTATTGGTCTAATGATTTTGATTTTGGTGTCGAATGAATTTTTTGAGTTGAATATGATGTTATGGAGCAGTTGCTTAAGGTTTCAATTGGATACGCTGATTGAGTTGAAACTTTTAAATATGAAGTTAGGGTATAATTAAGGCACTAATTTGTAATGGAAATTGAGTGATAATTATGTTATGAAACTTGATTTAGGAGATTGATATGATACATATGAAATTTGATACAATTAATAGTTATAATTTGGTATATATATATAAACATGATTAATTTGGTTATTTTTTTGGTGTTTTTTTCGAGTTTGAGGAATTATTCTATTTGTGTTGTTTTGTTATTGCTTTGGGTGAAAATGATGTTGGAATGTGATTTTGATTGGGGATTTTCATATGTTGATTGTGCATCCCTTAATGTTTGCTTGAATAGAAAATGGGGGAAATCTATTTGTATATGTTTGAGACGTTATCTAAAAGAAACGGGCCAATCAAGCATGTTAGAGCACTGCTCGGTCGAACTCGCAAGTGTTGTTATCTCAAGCTTGTTTGTCAAGTTTAGTTGCCAAAACTATAAGTCTTGATTCTAGTATACTTATAGCTAAGTCTTGGACTGGGGTTAATGAAAAGGCGAGGGTACCCAAATATACCTCAAGTTAAAACTTTTCCTAACTATAAGTCCTTTCTCCGAAAATGATTGTCTATGGACTGAGTCGAGACAATACAACTAATCGGTTCACACTTCGTGTGATTGCCTATGGATACGAGATCAAGACAATACAACAACGAAGTATGTTACTTGATAAAAAGGTTCGGACTTAACCAAACACAATAGGATTCACTTATCAAGTAAATAGGAATTAACGTTTGTGAGATTTACTTTAATTATAATAAACAATTATAATGCGGAAATATAAAGTAAATGACACAACAAGATTTTGTTAACGAGAAAACCTCAAATGCAAAAAAAAAACCGGGACCTTGTCCAGAATTGAATACTCTCAGGATTAAGCCGTTACACAAAATTACACCTAACTTCGTATAGTTGAGACCAAGCAACTAAACCTATAGTTCACCTAGTTCCATCTGTATTCCCACGCCTCCGAACTATGAATAAGTCACGTACTTGGAACAATTCCTTTGGTTCGTATTCCAAACAGTAAAGGAACAACAAATATGTTTGGTATCAACTCTATCAACCAAGTGATATGAGTCGGACAAAGGCCCTTCTGTTTATCTTAACATAAACTCCTTCGTCAGGTCCTTATATCTATCTTATGTTCAATTACCGAAGTAATCTTTAAGATTAAGCTAACAACACTATTAATCCAAAGAATTGTGTTGATGCCGATCTATCGAATTTATTAATCCAATCTATCACAAGGATAAACCGATTATTAATTGGATCCTCTTTTACCAAAACAAGTATTGTGCACACCAAAGATTATGAACCCACAAATCAAAAATCTTCAATATCTTCTTCGTCTTCAAATCTTCTTAGATTTTCAATAAAAACCTGTACACAATCACTTGAATCTCTTGTGATCAATCACGCACAGAACAGAGTCTGTTAACAATGGATTATCACAAGGTCGTCTATAGAACTAACAACAGTCTAAAGATCCCCGTCGAAACTCTGAACTAGTTTGAGTGAATCTTATATCAGAAGAGAAGATTCTCAAGTATAAACAAACTAGGTGCAATCAAAGTTCAACCACCGTTAGTCAACCAAATCAATGAAAACAAAAGATAAACCGCAATTATCTAGTTTCCCACCAACGGTACTCGTAGAGATTCTCAATCCCAAAGAAGACTTTAAACTGAGCGGCCATAAGAGATTTCGCCTAATTAGGTTACTCTCCTCTCCGAATAGGCGGCTACACCAGTAACAACACAACAAAGAGGAAGTTTGTTGTTACGAAGGATTAGTTTGCAAGAAAAGCAAACTTCAAGTATTTATAGACAAGGAAGTTTGGACACCAAGGAATTCCCAAAATCGAAAATATTCTCAAGATATCCATTAGAGCAAAAATTCGGTTTTCATAATTCCTGGAAATGCTCTGTCCGAAAATAATGATCGAAATCTCTCAAAAAATCTCTAATTAGTAAATGCACATTACTAATTCTTATTTTCCTAAAAATGAAGTTAATTACCTTAATTAAAAGATTCTTAACTTATTTATGTTTCGATCCTGGGATTCTCTTCCCTTAGATATTAAGGAATAACTTTGAACAATTAAAGAAATAAACATTCATAGCTCGTGTTCAAAGTATGTCGACATCTTAACTTTGTAAGTTCTCTTTCACACTTACAACCTTGAAACCGATTTTCCACACTTCCAAACAAGTTTAGAATTGGTTCATCTGACTTTCAAGAACTATGTGATTGATCAAATAACATTCAATCACAATCATGGGTTTAACGGTTCTACCAAAACAAGTTTCGGTTCTACCTTCCATGTGAGTATTGTGCATAGTCACACTAGCTTTCCAAAATTCGGTTGACTAGGTACTAGGATCGGCTCCCCACATATATATGGTATCTAACTTATATGTGTTGCACATATCCATAGGATCGGTTCCCCTTTGCCTAAAAACGTGTTGCACATGTCCATAGGATCGGTTCCCCTTTCTGCTATAAACCTTGTTGCACCTCATACAAGGATTGGGTTCCCCTTTGCGATGTACTGCACCTCTTACTAGGATTAGTTCCCCTTTCCCATATTTGGTCAGACATAAAATCACAAACCCAATCATACCATCTCAGGTGATTACTTAAGATCGGTTTAACTAATAAAAGTTATACCAATACATAAGTCAGGCCTTTGTGAATAGTTTTACCAAGAACACAATAAGTCATGAACGGTTATACTAAATCACACATATTAGATGTTCATAAGATATGCAATGAATAACAATCCTAATAACGCCTGGCGATTTCCTTTTCGATTCACAAACAAGTTTATGAACTTACTTCCTTAGAACACATGTACGACATTGTTCCCTAGGATGAAATCCTTACCTCATACCCATACATAATCACAATAGCATTCAAATGATTATGGAGATGTCTTATCTTCAAAGTTTACTGGTTAAGCAATAAACCTCGTATTGTATTCCTTAATATTATGTCTATCTAGAGTTCAAATATGCTTCGCAGTTTTGTTTTCAATATGCACGACTTGAAAGATATGTTAGGGAATGAAACAGTTCAAGTCAAATATCACTAACCTCAAGTGGAAGGATGATTGTTGTCGTTGTATCTCCTTGCTTCTCACATCTTCAAGTCTTCGCAATACTTGTAAAGTCTCAAATCCTAATACTTTCAAGCTAACCTATACGAAGTTGACTCTAGTACATAATCAAGCGACTCTTAGCATGAGTTTTGATTCACTAAAATATGACAACCAAACTTGACATACCAACGCTTGGTGGGTCAACCGAGCTATGCTCTAACAATCTCCCCCTTTGTCAATTTTAGTGACAAAACTCTTACATCATATAGATAAACAAATTACAAGAATTCATTAAACATACGCTTGATTCCCGATTCAACAACATAGTAAACTGGTTACATTCAATCCTTGAAAATGCCGATGTTGACATTATAATAACAAAGATAATAATCCCCCTAAGGAAGATAGGTATATATTCAATCCGCACGTCTTTGTTATACCACTTCATATGATATGTTACTCCCCCTTATTCTGTGTTTTCACTCTTTCGTTTAGATAAAACGTTTAAGCACCAATGTTCTTTTCCTTAGCGATACCAATCAATATAAAATTAATGCCAGTATCACTTGTTGACTCCATATATTTCTCCCCCTTTTTGTCACAAAATGACAAAGAAACGAAAAAATAAAGGACAACACGAAAAGAATCTTACAAATATCAAAATAGACTTGCAATGTGTAGAGTTAGGCATGAGGGTTCCACACACCATGTACTGATAACCAATATCAAAAACCGAAACTACAAGTAGTTTTATTTTGATATGTTACCAAGGAAACAATTGTCCGAAACAATTTTCCCATTTTAGTTTAGCAAAGCAAAAATCAACTAAGCACCTTAGTCCCTTTGCTAAACCGATTGTACAAAAACAATCGCTTAATTTGATAAGACCAAAATAAAGATAACTCTATTTTTCTCATCAGGTTCTAATTATCCATAAACTTAGACCTTTCAATTTTAAACAAGACAGGTACTAGTTTAGTTAACTAGCATTTCTTGTTAAGTCATTCGATTAGACTTGAATAACCGAAACCTCACTTCGATAAGTCTAACTAAGATCAGAATTAACTTAGTTTCTCTTATCCGGAATCGAATTGGACTAAACAACTCATCCCGTAATCTTTTTATTTCGTTAAGCCATAAATAATTCATACAAACCAAATAAATCAATGATAGACGCATTTATGTGTCTAATATAGCCCCATTGTATATTGTGTTAGTACCCATTTTTGTACTTATTATGGCTTTTTATGTCCCTGTAGGTATTTCCGGAGAAATAAGCTTTTGCGGCGAAATTGGCTAAGAAAGTGGTTTTTGCGCTCGTGGGAGAAAATTACTATACGGACTCTCACTTTGGATAAGGGGTAACCTAATTACTAAGGGGTGACCTATTTCCAGGCAGCTGCTAAAGGGACACCAGAACTGGATAGGGGGAGGTCTTCTTCAAATTTCAAATACTGGTTTTTGGCGGGAAAGGCCATGCATATCGCTGTTGAATTTTGATCCGATTGTTGGAGCTGTTTTAGGGAGATTAAACACCGGAAATTGATTGGGCTGGACGTGATATGGATATAAAATTCTAGTATGGATGATTTCATGGGCTTAATTGGGCTAGAATATCCGGGAGAAGCAATCAAAGTTAAAACAGAGAGACGTGTCCTGTTGTGCACTTTCAAAGATTTTTGAGAGATTTCTGGAGGACTTTGACGATGGATTAACATGTACACGGTCTTATTCAAGTCTAGGGAAGAGTTTGGTAGCTATTTTATAGCTAACAGCACGTGAAAAAGCTCAACAGAAGGGATTATTCTCTCAACAGCGCAGAGAAGAAAAAGAAAAGAAAAAGTCAGAATTTATACGAGATATTTGGGGTCTGTGGGATATATAAGAGTGGTTTCAAGTCATAAAAAGGGTTAGAAAAGTTTAGAGAGAAATAGGAGAGAGTTCAGAGCCGAAACAAGGAAGATACCATTGATTGTTGCTGCTGCTGCTGCGAGGAGGAAGAACGTGAAGAACAGACTCTCCCCGGCAGCGGCGCCAAAAATTTGGTGGTTTATCAAAAGTGATTGTAGTAGTGGTAAAAACAGGGTCTTTTCAGACTTGTGAAGGTAACAAAATTTCTAGATTTAAATAAAATTTAGGAAAAATAGCAAACTGAAGTAAAATTTTATGGAGAAATAGGGGTTAAGATTCCACCAATCAACAATACTTATGTGATCTAAATTTTTTTTACTATGCAATTTAAATAATTGGGTTGATTCTAAATATTTCCAAGAGCATATTTAAACACAGGTCCGCGTCGGCGGCGCCAAAAATTTGGTGGTTTATCAAAAGTTTGGGAGCGAAAAGCAAAGCTAAAGGAGCGAAAGAAGAAGAATTTTATTTATTTATTTTGATAAAAAGAGAGAAAAAAAGAGAGACATTTTTTTTGTAATTTTTTTTATTAGACTTTCTTTTCTTTTGTATTTTTTTTATGGACTTTGGACATTAATTTTGGGACATTTTTATTTTTAAACCCTACGGAAGGGTACCCTTAAATATAAACTGTTTGCAGGGAAGGACGACGATTACAATATCGTCTCGGCCCCTCGGGTTCGCACACGGCATAGGAGTCGTGGCCCGAGTCGACTTCAGCGGTTCTTCGCCCGTCTGGTACGGGAGGTAAAATTCTAAACACCCGCGAATCTCCTGCAAGCGGGTTACTGGACTCCTTAAGGTGAATATATGCTGAGGACTTGAATATGGACTGTTTTTAAATTCCTAGTAAAGGGCAAGGACTGGACCATATAAGATAAGGGTTCGGATTTCATCACCGCTCCCTTCTTGCCCGCCTTAGGAAAACGAAACCTAAAGCGAACCTAAGCCTAAAATTTGGACTAGAAAGAGACCTATAGGGTATCCAGCTTAACAGGACGATTATTCGAAAAATATTGGTTACTCTTTTAAGCACACCTCGAAGTTCTTGAAGGTTTCTGCGAGTTGAATGCGTGACTGCGCCGCATTGGATCGGTGAGGTTTTGGGTATCAAAGCTCCTCTGAGCTTCCCTCGCCTTGATTCAACTTGCTTTAACTCGGATTGATTCCAGAGGGGTTTTCTCAAATTGTAACGAATTCCCTTTCGAAGGATTAGAATCTGGTCTAGAAACAATCTAAGTGGAGCCATCATGCTTGTTGTTTGCTAGAAATCTTTAGGTTTGCTGTGGTAAAGTCGAGTCAGCCTGCTGTGTGTTTGCTAGAACCTTCCTGTTAGGATTTTTATTTCTTTTTGAATTCTTTTTAGTGTATGCCCGATTTTGTTAGGGCTTGGAAAAGAGCTACTCTAGGTCGATTGATTAGCGAAAAACCTAGTAGTTCTTCTGATTTAAGCAGGGAGCTCGAAGATTCTTCTTTTGAGAGCCCTGTTTTTGGAAACTTCTGTTTTGAGAATCTGTCTCTTTGTGAGGAAAGTACTCCTAGTACTTCTGTTGTGCCAGCTATGGCAACTTTGAAAGATTACATGTTCCCAACTAGGACCAACCGAGCTTCATGCATTAAATTGCCAGCCACTACGGCTAATTTTGAGATAAAACCTAGTATTCTTCAAATGATCCCTATATTCTTAGGAAAAGATGATGAGAACCCTTATTTTCATATTAGGGACTTTGAGGAAATCTGTGGGACAATTAGGATAAAGGACCTTACCGATGAAGTCTTGAAACTTAAGATGTTTCCCTTTTCCTTGAGAGATAAAGCCAAGACCTGGCTTAACAACCTACCGTCTGAATCCAAAACATGGCAGGAACTTATCGCTGCCTTCTATATGAAATTCTACCCTAAGCATAAAACTGCAGCTGTTAGGCAGAAAATTAGTGCTAGTGTGCAACAAGAGGGAGAGTCTCTTTATAGGTTTTTAGAGCGATTCAATGATCTCCTATCTCAGTGTCCTCACCATGGATTTGATAATATGAAACTTGTACAGATTATTTATGATGGTTTAGACTATTCGACCAAAGCCATGGTTGAGTCTATGTGCGCTGGTGAGTTCACTAGTAAAAATGCTGATGATGCTTTTACCTTCTTAGGAGCTATCGCTGAAAAATCCCAACAGTGGGAATCTTGTGTTGAACCCCCTAAAAGACTCTTGGTCAATAGAAGTAGCACCAATGTGGTAGATACAAGTTTTGGTTCAGATGCTAAGTTTGTTGCTTTATCTAGAAGGTTAGAAGCTTTGGAAATGGGCCAGTCTAAAAATAGGTCCCTTGTTGAACCTAATAGAGCCTCTCAAGTCTCTAGTTGTGGAATAGAGCCCGATAATTCATTTTGGGAAGGTCAGGTTAGTGAAGAGCAAGCCCATGCTGTCTATAACAATGCTAGGTTTGAGAACCGTCAGAAGTTTGACCCATACTCAGAAACCTACAACCCTGGTTGGAGAAACCATCCTAATTTCTCTTGGTCTAAGGGCCAGAGTCAAGGCCAGTCTAGCAATTCTCAGCCTCCCCCAGGTTTTGGTTTTAAGAACTCTTCAGGTCAAACCCAGTTTCAGAACACTTCCGAGAAAAAGATCTCTACCTTAGAGGATACTCTCACTATGTTAGCAAATAACCATGAAATGCTAACAAAGAACCACATGAGCTTTCAACAAGAAACTAGGCAAGAATTGAAGAATAATTCCCAGAGTCTTGCCAAATTAGAACTTCAAGTAGGACAAATAGCTAAGTTCATAAGTGAGAGAGAAGATGGAAGGTTCCCTAGTCGTACTGATCCCAACCCAAAAGGAGAGAAATCGTACAATCATGTGAATGCTGTCACAACCCTTAGGAGTGGAAAGAAAGTTGACAACAAGGTCGCCATGCCTGATAGTGAACATGCTGTAGTTCACCCTGCTGAGCCAGAAAATGAGGAGACTGATAGAGTCTCCAAAGAGACCAATGAGGGTCCTGTTAAGCCCGGCTTTGTTCCCAGAGCCCCGTTTCCCCAGCTGCTAGTTCCGACTAAGAGGGAGTCCAACTTTAATGATATATTGGAGGTTTTTAAGCAGGTTAATATCAACCTTCCATTATTAGATGCAATTAGGCAGATTCCCTCTTATGCCAAGTTCCTTAAGGACTTGTGTACGCGAAAGCGTAAGCTCAGTGTCCAGAAGAAAGCCTTCATAGCTAGTCATGTGAGTTCTATTATTCAGAATACCACTACTCCTAAGTATAAAGACCCAGGGTCCCCTACCATTGCTTGTACAATAGGTAAGTACCGTGTTGAGAAAGCTTTGCTTGACTTAGGAGCCAGTGTGAATTTACTTCCATATCATGTGTACCTTAAGCTAGGACTTGGTGAGATGAAACCTACCCAGATGACACTTCAGTTAGCTGATAGGTCCGTTAAAATTCCTCGTGGTGTGATCGAGGATGTTCTCATAGAGGTTGACAAGTTTATTTATCCAGTGGATTTTGTTATCCTAGATACCCAACCTGTCCCTGACCCAGAGAACCAAATACCAGTGATTTTAGGTCGCCCGTTTTTAGCTACATCCAATGCGATCATTAACTGTCGAAATGGTATTATGAATTTGTCTTTTGGTAATATGACTATTGAGCTGAATATTTTTAATATTAGTAAGCTACCCTCTGAACTAGATGACTCGAATATAGAAGAGGTGAACATGATAGGAACATTAGTCGAGGAGTCATTACCAAACACTTTGTTAGAAGATCCATTAGAAAAATGCCTAGCTCACTTTGGGATTGATTTTGATGATGATAATGTAATTAATGAGGTGAATGCTTTGTTAGATTCAACCCCTTTGTTAGATACTAGTAATGGATGGAAACCTAAGTTCGAACCACTACCAGTTTCTAAGTCTACCCTAGTTCCTTCTTTAGAAGAGCCTCCTAAGTTGGACCTAAAACCATTGCCAGATACCCTGAAGTATGTGTTTTTAGGCCCGTCTGAGACTTTACCTGTGATTGTTTCTTCCGACTTGGATAGAGATCAGGAAAGTAGGCTAGTAACCGTCATTCAAAACAACAAGGAAGCTTTAGGGTGGACCATAGCAGACATTAAGGGTATAAGTCCTACTGTTTGTATGCATCAGATCTATTTAGAGGAAGACACCAAACCTTCTAGGGAGATGCAACGTCGACTAAACCCCAATATGAAAGAAGTAGTTCGAACTGAGGTTCTTAAGCTATTAGATGCAGGAATTATCTACCCTATTTCAGACAGTAAGTGGGTCAGCCCCGTTCAGGTTGTTCCCAAGAAATCTGGTATTACTGTAGTCCAGAATAATAACAATGAGTTAATCCCGACCCGAATGACCACGGGTTGGCGTGTTTGTATTGACTATAGGAAATTGAACAAGGTCACTAGGAAGGACCACTTTCCCCTTCCCTTCATCGACCAGATGCTAGAGAGATTAGCTGGACATAGTCACTACTGCTTTTTAGATGGCTACTCTGGATATAATCAGATCGTTATTGCCCCAGAAGACCAGGAGAAAACCACTTTTACCTGTCCCTTTGGTACCTTTGCGTATAGACGCATGCCTTTCGGGCTATGTAATGCCCCTGCGACTTTTCAGCGTTGCATGATGAGCATATTTTCTGACATGGTAGAACGGTTCTTAGAGGTCTTTATGGATGATTTTTCAGTGTTTGGTTCGTCTTTCGATGAGTGCTTGCATCATTTGTCATTAGTTTTGACTAGGTGTAAGGAAAAGAATTTAGTGCTTAATTGGGAGAAATGTCACTTTATGGTTCGTTCAGGAATTGTTCTAGGGCATATTGTATCTTCAAAGGGTATAGAGGTGGATAGAGCAAAGTTGACCTTATTAAAACTTTACCGGTCCCAAAAACCGTAAGAGATATTAGGTCATTCTTAGGACATGCTGGTTTTTATCGTCGTTTCATTAAGGATTTTAGCTTGATGTCTAGACCTCTTTGCAATTTGCTTGCAAAAGATGTTAAGTTTGTTTTGATGATGCTTGTTTAGAGGCTTTTGAGAAGCTTAAGTCATTACTCACTACCGCCCCCATAGTCCAGGCACCCAACTGGAACCTACCCTTTGAGATCATGTGTGATGCTTCAGATTATGCTATTGGTGTGTGCTAGGTCAGCGAGAAAATAAGTTACTTCATGTGATTTACTATGCTAGCAAAACTCTGAATGATGCCCAGTTGAACTATACCACTACCGAGAAGGAACTATTAGCCATTGTGTTTGCCTTAGACAAGTTTAGACCCTATCTCTTAGGTTCTAAGATCATCATATATACTGATCATGCTGCTTTAAAATATCTTTTGTCTAAGAAGGATACTAAACCTAGATTGATTAGGTGGATTCTGTTGTTGCAAGAGTTTTCTCCAGACATTAGAGACAAAAAGGGTGCCGAAAATGTTGTAGCAGATCACTTGTCTAGGCTAGTTGTTAGTTCCCCAGATGATTCCCTTCCTATAAGGGATAGCTTTCCTGATGAACAATTGTTCTTTGTTACCCAATTACCTTGGTATGCGAATATAGTGAACTATCTTGTTACTGGTCGAATGCCCCAACATTGGGGTAAACAAGATCGTTCTAGATTTTTAGCTGAGGTTAAGCACTTCTTTTGGGATGATCCTTATTTGTTTAAGTATTGCCCAGACCAGATTATTAGGAGATGTATACCTGAGAGTGACCAGTCCAGTATTATTTCCTTTTGTCATGATCATGCTTGTGGGGGTCACTTTAGTGCTAAGAAAACTGCTGCTAAGATATTGCAGTGTGGATTCTATTGGCCTTCGTTGTTTAAAGACTCCCACAGTTACTGCGTTACTTGTGAACGATGCCAGAAATTAGGAACCATTTCCCGTAGGAACATGATGCCCTTGAACCCTATTTTAATTGTTGAGGTCTTTGATGTGTGGGGTATTGACTTTATGGGTCCGTTTCCTAATTCTTTTGGTAACCTATACATCCTTGTCGCCGTAGACTATGTCTCTAAGTGGATTGAGGCGGTTGCGTGTAAAACCAATGACCATAGGGTTGTGATTGAGTTCTTGAAAAATAATATACTTACACGTTTTGGTACACCGCGAGCTATAATTAGTGATGGAGGGTCGCACTTTTGTAATGGGACTTTTAGACTTCTGATGAAGAAATATGGTATTACACATAAGATAGCTACCCCGTATCATCCACAGACTAGTGGTCAGGTAGAGGTTTCCAATAGGGAGATAAAACGTATATTAGAGAAAACAGTTAATCCTAATCGGAAAGACTGGTCGTCTAGGCTTACTGATGCCTTATGGGCTTACCGTACTGCGTTTAAGACCCCCATTGGAATGTCGCCTTATCGGCTTGTTTATGGCAAGGCATGTCACTTACCTGTTGAGTTAGAACACAGAGCTTATTGGGCTGTTAAGCAGCTAAATTTTTCACTTGACAAGGCAGGAGCCCATAGGAAACTCCAGCTCAATGAGTTGGACGAGATTCGTATAGATGCTTACGATAGTGCGAAGGAGTATAAGAACAAAATGAAACTTGTGCATGATAGAAACATATTACGGAAGTCATTTTCTCCAGGTCAAAAAGTTCTTCTGTATGACACTCGTTTGCATCTATTCCCCGGGAAACTGCGCTCTCGGTGGACCGGTCCTTTTGTGGTCCGTACTGTTTTTCCTCATGGAGCTGTTGAAATCGAGACACTGGATGGTAGTAGTTCTTCAAAGGTTAACGGTCAGCGATTGAAGCCCTTTTTAGAGCCTTTTCCTACAGGTGATGTTGAGGAGGTCCCTCTGGAGGACCCTGTTTACCCTTGATTGACCATCGAGGTGATTTGTATGTTGTATAATTTCTATATTCAGTTTTTGGTTTCACTTCACTCAGGTACTATCTTTCCGAACTCTCTCTTTACTATTTCCTCATGTTACTTATATTCTTGGTACTGTTCTTTCATGAGAAACATTGAGGACAATGTTAGATTTAAGTTTGGGGGTGGGGAAGAAACTTTTTGTTAGCTTTTAGTTGCAATAAATAAATAAACTCCAGAGCCTAGAAATTTATGCCTATTGAGGATTGCACTAACTAATCTAAGTGGATGGAAGCATTTTGATTGTAGGAGTTTGAGGAACCAATCTGATTAGATGGAAACATCTAAAAGAGTCTATTCATAAAAGCACAGAGCTCAGGTGTTAGAAATAACATGATAGTTTCACCATATCTCGTTGAGTCCTTTTCACTTCTATTTTTATTTTATTTTGTTTTTAAACTATGTTTCTCTAAGTGATAGGTGGGGCCCACGATTCAAGTTGTTACCAATGCTAGGGTGAATTAGAGTGATTGAGATACCATGAAAAAAAAGAAAAAAAGAAAAAAAAAAGTTGAAAAAAAAAAAATAATAAAAAATAAAAAATTGAGACCAGACCATTTGACCAAAAGGAATAAATTCAATAAAGTCGACCACTGGTACCCTTGTATATGCCAGTTGTGTTGACCTAGAGTTAGGTTATCGACCACTGGTACCCTTGTATATGCCAGTGTGTTGATATTAGTCAGACTAGTATCTCAATCCATTAGGATAGGTTCATTTTGGCGGAGGCCTTCAGACAGATATGGGAAACGTCGTTCACTTAGTAAACATCAAAACCATCTATGTTTTCTATATCCATCTTCTTGATCTATCCATGTGATTAGTTTTGACTCCGAATATGATGTCCATAGTGCAACTATCTGAGTAGAGCTCTGTCACTTTATATGAATTTTAGTATGCTTGAGTGCAAACTCGTGTACAGCAATTGGAATTTCGCATCAGGGTACTTCTTCCTGTAGTCAATAAGTATGCCAACCAAGGAGATTCTTTAGTGCCTTCCAAGGTTCTACGTAGATAGCTAAGGTCTGGAGTATTAACGTTTTGTGGGTATATCTCTGGTAAGCCCTCCCGAGATTATAACTCGGCCACTAGGGCCACCTAGGGGTTTAAAGGCTTATTGCATACGCTAAATGCAATCGACGATGCCTGCGACAGTGAGTTAGGATTTTATTTTCTATTTGATTTGCTCGGGACTAGCAAATAATAAGTTTGGGGGTATTTGATAGACGCATTTATGTGTCTAATATAGCCCCATTGTATATTGTGTTAGTACCCATTTTTGTACTTATTATGGCTTTTTATGTCCCTGTAGGTATTTCCGGAGAAATAAGCTTTTGCGGCGAAATTGGCTAAGAAAGTGGTTTTTGCGCTCGTGGGAGAAAATTACTATACGGACTCTCACTTTGGATAAGGGGTAACCTAATTACTAAGGGGTGACCCATTTCCAGGCAGCTGCTAAAGGGACACCAGAACTGGATAGGGGGGAGGTCTTCTTCAAATTTCAAATACTGGTTTTTGGCGGGAAAGGCCATGCATATCGCTGTTGAATTTTGATCCGATTGTTGGAGCTGTTTTAGGGAGATTAAACACCGGAAATTGATTGGGCTGGACGTGATATGGATATAAAATTCTAGTATGGATGATTTCATGGGCTTAATTGGGCTAGAATATCCGGGAGAAGCAATCAAAGTTAAAACAGAGAGACGTGTCCTGTTGTGCACTTTCAAAGATTTTTGAGAGATTTCTGGAGGACTTTGACGATGGATTAACATGTACACGGTCTTATTCAAGTCTAGGGAAGAGTTTGGTAGCTATTTTATAGCTAACAGCACGTGAAAAAGCTCAACAGAAGGGATTATTCTCTCAACAGCGCAGAGAAGAAAAAGAAAAGAAAAAGTCGGAATTTATACGAGATATTTGGGGTCTGTGGGATATATAAGAGTGGTTTCAAGTCATAAAAAGGGTTAGAAAAGTTTAGAGAGAAATAGGAGAGAGTTCAGAGCCGAAACAAGGAAGATACCATTGATTGTTGCTGCTGCTGCTGCGAGGAGGAAGAACGTGAAGAACAGACTCTCCAAGGACGTCGTTTATCAACAGTGACATCGACTGTCCACTGCGGGTCGTAGTTCTTCAACAGTGCAAACAGCGAGCTCTCTGTGTCGTTGTTATACAACACTTGTGTTCTGTCGATTATTTTCAGCACTACCCCTTTGTAACAGTGACGCTGCAACAGTACAACAGCGTTACAAACTTCAATTATCAATTATTTTCATCAATAAAAACACTTATTTAGCCATGAATACATCTTGTGAGTGTGTTTTTGAGATGAGGAGCTAAACCCAGTCCCAGGGGTGACAGAGGAAGCCATTCTCACAATAATTATGTGGTAATCTCTATTTTATTAATTTATGCAATATTTTTATATGATTAATTGCATTGATAAAAATGATTTAAATGGTTTTTATTAATCAACTGTGTTTTCCCTTGATAATGCATGCTTAGTTTTAGACTCTTGATGCATTATACTTGTGATTAACATTTGATATTTTGGAAAATATGCTCTTGGCAATATTTAGAATCAACCCAATTATTTAAATTGCATAGTAAAAAAAAATTAGATCACATAAGTATTGTTGATTGGTGGAATCTTAACCCCTATTTCTCCATAAAATTTTACTTCAGTTTGCTATTTTTCCTAAATTTTATTTAAATCTAGAAATTTTGTTACCTTCACAAGTCTGAAAAGACCCTGTTTTTACCACTACTACAATCACTTTTGATAAACCACCAATCAACTTGCATAATTATTCACCTCAACCGGAAGCAATTGAAACAACATAGACATTAAAAGCACCGCAATTGCACCGAAATTTTGTAATCCTAAACAATTGATACCACACAATAAAGCAAGATAACAATAGTTTTTCTTAACCGGAACCAATTGAATCACACATACATCCATACACACATAATGGAATAAATATCAATTGTACCGAAATTTTGTTAAGCAAAAGCAATAAAATATATATGAAATAAACTCAGGCTTTTCTTAAACAGGAAAACAATTAACTAACAAGATTTTTACCTCAAATTTTGCATCCACTTCTCCAATATGATTGCATCTTCTTCCAGGGAGAATTGATATCGAAATATCATCATGTTGTCATCCTTATGCAAAAACAAAAGAATAACAACAACCAACCTTTACCAGAGAAAGGTTGAAAATCAGTTTTAACAATTGCAAGCAAAAGTTGAAAACCGTCGAAACACATATGCTTTTATGCTAAACCAAGACCGATTCAACATACTGTGACTTTTTCACATATTGTTTCTACCATAACCCCTCATGATTCTTTGATAAAGCCTACCAACATGGGATAGAACTTAATCCTTGTAAATCAAAAAGTCACCCAAACCACAAGGGTTCACAATATTATGAGATCGAATATTAAGGTAGTAAAACCGAAATCAAACATCCCATAAACATAAATAGCAATAAGATAAAAGCATTCAAGCACAGGCTATGTAAACCAAAAACTATCACAAGAAAAATTATAAATCAAATAATTTTATTCATAATAGTTTTATTCATAATAGACCAATACAATCAATGAAAGAAATCAAAAATTGATGTCTATTTTTCTAGATTAAGTATTACAGCATATAACTTAATCTCTAGTGGTGCTCTTGTTGTTCACCGAGGTCTCTTCAATGTTCAAACTCTTAAAGCATGTCTCAAGAGACTTGTCAGCAACCATTCTCCGTTTTTCGAGAACTTCAAGTTGAAACTTCAAAACTTCAAGTTCACCTTTCATCTCTTTAATTTTAACTTTTAGTTACCTCCGATCTTGAATTAAGGTAAAGAGATTTCCTATGAGTTCTTCAAACTCATGCATAACATTACTCATACCATTAGTGGGAGGCCACTTGGTAAAATCTGAATCATTGATAGCAAAAAGACATGATTCTTCTTGAGATCTTACAGAGTTATGATCAGGTTCGATTCTTGAGATAATCTTCCCGATTCTTCGATATGGGACAAACCCTTGACAGTTTCTTAATTTTCGTGCTTCCCTTCTATCACTCCTTGTAACATTGCGAGTTATAGGAGACATCCTTATCAAGGAAAGTCAATACTCTTAAGAGAAGATTTTTTTGGTTTTTCGAAAATATACACAAATATGTATTCGTACTTCTCTTTTTATTGAAGAGTAGAATCAAAAGACATTCCATAAATATCTCTAATTACCGAAAAAGACAATCATTAATCATGTGCCCCTGATTTTTATGTGTTTTTCTCATCCAATTAAGGGCACGAAATGGGATGAGAGTGCACAACTTTGATACAACTAAGTTGCATCGGAGTAAGCTTTTTCCATCTTACAGTGAATATCAGAAACATAGTTCATGTTTCTTTTCGGGAGTTTCTGCCCAAAATATTTTCTCCCAAGATGATGATCTTTTCTAACTAGAGAGATATGATCATGTGGAGAAAACGTACTAATGTGAGAATTCTCAGAGATAGATAAATCTCTCTTAATTCTTTCAATGAGATTTTCAAAAGATTTTCTCATTCTAAGGACTTCCTTATGATCCACATTAGTATGATCCTCTGAAAGAAATATAGAAAATTCCTGATTGTTTCTTTTGGCAGAGATTCTCTCTTTCTCTTCCTTCTGAATTCGTTCCTTATCAAAACCAGAACTGTTTAGATATGGGTGCGGAGGAACCTTTTTCCAGAAGCGATTATCAACTCTTTCCTCTGACTCTTTTGAGTTGATCTTATCGGGATGTGGTATAATCTGTCTTTCTACTGAGGAATGATCTTTTAGTTTTTTTAAGACAAGAAACTTCCTTCAAAAATTTTACCACCGTATGTTGAAGAAGTATAAGTTTCCTATCAAGTGACTGAAAATTGTATTCCTTACAATCACCGCGGAATCGGTTCAAAGTTTCCTTTGGACAAGATTTCGTTTGATCATCAGTAGATCTAGAAGCTGGTTTCTAATCCTCTTCTAACTTGATGTAGTTAGGCAAACTACCATCATCTTGATATGTTTCAGATGTGATTAAACCGGTTTTATCACAGTCTGTAAAAGTCGAGCAAGGACTTTTAGTTTTCTCATCAGAAGAAATCATAACAGCATCATTAGTTAGAATCATATGACGTGTCTCTTTATCTGTAAGTGATTTACCAAGAGCCTCTAGTTTGACAGTGAGATCCATTTTCTCTTTGGCTAGACAATTCAGTTGAATGTCTTTTTCTCTGATCTCCTGTTTAAGAAGATTTGACTCTATCTTTAAAGTTAGTACTTTAGAAGACAGAGATTGTATAGGCTTTAGGAGTTTTACCAATTCTTTATCAACATCTTCTCTTTCATCAGAGATAGACATAGATGTTTTCGTAGCTCCTGGATCACGAGTCAACGAAGTAGTAACATCTTCAACTTTTGAATATTCATACTCTTCCAAAACGTTAACTGAATCAGACATTAGATTCAATTCTTATAGGTTGGATCACACCAAACACAGATTCTTAGATCTTTTCGTGTTTGCTTGCTCTGATACCAATTGAAAAGGCGAGGGTACCCAAATATACCTCAAGCTAAAACTTTTCTACCTATAAGTCCTTTATCCGAAAGTGATTATCTATGGACTGAGTCGAGACAATATAGCTAATCGGTTCACACTTCGAGTGATCGTCTATGGATACGAGATCGAGACAATACAACAACGAAGTATGTTACTTGATAAAAAGGTTCGGACTTAACCAAACACAATAGGATTCACTTATCAAGTAAATAGGAATTAACGTTTGTGTGATTTACTTTAATTATAATAAACAATTATAATGCGGAAATATAAAGTAAATGACACAGCAAGATTTTGTTAACGAGGAAACCGCAAATGCAGAAAACCCCCGGGACCTTGTCCAGAATTGAATACTCTCAAGATTAAGCCGCTACACAAAATTACACCTAACTTCGTATAGTTGAGACCAATCAAATAAACCTATAGTTCACCTAGTTCCATCTGTATTCCCACACCTCCGACCTATGAATAAGTCACGTACTTGGAAAAATTCTTTTTGGTTCGTATTCCAAACAGTAAAGGAACAACAAATTTGTTTGGTATCAACTTTATTCAACCAAGTGATATGATTCGAACAAAGGCTCTTCTGTTTATCTTAACATAAACTCCTTCGTCAGGTCCTTAGATATATCTTATGTTCAATTACCGAAGTAATCATTTAAGATTAAGCCAACAACACTATCAATCAAATCTATCACAAGGATAAACCGATTATTAATTGGATCCTCTTTTACCGAAACAAGTATTGTGCACACCAAAGATTATGAACCCATAAATTAGAAATCTTCAATATCTTCTTCGTCTTCAAATCTTCTTAGATCTTCAATAAAAACCTGCACACAATTACTTGAATCTCCTGTTATCAATCACGCACAGAACGGAGTCTGTGAACAATGGATTATCACAAGATCGCCTTTAGAAGTAACAACGGTCTAAAGATCCCTGTCGAAACTCTGAACTAGTTTGAGTGAATATTATATCATAAGAGAAGATTCTCAAGCATAAACAAACTAGGTGCAATCAAATTTTAACCACCGTTAGTCAATCAAATCAATGAAAACAAAAGATAAACCGCAATTATCTAGTTTCCCACCAACGGTACTCGTAGAGCTTCTCAATCCGAAAGAAGACTTTAAACTGAGCGGTCGTAAGAGATTTCGTCTAATTAGGTTACTCTCCTCTCCGAATAGGTGGCTACACCACTAACAACACAACAAAGAGGAAGTTTATTGTTACGAAGGACTAGTTTGCAAGAAAGGCAAACTTCAAGTATTTATAGACAAGGAAGTTTGGACACCAAGGAATTTCCAAAACCAAAAATATTCTCAAGACATTCATTAAAGCACAAATTCGGTTTTCATAATTCCTGGAAATGCTTTATCCAAAAATAATGATCGAAATCTCTCAGAAAATCTCTAATTAGTAAATGCACATTACTAATTCTTATTTTCCTAAAAATGAAGTTAATTACCTTAATTAAAAGATTCTTAAATTATTTATGTTTCGATCCTGGGATTTTCTTCCCTTAGCTATTAAGGAATAACTTTGAACAATTAAAGAAATAAACATTCATAGCACGTGTTCAAAGTATGTCGACATCTTAACTTTGTAAGTTCTCTTTCACACTTACAACCTTGAAACCGATTTGCCACACTTCCAAACAAGTTTAGAATTGGTTCATCTGACTTTCAAGAACTATGTGATTGATCAAATAACATTCAATCACAATCATGGGTTTAACGGTTCTACCAAAACAAGTTTCGGTTCTACCTTCCATGTGATTACTTTGCATAGTCACACTAGCTTTCCAAAATTCGATTGACTAGGTATTAGGATCGTTTACCCAAATATATATGGTATCTAACTTATATGTGTTGCACATTTCCATAGGATCGGTTCCCCTTTGCCTAAAAACGTGTTGCACATATCCATAGGGTCGGCTCCCCTTTATGCTATAAACCTTGTTGCACCTCATACAAGGATTGGTTCCCCTTTGTGATGTACTGCACCTCTTACTAGGATCAGTTCCCCTTTCCCATATTTGGTCATACATAAAATCACAAACCCGATCATACCATCTCAGGTGATTACTTAAGATCGGTTTTACTAATAAAATTTATACCAATATATAAGTCAGGCCTTTGTGAATAGTTTTACCAAGAACACAACAAGTCATGAATGGTTATACTAAATCACACATATTGGATGTTCATAAGATATGCAATGAATAACAATCCCAATAACGCCTGGCGATTTCCTTTTGGATTCAAACAAGTTTATGAACTTACTGATAGGTGCCAAATATTGCATTATTTATCATCATTTTATTGGCACTTATCCCTTTTTGCATACCATAATTTCCCCTTTTGTAATGAATTCTGTATTTTACTCTCCTCAAGGATAAATATTTTATTTTACTTAATTTTGCATTTTTAGGTACCAAATAAAGTCTAGATGAGTTGCGGAGCGAAAAGAGCAAAGACACGGGAAAAAGCCGAAGGAAACTCTAGCGGAAAAGAAGTGAATAATGTGGTATGGAAGACTAAAGGATGAAAATGGGCTTAACAAGGAAGAATTTGTTCTTAAAGAAGAAGTAGGCTCAGAATTGTCCAAGCCCAAACCCATTTCCCAAACTCAAACCCATTTCCATATCCTAAAATCTAATCCCAAACCCGCTTCTCTCTTTAGCCGTCAGATTAGATCCATTCCATCATCCAACGGTCGCTTCATCAGAATACATCGAACTCTGAAGTCCCTGTCTAACATCATAGCACCTAACCCCGATCTTCGCCGTCAATTTTGATGTATCTCATCATCCAACGGTTGCTCCACATCCATTCCATCGCGCCGTTGGATCACTCCATCACCTTTTCATCCTACGCTTTTCATCACCGATCATCAAATTTTGATACACCCGCTCAACACCCTAGCACCAAATATCTTCTCCCAAAACCATCTACTTCTCCTCTTCTTCCAAAATTTCTCCTTCTTCCCCGACCAACAGACCTGCAACACCATTCTTCCCCTTCTTCTCGAGCTTCACCATCACTACCTTCACCCGACACCACAACAGACTAACCCTAAACCCTAGACTCTCTCTAGCTTAGTTTTAGCTTCTCGCAAAGACGCTACAACCAAGAAAGAGAGAACTAGGGTTTGTAACGGAGGCGATGTAAGAGACAATTGGAGCAGGAGGAGTAGCAGAGAAGGAAGACAATACATGGGTCGAGGGGGAGACAACAAAAGCAGAGACGGGTGAGCTTTAATTTTAATTTTCAATATAAACCCTAAAATGGGAATTTTGGGGGAAACTGTTAAGAACCCTAATTTTGGGTATAAATGTGTGTGGAGGGGGGGGGGGGGATGCCCGGATTAGCCGGTGCACCAAGCAGTAGTTCGTGTTTTATTTCATTATCTCCATGATGTTTTAATTTCATAGTTAGGGTTTAGATGAAACCATTAATCCATTGCTACATTAGGTTCGTGTATTGATATTGTTCTTGTTGTGCTATAATGTTTTGGATAAATATAATCTGAGCCTTCAGCATTTTGCTCTCATAGTGTATGCCATGTATCCATTGTAGTTAGAGTAACACTATGTTGATTGTGCTACAACTCATGCTTAATTGATTGTTGTTCGATCCTTTGACTAGTTGTGCCCTGAAAAGACAGTTAGTACTTTGGAGAAATACCTTAATTGTGATTAGAATATCCATATCAGGGTTGTTTAATTATCTAAGTGATTGATCTGCGGTTAGTTTGTCTTGTGAGAGGGCAGCTAATACTAGGGTTAGGAATCATCTTAGTGACACTAAACTGTCCTCCTGAAACTGCCCTGGATAGGCGGGATACCACCGGTATCCATTATAAGGGACTAGAACATTGTTGAGATTGAATTGAATTGGTGTGGTTAAGAGGTGGATTCGACTTCCCTTGCATCATATTTATCTGCTTGTTAGATTACTTTTGCTTTCGTTTTTGTTATCTCTGCTACTACCATCATCTTTGTCGTATCGACAAAACAAAACCCCCTTTTGTGCTACTCTTGTTTCGAATCAGTTATAGTTAAAACCATAGTTTCAAATCTACACCCACCTTGTCCCTGTGGATCGACCTGTGCTTGCCCTGTGTTACATTGTGACACTGTGCACTTGCAGTTAGACATA
This sequence comes from Papaver somniferum, assembly GCF_003573695.1. Taxonomy (NCBI): domain Eukaryota; kingdom Viridiplantae; phylum Streptophyta; class Magnoliopsida; order Ranunculales; family Papaveraceae; genus Papaver; species Papaver somniferum. The sequence goes on along the minus strand of NC_039360.1, from coordinate 45,281,252 downwards.
GTCGTAGGTATTCTTTCAAGTCCTACCAAGTTTTTGGCGCCGCTGCCGGGGACTCGGTAGCGGTGTGACTGTTTCTTTTCTTCCACTTTACTGATTTTTAATATACTGCTTGTATATATGTGTTAGATTTTTGGTTTTTCTGTTGTTAATAGTGTTAGATGTAACTAGTTTATTTGATCTGCCATTTTGTAATAGTTTAATAACATCATCATTCCACTTCATCTTAGCTGTAGTTTATCTGCCATTTTGTAGTTGTCAACTTAGCATCACTGCATTTTCATTTTCACTGCACTTTCATTTTTCCTGCATTCCACTTCATCTTGGCTTACTGTTTGTATATATATGTTAGCTTAGCCTGCCATGTGTTAGCTTAGTCTGCCATGTAACATAGTCTGCCTCATTTGCATACTTAGCAAACAGTAACCTTGTGTATATATGTGTTAGATTTCTCTTTGTTCTGTCACCTGCATACCTGCAAAGCATCACTGCATCTGTGGCTTTGCTCATTTTGTCATTGTCTGTAGCTTTTCCCTGTCCTGTAACTGCCTGCTTCCCAGTCTTGGCCTTGCCACAACTGCATCTGTTATTGCATTTGCTTGGAGTACTTGAGCATTAAGTCTGCAAATTGACCATTGGGTCATTTTTGGTTCTATAACAAGTGCAACTGTGAAGTTTAACATACTGTGAATGCTTGAATGTGCTGCTGTCATCTTGAATGCCTGAAATCTGTTGTTGTGAATGTGGTGTGGTGCTGTCAACTGTGAAATTTGCTGAAATTTGACGCTGTGAAAGCCTGAGTTGTATGCTGAGTTAGCAGTGTTATCTTGAATGCATGAAATTTGCTGTTGTGAGAACTAATTCTCTCTTCTGAAAACCACCAGGTACCTGCAACTGCTGTGCAAAACAAGGAGAAGGAGAAGCAGAACAAAACTGTTATAGTGCCTCAAACAGGTGGTGTGGTGCTGTGAAGAAAAGAGCTGAAGAAATTCTGAATTGTGGTGCTGCATTGGTTTTCCAAAGACAAAGACCCAACTGGTTTGTGCAATGGCTAAAAAGGGGTAAGCCTAAACTTTGGGCTCAACTTCAGCCAAACTAAAGTGTAAACCCAACTGAATTGTAAACTGTGGCCTTGTTTAAATTGTATCATGGGCTTGTAATTTTGATTTAAACTGAACTGTGAGCTCTAAAACTGAATTTTGGGCCTGTCCTAAACTGAATTGTGGGCCTCAAAACCCAACTAAAACTTCTCTGTTGGGCTTCGTCCAAACTGCCTAGTGGGCTGTGCAATTCTCCTACCAATGTAGGCTTTCTCCTAACAACAAAACCAAATTTTTCTCCCAACTCAAAACCAAATTCTTGCTCCACCAATGTGGGCTTGCTCCCAATTTTAAAACCAAGTTTTTCTCCCAACTCAAAACCAAATTCTTGCTCCACCAATGTGGGCTTGCTCCCAATTTTAAAACCAAGTTTTTCTCCCAATATTAAAAATCAAAATTTTCTTTTTATCTCCCAGTTAAAACCAAAAGTTTTCTCCCATTCAAAAACCAAAATTTTTCTCCCTCTTTTTAACCAAAAATCCCAAATAGGCTTTACCTTTAAAGCCTAAAAAAAACCAAATTTTTGAAACCCATAACTGAAAAGTGTGGGCCTTATTTATCTTTTTGAATTGTGTGATTGTTTGATAAACATAACATGTCTGGATTTTGGTCTGCCACTGGGAATAAATCTATTAGAGAAGCTTACGGGCAAGATTCACCTTATGAGCCTCCCACAGACCATGATGTCAATAGTTATAGGGATTATTATTATGGACCTTCTGTAGGTCATGAACCTCAATATGCAAACCCTAATGACTATTCACACATGTATCATCCACCATTGAGTGAAAATGAACATCTAGACAATATCCAACTCACACATTCGTCACTTGTGAATCAGTTAGAGGCTAGGATCACTGCTTTAGAAATGCAAACACATGAGAAATCTGTAGCATCTAGTTCACATAGACGACCTGAAATCTATGCATGTACCTTATGTGGTGGTTTAGACCACCCTGATAAATATTGCTATATTTTGCATGATTATAGGCAATTTAGAGAATCCCATGAAAATCCAAATTATGAAATTCCCACAAATTGTGAGGCTGGTAGTCATTAGGACCATAATCAATCCTTTGAAGGTTGCGATCAATCTTTTATAAACCCTAATGACCATGCACACATGTACCATTCACCACAATTTGAACATGAAGAATTTTGTACTCCTATGAATTTAGACTCCACCACAGAAGCTTTCAAACTCAGTGAGCAAAACTTTGCTAGATCTACATCCCGAATTCATGCATATTTAGATCAGATTTTGCTTCACCTACAAAAGGAGGAAATTCATGAGGAAATGTATGTTGTCCATAATGAAGTGTCTAGTCCCATTCATGTAAATGATGTTGAATATGAACCTAATTTAGAGGAACATGAATCGAATAATGACACCACCACTGTTAATGAGGACCAATATGCATGTTACCATGATGATGATTATGAAGATTATGATGATAATGATGTTATGTTAGAAGAACATGAAAATATGTGGAACCTTTTGGTTCAATAACATATGGCTTCTCGCCCTCGACCTTCATGAATGTTGTTTCTTCTAATACTCATAGCAAATCATATGATTTTGATATTGATATGGTACTTGTACAATTGTTCTTCGAAGATGAGCATGACATAGGAATAGTTGAATCTTCTGTAGATACTAATGTTAATATGCATGAAAACAAATTTGATGTGTCTGATTCCTTGCCTAAGTCACAAAATGTTACTTCTTCCGATGTTGATTTGAGTACCACGGACAATCATGATACCGATTTAGGTCTTGATGTTTTGTTCGATGAATGTGAGCATAATTTACCAATTTCTGATTTAGGGGAAGTATGTGTTGGTACTATTGATCTTATCCATGAAAATAACTTAGAAGTACCAACTTTCTTACCTAAATCGCATATCGAGATTATTCCACCCAACCTAGATTTGGTTTGTAACAAAACTTTTAAACCAACTTTTCTGAAAATTCCCAACCTAGGATTGGAACTGTGTGCCTCCCAAGTCCTTTTGGACTATTTTGCATCAAAATACAATACTTTTAAGGAGCCACAATTGGAATACATTTCTTTGCCCATCCCGCAAAAAGTCCATTTTGAGTTAGACCTGGTGAATCCCGAACCCCCAAAATTGCTAGATTTTGTGCTTAAAAATAAATCTGTTGAAACATTCAGGTTTAGGGGTGATTCATTCGGTTTTTCACTCTCACTCCCATTTAAGTCCAATTTTAGTGTTTTGAAACTGTCTATGTTTCAACACTTTGTCTTTTGGGTTGATCCTCAACTCTTTAGACTTTATGTATATAGTGAATTTTTTGTATATAATCCGGTAGGTAGTTTTTAGTGAAATTTTATGTTTCTTTATATTTTGCTACTCCATGGTGATCGCGGCTGAAATACGTTGGATTCTAACCATGAATAATGGAGTTTGTTTCTTTCTTTCGTCAAATCGGGTATTCTCTTTCCTTTCTCTCAAAACTCAACATGTTCTTCTGATATGTCCAAGTTATAAATATGTTTATCTTTAGAAACATTGAGGACAATGTTTAGTTTAGGTTTAGGGGTGAAAAGTAGATACCGTGATATCATGCTATAATTGAAAACAAAACTCCTCCCTCTTTTTGAAAAATAAAAAATCAAAATTAAAAATTAAAAATTCGAAAAAAAACATAAAAATGGAGCTCATTTACCTTGAAATGTTGACTCTTGTGCATGTATGTAAACATAAGGATTCTTAGTCTAGATATTTAGGCACCCTGATTCTAGCACAATTCACATAGTGATAAGAAACTTGCACGCGCACGATCAACCAATACATGTATAGCCTCATCCTTGAGGTGTTCTATCGGAAGTCGCAATTTCCAATCACTTTAGAATACTGAACGAAACTTGACTAGCTTGTTCTTTGGTTGGTTGGGATAGAAGGTGGAGGTTACATTAAGAACGACAACCATCGAATTTAACTGGGTGCATCAAAAAGGGCTACCTCTTGCAAAGTGTCATGTAATTTTTTGTTTCTTTTTGCTTATGTATCAAAAGAGTTACCATGTTGTAAATATTTTTTTCAAAAAAAGAAAAAAAAAATCAAGTATTTATCAATTCCATCTTCTCTTGTTCCAAAAATAAAAGAGAGTAGTCAATGTAAATAAGAGTCATGTAAAGAGTCATCTTTTGTGTTTTTGTGTTATAAGCAAGGAAGGGTGTATTCCATTGATGTATAACGCGAGTAATGGTGAAATACCTCCAACTCATTCACAATTCTCGTAAAGTCCGGACAGCTAGCTAGATTTCGACCTCGGTTCTTAGCCTGAGAAACTATCTCTTGGTGATTAGTAGTCATAACATCTGATCTTTCTTTACACATGTGTACATACACTTTACACTCTTATCACATGTCTGTATTTGTTATCAGTGCTAGGAATGTGCCTTTGATAGCTAGATTGACATCTTCATTTTGCTGTGACCTTAAACTGTCTTGCACATGTCACATTTCATGGAATCTGAGCTTATATTTTGTCCTAGAACTTTGTAGGTACGTTCTAAGCAAACCTTCACGAGACTTCAACTCGACCACTAGGGACACTTAGTGGTTTAAAAGGCTTATTTCATTCGCTAAATGCAATCGAGAAACCATCGACAGTGGTATAGGTAGGATTTCCTTATTTTCTGTTTTACTTGAGGACAAGTAAAATTCAGGTTTAGGGGTATTTGATAGGTGCCAAATATTGCATTATTTATCATCATTTTATTGGCACTTATCCCTTTTTGCATACCATAATTTCCCCTTTTGTAATGAATTCTGTATTTTACTCTCCTCAAGGATAAATATTTTATTTTACTTAATTTTGCATTTTTAGGTACCAAATAAAGTCTAGATGAGTTAAGGAGCGAAAAGAGCAAAGACACGGGAAAAAGCCGAAGGAAACTCTAGCGGAAAAGAAATGAAGAATGTGGTATGGAAGACTAAAGGATGAAAATGGGCTTAACAAAGAAGAATTTGTTCTTAAAGAAGAAGTAGGCTCAGAATTGTCCAAGCCCAAACCCATTTCCCAAACTCAAACCCATTTCCATATCATAAAATCTAAGCCCAAACCCGCTTCTCTCTTTAGCTGTCAGATTAGATCCATTCCATCATCCAACGGTCGCTTCATCAGAGTACATTGAACTCTGAAGTCCCTGTCTAACATCATAGCACCTAACCCCGATCTTCGCCGTCAATTTTGATGTATCTCATCATCCAACAGTCGCTCCACATCCATTCCATCGCGCCGTTGGATCACTCCATTACCTTTTCATCCTACGCTTTTCATCACCGATCATCAAATTTTGATACACCCGCTCAACACCCTAGCACCAAATATCGTCTCCCAAAACCATCGACTTCTCCTCTTCTTCCCAAATTTCTCCTTCTTCCCCGACCAACAGACCTGCAACACCATTCTTCCCCTTCTTCTCGAGCTTCACCATCACTACCTTCACCCGACACCACAGCGGACTAACCCTAAACCCTAGACTCTCTCTAGCTTAGTTTTAGCTTCTCGCAAAGACGCTACAACCAAGAAAGAGAGAACTAGGGTTTGTAGCAGAGGCGATGTAAGAGACAATTGGAGCAGGAGGAGTAGCAGAGAAGGAAGACAAGACATGGGTCGAGGGGGAGACAACAAAAGCAGAGACGGGTGAGATTTAATTTTAATTTTCAATGTAAACCCTAAATTGGGAATGTTGGAGGAAACTGTTAAGAACCCTAATTTGGGGTATAAATAGAAGATGGTATTGTGTGTGTGTGTGGGGATGCCCGGATTAGCCGGTGCACCAAGCAGTAGTTTATGTTTGATTTCATTATCTCCATGATGTTCTAATTTCATAGTTAGGGTTTAGATGAAACCATTAATCCATTGCTACATTTGGTTCGTGTATTGATATTGTTCTTGTTGTGCTATAATATTTTGGATAAATATAATCTGAGCCTTCAGCATTTTGCTCTCACAGTGTATGCCATGTATCCATTGTAGTTAGAGTAACACTATGTTGATTGTGCTACAACTCATGCTTAATTGATTGTTGTTCGATCCTTTGACTAGTTGTGCCCTGAAAATACAGTTAGTACTTTGGAGAAATACCTTAGTTGCGATTAGAATATCCATATCAGGGTTGTTTAATTATCTAAGTGATTGATCTGCGGTTAGTTTGTCTTGTGAGAGGGCAGCTAATACTAGGGTTAGGAATCATCTTAGTGACACTAAACTATCCTCCTGAAACTGCCCTGGATAGGCGGAATACCACCGGTATCCATTATAAGGGACTAGAACATTGTTGAGATTGAATTGAATTGGTGTGGTTAAGAGGTGGATTCGACTGCCCTAGCATCATATTTATCTGCTTGTTAGATTACTTTTGTTTTCGTTTTTGTTATCTTTGCTACTACCATCATCTTCGTCGTATCGACAAAACAAAACCCCCTTTTGTGCTACTCTTGTTTCGAATCAGTTATAGTTAAAACCATAGTTTCAAATCTACACCCACCTTGTCCTTGTGGATCGACCTGTGCTTGCCCTGTGTTACATTGTGACACTGTGCACTTGAAGTTAGACATAGTCGTAGGTATTATTTCAAGTCCTACCACTTACTTACTTAGAAAACATGTACAACATTCCCAAGGATGAAATCCTCACCTCATACCCATACATAATCACAATAACATTCAAATGATTATGGCGATGTCTTATCTACAAAGTTTAATGGTTAAGCAATAGACCTCGTATTGTATTCCTCAATACTATGTCTATCTAGAGTTCAAATATGCTTCGCAGTTTTGTTTTCAATATGCACGACTTGAAAGATACGTTAGGGAATGAAACAGTTCAAGTCAAATATTACTAACCTCAAGTGGAAGGATGATTGTTGTCGTTGTAGATCCTTGCTTCTTCACATCTTCAAGTCTTCTCAATACTCGTAAAGTATCAAATCCTAATACTTTCAAGCTAACCTATACGAAGTTGACTCTATTACATAATCAAGCGACTTAACATGAGTTTCGGTTCACTAAAATATGACAACCAAACTTGACATACCAACGCTTGGTGGGTTCAACCTAGCTATGCTCTAACAGGTAATATGTGTAGTTGAGCTCTAGACTCCACGACGTTCATCATGCGAAGACGAAGAACTACTCAAAGAACTTGTGGAACTTCATCGACAAAAAGGTATGTGGAGACTTGAACTTATCTATCACTCAAAAGTCTATCTATTTTATCTCCTATCTTGAGACAAAAGTCGTACTGCTATATAGACTTCGATTATACACATTTGCTATTTCAAGCCGAGTTTATCTCGCTTATCTATTTCTCGAAATATGTGTTGGTAAGCTTTCACTTTGGCCAAGTTCATCTTTACTCGTGACGAAAGTCATGTTGATTATTTCAATAACTTGAAAATCGCTTTGATGAAAAATAGTTTGTGAATAACAACTATATAACATCCTCTAAGAAAGTTTCAATGATTGAAATGAGAGTTTAGAACATGTTACCATCTTTGGATATAAACATGGTGTGTTTTTTCACATTTGTGTGAAAGCCCAAAACCGGGAACCCAAAGTATGCGTACCCGTACGCGTACTGGCGGTTGTTGGAAATCCGGGAGAGTATGCGTATCCGTATGCATACTAGCAGAAAGTTCACGTCCGTGAATTTCTGTTGGAGTTTGAAAGTGAAAAATAAACTCAATCCGTTTATTTAAGTACGCGTACCCGTATGCATACTTAAGTAGGTTACTTTCTAAAATTGGTCTGTTCATGAACTAAAACATTTGTATATTAAGGAATGCAATCTTTGCAAACCGTGGCTATAATGTTCATGAATCGATTTGAGTGAATCAAAACCGATTTTGCTTCGACTGTGTCTTGTATACTTCTATAAGATCTAAGCAATTGAACAACTATTTAACTAGTTCATTTGAGTCATTTGAACTAGTTATGGTGAAGATGAATAAGGTTGATATGAAAGTGCTCATATGGCTAACCATTGGTTAACTATTGTTGAACCAACTAAGTGTACACGTTTAGGTACGGTTACTCAAACCTAAATAAAGTTACATTTCATTTTTGTATAACAAGCTAAGTTCGATCTAACGGTTGAAAGATATTAGCTTGAATCTAATTAGGTTTTCATCTAACGGTGAATATTGAATGCTTTGTTACCAAGGTAACTTAGATTGCAAACCCTGATTTGAAATATATATAAAGGAGAACTCTAGCAACTGGGAAACCTAATCCCCACACCTCCTGTGTGATATTAGTTGTATAAGCTAGAGTCGATTCTTCTTTAACCTTAGGTTTTTCACGAAACCCTATAGGTTAACGACAAGACTTCATTGGAATTATGAAGCCAAACCCAACTATTTTCTCTGCAATTGCGTGATCTGATCTTGATGTTTGTATCGTGTTTGAGTACAATCGTAAAATTGGCTTGATATTTATATCTCCGATAGGAAAGATACAAAAGTAGTCACAAACACCTTCGTCTCATCGTTTGTGATTCAACAATATCTTGTTTCACTAGTCGATTAATATTATTGTGAGGTGATTGATATTTCTAGGATGTTCTTCGGGAATATAAGCCCGATATATCAATTGGTTCTTGTTCACCTTTATTTATCAAAATACGGAACAAAAACCCGTAGGTATTTCTGTGTGAGCAAGATTTATCTATTCCTATAGACTTTTCTGTGTGATACATATTTGTTTATCAAGTCTTCAACTTTGGGTCGTATCAACTCTTAGTTGTGGGTGAGATCAGCTAAGGGAATCAAGTGCGCAGTATCCTGTTGGGATCAGAGACGTAAGGAGCGCAACTGTACCTTGAATCAGTGTGAGATTGATTGGGGCTCAACTACAGTCCAGACCGAAGTTAGTTTGTAGTAGGCTAGCGTCTGTAGCGGCTTAATACAGTATAGTGTTCAATCTGAACTAGGTCCCGGGGTTTTTCTGCATCTGCGGTTTCCTCGTTAACAAAACTTATAGTGTCTGTGTTATTTATTTTTCGCATTATATTTTGTTATATAATTGAAATATCACAGGTTGTGTGTTGAATCGATCAATTGGTAAATCCAACCTTTGGTTGTTGATTGAAATTGATTGATCCTTGAACATTGGGCTTTGGTACCGTTCAAGTAATCTCTCTTATATTCAATCGGGCTTGCAAATTATTATTTGTTTGATTGCGGATTGAATCGAGAGATTGAGATATAACTCTTTGATATACTTTTTATTAGATTGAGTCTAACTGTCTAGTTGATTCTCTTGTAAATATATTGGAGTTAGTCCATACAGATTGCTAAGTGAAATATTGGGTGAGGTTGTTAGACCCCCGCCTTTTCAATTGGTATCAGAGTAGGCAAACACGTTTAAGACCTCATCAGTTTGTGTTTGTAGCAATCTGACTCTATGGACGGTAGTTCTTTCTCTGATAAACACGTCACCAGAAACAAAAGTTCTGTTTCTCTAATGTCTATTAAAGAGAAATATTTGTCAATCTCAAATATAGACGAACCTAGTGTTCTAATGAAACAGACTGACATTGACATGTGTTACCCCGATTACCCTGCAAATGAGTTTGACTCTACTGATGAAAGGGAAGCAGTTGAAGAGAGTAAACTGATTCTAAATCTTGTTAGAATTCAAGCTGATAAAATCAATCGGTTAAAAAACAATGTCAATGTTCTTCTCGGTATAGTGAGAGATTGTAACTCTAAATAAAAATCTCCTTGCAACGAAAACGCTGAAGTCCGGTCATCACGTATCTTACTCGAGGCGAATCTCAAAAAGAATGCTTTGAAAATTGAACATCTCTTGAGTAAACTCTCTATTCAAGGATGTTCCAAAAAGTCTATTATACCATCTACTTCTATCGCAACTGAAAGAGTTCCAGTTCCAGAATTAAAATCAGAATCCCTTCCTATTGGAAAAGATGTGCTCGTAACCTCCTCTAATCAAAGAAGTTCCACATCACATGGAAGGAAGAAATCTCCAAACGATGATGTTAAGTCTGTGCTCTCTAATCACTCTTGTGATCAGAAAGTGTGTCTCTTTTGTGATTCAAAAGGGCATTTTAAGCAAAAGAGAAACTCTAAGTTGAATAACAATTCCATTGTTCGACTTCAAATCACCTTAGACTTAATCCTAAAAGGTGTAACTGACATTCGTATGTCTAAAGTAATTGGTTTCAATACTCACCCTGTGTATTCCACTAGGAAATTCAGTTCGATGTGTTCCTCAAATGCTCAAAAGCATAACAGACTTCTTAACAAAAATCGTTCAAGAAGAGCTCAAGAATTTTCTTCTGAAAAAAGGGGAGATAATGTTGCTTTTGATGTGAATAAAGTATCAGGAGAAGGGAGCAAAAATGATGATATAAAAAACAACCTAAACATGATTATTGAAGAATATAAAGAGATCGTCAATAGATTGTCAACTCCCTCTAGTCAAAAGTCTTCTGGTAAGAACTTAAACTATGTCTCGTGTTTTGATGACAGTAAATTTTATGATAATTTTTCACATCAAAAGGATTCTTTCCTAAATTCAAAATGAAAAAGAGACTCAACCGCAAACACATTTCATCTAATGAGCTTAGGGATCATACTTGTGCTAATTAATCACAAGGGTTGAGAGCTTACTCATGAAAATCATGTTGAGTAAGATGTGTTAATATTCAGGTATACTTTTGGCAAAATTGCTTTCTGCTTAGTTGAGTTATTTTCTTATCGTCCATAGCTAAACTATTGTCCGCAGACAACTTTGCTTAAGCATTGGTTGTGTCTGAAGTTGTTCTTCGCTTTTTTCTTTTTTTGTCTTATTTTCAAAGAATTTTGCAACTATGTTTCCTGCTACTTTTTTGCTCTGTTAGAGCATAGCTCGGTTGAACCCACCAAGCATTGGTAAGCATTTCAAGTTTGGTTGTCATATTTTAGTGAATCAAAACTCATTTAAAGAGTCGCTTGATTACATACTAGAGTTAACTTCATATAGGTTAGCTTGAAAGTGTTAGGATATGATACTTACAAGTATTACACGAAGACTTGAATAATGTGAAGAAGTATGGACCTACAACGACAACATCATCCTTCCTCTTGAGGTTAGTAATATTTGACTTGAACTGTTTCTTTCCCTAACGTATCTTTCAAGTCGTGCATATTGAAAACATAACTGCGAAGCTGTGTATGGAACTCTAGTTAGACATAGTATTAAGGAATACAATACGAGGTTTATTACTTAACCATTAAACTTTGTATATAAGACATCGACATGATCATATGAATGCTATTGTGATTATGTATGGGTATGAGTGAAGATTTCATCCAAAGAAACAATGTTTTACATTCGTTTAAAGGAAGTAAGTTCATAAAAATGTTTTGTGAATCGAAAGGGAAATCACTAGGCTTATTGGTATTGTTATTCATTGCAAATCTATTTTGAATTACCAATATGTGTGTTTAGTATAACCGCTCATAAACTTGTTTATGTATCTTGGTAAAACTATTCACAAGGCCTGACTTATGTATTGGTATGACTTTTATTAGTATGATCGATGGTATGATCGATGCCTTGTAAATAACAACTTTTATCTAGTCATTGGGGAACCGATCCTAGTAAGAGGTGCAACAAATTTGCAAGAGGGAATCGATCCTTGTAAGAGGTAAAACACATTTTTAGTAGATGGGGGAACCGATCCTATGAACATGTGCAACAAGTTCGTAGTTTTGGGGGAACTGCTCATATGGACATGTGCAACCGAATACAGGTAGTTACCATAAGTTGTGGGGAACCGATCCTAGTACCTAGTCAACCGAATTTTGGTAACTAGCGTGACTATGCACAATACTCGCATGGAGGCAGAACCGAACTTGTTTTGGTAGAACCGAGAAACCCATAATTGGTGATTTGATGGGATAATCAATCACGTAGTTCTTGGAATTCAGACGAACCAATTCTAAACTTGTTTGGAAGTGTGGCAAATCGTTTCCAAGATTGTAAGTATGAAAAAGGACTTGCAAAGTAAAGATGTCGACATACTCTGAACATGTGCAGTAACTCTTATCATTAATTGTTCAGAGATATTCCTTAATAGCTAAAGGAGAATCCCATGATCGAAATAAATTGAGAATCTTTTAATTAAGGTTTCTTAGTTTTTATATGCTATTTAATCTCCAGCAATTAAATTCATATCTTTAGAAATTAATAATTAGTAATGTGCATTTACTGATTATAGATTTTTCTATTGGGGTTTCGGTCAATATTTGGACAGTGCATTTCCAGGAATTATGAAAACCGATTTTGTGTTTATTGCATATCTTTGAGAATATTCGGTTTTGGAAATTCCTTGGTGTCCAAACTTTCTTGTCTATAAATATTGAAGTTTGCATTTCTAGCAAACTAATCCTCAAAGCCAGCAAAACTACCTAGTTGTGTTGTTACTGGTGGAGACGCCTATTCGGAGAGGAAAGTAACCTAATAGGCGAAATCTCTTACGGCCGCTCAGTTTAAAGACTTCTTTGGGATTGAGAAGCTCTATTAGTACCGTTCGTGGGAAACTAGATAATTGCGGTCTATTATTAGTTTTCGATTGATTTGATTGACTAATGGTTGTTGAACTTTGATTGCACCTAGTTTGTTTATGCTTGAGAATCTTCTCTTCTGATATAAGATTCACTCAAACTAGATCGAAGTTTCGACGAGGATCTTTTGACTGTTTGTAATTCTAAAGACGTCTTGTGATAATCCAACGTTAACAGACTCTGTTCTGTGTGTGATTGATCACAAGAGATTCAAGTTGATTATGTGCAGGTGCTGATTGAAGATTAAAGAAGATTTGAAGACAAGAAGACTTTTTTGGTTCATAATCTTTGGTGTACACAATACTTGTTTCGGCTAGAAAGGGATCCAACTATAATCGATTTATCTTTGTGATAGATTGGATTGATTAGTTGAGTAGATCGGCATCAATACACTTCTTTGAGATTAATAGTATTGATTGCATAGTCTAACAATTACTTCGGTAGTTGTTGAGAGATTGATCTAAAGACCCGACAAAGGAGTTTATTGGTTAAACGGAAGAGCCTTTGTAAAACTCATATCACGTTGTTTAAAAAGAGTTGTTACCGAATAGATTTGTGTTCCTTTACTGTTTGGAATACGAACCAAAGGAATTGTTCCAAGTGCGTGACTTATTAACAAGTTGGAGGCGCAAGGATACTGAGGAAACTAGGTGAACTATAGGTTTAGTTGCTTGGTCTCAACTATACGAAGTTGGTTTGATTTTGTATAGCGGAGTAATTCTGAGAGTATTCAATTCGGGACTATGTCCCGGGGTTTTTCTGCATTTGCGGTTTTCTCGTTGACAAAATCTTGCTATGTGATTTACTTTTGTTTTCCGCAATTATAATTGTTGTTATTATAATTTAAAGTAAATTACACACTTCGTGTGATCGTCTATGGGTACGAGATCGAGACAATACGATAAAAAGATAACTTGTGTGATTGACTATGGATACAAGATCGAGACAATACATCAACGGAGTATGTTTACTTGATAATAGGTTTGGACTTAACCAAACTCTAGGGATTGTTTATCAAGTAAAATAGGAAATAACGTTTGAGATAGCAGCCAATGTTATATAAGTTGTTGAAAATTCTAAGAACATTGAGATAGCAGCCAGATTGGCAATAGAGAGGCTGCCTGCTTCTTTGTCTGCAGAAACTGAAAAAGTTCAAGAAGATCTAAGCAATGCCAACCATTATGTTGGCTTCAGTTTCACGGTGGAGCGAGGATGCCAAACAAGCGGGAATGGTATTAATGAGAGTCGTAATGCAGAAAAGGTTTCTCCAAGTAATTAAGAGACAAAATTATACCGCAGGTCCAAAATCACATTGTTTACTACATTCGGTGGTGGCCAGGTCCTTCCAACGTCTTCTAATGTGAGCTCTATCCAATTTCAGTTTTATTTGTTTATCAATTTTTCATGACTATTCTTTATTGTTGATGACTTTGTAATTTTTACTGAGTTGAATTGTCATGATAGAGTAGATAGAAGGCTAAAAGCCAAGATCAGGTAAATTTCCATCTTCTTCTTCAATAATCTAATGATTCCAATATTTTGTTAATTTTTTTACGTTTGATGCATGGAGTTCGTCTACTGCAAGCTTATGTATGCTACTTACTTTTCGGGGTACGTGATGAATGGTATTTTATTCTTTTGTTGCCATCGATTAAAGTTTTTGCATTCTCAGTAATCATTAGATGGAAAGGAGGGTAGACAAATGTTTTTTCCCAAGATTTAACTCAAATTGGGCTAGACTAAATGACTGATCTCACATTTTGTTGACTCCCAACAACTTTAATCTATAACAACTCAATAAGTGATAGTAAAGAAAGAAAATAAATTATAATAAAATCCTATATTGCAATCATTTATGAACTAATCCTAGGGAGATAAACTAATCAACCAGGCATTTATTTCAATAACGTGAAAAAACAAACCATAAAACACAATCTTTTTTTTTTTCCGAAGAGGTTGAGGACCTTGAGGTTCTGCTGCAGGCTGGGGTTAGGGGCAAAGCTAGTCCTAACCTAGCCACTAATCCTAAACACTACTAACATTAGGTTTGTGGTGACTAAGTTCCCTAATATAATAAGGTTTGCTAATCTAACTTATTTTTCTAATTAAAAATGGCTAATCTTAATGTAACATACACTATTTTCCAAAAATATTCGTCTTACTAAAAACGATATTATAACATGGATATCTAAGTACCAGTTCTGTTGAGCCCAATTAACTTACATATTGACTAAAATATTATGAGAGGTTATGGACTGGTGGACAAAACAACATAAAAAAATCGATAGAGGTTGAGTCCCGGCCGTAGGCTGCAATGATTGGAAAAGTATATACAAAGAGAACAACATAAGTAAAATATCACTTTATCACAGTATTATCCGACTGAGTTTTATGAGTCTACAAAAGATTTGGTTAAAGTTTATTACAATAGGATCATATGTATGAAATAAAAGAGAAGAAAAAAATACGAGCTGACAAAGTTTAGACAATATAAAAAGTTAGCCAAAGATTGGAATGGAATCACGTTTAGGTAGAATCTCATGACATTGTGGAAATCAACAATGCAGGAAAAAAATTCTACAACTCATCAAAAAAATCGTTTAGACCTCCAAATATTCAACACTCAATAACAAGCATAGGAATCACAAGATGACATCAACAACATGATGTATAAACAAACATGATAACAAGGTTTACCGCTATATAAACCCGAAAAATAACTGAGTTTTCGTATGACAACAGTTAGAGTTTCAGAACAATAGGAAGATAAATTTACCTCTACACAAAAAGATAGTTCAAACTTCGGATCAAAACAGTTCACTAGATGAATAACAGAGTATTATCAAATGTTAGGTACGAAACAACAGAAAAGAAATCTTATACTTGATGCCCTCATATCCTTAATAGAAAATTAATGGATTCTAAAGACATACACAGATAAAACAGTGTCAGAACAATATCACATTATCACAATATTATCAGATTGAGTTTTATGAGTCTACAAAAGATTTGATTAAAGTTTATTACAATAGGATCATATGTATAAAAGAAAAGAGAAGACAAAAATACGAGCTGACAAAATTTAGACAATATACAAAGTTAGACGAAGATTGGAATGACAACACGTTTAGCGAAGAATCTGATGGCACTAACGAAATCATCAATGCATGAAAAAAATTCTACAACTCATCAAAAAAATCGTTTAGACCTCAAAATATTCAACACTCTATAACAAGCATAAGAATCACAGGATGGCATCAAAAATAGAATGTATAAACCAACATAATAACAAGGTTTACCGCTACATAAACCCGGAAAATAACTGAGTTTTCGTATGACAACAGTTAGAGTTTGAGAACAATAGAAATATAAATTTATCTCTCCACAACAAGATAGTTCAAAATTAGGATCAAAACTGTTCAATAGATGGAGAACGGAGTGTTATTAATCAATCAATGTTAGGTACGACACAACAGAAAAGAAACCTTACACACGACGCCCTAATATCCTTCATAGAAAATCAATGGATTCCAATGACATATATGAGTTGGAACTGTATATACAAAGAGAACAGTATCAGTACAATATCATGTTATCACAATATTATCCGATTGAGTTTTATGAGTCTACAAAAGATTTGATTAAAGTTTATTACAATAGGATCATACATATAAATGAAAAGAGAAAACAAAATTACGAGATGACAAAGTTTTGACAATATAAAAAGTTAGACAAAGCTTGGAATGACATCACATATAGCATAGAATCTGATGACATTGACGAAGTCAACAATGCAGGAAAAAAAATCTACAACTCATCAGAAAAATCGTTTAGACCTCCAAATATTCTACACTCAATAACAAGCATAAGAATAACAAGATGACATCAAAAATAGGATGTATAAACCAACATATAACAAGATTTACCGCTACATAAACCCGAAAATTAACTGAATTTTCGTATGACTACAGTTAGAGTTTGAGAACAATAGGAAGATAAATTTATCTCTCCACAACAAGATTGTTCAAACTTCGGATCAATGCAGTTCAATAGATGAATAATAGAGTATTATCAATCACGCAATGTTAGGTACGGTACAACAGAAAAAAAAAAACTTACAATATCACATTATCACAATATTATCCGATTGGGTTTTATGAGTCTAAAAAAGATTTGATTAAAGTTTATTACTATAGGATTATATGTATAAATAAAAAGGGAAGACAAAAATATGAGCTGACATAGTTTAGACGATATAAAAAATTAAACAAAGATTGGAATGACATCACGTTTAGCATAGAATTTGATGACACTGACGACATCAACAATGCAGGAAAAAACTTCTACAACTCATCAAAAAAATCATTTAAACCTACAAATATTCAACGCTTAATAACAAGCATAAGAATCACAAGACGACATTAAAAATAGGATGTATAAACCAACATATAACAAGATTTAGCGCTACATAAACCCGAAAAATAACTGAGATTTCGTATGACAACAGTTAGAGTTTGAGAACAATAGGAAGATAAATTTATCTCTCCACAACAAGATAGTTCAAACTTCGGATCAATGCAGTTCAATAGATGAATAACATAGTATTATCAATCAAGCAATATTAGGTACGACACAACAAAAAAGAAACCTTACACACGATGCCCTCATATCCTTAACAGAAAATTAATGGATTCTGATGACATATACAGAGAAAACAGTCTCAGTACAATATCACATTATCACAGTATTATCCGATTGAGTTTTATTAGTCTAAAAAAGATTTGACTAAAGTTTATTACGATAGGATCATATGTATAAATAAAAAGAGAAGACAAAAATACGAGCTCACAAAGTTAAGACAATATAAAAAAATTAGATAAAGATTGGAATGGCATCATGTTTAGCGTAGAATTTGATGACACTGACGAAATCAACAATGCAGGAAATAACTTCTACAACTTATCAAAAAAATTGTTTAGACCTCCAAATATTCAACACTCGATAACAAGCATAAGAATCACCAGATGGCATCAAAAAATAGGATGTATAAACCAACATATAACAAGGTTTGCCACTACATAAACCCGTAAAATAATTGATTGTTAGATAACAACAGTTAGAGTTTGAGAATAATAGAAAGATAAATTTATATCTCCACAACAAGATAGTTCAAACTTCAGATCAAAACAGTTTAATAGATGAAGAACATAGTGATATCAATCAAGCAATATTAGGTACTACACAACACAATAGAAATCTTACACACGAAGCCCTCATATCCTTAATAGAAAAACAAAATCAATGGATTCTAATGACATATATGAGTTGGAACGGTATATATAAAGAGAACAGTATAAGTACAATATCACGTTATCACAATATTATCTGATTGAGTTTTATGAGTCTATAAAAGATTTGATTGAATTTATTACAATAGGATCATATGTATAAAAGAAAAGAGAAGACAAAAATACGAGCTGACAAAGTTTAGACAATATAAAAAGTTGGACAAAGATTGGAATGGCATCACATTTAGCATAAAATTTGATGACACTGACGAACTCAACAATACAGGAAAAAAGTTCAACAACTCATCAAAAAGATAGTTTAGACCTCCAAATATTCAACACTCAATAACTAGCATAAGAATCACAGGATGGCATCAAAAATAGGATGTATAAACCAACATAATAACAAGGTTGACTGATACATAAACCCGAAAAATAACTGAGTTTTCGTATGACAACAGTTAGGGCTGAACATGGTTTCGGTTTTTCGCTGGAATCGGACCAAACCAGACCAATTAGGAAGAAACCAAACCGAACCATTTACTAATGGATTGGTTACGGTGTAGAAAGTGGAAAACCGAAAGTTTTGGTTTGGTTTGACCTCTAAAACCGAACCAAAAACCATTAGAAAACCGATTAATTTTTAAACTTAGTTTCTACCTCTAATTTACAAGTATTAGATTATACCCATTGATTTAGAGGATAAATAGAAACCCTAAAACTAATATTTCATTATGATACTCTCCCTCTTTCTCTTTCTCCTTCTCTCAGTCGCCTCCCTTCTCCACCCCCAACTACAGCCGCTGCTACTCGACTTTTTTCTTCCCGTCTTCCTTCTCTTTTATTTGTCAATAACTAAATTAAGATATATTATATATCTTCTTTTGATATCTATAATTAGAGTAAGCTTTAACTATTCTTGATATTTTTTTTATTTTTTTTTCTCTGTAAATTTGTGTAAACCAATACTATCGGTAACTACGATTTTTTATATGTAGATTTGTGTTCTTTTTTTTTTTTTTTGGTTTGACATAATTATTGGTTAACCAAAAACCACTGGGACAAACCGAAACCAACTGGAACCATTTGGAAACCAAACCAATGGTTAATGGATTGGTTTGGTTTAGATTTTTAGAAACCAATAGTATTGGTTTCGGTTTTGGTTTGGCTAGAAACCGAAACAAAACCGACCATGAACAGCCCTAACAACAGTTAGAGTTTAAGAAAAATAGAAAGATACATTTATATCTCCACAACAAGATAGTTCAAACTTCGGATCGAAACAGTTCAATAGATGAAGAACAGAGTGTTATCAATCAAGCAATGTTAGGTACGGCACAACAGAAAAGAAACCTTAAACACGACCCCCTTATGTCCTTAATAGAAAATGAATGGATTCTAATGACATATATGAGTTGGAACAGTATATACAGAGAGAACAATATAAGTATAATATCATGTTATCACAGTATTATCCGATTGAGTTTTATGAGTCCACAAAAGATTTGATTAATGTTTATTACGAAAGATCATATGTATGAATGAAAAGAGAAGACAAAAATACGAGATGACAAAGTTTAGACAATATACAAAATTAGACAAAGATTGGAATGGCATCACATGTAGCGTAGAATTTGATGACACTGACGAAATCAACAATGCAGGAAAAAACTTATACAACTTATCAAAAAAATTGTTTAGACCTCCAAATATTCAACACTCGATAACAAGTATAAGAATCACCAGATGGCATCAAAAAATAGGATGTATAAACCAACATATAACAAGGTTTGCCGCTACATAAACCCGTAAAATAACTGAGTGTTAGATAACAACAGTTAGATTTTGAGAGTAGTAGAAAGATAAATTTATATCTCCACAACAAGATAGTTCAAACTTCAGATCAAAACAGTTTAATAGATGAAGAACAGAGTGATATCAATCAAGCAATATTAGGTACTACACAACACAATAGAAAGCTTACACGCGAAGCCCTCATATCCTTAATAGAAAAAGAAAATCAATGGATTCTAATGACATATATGAGTTGGAACGGTATATATAAAGAGAACAGTATAAGTACAATATCACGTTCTCATAATATTATCTGATTGAGTTTTATGAGTCTACAAAAGATTTTATTAAATTTATTACAATAGGATCATATGTATAAAAGAAAAGAGAAGACAAAAATACGAGCTGACAAAGTTTAGACAACATAAAAAGTTGGACAAAGATTGGAATGGCATCACGTTTAGCGTAGAATCTGCTGACACTGAAGAAATCAACAATACAGTAAAAAAGTTCTACAACTCATCAAAAAGATAGTTTAGACCTCCAAATATTCAACACTCAATAACAAGCATAAGAATCACAGGATGGCATCAAAAATAGGATGTATAAACCAATATAATAACAAGGTTTACCGCTACATAAACATGGAAAATAACTGAGCTTTCAATCGACAACAGTTAGAGTTTGAGAACAATATAAAGATAAATTTATCTCTCCACAACTATATAGTTCAAACTTCGGATCAAAACAGGTCAATAGATGAATAACATAGTATTATCAATCAAGCAATGTTAGTTACAGCAGAAAAGAAACCTTATAGATGACGCTCTCATATCCTTAGTAGAAAATTAATGGATTCTAATGGCATATATGAGTTGGAACGTTATATACAGAGTGAACAGTAATGTACAATATCTTGTTATCACAATATTATCCGATTGAGTTTTATGTGTCTAAAAAAGATTTGATCAAAGTTTATTACAATAGGATCATGTGTATAAATGTAAAGAAAAAAACGAGCTAACAAAGTTTAGAATGGCATCACATGTAGCGTAGAATTTGATAACACTGACTAAATCAACAATGCATGAAAAAAATTCTACAACTCATCCAAAAAATCGTTTAGACCTCCAAATATTTAACAATCAATAACAAGCATAAGAATCACAAGATGTCATCGAAAATAGGATGTATAAACCAACATATAACAAGGTTTACCGCTACATAAACCCGGAAAATAACTGAGTTTTCGTATGACAATAGTTAGAGTTTGAGACCAATAGAAAGATAAATTTATATCTCCACAAAAAGATAGTTCAAACTTCGGATCGAAACAGTTCAATATCTGAAGAACATAGTGTTATCAATCAAACAATATTAGGTACGGCACAACAAAAAATAAACCTTACACACAACGCCCTCATTGCCTTAATAGAAAATCAGTGGATTCTAATGACATATATGAGTTGGAACGGTATATACGGAGAGAACAGTATCAGTACAATATCACGTTATCACAGTATTTTCCGATTGAGTTTTATGAGTCTAAAAAAGATTTGATTAAAGTTTATTACAATAGGATCATATGTATAAATGAAAAGAGAAAACAAAATTACGAGATGACAAAATTTAGACAATATAAAAAATTAGACAAAGATTGGAGTGGCATCACGTTTAGAGTAGAATTTGATCACACCCACGAAATCAACAATGCATGAACAATATTCTGCAACTCATCAAAAAAATTGTTTAGACCTCCAAATATTCAACAATTAATAACAAGCATAAGAATAATAAGATGGCATCGAAAATAGAATATATAAACCAACATATAACAAGGTTTACCGCTACATAAAACCGGAAAATAACTAAGTTTTCGTATGACAACAGTTAGAGTTTGAGAACAATAGAAAGATAAATTTATCTCTCCACAAAAAGATAGTTCAAACTTCGGATCCAAACAGTTCCATATCTGAAGAACGAAGTGTTATCAATCAAGTAATGTTAGGTATGTGACAACAAAAAAGAAACCTTACACATAACGCCCTCATATCCTTAATAGAAAATCAGTGGATTCTAGTGACATATATGAGTTGGAACGATATATACGGAGAGAACAGTATCAGTACAATATCATGTTATCACAGTATTATCCAATTGAGTTTTATGAGTCTAAAAAGGATTTGATTAAAGTTTATCACAATAGGATCATATGTATAAATGAAAAGAGAAAACATAATTACGAGATGACAAAATTTAGACAATATAAAAAATTAGACAAAGATTGGAGTCGCATCACGTTTAGCGTAGAATTTGATGACACTTCCGAAATCAAAAATGCAGGAACAAAATTATACAACTCATTTATTGTCACGTGACAGTAAAATGCTTGAGCTTATTTACTGAGGAAAACTTTCAGAAAAATTTCAAAGACTTATGAGTGGATGGATTCAAACGTACTACAGAGACATCTTTGCAGCATTTAAAAGATAGACAATTTTTGTTTTCCAAATATTGTTTGAAAAATAAAATACTACAAGAAATAGAAGGATAAATGATTTCATTCCTAAAAAAGCATATAACATACCAGATATATGAGTCTTTTTAAAAACCATGGCTTTTAAGAACAAATGGAAGAATTAGGAAAATAGCACTACATAAATGAATGAAAAGTAAAAAAGACAAGAATGTAGATATTTAACATTCAAATAACTTTTGCGGTAAAAAGATGGTGTAAGCATGGATAGAATTTGCAATCAAGAAAGAATGAAAATATGCAAAGAAGGTCTTATAGTATAAGAAGTTGTCGAAAGATTATGAGAAATTGAGTGCAACTCAAAGACATATAGATTTGGTTAAGATTTGAATCTTTAAAAGAAGTCAAATAGGATTAAAAGGTTATGTCTGCTACATTTTACATTAAACTTTATGGTCGTTTTTATGTAGTTTTTTTAATTAATCAACATACATTGCTGCTATCTTATTTTGGTTAAACGTGATAACTTCGATAACAATGAAATTAAATAAAGTGATTGATATTTTTTAAGTTCAAAATATATTTTGATTAGAACTGTGTGCCTAAACTGATTCTATTACTATTGATGTTATAAAAATGTAGGTACCATGTATGCACACGTAAGATTTTAAGGAAAGGTTAAGCCGGGGCCTTACGGCCCCGGTGATACCTAGTATATATATACAAGAACTCCTCTCAAATGATACATGTACAATAGTCATTTACTTTACAAATAGAGTATACAACATAATAAACATATCAGAAGTTAACCAACTAACAAAACACAACTCTTGAAGATTTCGTTGCGCAACTCTGATCTGTCTCTGAAACTGAAAGTGGGAATGGGTGAGCACATAATCCCTAAAAGGGGTGCTCAGTAGGAATAACATTTAACTTTCAAGTAATCATTGGAATGATTTGGAAAACAATTAATGTTTTCCCAAAATAGTAAAGACAACCAATTCACAGAGATAAACAATCATGTATATGGAACTAACTCCTTCATCAAACTATGTATAATATTCAATGCCAAATTCAGCACCTAGTAGGTAATATTGTGATGTATCTCCCTAGACATAGCATAAAAGCTCGAAAGTAAGTAGGTATAAATGAAGGAGCGGTATCATATATACCACAGATGGGAATTCCTATTTCCCAAGCATTCAAATGGAAATTCTTATTTCCCATACATTCATAAAGACAAACAAAGCATTACAATTCCTTTCCAAGAAATGGAAAGATTAAAAGAATCAACAGTACTTTTGGAGTTTTAAATAAAAAATGCATGGAATACACAATCAGACAATGCATGAATTTGTTCAACATAAGTGTTGTAAAAGAAAACAACAATAATTACAAAAGAGTTAATGTAAATTCCCACCTCTTTTGATGACAAGCCACGCCTACCTCGAGATCCATGATCCAATGGTTCATCCTTTGAATCGATTGTTGTTAATATAGACTAACTGTTAATCACACAAGAACTCTAATTGGGTGTTAGTCCTCAAGGAAATTAGGGGAGTTGGGTGTAGTTGGGTTTTTCCCCGTTAGTCGTGGGAGAGTTCAAAGGAGTCTCAAAATCCATGTTAGTCGTGGGAGAGTTCAGAAGAGTGTCCCAAACTCCCTAGAAAACCCCGTTAGTCGTGGGGGAGTTTGAAAGAAACTCTTAAACTCCCTGTTAGTGGTAAAAAATAGAATGTCAGGGAGTTGGTTTTTTTTGGGGAGTTCTGGGGAGTTCACAGTGTATTTTTGTCTCACTCCAAATCTCTCAAAATAGTAGAGATTTTGAGAGAGTCTCTCAAACTCCCTACACTCAAAACCCCAAACTCTCTCAAACTCCCTATACTCTCTTACACTCCCTCAAAATCCTCAAGATTCAAAATACATTAAACTCCCCCCAACTCACTTGTGGACTAATCCCATGTAAGAATCTAACCAAAATGGCTCACACAAGAATCATACAAGTCTATCTAATGATTCTAAGCCCACCTATGGTTCTATATCTTGTATTATCCATTATCCATCTTTAGCATACCTAGGAGTTAGTAATATAATTAGGTTGGTTCTATAATCCATTAAATAAGTCTTATGACTATCTACAACTTTGTAGAAGAAACCAAAGTCTAATTCAGACCACAAAGGTGCAATTCATGTTTGATAAGAAATCTGGCTCTAAGCCAAGCCCAACAAACCGACCCGTTAAACTAAGGCCCGGTCTATTCGCGTCAACTAACAGTCAAAAGGGTCAATTAACGGTCAACGTCCAAGGTCGGGTCAAGATCCAGTCAAGTCTGGTCAAGGACAAGTCATGTCAATGGTGAACAATTTGGTCACACGAGTCGACTCAGTGAATCAACAGATCCGACTCGGTCAAATACCCCGAGTCAGCTAAACAAAATGAGTCAGCTAAACTGACAGGGATGACTAATAGGTCTAAACTCTATTGCAGCTCCAAGGACACAACTAACCTGGTTCTATTCAGTTGATCAATACACAAATTATTCATTCATTCTAACTGAGAATTCAAAAGTGATTTACAACAACAATATAACTTACCTGCAATTGAGCTCTAAGCAACATCTTTTCTACAATCATACTATTTGTACTTCTCTGCAACATCCTAACTCATCTGTCACTACATAATTTTCCTTCTAAAGACATACTTCCTTCATTTCAGTCTTGTTTGTCAACTCAAATTCAATACAGCTTCACATGCACCACCACTAACTCCTTACAAGATAACAACTACAACTCAATCACAACTTTAGAAGCCATACCTGCATCTCTTGTTAAGAACAGCTTGAATCTGCCACCACAATCACAACCAATCCATTACATACACATTACCTCCATCTCCAAACTCTGAACTTAACAAAAAACACATCACCTACAACTTCAGTTCTGCAATAACAACTACACAGCCACCACCACTATCCTTAACTTCATTTCCCTCAGCTCCTAAATCATTCTGAGTTCATCTCAGTACCTACACTGCCTGCACATTCAAACTTCTACACTCCATTAAATCAGTTCATTGCACAATCAAATATAGCAACTCCATCCCTTTCCCATCACTGTGATTATACAACACAACTCCAAATTTTAACCACAGTTTTGTATACAACAGTTACACGCCTACACCACCAATTACAGTTCCAACTCCAGACATTTCAACTCAAACATAACATAATAATTTTACTAAGTTACTGAGAAATCAATTACCTCATGATAGGTCTACTGAATCAGCACCAATAATAACTCCATCACCTTCTTGATATGAGAACCAAACCCTAGTTCTTCATCAGCTCCAGTTTATCAACCTTAACTTCGAAAATAATTCGATTCACAAATTCCCGAGCCCTAACTAACAATCTCAAGAGAATCTTCAGTCTTAAACCTAATTCATGTCAAACTCATCTCTAATATTTCCCTCAACACCTTAATTTCATCTTCTAATTTCTCTGTATCTAAAATCCTCAAGGACAGAACCCTAATTCTCGATTCCTCAATGAATCTTCTTCTTTGTAGACAAATCTTCAAGATAAAACTAAAATCTTCTTCTTCACATCCTAATGTTCTAAACCCGTGTCTTAGTTTCTTCATGTTCCTCTCAAATCATATCTTCAACGAATTCCAGAAATCCTAAACTTAAACTTACTCTTCTTCTCTGAGACAAAATCACTGAATTAGCACCATGATCTTGTTCTTCTTCTCATGCTCTTGAAACCCATCTTCAATTATTAACTCAAATCAATCCTTCATCAGTTTAACAGAACCCTAACTTCTGTTTACAGAAACAACACTATCATCTTCTTCCCGTGCTCAATCAACCACAGCATAATCACTTACTCCTTCGAGCCCTCAAACTACATACTTCTTAACAATCATTCATCTCAAATTTAAGCTTGATGAATTTTAGCTGTTTGGGACTCATAGTTTAATGGAGTTGTATTTTGTTGGAACTCTCGCAGTGGAACAAGACTAAATTCTCCGAAACTCTTTTCTATTAGATTATCTTGCTCAGGTTTACAAGGATACATTCATTGCCTTTTTATAGGCTACATTTGCCGACCTGACTCTTCCTAGAATTCTCTAGATATCCCTTTACTTAACAAGTAAGTGTATGACCTGTTGACCATTCTAGTTTTCTCTTTGAATATTTCTATTACAACCGACTATTACTTGTTCACATTACAAGACTTTCACAACACCTGGATATTTCTAGAATTCTAGATATTTCTTTTACCTTGAACTTCATTCACACTTGCAGAACATAATCTAGATTACAAATTATCCTATCCAACAACGCTCAACTGAAATCGACAGAAAGAGTAGAAGGGAAAGAACAGATAAGAAAAACGAAATAGAAGAAAGAAAAAGAAAGAAAAAGAAGAAAAGAGAATGAGTTATCCTCTCGATTTGGGTTGATAAGGCCGACCAAAACTACTGAGGCACCCAACACTCTTTATAAGGGATGCCAAGGCGGCAAGACTACAAGATGACTATTTTGCCCTTCATACAAATCTGAAGATTTCTTCTTCGTCCAATATCCGAACAACACGTTCGAGTAGTTCATTCCGCGTAACTTTTCTAGATCCATCTAGCCGTATTAGTTTCGTATCTAGTTCGTTGTTAGATTAATTATTAATTAACGTTAACGTTAAACTAATCGAGTTATTATCGGCTAATTCGTCACTTGACTGGTCTAATAGCGTTGACGAGCTTGAGGGTCCTTACAAGATATAATATCAATATGTAGTGGAAACACACAAAAAGAAAAGAATTTAAAGTAAAGAAAATCTTACCAACAAATTACCAACACAAACAGTAGTGTCTCCTACGTTTTCCTCGTTTTCATTCAGCTCTCGCTCTAAGTAAGAATGTGTAATAGGTCAGGCCATGAAATATTCTTTGTTTTTTCAAGATCATCAACGAAACCAATGTATTTTTCAGTCAAAGCGTTTGCATTTTTTTGTTGAAAAAAATAATGAAGTGCACATAAATAGGCAGATAAGCCTAACAAGATCTTCGTCATCTTCCTCGTCTTCCTTAGATTCTTGAGAATCTTCATTTGATTGATCACCCACCCTTTGCAGACAATCTTCACCAACTTTTATATTAATTGGTATTCTTTTAAGGATATTCAAGATTGCATCTTCAATCATTGGCCTAGTCACATTTTTACCACTCACCGGTACTTAAGGAAAAGTCCTTTTGAAGAATGCAGTTTGACGCCATCCACTTTTTAATGTAAGTTTTAAATCATGATATTCCTTATTTGGCATTCTTAGCATCCCATAAGTGATTCCCATTTCTTCTGGTGTAGATGTCAGCTCATGCGTTTTGCCATGCCTTACAAAGTGAAATGTAAGCTTGTTTGGATGTCGACCTCTCTTGTAACAACGTAACATTTTGGTGACTGCTTCTTCATTCTTCAACCAATGTTCCAAATCAATACTTGTGTGCCAGAACATTAGGAATAGATTCCCATACGACGCTTCACTGATCAGCTGTAACTAAAAGACACTCAATTTAAGGTTTTCTATCTTCTTAATCTTCTTCACAAGCCCATACAACCCCTTGAAACCAGATCGGTATAAACTTCTTGGTTTTTCCAGCTGCTTGCTTACGCTTTTTACCTGCATAATAACAAGTATCTAAAACCATTACATAACATTTTTCAATATGCACCTGCTACATATTTCCATCACTAAAGTATTCAAACATATCAATATGTAGTTATAATATCTACTACATGTTGTGGTAATTACTCAAGCTAAAAATATCATCTCATAGACTCATACTGCATATCCAGCACTACATTTTTTGGACATGTAGCGATGCTTTTTAATTATAAAATAGAGAACTATAGCTAAGAAATGTACCTTCTTTCAGGGGTACATTTTCCTTCTTCCTCTTTGCATTTGGTGAAGGAGTATCAACTTTTCTCGCCCTTCTTGCTTTTGGTTTAGGGATAGAAGCTTTCAGACAATTGCTTTCTTCCCCTTTGCTTTTGGTGAAGGAGTAGCTGTTGCTGCTTTTTTTTTTTGGTTTTCGTTGTTGGTGCATTAGAAGTGTAAGTATTTGATACTGGAATAATACATATATGTACAAGTTACCTACAATGTGATTAAGAAGAATATTTCTACTTATATGTACAAGTTACCTACAATTGTATGTAGGAATAGACACTACATATCAATATGCACCACTACAGATCTACAAATATTGAAATGTGGTATCAAACATATTGCTACTGATATGTACTTTGGGTATTCAACATTTCCAATATGGAGTGTCTAAAAGTATCAAACAATATTCAACATATTGATATGTAGTGTCTAACAGTATGTCGAATGGTATGTAGACTACTGTCATAACAAAGTAACACAATGCATCACTACATATTTATAACAAACACAACAATGTAAAATATACATATCAGTATGAATATATATTTATCACCGTTATTAAGAATTACTAATATTGATATGTAATTCAAGTAACACAACAATGATATGAATCACTACATATTCATATCAAACACAACAAAACATAACATAATTTCCACATGCAAAGAATTTCCACATTTTATAAGTCTACCAATGCTACATATTGGTATGTAGTCTAAGAGTTTGAATAGATGTTTACCTTTTTTTCAGGATTACATTTGATTTCTTTCCTTTTGCTTCTGGTGAAGGAGTATCGTCGTTTTCACTCGTTTTTGTTGATGAATGAATAACAAATTCAGTAGATTTTGTCATACTTCTAGTTGTTGGTGAATTTGCAGCGGGTCTTTCTTTGGTTCTTGTTGTTGGTGAATCAACGACAGTTTTTCTTCTGGTTTTTGCTGGTGAAGGAGTTTCTTTTATAATTACTTCTCTAATTGTTCGTTTAATTTCCCTTTTGGTAACCATTTTTCAGATTGACAATTACCGGAACGGTTAGGGTTGCTGAAAATGGAGTTAGCGTTTGCTGAAGAAGATTGATTGGATATTTTGGTTTTTGTTCCATACAATGATCGATTTTTAGAGATGATTAAGAATGGGTTTTAGGTTGATTTTGCTATTATTGTTGTTGATTGAGAAGAAGGAAGAAGGAGTTTCGTCTGTAGATGAAAACAATGAGAAGAGAAAATAAAGAAAGAAGAATGAGACAGTTATGTCCACATGTGAGTGGTGAGGGTAGGAAAGTAACTTTAGCTATTCAAAAGTTTTTTGAACCTCCGGTTAACTTCTTTTTGGCGCTGGACTACATGATAAAGTTAGACGGGTTTTCTGGATGAATTAGCAAATTTCCCTTAAATTATTATGTTAATATTTTTGGGCCGTCCGGAGGGCATAAAGGGCACGAAGGGAGGGACTCCCTTTATGGCCGTATTTTTGTAAAATGAAACCTAACACAAATAAGCAATTTGATATGGTGAGGTTTTTTTGGTGAAGCCTTTTCACATGATATAGAAGGTAAGCAGGGGAAAGTCCACAGGGAGTGGGAGCAAACTAGAGAGAAACCTAAGCTAGCAAATGATGTAAAACAAGGCAAAGCAATATGGCATACAGACAAGAACCACAGCAGCAAGGAAAGAACCTAGTAAAGAACCACAGCAGCAAGGAAAACAGACAAGAACCAAGGCTTGGAAGCCAAGGGCAGAGGTGAGGATTGTGCACTGATTTCAGTGCACAACAGCTACAAATTGCAGGAATTTAAACAAGAAAAACAGGCAAGGAAAATAACTGAATTGAAAGCACACAGAACTGAAAATGTAAGTGACTGAGAAGGAATTGGTGGGTAAGCCAAGGCTTAGTATCCACCTTGTGTCCTAACCAAATGACATGTTTCTAGGTTGAGTTTGATCCTATGCATACATCTAGAAATAGAAGAATACTAAATTGCTCAATAGTTTGCCCCTAGCATTGGCTGTCTTTTGACAGCACATCCAATCACAGGCACTATGAGCATTGGTATCTCCCATTTGCTCAAGCAAAACAGGGCACAGAAGAACTATCCTAGCAACCTGTCAAAAGACGGTACACAAGGCTTCAACTGAGCCTTAGCTTAGTGCTATTTAGCTCATGCTGAACATGGATAAAGCAATAACATTCATCATAAGTGATAATTCAAACACAACTAGCAACATTTGAGATAACTAAAAATATATGCAATGTTCAACTGTTCACTGATAAGCACTGAAATTGAAATTCATTAAAATTTTGTGGCAAATTCTCTACTGGCTAGTCCAGAGAGATACACCGTGTCTTTCACACACTCCCCACAACACCAATTTATACCCAATTACCCATTTAGGGTTTTCCCCCAATTTTCCCCCAAAATCAGTAGAACTAGGGTTTGGTGAAATTGATTTACCTACTATTGATGAGATACTCGCTCCATCTCGTCGACCCACTCTTCTCCTGCTTCTTCT
The DNA here is from genome assembly GCF_003573695.1 of Papaver somniferum. Classification (NCBI taxonomy): domain Eukaryota; kingdom Viridiplantae; phylum Streptophyta; class Magnoliopsida; order Ranunculales; family Papaveraceae; genus Papaver; species Papaver somniferum. The sequence goes on along the minus strand of NC_039360.1, from coordinate 45,250,527 downwards.
CATTCCTCTCATGCTCCAATTGTTGCTTTAATCATCACTTATATCCCCAATTTCTCACCTAGGGTTTCAGTGAGCAGAGAGATGAGAAATTGGAGAAATTAGTGATGCTAAAGAGATGGTACGTGATGGTGATGATGGGCTTAGGTAGAGTAGAGTCGGGGAGAAAATAGTGGAGTGATTTGGGGTGAGGTGGTGATGATGGAGACGGACATGGTGGTGGTACGGAGTATGGTGGTTCTGCAGAGGGGGGTGATGGAGGAGATGGGTTCGATGGAGAAAGGGGAAGGGTGCGTTTGTTTGAGGTCTAGGGTGTTCGGCACTTGGGTGTGAGGCGAGTGTATCGAGTTTGATGATCTGCGACGCTGAGCCGTGGGATAGGGAGATGAAAGATCAATCGGACGGTGATATGAAGTGAAGCTTGTAGCGACCGCTGGATTATATAATACAACAAAATCAACGACGCCAGATGGAGTTAGGTGTTGTAGTGTTAGGCGGAGATATCAAACTTCGATGCACATCAAGGGAGCGACCGTCGGATGCTTCTGAGAACTGATCTGACGGCTGAAGACGCAAGCGGGTATGGATTTGGGTTTTAGGCTTTTGGGTATAGAATATGGGTTTGGGAAATGAGTTTGGGCTTGGAAAACCTTGAGCCCACTTCTTCTTTAAGAACAACTTTCTTCTTCTTGAGCCCATTTCCAGCTTTTTGGACGTGCGCTCCATTCTTTGCGGCTTCCTTGCGTGATTTCTCCCGGCTTTTCACTACTTTTCCGCTCTTTTCGCTCCGCGACTCATCCGAACTTTATTTATTACCTAAAAATGCAAAAATTAAGTAAGAAAAATATTTATTCTTGAAAACAATGAAAATACAGAATATGGGATAAAATGTAGAATTAATGCATAAAAGATGAATTAAATGCCAACAAAAAGGGATAAATTTATAAAATTTGGCACTCATCAAATACCCCCAAACCTGAATTTTACTTGTCCTCAAGTAAAACAAAACTAAGGAAATCCTAACTATACCACTGTCGCTGGTCTCTCGAATGCATTTAGCGTATGCACTAAGCCTTTTAAACCACTAAGTGTCCCTAGTGGACGAGTTGAAGTCTCGTGAAGGTTTGCTTAGAACGTACCTACAAAGTTCTAGGTCAAAATATAAGCTCAGATTCCATCAAATGTGACATGTGCAAAACAGTTTAAGCTCACAGCAAAATGGAGATGTCAATCTAGCTATCGAAGGCACAATCCTAGCACTGATAACAAAAAAAGACATGTGATAAGAGTGTAAAGTGTATCTACACATGTGTAAAGAAAGATCTGAAGTTATGACTACTAATCACCAAGAGATAGTTTCTCAGGCTAAGAACTGAGGTCGAAATCTAGCTAGCTGTCCGGACTTTACGAGAATTGTGAATGAGTTGGAGGTATTTCACAATTACTCGCGTTGTACATCAATGGCATACACCCTCCTTGCTTATTACAATAAAACAACAAAATGACTATTTACATGACTCTTATTTACATTGACTATTCTCTTTTATTTTTGGAACAAGAGAGGATGGAATTGATAAATACTTGATTGATTTTTGTATTTTTCTGATTTTTTTTTTTTTTTTTTTACTCAAGGAAACACTTTTGATACATATACAAAAGGAAACAAAAATTACATGACACTTTGCAAGAGGTAGCCCTTTTTGATGCACCCAGTTAAATTCGATGGTTGTCTTTCTTAATGTAACCTCCACCTTCTATCCCAACCAACCAAAGAACAAGCTAGTCAAGTTTCGTTCAGTATTCTAAAGTGATTGGCAATCGTAACTTCCTATCAAACACCTTGAAGATCGAGGCCATACATGTATTGGTAGATCGTGCGCGTGCAAATTTCTTATCACTATGTGAATTGTGCTAGAATCAGGGTGCCTAAATATCTAGACTAAGACTCCTAATAAAAATACATATTTGCACAAGAGTCAACATTTCAAGGTAAATGAGCTCCATTTTTATTTTTTCATTTTTTAATTTTTTGAATTTTGATTTTATTTTTCAATTTTTTTTTTTTTTTTTTTTTTTTTTTTGGAATTTTTCAATTTTTTCAAAAAAGAAGGAGTTGTTTTCAATTATAGCAAATTATCATGGTATCTACTCTATACCCCCAAACCTAAACTAAACATTGTCCTCAATGTTTCAAAAATGGAAAGAATTATAAAACAATATATGAAGAGGAACATGCTGAGTAGAGTAAAAGGAGAGAGAATACCCGATTGTACGGTGGAGCTCGATTAAAACTCCGTTATTCAAGGCAAAAATCCATCATATTAGCAGTCACAATGGATGAGCACAAAATATACACAAAAGGAAATTTAACTAACACATTATCTACAAGAAAATTTGGTTTTTAATGGGATTGGACTTTTTGGAAAAAATTTGGTTTTGTTGGGAAATTTGGTTTTGATGGGAAAACGAAAAATTTTGGTTTTTAGGGAAAGATTTGGAAAACTTTTTGGTTATTTAGGGAAAGAGTGGACCAGTTTAGTCCACATAGACTGGGTCCTCCAGGTTGGTTGTTTCAATGTCGGGTGGAAATGGCTCAAGGAATGGCTTTAATCTCTGCCCGTTGACTTTGAAAACGTTCTTGTTGGAGACATCCTCCAGCTCTACAGCTCCATGAGGAAAAACTGTGCGTACTAGGTACGGACCCTTCCATCTGGAACGCAGTTTTCCTGGAAAAAGATGTAATCGGGAGTCATACAGCAAGACTTTCTGACCAGGAGTGAAGGATTTGCGTAGAATACGCTTGTCATGAAACATCTTCATCTTCTGCTTGTACAGCTTGGCACTGTCATAAGCCTCATTTCTCAATTCTTCCAACTCGTTGAGTTGAAGTTTCCTTTGAATTCCAGCTTCGTCCAGAGGAAGTTCAGCTCTTTGATTGCCCAGTAGGCACGATGTTCTAATTCCACAGGTAGATGGCACGGCTTTCCATACACTAGACGATAGGGGGACATGCCAATTGGTGTCTTATAAGCTGTTCTATAGGCCCACAAAGCATCATTCAATCTCAATGACCAATCTTTCCTGGACGGGTTGACCGTCTTCTCCAGAATGTGCTTAATTTCCCTATTAGACACTTCCACTTGTCCACTAGTCTGAGGGTGGTACGGAGTAGCAACCTTGTGAGTTATGCCATACTTGCGTACTAAAGACTCAAAGTACTTGTTACGAAAATGTGAACCGCCGTCACTGATGATAGCTCTAGGGGTACCAAAACGTGAAAATATGTTCTCCTTTAGAAATGAAAGTACCACCTTGTGGTCATTTGTTCTGGTTGCTATGGCTTCTACCCACTTAGAAACGTAATCAACTGCGACTAGGATGTACAACTTGCTGTCAGACATGGGAAATGGACCCATGAAGTCTATCCCCCAAACATCAAAAATCTCCACAATCAAAATGGGGTTCAATGGCATCATGTTTCTCCTCGAAATGCTTCCTAGCTTTTGACAGCGTTCACAAGCAACACAATAATCATGGCAATCCTTGAACAATGATGGCCAATAGAATCCACACTGCAAGATCTTTGCAGGTTTTCTTGGCACTGAAATGGCCTCCACATGCTTGGTCATGACAGAAAGATATCACATCTTTCTGTTCAGTGTTGGGGACACATCTCCTAATGATTTGGTCTGGACAGTACTTAAACAAATATGGGTCATCCCAAAGGAAATGTTTGACTTCAGCCAGGAATTTAGAGCGGTCTTGTCTCGACCAACGTGAGGGCATCCTACCTGTAGCGAGGTAGTTAACAATATCAGCAAACCAAGGAAGGTCTGAGATAGACATCAGCTGTTCATCTGGGAATGATTCTCTAATCAGCTCACATTCATCAATAGACTCTAAAGTTAATCTAGACAAATGATCAGCAACCACATTCTCACAACCTTTCTTATCACGGATTTCGAGATCGAATTCCTGTAATAAGAGTATCCATCGAATAAGGCGAGCTTTAGCATCCTTCTTGGAAAGAAGATACTTCAAAGCCGCATGGTCTGTGTATATGATGATCTTAGACCCTATCAGATAAGATCTAAACTTGTCTAATGCGAAAACGACGGCAAGCAATTCCTTCTCGGTAGTTGAATAATTGAGTTGGGCATCATTAAGGGTTTTGCTAGCATAGTATATCACATATGGTAGTCTATCAACTCGCTGTCCTAAAACAGCACCAACAGCATAAATCAGAGGCATCACACATAAGTTCGAACGGAAGCTTCCAATCGGGTGGTCGGACTATAGGAGCGGTGGTGAGAAGGGTTTTTAATTCCTCCCATGCCTTCACACAAGCATCATCGAAATTGAAGGCAACATCTTTGGAGAGAAGACTGCACAGAGGTCTGGAGATTTTGCTGAAATCTTTGATGAATCGCCGGTAAAAACCAGCATGACCTAGAAATGATCTGATCTCCTTCACAGAGCAAGGTTGTGGTAGATGTTGAATGAGGTCAACTTTAGCTTTATCCACTTCAATTCCTTTTCTGAGATGATGTGTCCTAGAACTATTCCTGAATTCACCATAAAATGGCATTTTTCCCAATTTAGAACAAGGTTCTTTTCTTTACATCTGGATATCACGAGGGCAAGATGCTTCAAACATTCGTCAAACGAGGAACCAAAAACAGAGAAATCATCCATAAAGATCTCGAGAAAACTATCTATCATGTCAGAAAAAATGCTCATCATGCAACGCTGAAAAGTAGCAGGTGCATTACACAACCCGAAGGGCATACGTCTATAAGCAAACGTCCCAAATGGACACGTGAATGTAGTTTTTTCCTGATCTTCGGAGCAATGTGAATTTGGTTATAACCGGAAAAGCCATCTAGAAAACAGTAGTGACTGTGTCCAGACACACGTTCTAGCATTTGGTCAATGAAAGGGAGCGGGAAGTGATCCTTCCTTGTTACTGTGTTCAACTTCCTGTAGTCGATGCATACTCGCCATCCTGTGGTTGTACGAGTAGGGACTAATTCATTCTTGTCGTTCTGAACTACAGTAATGCCTGACTTCTTAGGCACAACTTGAATGGGACTAACCCATTTGCTATCGGGAATTGGGTATATGATACCCGCATCAAGTAGTTTCAGGATCTCTCCTTTGACTACATCTCTCATGTTAGGATTAAGTCTCCTTTGCATTTCCCTCGATGGTTTGGCATTCTCTTCAAGGTTAATGTGGTGCATGCAAATGGTGGGACTAATTCCTTTGAGATCTGAGATGGTCCATCCTAAGGCCTCTTTGTGTTCCTTAAGTACTTCTAAAAGCTTACTTTCCTGTTCCGTGTCTAAACATGATGAAATAATGACAGGTAAAGTATCAGAAGAACCTAGGAATGCGTACTTCAACGTACTAGGCAATGTTTTCAATTCAAGCTTGGGTGGCTCAACAATGGATGGAATAAGCTTGGAATCAGAGAGTAGGGGTGGTTCCACTTCATATTTCCTTTCAGTGACGTCCATTTGAGGTACAGATTCGAGCAGAGATAGGACGTCACTACAGTATGCATCATCATAGGAATCAGGGTTAAAGTTCTCCATACATGCTTGAAAGGGGTCGACGGATAGAATGTTAGTCAACGAATCTTGCATTAATCCTTCAATCATATTAACTTCATGCACATCATCATCAAGATTCACAGGTTGTTGACTAATATCGAACACATTCAATTCTACCGTCATGTTACCAAAAGACAGTTTTAACACTCCATTCCGACAGTTGATGATCGCGTTGGACGTAGCCAAGAAAGGACGTCCTAAGATGACAGGAATGTGACAGTCTGGGTTTTGTACAGGTTGAGTGTCTAAGACAATGAAGTCTACGGGAAAATAGAATTTGTCAACCTTGATCAAAACATCTTCGACCACTCCACGAGGAATCTTGACAGATCGGTCTGCCAGTTGTAGAGTGATAGATGTTGGTTTCAACTCCCCAAGACCTAACTGCTCATAAACAGAATATGGCAGTAGGTTAACACTTGCACCTAGGTCTAATAACGCTTTATTGACCGTGTGTTCTCCTATAGTGCAAGAAATTGTTGGACATCCTGGATCCCTAAACTTGGGTGGAGTTTTGTTCAGAATGATGGAACTACCTGCTCAGCTAAGAAAGCACGTTTTTGCACATTGAGCTTGCGCTTTTGAGTACACAAGTCTTTGAGGAATTTGGCATAAGCAGGGATTTGCTTGATTGCTTCAAGAAAAGGAATGTTGATGTTGACTCTCTTGAACAGATCTAACATCTCATTGTAATGGGTACTTTTCTGTTGATAGATCAATCTTTGAGGAAAGGGGCAACAGGAAGATGAGTTGGCAAAGGGACATTCACAGCAGTAGAATTGTCAGATTTTCCAACTTGCTCAGATTCTTTGGTTTTCTGGGGTTGTGGAGACACGTGGAATTTGTATCAGATTCATTAGGTTCGCCACGTTGTTCTCGATGACTTTACCACTTCGGAGGGTGTAATGGTAATGGATGGATTGATCAGGTGAGGTTTCAGTGCAGGATGTTGTGCCTGTTTGAAATATCCTCTTTGGATTTTGTTGGGGTTGGCTCGGAAGTTTACCCTTTTCTCTCTCACATATTTGATCCATCTTTTGATCTAGATTTTTCTGACTTTGCATCAAACTCTGGAACATTTCCTCTAGGGTGGATAATCTCTTGTCGGTATTGTGTTGAGGATATGATTGTTGTTGAGAGTTTGATTGTTGTTGAGGGTTTCTCGGGTGTTGATAACCTTGATTGTTCTGATATCCCTGATTGTTTTGATAGCTCTGATTGGGTTGAGATGGTCCTCCTTGAGTGGGTCCTTTTGACCATGAAAAGTTAGGGTGGTTTCTCCATCCTGGATTGTAGGTCTGTGAATAAGGGTTATGCTCTGGTTTTTGAAACATGGCATGTGCCTGTTCAAGCCTAGACTCCTGGACTGCAAGCAAATCTGGACAATTTTGGAATTGATGGTTGGGGTCGTTACAAGCAGCACAAACAGACGAAGCGACATGTTCTCGGAGAGTAGTGGTGGAAGGTTTTGAATTTTTATGTAGTTCTAACTCTTCTAATCTCCTAACTATTGATGCCATGTTTGCTCTCCCTCAAAATCCGCTTCAATCCTAAAAGCCTTTGCTTCGGATGTAGTCTTTCTGGTTTCACGGATGGATTCCCACTGTTGCGTCTTTTCAGCTACTTCAATCAAGAAGTCCCAAGACGCGTCAGCAGTTTTATCTACGAATAGACCATTACACATCGACTCAACCGTTGTTCGGGTGGACACATCTAGACCTTCATACAAAATTTGCACAAGTCTCCATTTTTCAAAACCATGATGGGGACATTGGAGCAATAATTCATTGAATCTCTCCAGGTATCTAGCTAAGGTCTCACCTTCTAATTGCACAAAGCTATTCAGACTTTGACGAATTGTCGCAGTCTTGTGGTTCGGGAAAAACTTTTTGAAAAACTCCTTTATGAGGTCATCCCATGTCATGATGGATTGAGGCTGTAAAGCATAGAGCCAGGCCTTTGCCTTATCTTTCAGGGAGAAAGGAAAAAGCCTTAACTTCAGGGTTTCGTCGGTCATTTGAGTGAAACGCAGAGTTCCACAAATTTCCTCGAATTCTCTCACGTGGTGGTACGGGTTTTCATTCTCAACACCTCTAAAAATAGGAAGCATCTGTATTGTGCTTGATTTCAGCTCATAATGGCCATTAGCCTCGGGCAGCAAAATACAAGAAGGTTGACTGGCTCTAGTTGGGTACATATAATCCTTGAGGGTACGGGGTTCTCCCATTGTTTCTGGTTGATCTGGACTGTCTCCCTCAGAACTTAGAATTTCGATAGGTTCGTCTGGGTTAATTCTAACAAGTCTGTTTGTCTGGTCTCTGTAGGTCACAATCATGTCCTAGTAGGTACCTAACATTTCAGTCAGAGCAATCGGAAACATTTGGCCCACAAGGGTTATGAAGATTTGGTTTTGAATGGGTTTTGGTTTAAAGAAGGGTTTTGTTTTTGGTTTAAAAATTTGGGCTTTGGAAAAAAAATTTTGAACTAAACCTAGCATAAATTAGCACAACTCATAAAAGAAAATAAAACAAAATAATAATAATTAAACAACCCATAAAAAAAAAAGAAAATAAAAGAAAAATAAAAGAAAAAAAAAAACAAAAAAAATAATTACAGTCCCAAATATAAAAAAAAAAGAAAAAGAAAAAAAATTATTACAATCCCAAATAAATAATTAAATTAATTATTACAAGCCCAAATTTGAATTTAAATGAGGCCCAAGTGGGTTAACTCATGGGTTAGGCTTACTTGTTTTTGGAGGGAAGCCCAAAAATAGGCTTTTAGTCCCCTTTTAGTTGCACAGCCCAGTTGGGCTTTATGATCGTCCTAACAGCTCACGTCCAAGCCCAGCAGCAACAGTGGAGCAGAGCCCAGCAGCAGCAACACGAAGCCCAGCAACAAAGGAGCAGAGCCCAGCAGCAGGTGAAGCCCAAGAGCAGAAGTTACTAACCCAGCTCAGTTGGTTCAAGCCCAGCAGCAAAGGTTGGATCAGAGCCCAGCAGCAGAGGTTGCACAAGCCCAGTTGACAGCTTCAGTTGGCAGCCCAGTTGGCTTGGCAGCAGGCTTGGCAGCAGCAACAGCAGCAGCAGCAGCTTGGCAGCACCAACAGCAGCAGCAACAGAGAAAGCAGGCTTGGCTTTGGCTTGGCAGCAGCACCAGCAGCAGCAACAGCAACAGCTCAGCAGAGAAGGCAACAGCAGCAGCAGGCTTTGCAGCAGGCTTTGCAGCAGACTTGGTAGCAACAACAAATAATGCACAGCTCCAGCAGCAGTTAGCAAGTGAACAAGATAGCAATGAACACACACAACTAGGCAAGCACAACAAGGCCACAACAGCTATGAAAACTTCAAAAATATGGCAGCCAGCTCCCCGGCAGCGGCGCCAAAAACTTGGTGTGATGATTATGGGAAGCACACAAAAGCTTGCAAGTATACAAGGCCAAGTTATGATATAGAAGGTAAGCAGGGGAAAGTCCACAGGGAGTGGGAGCAAACTAGAGAGAAACCTAAGCTAGCAAATGATGTAAAACAAGGCAAAGCAATATGGCATACAGACAAGAACCACAGCAGCAAGGAAAGAACCTAGTAAAGAACCACAGCAGCAAGGAAAACAGACAAGAACCAAGGCTTGGAAGCCAAGGGCAGAGGTGAGGATTGTGCACTGATTTCAGTGCACAACAGCTACAAATTGCAGGAATTTAAACAAGAAAAACAGGCAAGGAAAATAACTGAATTGAAAGCACACAGAACTGAAAATGTAAGTGACTGAGAAGGAATTGGTGGGTAAGCCAAGGCTTAGGATCCACCTTGTGTCCTAACCAAATGACATGTTTCTAGGTTGAGTTTGATCCTATGCATACATCTAGAAATAGAAGAATACTAAATTGCTCAATAGTTTGCCCCTAGCATTGGCTGTCTTTTGACAGTACAGCCAATCACAGGCTCTATGAGCATTGGCATCTCTCATTTGCACAATCAAAACACAGCAACAGGAAGTAACTATCCTAGCTCATTCACACTTGACAGTGCACAAGGCTTCACTGAGCCTTGGCCTGAGGCTGATTAGCTCATGCTAACCATGTTATGGCAACATACATACATCATATGAGATAATTTAAACACAAATTGCAACATATCAGATAACTACAACAGAAGCAATTCTCAACTGTTAACAGACAAGCACTGAAATTTTAAGTTCATAAAAATTTGTCTCAAATTCTCTACTGGCTAGTCCAGAGAGGTATACAGTGTCCTTCACACACTCCCCACAACACCAATTTATACCCAATTACACATTTAGGGTTTTCCCCCAATTTTCCCCCAAAATCAGTAGAACTAGGGTTTGGTGAAATTGATTTACCTACTGTTGATGAGATACTCGCTCCATCTCGTCGACCCACTCTTCTCCTGCTTCTTCTCGTTCCTCTCATGCTTCAATTGTTGCTTTAATCATCACTTATATCCCCAATTTCTCACCTAGGGTTTCAGTGAGCAGAGAGATGAGAAATTGGAGAAATTAGTGATGCTAAAGAGATGGTACGTGATGGTGATGATGGGCTTAGGTAGAGTAGAGTCGGGGAGAAAATAGTGGAGTGATTTGGGGTGAGGTGGTGATGATGGAGACGGACATGGTGGTGGTACGGAGTATGGTGGTTCTGCAGAGGGGGGTGATGGAGGAGATGGGTTCGATGGAGAAAGGGGAAGGGTGCGTTTGTTTGAGGTCTAGGGTGTTCGGCACTTGGGTGTGAGGCGAGTGTATCGAGTTTGATGATCTGCGACGCTGAGCCGTGGGATAGGGAGATGAAAGATCAATCGGACGGTGATATGAAGTGAAGCTTGTAGCGACCGCTGGATTATATAATACAACAAAATCAACGACGCCAGATGGAGTTAGGTGTTGTAGTGTTAGGCGGAGATATCAAACTTCGATGCACATCAAGGGAGCGACCGTCGGATGCTTCTGAGAACTGATCTGACGGCTGAAGACGCAAGCGGGTATGGATTTGGGTTTTAGGCTTTTGGGTATAGAATATGGGTTTGGGAAATGAGTTTGGGCTTGGAAAACCTTGAGCCCACTTCTTCTTTAAGAACAACTTTCTTCTTCTTGAGCCCATTTCCAGCTTTTTGGACGTGCGCTCCATTCTTTGCGGCTTCCTTGCGTGATTTCTCCCGGCTTTTCACTACTTTTCCGCTCTTTTCGCTCCGCGACTCATCCGAACTTTATTTATTACCTAAAAATGCAAAATTAATTAATAAAAATATTTATTCTTGAAAACAATGAAAATACAGAATATGGGATAAAATGTAGAATTAATGCATAAAAGATGAGTTAAATGCCAACAAAAAGGGATAAATATATACAATATTTGGCACTCATCATTAGTCAATAAAAAGAGGGTTAAAATAGACAATTCTGCCTTTTATAGGGTTGAGAGTTGTGTGTCCACGAACCTATGTGTTTATAAGTTTAGTAACCCTACATATTTTTTTCCTTCTCTGAAACTCTTTTCAATCAAAGACTGCTTGTCGAGCTTATTTTGTGATTTCCTCTCACAAACTCATACACATATGGATACTCCAAGCATCATGTCTTCTGATGGAAAAGATGTTAATATGATTGTTAAGCCATCCATCATGAAGGAAAAATAAAAAATCTCCGATACCTTCAACTTTGAAAAGAAAAAGAAGGAATGTGAGGAAGTCAAGAGTTGTTCCTTCAAATTCTCAGAAGTTTTCTGATGTTCTTGAAGAGTTAAAGGAGACAAGGAAGGAGATTCAGCAAATAAAGGCTTTTGTTTTGAGAAATCTTGAAATTCAGAAGGCCCTGGTTCGACGTCTTCAGCCTAGAAGATTTGTTGGAATTGACTCCTTTCTTCACGAACCATATGTACCCATGGTTGTTGACGACAAGGAGTTTGGGGACGATAAAGAATTTTTCATAGGCCTCAATGTCTAGTAAATCTTCTTATGAGATTTTTATTCTTTTGTTTTTAGGAAGAATAACTAGAGTTTAGAATAGCCATTATTGTGATTACACATATCTATGTCCAACGTTTTCATCTTCATTGTTTTTAGGTTTATTTGTTTAAATTCTATTTGGTAGATGATTTTTGCAGTATTAATCTTTATGGTTTTATATATTGCAGTTTGTCATGGGATATGTGTGTTTGCGTCTGTGAACTATGATTGTCTCATACTTTGTCAAAAGTTAAGTCCTTCACATGTCGATATGCAAGTATTGATATAAGAATGAATGGACTTTTGACATTACAAAAGTTAAGCCTATTGTATGTCATTATGCAAATATTGATGGAAGATAGGATGAACTTTTTTTTACGAGGATTATGTCTATTGTATGTCATTGTGCAAATAGTGATGGAAAATAGAATGAATCCTTGTCTATTCCGCAGTATTGATCTTCCCTGATCCATATTTTTATGTATATACTGTGCGGCTCCATAAGTTTTCTTATGTTGAGCATTTCCGATTATATTAATCATGGGTTTTCTTGTGGTTAATTTAATTGAGTATTTTGGATTCAAATTCATATTCGTATGTGATTTGTTATGTCCAAAGAAATCCTTTTTTTTCTTTTGAAAGTAAGGTCGCTCTTGTTGTTCTTTCGGGAATGACATTTTATGGCGGAGAGTTCTTAATTGAACTTGTGTTTAATTGCCAAATCTTTGTGGGGAGTGCAGTTGTGGAATATTATAGGGGTTATCTTGTATCTTTATAAACTCCTTGATGAATGCATTTAGCTTCGACTATATGATGGCATCTAAAAAGTTGATATGTGCTTTCTTTTGGTCATGAAATGTCTCTATGAAAATTTCATTAGGATCCCACTAGTTTTCGTACCTTTGTCAATTTTATTGACAAAAAAGAGGGAGAATTAATGTGTAGTTCACACTACAAATACATATGGTTTTCGGATCATTATGTAAGGGGGAGTGGTTTCCATGTGAGATGAAGTATTGACTAAGGGGGAGTGATACATATCACCATAATATTGTTGTCGAAGTTGTGATACAATTGAACTTTGATGCCGTGTAATAATACTACGACATTGTGTAATAATGATTGAGAACTCTTGTTTTATCATTGTTATAGCTACGGATTTTCAATAACGATGATGCTAAACTTACAACCTTTGGAATCATTGGAGTACTTGGAAGTGACGAAGATTTCGAGTAATGTTGAAGAACCAAGGAGATCATGCATGTAGAAGAGAAGCTATAAAAGTTTATTTATTTATTTTGTATTCCATATGTATTGATAGTTTTGTCACTAAAATTGACAAAGGAGGAGATTGTTAGAGCACTGCTCGGTCGAACTCGCATGCGTTGCTATCTCAAGCATGTTTATCAATGTTAGTGATCAAAATTATAAGTCTTGATTTCTAATCTACTATTAGCTAAGTCTCGGACTAGGACATAAAGTGTAGTTGAGCTCTAGACTCCATGGAGATCATCATACAAAGACGAAGAACTACTCAAGGAACTGGGGGAACTTCATCGACTAAAAGGTATGTGGAGACTTGAACTTATCTATCACTCAAAAGTCTATATACTCTATCTCCTATCTTGAGACAAAAGTCGTATTGCTATATCGACTATGATTATACACATTTGCTGTTTCGAGCCGAGTTTATCTCGCTTATCTATTTCTCGAAATATGTGTTGGTAAGCTTTCGCTTTGTCCAAGTTCATCTTTACTAGTGAAGAAAGTCATATTAGTTTCAATTACTTGAAAATCGTTTTCACGAAAAATAGCTTGTGAACAACAACTATATAACGTCCTCTAAGAATGTTTCAATGATTGAAATGAGAGTTTACAATATAACCTTGAAAGGATATAAACATTATGTGATAACTCATACGTGTGTAAGTTCTTATTCCTTGAGCCAAAGTATGCGTACTTTGCTGCTCAGGAAAACCGGAACTGAAGTCCGCGTACCAGTACGCGCACTGTCGGAAGTTCACATCCCGTGAATTTCTGCTGGAGTTTGTGAACTGAAAACAAACTTAGTCCGGGTACGTAAGTCTGCGTACCGGTATGCGTACTTAAGTGGGTTAGTTTTTTAAAAACGATTATTCGTGAACTTAAAATTATATAAACTAAATAATGCATACTTGCAAACCGTGGCTATAAAGTTCATGAATTGATTCAAGTGAATCAAATCGCTTTTACTTCGATTGTGTCTTATATACTTTTATGAGATCTAAGCAATTGAACAACTCTCTAACTAGTTCTCTCGAGTCATTTGAACTAGTTATGGTTAAGATGAATATGGTTGATATGAAAGTGCTCATATGGCTAACCATTTGGTTAATTACTGTTGAATAAATGTACATGTTTGGGTACGGTTACACAAACCTAAATAAACGTGCATTTCATTTGTGTGTAACAAACTAAGTTTGATCTAACGGTTGAAAGATATTAGCTTGAATCTAATCAGGTTTTCATCTAACGGTGAGTATTGAATGCTTTTCCACTAAGCTAACATTGATTGCAAACCCTGATTTGAAAGACTATATAAATGAGAACTCTAGAAACTGGGAAACCTAATCCCCACACCTTCTGTGTGATACTAGTTGTATTAGCTAGAGTCGATTTTCCTTTAACCTTAGGTTTCTATCGAGACCCTATAGGTTAACGACTTTAAGACTTCATTGGGATTGTAAAGCCAGACCCAACTATTTTCGCTGTAGTTGTGTGATATGATCTTGCTTTTTCTATCGTATTTGAGTACAATCATAAGATTGGATTGAGATTAATTTGTCCGATAGGCAAGATATAAAATTAGTCACAAACATCTTCGTCTCATTGTTTGTGATTCCACAATATCTTGTTTCGCTAGTCGATTAAGATTATTGTGAGGTGATTGATAATTCTAGGCTATTCTTCGGGAATATAAATCCGGGTTATCAATTGGTTCATGTTCACCTTGATTCATCAAAAGACGGAACAAAAACTCTTAGGTATTTCTGTGGGAGACAGATTTATCTATTACCGTAGACTTTTCTGTGTGATACAGATTTGTTTATTAAAGTCTTCGACTTTGGGTCGTAGCAACTCTTAGTTATGGGTGAGATCAGCTAAGGGAATCAAGTGCGTAGTATCCTACTGGGATCAGAGACATAAGGAGCGCAACTGTACCTTGGATCAGTGTGAGATTGATTGGGGTTCAACTACAGTTCAGACCGAAGTTAGTTTGTAGTAGGCTAGTGCTTTTAGCGTCTTAATACAGTGTGTGCAATCTGGACTAGGTCCCAGGGTTTTTCTGAATTTGCGGTTTCCTCGTTAACAAACCTTCTGGTGTATGTGTTGTTTCTTTTTCGCATTATATTTTGTTATATAATTGAAATATCACAGGTTGTGCGTTGAATCAATCAATTGGGAAATCCAACCTTTGGTTGTTGATTGAAATTGATTGATCCTTGAACATTGGTCTTTGGTACCATTAAAGTGATTTCTCTTGTATTCAAATAGACTCGCAGATTTCTATTTGCTTGAGTAAGTATTGAATCGAGAAAGTGAGATATAACTCTTTGATATACTTTTATTAAGATTGAGTCAGACTGTCTAGTTGATTCTCTTAATTAAAAGTATATTGGAGTTTTTCCATAAAGATTGCTAAGCGAAATATTGGGTGTGGTTGTTAGACCCCCGCTTCTTCAGTAACAATAGCTAAATCTTCTTTTCCAGTATACTTAGCTCGCCGAAATAACAAGGGTCGAGATATCTTTCGACAAATTATATTAATGAAGAGAATGAATAGAAAAAATTATGTGAATTTTAATTTGAAATGAGCTGAATTTATAAGGAAAATAACTAGAGCCGTTGGATGAATCAATTCAGATTTATCCATTGGCGAGAATAGCACGCCGCTCTGATTTAATAAAGCCGCACGAAAATATAGTGGTCCCGTTTGGCTCTAGTGGATCCGATGCCGATGTATCTGTAGGAAATCCTACAAATAGCAACTTGTAATTACAAATGTATAATTTCACACAAATATCATAGAGAACACACAGATAAGAGATTCAAACCATGATTATATTAACATTATACTCTATTGAGATGATGATGATAATATTATGATTAAGGAATAATATGAATACAAACCCTAACTTACAACACACAAAGCTTGCTCACAAAGATATCTCAAAGTGTTAGAGCACTGCTCGGTCGAACTCGCAAGCGTTGTTATCTCAATCTTGTTTGTCAATGATAGTGATCAAAACTATAAGTTTTGATTTTTAGTATACTTATAGTGATGTCTCAGACTAGGATAGATTGTGCAGTTGAGCATTAGACTTCACGACGTTCATCAATTGAAGACGAAGAACTACTAAGGAGAGCTTGTGGAACTTGATCAACAAAAGGTATGTGGAGACTAAAACTCATGTATCACTTGGAAAGTCTATTTCTACTCTATCTTCTATATTGAGACAAAATTCGTATTACTATATAGTTGTCGATTATGCACATTTGAGATTTCGAGCTGAGTTTAACTCGCTTACATATTTCTCGAAATATGTGTTGGTAAGCTTTCGCTTCAACCAAGTTCATCTTATATTTTTGACGAAAGTCAAAAGATGATCGTGTGAAAATCGCCGAGTAACATCTTACATGGTTTGTGTGATACAATCATTTGGTGTAGACTTGGAATGTTTCGTTATGATTATTTCAATAACTTGAAAATTGCTTTAATGCTAATAGTGTGTGAAAACGGCTATTGTCATCCTCTAAGAAAGTTTCAATGATTGAAATAGAGTTTAGAATACTTAACCGTCATCGGATTATGAACATAGTGTGCATTCTTGCATGTATGTGATCCATGACCGGAACTAAAGTATGCATCCCGTATGCGTACTTGTAGCTGTAAAATTTTGTGTACCAAGTACACATACCGGTACGAATACTTGCGTAAGGTATAGGTCCGGGAATTTATGTTGGGTTTTGGAAGTGTACTCAAGTATGTGTACCCATTCGCATACCGGCGAACCCAAACTCATACCGGCTACTCAGGTACGCGTACCCGTATGCATACTTGAGTGGTTAAAGTTCTAAAATAGGTTGGATCATAAACTAATACATTTATATATTAAGGAATGCATTCTTTGCAAACCGTGGCTATAACATTCATGAATTGATTCGAGTGAATCAAACCGATTTTGCTTCAATTGTGTTCTGGTATACTTTTATGAGAATATAACAATTGAGAAACTCTTTAACTAGTTTCATTTGAGTCATTTGAACTAGTTATGGTTAAGATGAATAAGGTTGATATGAGAGTGTTCATATATCTAACCATGGTTAACTACTATTGAGCCAACATGGTGTACACGTTGAGGAACGATTAATTGAACGTAAATGAAGGTACATTTCATTTGTGTATAACAAGCTAAGTTCGATCTAACAGTTGAAAGATATTAGCTTGAATCTAATCAGGTTTTCATCTAACGATGAATATTGAATGCTTTGTTACCAAGGTAACTTAGATTGCAAACCCTGATTTGAAAAATATATAAAGAAGAACTCTAGCAACTGGGAAACCTAATCCCCACACCTCCTGTGTGATACTAGTTGTATAAGCTAGAGTCGTCTCCTTTAACCTTAGGTTTTTCACGAAACCCCGTAGGTTAACGACTTAAAGACTTCATTGGCATTTTGAATCCAGACCCAACTATTTTCTCCGTAGTTGCATGTTCTGATATTGCGCTGTTCTGTCGTATTGAGTACTATCTTCTATAATATTTGCTCGAGATTGATTCTCTGATAGGCAAGATAAAAAGTAGAAAACATCTTCGTCTCATCGTTTGTGATTCCACAATATCTTGTTTCGCTACCATACGATTAAGATTATTGTGAGGCTGTTCTTCGAGAATATAAGTACGGTTTATCAATTGGTTCCTGTTCACCTTGATTTATCAAAAGATGGAACAAAACTCGTAGGTATTTTTTTGGGAGACAAATTTATCAATTCCAATAGACTTTTATGTGTGAGACAGATTTATTTATCAAGTCTTCGACTTTGGGTCGTAGAAACTCTTGGTTGTGGGTGGGATCAGCTAAGGGAATCAAATGCGTAGTATCCTGCTGGGATCAGAGACGTAAGGAGCACGAATGTACCTTGAATTAGTGTGATATTGATTAGGGTTCAACTACATTCCAGTACGAAGTTCATTGGTAGTATGCTATTATCTGTAGCTGCTTAATACAGTGTGGTGTTCAAAGCTGGACCGCGTCCCGGAGTTTTTCTGCACTTGCAGTTTTCTTCGTTAATAAAATTCTAGTGTCTGTGTTATTTCTTTTCCGCAATATATTTTGTTATATCATTGAAATATCACAGGTTGTGCGTTAAATCGATCAATTGGTAAATCCAACCTTTGGTTGTTGATTGAAATTGATTGGTCCTTGAACATTGGTCTTTGGTACCGTTCAAGTTACTTCTCTTATATTCAATCGGGGTCGCAAATTTCCTTTTGGTGATTGCGTATTGAATTAAGAGATAGAGACATAAAACTCTTTGATATACTTTTCTCTAGGTTGAGTCTGACTGTATAGTTGATTCTCTTGAAAGTATATTGGAGTTTGTCTATTCAAAATTTCCAAACGAAATATTGGGTGTGGTTGTTAGACCCCCGCTTTTTCACAAAGACTATAAAATAACTCAACCCTCAATACATTACTCTCTCGTCTTTTATATAGACGTTTACATAACGGATGACAACTCATTTATTATATAGTGGATGACAACTCACAACCTTTCTCGCGAGGTAGTCATGCTTTACATGTGAACTTTATCCTTCTCGCCAGATAATGGATATTAAGCCAACGTTGTCTTCGCCTATGCTCTCCTTGCATCTTAATTAATCTTTTTCGTCAACTCTTATTCTCGCCTATCTTTCTGTCGCTATTAACACCTATTTGACGTCACCACTTACCTCAATAGTGACCACTTTCCTTTTATCTTGTAGTCGTCGATCCTTTACACGTGTTCCTTTTTTGAACCTTGGATATCTACTAAGGTCATATTATTGCAATCGCTTCAAATTCGTCCCAGGACTATTCGTGCTTCCGAATCATTCCACGTGGCGAGGTGATATTTTGTACCTACAGCCGGATTTTGTTAAATTGGGCGGCTGATCAGGGACCACAATGGGCAAACCAACAAATTTGGGATCAAAATACAACATCCCACGGGAATTGCTCATAGTAGCCTTATCCCACTCGCAAATTAACGGGTGATGTTGCCCAAACCTCATGTCCAAGTTAATACCATATGGTTCAGATCAGCCCATTACATCATAACGGGATGCATATTTGTACCCCTATTTATAAACAAAGCCTATCCAATTCCAATATACCCAAATTTACCTAGTATTAGGGGTGTGCAACGGACGAGCGGATGCGAATTAGGGGTCACCTGCGTCCAATTCGTCAAAGTTGCGGATTTGGAAAATCCAACCTTGTCCGGCCCAGTTACCCGCGGATTTGACATCCGCGGATCAGCGGGTGATGCAGACCGGATGCGCCGCAGGTGATATGGTGCTCGGAGAAGAAAGTTGATCAGGTCGGTGATTTCACCTCTGTTTTGTTCTTCCAATTCAGGCTAATATTGTTTTTACATAAAAAAATTTTGAACGATTAAGAAGACACAACCATGGTGAAGTAGAGAATGAGGTAAGCCACTAAGCACAAACAACCATCTGTCTATTCGTAGCTGCTTGATCATTAGGCCTGTTCTATAAATAATATATGTGGGTTTCTTCTTTCTTGGAACTATAATTTTGGGCATACCAAAATCTTCCAAGGCATACTGAATGAAGACAAAAAAGTTTGTGAAATAACAAAATCAGATAACCCCTTAACCCAAAAAATTTTTAATGGCAAATCTGCCCTTTAGTATTAGTGTTAATAATCTTGATTAGTGATTAAATATTTTGTTTAGTGATTAAAATAATTTTCAGAATTATAAGAGTTGTTTAGATGAAAAATTTGAGGAGAAAGTGAGAAAATTCTAATTCTTGATTCAATGGAGGATGAGGAGGGTCATCATTCATCTAAAAAAACTAGGAAAATACATATCAACTACAACAATGATCCAGAAATGGCTGATTTCTTAAATTATGAGAATGATTTTACACCCACTCAAACTCAAGCTCAAACTCAAACACAAACTCAAGATGATGATTTTTATGAGCCAAATCCTGATGATGAAGACATTGATGAGGAACCCAATGCTTCTAATACACAGGTACACTTATATCTTATACTTAATCTCACTTCTATAGCTCTCAATTATCAAAAGTTAGTTTTTTTGAATCATGGTTCGGCGAAACAGGTTAAGGTTCGGCTCACATCTATGAGCCGAATCTACCAATTGATGAACGGTTCGGCTTACTGAATCTGTTTACTGCATGTGCCGAACTGTTTTCTAGACACTAGTTCGGCTTATATGAAAGTTTCATAGTAAGCCGAACAACATCCTGAATAGCTCGGAAAAAAAATAATTACCGGTTCGGCTTATATTTCGAAAATCGTATGAGCCGAACATCAATTTGTTATTTTTTGGGTTAAAATATTGTTATTGGTTCGGCACATATTGAGAATATCGTAATAGCCGAACCTCGTTAATGTGCTAGGTTCGACACATATTATGATTATCGAATACGCCGAACCCCTATGCATCTCTATCTGTGACTAGGTTCGGCTTGAGATTTCATGAAATTTCATGCCGAACTGTTCATATACACTTATAGGAAGCTTTTGTGAAGAACAGTTCGGCTAAAAACGCAACTCAATTTTGAGCCGAACCCAACACTGTAACCGTCATTTAATCGATGAAAAACAGCAAATAGGAGATTGGGTTTGTAAAACTTGCTTTCTTATCCTCATTTCCGGAGTTGGAGATGCAGTTGGTTCAATTTCTGGTTCAATTGGTGGTTGATTTTCAGTTTCTATACCTTCATCTTCAATTGGTTCTTCTTCTTCTTCAATTGATGGATTAGAAGACGATTTGGTTTGCCTAGTCCCTGCTTTTCTTTGTACGAGTCATTATGTGGTTGAGTTTAATCGACGATCAAATTTTTACGAATCGACAATTAATCACGATGATGAATTTTTTTTTCGCAGGAGGGGGAAGAGTTCGGCTAGAGGAGAAGGAGGAAGAAGAGATGGTAAGGGAAACTAATTTTGATTTTTTAGAAAACTGATTTTAGATTTTTGTATTAAGGGTATATAGGTAATTGAACTACCCATAGGGTACCCCTTATAAGGTCACCCAAGATGGGACTATTGTTTTGTATGCCTAGAAAGATTTTAGTATGCACAAAATCAGGGTTCCTTTCTTGATTGATGAAGAGTTGGGTTTCTCCATCATCGTGTGTCCAACTGGAAACAGAAAAAGGCCTTGTCTCGCACAAGCTCATATGATTTGTGACCTTGCTCTTTTGCGGTTTTTACAGCTCTAACTTTATAATGTATCCATGTCTTTCGTATAATTTCTGTTAACTCCCTTTTATGTTTCATGTTTCAAATAATCCCTTATAAGCTTGAAATAAATGTATGAGTTTTTGTTTAGAACTGCTTGTGAGAAAGCCTGAAACACCAGTAGTACACCCCTCCTCCAACACCTTTTCGATAAATTGCATCGCCCTTTCATTAGCAAATTCTGTTTTGTGTTAATGTTGAAGTAATACTGATTACCAATATCCAACAGTAAACATATTGCTCTACAGTGCGGATGAATCCGCGGATTTCAAAATCCAACCGCGACCAAACCTCTAAAAATGCGGATTCGAAAAATCCAACCGTGTCCGGCCCATAGATCTTACTGATTGGGTTTCACCTGCAATTTTGTGGACGGATATGGATGAAAACCGCGATTCCGGACTTTTTACTCGCCCCTATCTAGTGAAGGCGAATGAAAAACGGCAAAACTAGGGTTTCGTAAGAAGAGAACACACACATCATTAGGGTTTTCTTCACAAATCCAGCGGTAGAGGTTTATCTTATCTTGTACCCAAACCTCATCTGAACCGTTGAGTTATATTTATAAGCTATCGGGAATTAACACTTCACGTCACAACTCTTGGCTTTGAGATAGGCTGCCATTGTTTTTCTTCGTTGCCGCAGATTAGTTGTTTCTCATTCAACTCACGAGGTAATTTCAATCTATTGCTTAAGTCTATTGTTTTGATTTTGATTAGTCATATGAATCTGATTGTTTAGTATTTGAATCTCTGTTTTTTCTTATGTTTTCAAAATAGTCTCTGTAAAAATCGTTTTTGAAAGCATTTAGATGTAATCTCTTTATCTGGTAGTGACTTAAATGTACTCCTGAAAACAATTTTATGAATGTAATCAAGGCTTGAATCTCAGAACGGCTACTTTTTACATAAACCATTATGTGAAAGATAAACAAATTAGCCTGAGAATTGGTACTCTTTTGTTCCATAGGCCTTCGGTACAGGAGCATTTTTAGTTACTTACTGGATTTGGATGTTACATCTATATGTTTTCTATGCTGTTTTTGATTCAATATATATTCAGTTGATCTTAAATTATTTAGTTTTTTTTCCTTACTTAGTTAATAATGTTGTTTAAACTCTATTTAATTTGAACCGTGGGTCAATATTTGTTGTAGTAGCAATCGGTATGAAAAAGAAAAATGTGATTTCTGATTGTTAGATATACAGGGATACTGGATTTGATTTTGATTATCTGCTCTTGTTCTTGTTGCTTGCTTTTTTAGGTTGAATTGGTTGTGTTTTCTTTCTGTTTAGCATCTCCATGATCTAATTATTTCATTCGTATTATATGTTAGTTACTCAGTTTGGATTTGCACTTTGGTTTTGATTTAATTAGTTCTGTTGAATTGATCACATGTTAGTTTGTAACTTAAATTTAAGCTGGTTTGTGAAAGAATGTTGGTTAGAACTATATTTTATCTTAATTACTCAGTCTGGTTTTGAATAATGTGTTTTGTCGAATTCATCACATGTTAGTTTGTAACTTAATTGAAGCTGGTTAGTGAAGAATGTTTTTTGAACTGTTTGTTAATTCTTGTAGGACAATTAAAAACTATGCCCTAGTAATTAGGATCAGAAAATGATAATGTGATTTATGATTGATGGTACATGATTGAGGTGTAATATTGGTTTCATCTGCCTTTGCATTATGTTTTGCGACTACTTCTGTGTTGTTTCGCCGTCAAGTATATTTGCATATAGTTTAAGAAACAAGATCCCTTTGTTAAAATAAACATGCTCTGCAGATGTCTCACCGAAAGTTTGAGCACCCAAGACATGGTTCGTTGGGATTTCTTCCTAGGAAAAGGGCTGCACGCCACAGAGGAAAAGGTTTTTGTTTTCCCTAATCTTTATTTTATTCAGTGCGTTCTTGAAATTGAATAGAGTAGTGTTTTGATGCATTTGTTTTTGCAATAACTCACACTTATTATTTTTTGTTCCCAAGAGAGTTTTAGTAAGAGCTTTGAGAAACACTACTGTTTGTAGTGGCAACCTTATGCTTATCTGTTGCTATTCCTCACAGTTCGATGATGTTTGTGCAGTGAAGTCCTTCCCCAAGGATGATCCATCAAAGCCATGTAGGTTGACTGCATTCCTAGGATACAAGGCTGGGATGACTCACATTGTTCGAGAGGTTGAAAAACCTGGATCAAGTGAGTTATTTTTTTTTTCTTTTCATTTTATAATAACAACTTCATTAGTGTTTCATATATAAATTGAAATCAGTTGTATTTACCTAGTTGCTTCATTTTTACAGAACTGCATAAGAAGGAGACATGTGAAGCAGTGACAATCATAGAAACACCACCTATGGTTGTAGTTGGAGTTGTTGGATATATTAAAACACCCCGAGGCTTGCGTTCACTTGGGACTGTGTGGGCTCAGCATCTTAACGAGGAAGTGGAGGCGATTTTACAAGAATTTTGCCAAGTCCAAGAAGAAGGCATTTGTCAAGTACTCCAAGAAATATGAAACTGAGGAAGGGAAGAAAGATATCCAATCTCAGTTGGGAAAACTGAAGAGGTACTGCACTGTGATTCGTGTCTTGGCTCATACCCAGGTATGTTATTTCGTCTAAAGCTGTACATTTAAGTCATTTGATTATCAATTATCAACAATTGCACCCATTACCAATTCGGGAAGATTGACTGGTTCTTCTTGAGATAATGGCTTGGGTTGCTATACCTAATTGTGGCCATTCTGATTCATGGCTCTTCAATACCATGTTATCCGGGAAACTCCACGCACATCATATGCTGTTTTGTTATAGGTGACCATTTAATCGGAATTCAATTGGCTTGTTGACTTTGTTAGATTTTTACTGAGCCGTTTGTGTAGATTCGAAAGATGAAGGGGTTGAAGCAAAAGAAAGCCCATCTGATGGAGATCCAAGTAAATGGCGGGGATACTGCTCAAAAGGTTGACTTTGCTTATGGCTTTTTTGAGAAACAGGTTCCTGTCGATGCCATATTCCAGAAGGACGAGATGATTGATATAATTGGTGTGACAAAGGGTAAGGGTTATGAAGGTGTGGTTACTCGATGGGGTGTTACTCGTCTTCCTCGTAAGACTCACAGAGGTTTGCGCAAGGTTGCTTGTATTGGTGCTTGGCATCCTGCTAGGGTTTCCTACACAGTTGCTAGGGCTGGTCAAAACGGATACCATCACCGGACTGAAATGAACAAAAAGATTTACAGGCTTGGGAAGGTTGGCCAGGAGTCTCACACAGCACTCACTGAGTTTGATAGGTAAAGTGACATTGATCTAGTTTCTGTTTCCTAGTTCGGTATATTTTTGGTGGTTGATTCATCCTTGCTTTGTTGCTGACCTTCCTACTGATTTTTTTCTCGCTAATCAGGACTGAGAAGGATATTACTCCCATGGGTGGTTTCCCTCATTATGGTATTGTGAATGAAGACTATCTGCTGATTAAAGGTTGCTGTGTTGGGCCAAAGAAGCGTGTTGTCACACTAAGACAATCACTTCTCAAGCAGACATCTAGGCTTGCATTGGAAGAGATTAAGCTCAAGTTCATTGACACTTCCTCTAAGTTCGGCCATGGACGTTTCCAGACTACAGAAGAAAAGAACAAGTACTTTGGACGAGTGAAAGCATAGGTGTTATGAGTCATTGGGATTTTTTCTCTGTTTTCTCTGATTTTAGTTTTGGATTAGCAGATTTTGAATATACTATGAGTATTTTATACATTTTGATTTCTGTTCTGAATAAGAGAATTAATATTAAAATTAGAGTGCTGAATCTCTGTCAAAAATAAAAATTGTACACTTCTTCTGCCCAATAGCTACAAGAGGAACACTCAGATAGAGATGAGCCTTCACAACCCCCCCAAATTGCTTGTACTCCAAACTAAATTTTAAACGCCTGCTATCTTGGTATCTTACATCCAGACA
This sequence comes from Papaver somniferum, assembly GCF_003573695.1. Lineage (NCBI taxonomy): Eukaryota > Viridiplantae > Streptophyta > Magnoliopsida > Ranunculales > Papaveraceae > Papaver > Papaver somniferum. The sequence goes on along the minus strand of NC_039360.1, from coordinate 45,225,463 downwards.
AGAAAGTTGAAATCCAAATCATTTTGAAGTTGAAGTTGAAATCCAGATCATTTTGAGCCTCTCTCTATTAGTGTCTGGGTTGGGTAATAATCCTCGACTACGTGGTTAATGTTTTTAGTATGGGTATATATAATATTCCCTCCTTTTCAAAAAAATTGTCCTGTATTCCATTTTTGCTTGTTTTAAAACCGTGTCTAATTTCTTTTTAGTCATATTTTTCCAAAAAATAAAAATCTAGTGGTAAATTATTGTGTTATATTATACTGTTTACATAATTACAACCCAAAACACCCAATATATGATCACAGTATACATACAACAATTACAGCCCAAAGATATACCTACCAATGAGGATATTCGGCATTTTCAGAAAATATTATCGATTTATTAAGGTTTTTCCTATTTCCTACCCCTATATTTCCTATTTCCCATCCTCCTTAATTCCTATCCCTAATTATCCTAAGTACCACTCAAATTAAATTTCATATATCCTAAATCCTATCCATTGACTTTTTTATGTACACCAAACACCTCAAATCACTTCTTCTTCTTCTTCTCCATCGCAAATCCACCCCCAATCTCCATCTTTTCTTCTCACCTTGTTACTGCATGCCTACACCATCTTTAATATATTTTTATGGCTAGTGCTAACGAGTAGTAATAGTCTGTAAATTAATGGACGAGTAGTGATCAAGTTCCATGGCCATGGCTGATGGCTCAGATACCCACCACTTATGATACAATAATTATTTTAAGAATGAGTACAGTAAGGGTGAATGTATAGCTAGTGGAGATATGAAATCTATCAAGCTGTTACATGTACTTAATTCATTCGGTTAGTACTTTCAAAAGCAATTAATAATTATATGGTATGTGATGTCTTGGCCGTCTTCAAATTGGTGTGTCGATTTAAATGGTTAAACCAATACAAGATGGATGGGAATCGCTAAAAGCTGAACGACCATATTTGCAGAGTGATTCAGACAAAAAACAACCTAAGGACTATTCATTTGAATAAGGGAAATGAAAAACCAAATAACTAACTGCAGATTTAGGGTATTATAATTACCCTGAATCAGCAATGAAAAACCAAATAACAATACGATTTAGGGTACTATAATTACCGAAACCAAATCTAGAATTTATTATTTATTAATAAAAAGGGAAAGTTAACGAAGAAAGAGACGTACAGGGGTCGTAATAGTCATAGTCAAATTTAACTTGACTTTTGAAGATGGTAAATAGGAAAAATCAGAATTAAAAAGTAGATGGATTTTACAAATTGTGATGTGGATGGGAAATAGAAAAAGTGAGGTGGGAAATAGGGAAAACTTTTATTAACTTTTTTTGATATCACGATTTATTAACTAATATAAGCATAATATCTACACAAGATCACAATCAAGTAATTAACTTGCCGTTTCATATGCTTAGGAAAATAATTCGTTGCTGTTTCTAAAGATTAATTTCTATACTTATGAACACATTTCATTTAAAAAGAATATAATAAATACATTTATTGATAGAAAATTATATAACCGCCTTCCAATCCAAGAAATATACCTATATATATGAATGAAAACGCTCAAAGTTTTTCACACCAAAAGAAAAGAAAAAACCATTTTCCAATCCACACAAAAAGATGAACCAATTCACATCTTCAATTCTCGTCCTTTTAGTTGTTCTCAGCTTTCATGGAGTTACTGCTGATGTAGTAAATGATGTATGCAGAAAGGCATCAGGAAGTAATCCGAGTGTTACTTATGGATTTTGCTCCAAATCTTTTGAAGCCAACCCTAAAAGTAGATCTTCTAATATTTATGGTATTGGCGAAATATCAATGGAGTTAGCTTTACGCAAGGCTGCTTCTGTGACTTCTCTCATCAATACTATTTTAAATGGTGGTGGAAAAGTGTCTCCAGATGTTAGAGGAGCCTTGGTATCTTGTCAGAATAATTATAAGACTGTTGTCCGTAGTGTTCAAGGTGCAATCAGTGCTTATAAAGGTAGGGATTTGGCAGGTGCTAATCAACAGATCTATAATGCCATGGACGCTGGACAGAGTTGCAAAGATGAGTTTCAAGCTGGAATGGTTTCTCCCACAGAAAAAGATGTTCAAGATTTCGTTCTATTGACTTATATTTCATATACCATTATCGGCATGAACGCTTGAACTAGCAGCTTTACATGTGCATGCATGAAGAATGGCCAATATTAGTAGTTGTTTATTTTACTTAGGTTTTTAGCACTTCGGTTATTATGCTAATAACGTGTTTGCTATTTAATGGTTAATGGTTAATACTATTCTTTCTTCTTCTTAGTTTTTTTTTTCCCTTGCCTATTATATTATGATTTTTTTCTTAAATGTCTACAAGACTACTACTCATTCTATGTTTGATGATGGATCATCCTCGCTGAATATTATGATTTTTTTGTTAATGTCTACAACTCATTCTATGTTTGATCCTGGATCATCCTCGCTGAATATTTTCAAATATGACAAACATAACCAATTTCTAATTTTTTAGAGATAAATATTTAGGGTTTTGAGACGTCGGCGACAAATAGTAAGACAAACAAGTGAGTTCTGTAAGAAAAAACCACACCTTTAGGCCACACCACGTACTTATGTCGCCAGTATACCAGAATGGTGTACTGCAGGGGATTGAGCAAGCCTTGTGGACTGGATGTTAGTCATCGTTAGGCTGGAAGTTCTCGATGGTGTATATCTAAATTAAATTTCTCCGTAAATGGGTATGCTCTGTATGGCCAAATATGTCCTAGTGGTTTTTAATATTGCCGTGTACACCTTAACAACTGGAAAAACTATGAACTTTAGCAGTACGTAGTAGAGTATTTCCCTGGGTTTTCATTTTTCCGGCCCAAAAATTATCAAGTTCAGCCGTGACAAATTCATTTTGGTATACAATGCCATATAAAAAGAAGTAACATCTTAATCATATTCTTATCATCAGTCGACAAGAATCAAAAATCCTAAGCTAAAGTTTGGGAAAACTCGGGCGATGCCGATTCACAACTCACCAAAAATTTCTCTCCTCTGATTCTTCGCAAATATCTTCCCCTGCACGAATTTGATTATGTTTTTCTTGCTATCATCGACCTTCCCCACTTCTGATTTTATTATTAGTCACCAATTGTTTTTACGCTGTTATCTTAATCTTTTGTCTTCTTTTTGAAACTGCAAACCCTAGTTTCATAAGTTGTTATAATCAATGTTTGTTATGATTACCTCGAGCTAATTTAACTTGATTTCTTGTGATTTCATTCTCCTTTTTCAGATTTCATCCATTCTCTCCTTTTCCAAACCTGATTGGGAGGATTAGGGTTTTCGGCGGAAGCAGTGGTCGAGGTGAAGACCCACTTTCTATATACTATCAAATTATTCTAATTCTACAAGTTTTGGCAGTGAAAGCGAATCTTCTCCAATTTAAACTCTGGAATTGTTTATGAATACAGAAGCGCCTAGTTTACTTCATTCACTCGTGCAAGTAATCCAGGTCTACAATCTTTTTAGCAATCATCCTCTATTCCTTCCACCGAGGTTACAAATTCAGCTTTCTTCCTAAGTTTTTAACTACTCTCTCTTGCGCAATATACAAGTCAGTAGCATGAATTACACTTGGCAAATTTCAAGTTTTGAACTTGACTGGGAATGCATATATTTACATACCCACTATCTTCATAACATTCATACAGAAAGATTTCGCCAAAGAACTCATTTCACAAACTACACAGCTCACTTGTGTGTCTCAACCCAGGAAAAGCAAAAAGTTTACATTGTCTGCAAAGAAATCTTGCTAAGTCAGTTAATCAATTCAATGGCCTCTTCTTCAACTAGTCTCAATACCAATACTGATAACTCTCTGAGAAACAAAAATTTGTCAAGAAGAAACAACAAGCATGTCAACCTGCAAGGAAAAGGGAGAATTATTGATTCTTATGCTCTAATCGGATATGTTTTTAGAGAAAGTGAAGTCACTAGAAATGTTGTCAGTTTTGCAATCAGGCAAAGATGGGTGCTCAGAACGAAGTGGTGATTATTACAACTGGAAGGAGGAATGTTTTCATCTGCAGAATACACTCAAGAGAGATCTTTCAAAGAGTCTTAAGGGAAAGACCCCATTCAGTAGGAGGACACTTGCTAGTTTTACTACCTTGGCAGTTTCATATGAATGTGCATAGAGCTATTTTTCAATTTGAAGTCTTCTTTATTAAGTTTAGGCTCAGAGCTGACCTGGATAGAGACAACATTCCTTTTCAGATTGCATCTCAAGCTGGAGAACCAATTACTATATTTAATAGGGATCCAAACGGTGTTGTCAAAGCAAAAATTAGAATGGATGTTAATCTGCCTATTGTTAGAAAAGTGCATATAACTCTGGAGGATGGAGAAAGAATTAAAGTAGCTATCTTTTACCTGGGATTTCCATCAGCAACATGTAGAAGTTGTTATGTTTTCAATCACAATAAAAAGTATTGTGGGATGATTGCTAATGTAGCCTGGATGGCTGTGCCATTTCTAAACTTGCAAGGTGTTGACCCTTTTGAAGAACAAGTAGAAGAATTAGTGCAAGTTATTCAGCAGAACATGGATATACAAAATGGTGATGGAACTCAAGCTAATCAAGAACCAGTTATTGAGGCCGAGAATAATTCTAAGGAAGTAAATGAAGCTGGAGCAGGCAACATAGCACTTAATGTGGCTGAGAATGATACTGAGGTTTCAAAGAACCAAAATGATGAAGGGAATGAAGAGGTTAATAAAGAAATTATTGTTGATATAGGGGTTGATAACTCAGCAAATGGAACTTATGTGTCAGAAATCAACAGATTTGACTTAAGAACCAATAAGAGAAGGAGGACTGAAGATGTTATCTTGGAAGCTATGGAAATGGAGGGTTGCATCCAAGAAATTGATAGAGCTCTTCATGTTCTTGCCGATGAAGTTGTGAATGATGGAGCTTCTAGAAGAATGGAGTTAGGTGAATCTTCATCTAGAGAAGAAATTATGAATGACATTGAAGGTGTGGAAAATGTATATGGTCTTGGTGGGTCTGATACTTCTTATGCTGCAGATGCTGGAAATCAAAACCTCTCAATAAACCAGGTTCTTTTTTATCACTATTTTAAAAAAAAATCTTCTCTTGATTTCTCCTTTAGCCATTTAAGTTTCCACATCTTCTCCTTTTTGAATCTTTGCAACCAAAATTTAGCCATATTCTTGTTTAGTTTTTATATCTGTTTGAAGTATTATCTTTTAGTTTTTATTAAAATAAAGTCTTTCCTAAATTTTGAGATGAAGTTAATATCTTGGAATGTGCAGGGGATAGGAAAACCCCTTACTAAAAACCACTTAAAATTTATCATAAGGAAACATAACCCTGATTTCTTATTCCTTGCTGAAACTAAAGCCACGGAAGACTATAAGAACATCTTAGCTAGAAATCTTAAGTTTCATAGCTGGTTAGCTGTCCCTAGAATAGGCCTTTCCGGTGAGATGCTCATAGCCTGCACAATAACATATTTGTAAGATGCATTGCTGAATTTTTTGACATCTGTTTTTTTGAACTGCATGATTGCCATAATAACTGTTGGAATGTGATTTGTATGCATGGGTCCTTAGATGATTTAGGAAAGAAAATGCAATGGGACAAAATTAACTATTTTTGTAGTTTAAATCCTAATACTCCCTGGATCATTATAGGTGACTTAAACTTTGTGTTGCATGTTAATGATAAGCAAGGTGGGAAAGACATCACTCATAGTAATAAATTCATTCATGACAACATCCAGAGTCTTGGACTAATGGATCTTAGATTTCAAGGAATCCCTTTCACATGGTCCAATAGCAGAGAAGGTCACGAAAACATTAAAGAAAGAATAGATAGAGTGCTCACTTCCCCTGTTTGGTTTGCCATGTATCCTGATGCTTTAGTTAGTCACTTGTCTAGTAGGTTCTGATCACACTCCGATTTTGCTAAATTGTAAGCCTGTTAAGATTAATATTCGCAAACCTTTTAGAGTTATTAGAACTTGGTTTAGTCATGATAATTTTAAAAAACATGTTGCTGATAATTGGGACTGTAATATCAGAGGCTCCTTTGCCTTTAGTTTGCAAAAAAATCTTAAAAATCTTTCTTACACTCTCTCTGAATGGAACAAATCTGTTTTTGGTAACATTTTTCAAAATATCGAAAATCTTAATAAAAAAATAGAACTTCTCCACTCAATGGATCCTTTACCTATGTTAGAAATAAAAGATACTCAGAACAGCTTAAAAGTCTGGTACAACAAAGAATATGATTACTGGAATCACCTCTCGGAAGATAATTTTATTAAAGACTTTGATCGTAATACATCTTTCTTCCATCAATACGCTAACAACAGAAGAAGAATTAATCATATTCACATTCTTAGAGATGATACTGGTCTTTGGATTGATGACAACACTCAATTATATAATATGCTTATCAAACATTTTAAAACAATTAGCACCACTAACAATACGCAACACCTTAACTTACTAAACAGTCTTATTAAACCTTGTATTAGTGAAGCTGATAACAATAGTCTTATTAAGATTCCTGATGAGATTGAAATAAAAAAAAAAATACTCCTTTCAAGTTGAACCAATGGGGTGCTCCTGTCCCTGATGGTTATACTGCCGGTTTCTTTAAAGAAAACTGGGATTTAGTGAAATCAGATATCACTAACTTTGTTCAAGATTTTTTCAGGAAGAAGTTTTGACTTAAAGAAATGAATTATTCTTACATAACTCTTATTCCCAAAGTTCAAAACCCCTCCACCCCTAGTGACTTTAGACCTATCAGCCTTAGTAATACTACATATAAATTGATAGCTAAAATCTTAACAAACAGAATAAAACCTATGCTTACTAAGATTATTTCTCAAAACCAGTCTGCTTTCATTCCTAGTCGTCAAATTACTGATAATATCATAGTTGCGCATGAAATCTTACACACTATGAAGAATTCAAAAAACAAAAATGGCCACATGGCTCTAAAAATTGATCTTTCCAAAGCATTTGACAGAATCGAATAAGATTTTCTGAATCAAACTCTCCTCTCTTTTGGTTTCTGTGAAGATGTTTGCCATCTTATTATGCAATGTGTTACTACAACTTCCTTTTCTATTCTTTTGAATGGTGTTCCTGGTGAAAGGTTCACTGTTTCTAGAGGAATCAGGCAAGGGGATCATTTGTCCCGTTACCTGTTTATTATCTGCATGGAAGTGATTTCGAAAATGCTCTTTAAAGCTGAGGAAGATAAACTTATAACTAGTATTAAAGTAGCTAGAACTGCCCCTACTGTTTCGCACATTTTTTTTTGCTGATGACTGCTTTTTATTTGCTAAAGCTTGCCTTACTGAAGCTAAAAATTTAGTTAATATTCTTAACACTTTTGGTGAAATGACTGGTCAAGTAGTATACTTTAACAAATCGGGTGTTTACTTCACACCTAAGATGCATAACAAACATTGTAAAATTATCTCTAAAATCTTAAAAATTAGAAAAATCTCTAAGAATGATAAATATTTAGGAACTCCGCTTTTCTTTGATAAAAATAAAGTGAATAATTTTGAACCTCTGCTTAACAAATATTACATTGTTCTTCAAGGCTGGATTGGAAAAATGTTTAACCAAGCTGGTCGCACTGTTTTAATAAAACATGTTCTTATTGCTTACCCTAATCATCAAATGCAGTGCCTCGCTTTTCCTAAAAAAACTTTAGATAATCTTGATAAGATTCAGAGAGATTTCTGGTGGCAGAAAAAGAATAAAAAAAATGTTACTATCCTAAAGCCTGGCCTAGTATTACTAAAGATATTCGGCAAGGTGGACTAGGGATTAGAAACCCGCATAAACATAATCTAGCTTTAATCACTAAACTGGCTTGGCGGTTACTTCACAATCAGGAACAATTGTGGGCGAAAATTCTTAAGCATAAATATTTCAGAAGACACCGCTTTTTAAAGAAAACTAGAAAGCATAAGAACTCGTGGATCTGGAATAGTATCAAAAAAGGACTTGATGTTATTAAGTCCAATTATGCCTGACAAGTTAATAATGGTGAGACAATTAACATTTGGACTGATTTCTGGCTCCCCAACCAAACATAACTTTTAACTCCTATGATTTATGACTGTAATATGCCTAATTATATCTGTGATCTTATGAATGCAAACAGAGATTGGGATATGTGCATTATTAGTTACTACATTGATATTGCTTATCATAACGCTATTAAAGTTGTTGCTACTAATACATATGAACATGATAGAATCAGATGGAAATCTACGACTTCTGGGAATCTCATGACGAAGTCAGTTTATAATTACCTGACTAATCTTCACTTTGACAAAGATGAAGCTAATTTCTGGAAACGGATTTGGAAACTTATTATTACCCTAAAGTGAATATGTTATGTTGGAAAGTTGTGAATAATGCTCTTGCTCTTGGGAAAAACATGTCTAAATATGTTAAGGATACTGAACCATACTGCATCATGTGTGATAATCAGAATTTTGAGGATGAAATGCATTTATTTGTGAATTGTAGCTTTTCTAGGAAGGTCTGGCAAGCTTTTAATCTAAATAACATCCACCTTAACAGTGGAAATACTAATATCTTGCAATGGTTTAAAACCTGGATGAATGTTAAATCTCTTAATGAAAAGCACAATTTGATTTCTTTTATCTTGTGGTCCATCTGGAAATATAGGAACAATGTGCATTTTGATAATGTAGTGCCTGATGTGCAAAAACTGATTGATAATATTAGAGCATCCCACCTGAAGTTAAGTCTAGATAGGGACAGTAAAGCTGGTCATGTTTCTGCCGATGCTAAGAAGTCTCATTACAACAGTCACAACTCTGACAGTGACAATTATGATTGGTTTATACACTTTGACGCCTCTTTTATTGAAGCTGATCACACTATGGGATATGCAATCTCTATTTTTGATAAAACAGGGACCAGATAACATTGTCGAGCAGGATGCAGCTGGGCTTCCATCCCCTTAGAAGCTGAAGCAAAAGCCGGAATTGAGGCGATAAGGTGGATGAAGGAACTAAAGCTACAAAATTGCTGCATAATCAGTGATTGTCAAATCTTGATGAAAATTTTGAAAGGTGAAGCAGATCCTGAAAACCAATCTTGGAGGTCTCAGACAAGCATCAATAGATGCAAATTTTTTCTTATGCATTGTGTTTCGGTTTCCTTTATGTATAAATCTAGAACCTATGTTAATTTCGAAGATAAATTAGCTAAAGAAGTAAGATCTAGGAAAATCAGTTATTTCTCTACGGAGAATGAAAATTGTGAAACATCCTAGAAAGAATTAATCTTGGATTAACTCCTATCTTGCATATTTTGCAAACTTCAGCTTATACAAGTGCAAAAAAATATGCTTTCATTGAGAGTTGAACTCAAGACCTCCCGCTTACTAAACGGGTGCTCTAACCAACTGAGCTATGAAAGCTGCTGTTTATAAAACGACAGAAATTACTAAACATACTATGCTGGCCGGCATCCACCTCACATCTTTTCATCCTCGGTCTTTTTAGTTTTTATGTGTCAACGGTGGCAGCTTTCTCTCCTCAGTCCTCCCATATATCTCTGAGCTTTTTTCCCCCCAAGTAATTGGGGAAACGTGGTGGTCTGGTTCTCTACTTACAAACTCCCAACTCCGTGGATCAAAGGTTAGTCTCTCTCTATTGGATATTATTCCTCCTGTGTTCTGCTGAAATTTGACCTAAATTTGGAACATTCTGAACATTTTTGCATAATGCTAGTCAAGTGTTCGATGAAATGCCTCAAAGTAAAAATTATCCTGTGCTTAGACCTAGTTAGCTCAGTTGAAAGGGGTGTTGAACTTACATACAACCAGGGCCGCCCTTAGATTTTGCTGGCAGAATCTCAGTTGTCGTCTCCTTTAACCAGTAAAATTTCTCATATTACTCTTTTTATTCTTTTTCTCATAGATAGGTTTCAAGAAATTTTTTAAAAAGAAGTGCACCATTTACTCATGTTTCTGTACTCGCTTAGTGATGCACTAATCAGTAACGGCTCCAGGACTCTATTTCGCTAGAGGCACTCTATAAAATAATTTTGATAGTTTGATTCCTAACTTTTTTTCATAACAATCTTTTCAAGTTTCGTATTCATTTTTGAATCGTCGTTGTATGATGACCTCATTATCCGTAGCAATGTCTATTTCAAAATAACAAATCAAATTATCATTCGTCTATTCATTTACACTCAGCTGTATAGTCAAGTCTGCGTAATTTTATACTGGTAAATACCTTTTTTATCGGAGTAGGCATGGCAGCTACCCGTAAGATTAACACTAACGCCAGAGACAAACACCAATGGGTACTCTGTCGTTCTTTTTGTCTCAACCATTTTTTAACATCCTCACCATATAACTTTCAACCCAAAAACGCATAGCTTGATCGCATGTCAATGATATAGCTTTTAAGTTGATCTTTCTAGTATCCTAAGCTCAACACCAGATAAATCATAAAATTGAGTTAGGCAAATAAGATTTTATTTATATGATGAAGCAGAAAAGGATGGTGTTCACCTCTTTTGATTGTGTCTGTTTTGCATATATACTCTCAAATCTTCCTGATTAATTTTAGATTCGAAAAGACAAACACACAGTATGACTATTTGTGCAAACGATAAAACTAGGGAATCCTAGTAGTCTTTAAGAATTTACTTATTTTGTAGCAAAGAAAAATTAGTCTAGGAGGTAAATACGCGTTAGTTACTTAGTTGTTAGCTAAAAGATAGAGAAAAACGGTAGGAAAATCTAAATAGACTCGCCAGAATAACAAAAAATAGTTTTTCTTAGGAATGCTTAGGCCAAATATAAGGAGGAATATAAACAGGTATAGTTTTTTTAGGAAAATTCCATATGGGCACGTGCCTAGGCGTGCCCACACTTGGATTCGCCACTGGTAGTAATGCAGTGTTTTATTTTCACTTGGAGTTCAAACTTTGAAATTCAAAGTAAAACCAAAAGAAAACAAATCCACTGTTATCAAAGTGAGAAAGAGAGAGTGAGCTGCTGAGAAATTTAAGACGGCTCAACCAGTTTGGAATGAACCCACTAAAGCTGTTCCTGGATAGATCTAAAACTTTCTAATTTCGGACAGCTACTTAACCAGCTTCAGGTTCCGGCATTCTTGGAAAACCTCAAGAGTGGAAGAAATATTATAAAGGTTAGCATTGGAGAGTGCTAAGAAGAAAAGGGAATGGAGGTTCCTGAAGGTATCAGGGAGTAGAGAGTTAAGGTAGTTCTGGCACAGTCCTAAATTTCTTAGTTTTCAACAGTAAGAGAGATTTTGTCCAATTAAGATTGATTAATCCACTGAGGAAATTACTATGGAGATTCATATAATATACTGATCCAGATGTCAACAATGAAGCTGGCAGATGACCAGACAAGTTGTTAGAATGAGCCGAAAATTACTCTAGTTTCGCTAGGCTTAAACTTGAATCAATTTGAAATATCCCTAATCTGTTGCCCTAACATGCCGTGCTGCCCCAAGACAAAGTCTTGCTAAACTTGCCTCAGGGTGGGCCCTGTAAACAACATGTGGTTATGATTCGAAACGTGACCCTTTGTGGCATTTGTTTGAATACTAACTTTGAAATCTTCTGATCCTTGGTGCAGCTCATGATCAGCCATGGATCTTTATGAAAACTTGAAAGCTATTCTTAAGATTCAGAAATTCAGAAGAGTCGTATCCTACACTGGATTCTATTGCTTCGTTTCCGTTTTGACTTATGCATACACAAGCAACACGTGAGTGATTCTGGTTTTTGATTACTTTGTTTTACTGTGAAGAGAGAGTTCTTCATGAGTTTCTAGGTGTTTATCATCTGGAGTTTCTCTTTTGCAGGACAAGGGCAGGTGTCCCTAGAGTTGACCAGTTTTATGCATCTTATCCCGCGGGGACAGAACTACTAACTGACACCGCTAAGGTATGATTGGCAGCTGCTTATTTATTTGTAAATTTTTTCTCTCTCTCTGATTCCTTAAAATATATTGTTTGTTTTTCAGTTATATAAATCTGCTCTTGGCAATTGTTTTGAACTGGAAGAGTGGGGTCCCATAGAGTTTGCCATCATGGCTAAACACTTTGATCGCCAAGGAAAACCACCTTATGCATACCACGCTGTAAGTATAAATCTTTGTTTTTCTTTTCAGCAAATATAAAAGCAGCACCTTCTCTTCTACATCTTAGACTTAAGAAATATGCATTAGCTAATTGATCTAGTAAAATGGCCATGTTAAGATAATCCATATGCTTATCTACATATATAGACAAATGTAAATGTTCCCTAATCCTACTAGAATAGTGGAACTTAGATTTGGATTCAGGATAGAATTGAAATTGGTGAGAATCTGAACTAATGCAAGGTAGGTCTGGACTAAAAAAATCAGTGATGAGCTCCTCTGGGATGCCTACTTGATTGGTTTCTTTTCTTTTTTCTGAAATGAGGTCAGTTTACATGTCCAACTTGTAGTGGGGAGAATCCATATAAGTATAAATGGTTGTATCTTTATCCTAGCAATCCTGTATGCTTATGCTGTGCTACTTAGGCATGCGTGTAATGACTAGTGTATATATATGTTTGAGAAGTAAGTTTTACATAATCAAGGATTCTGGCGATGAACTTGATAGCCACATTTGAGTTATTTGGACAAAGCATGATTTCATCAAGATGGCAAAGACAGTAAGACTAAATGGATAATCTTCTTTCAGAGCTCCGGATGGGGTTTTTGTTATTTAATAATTATGTCAGCACTTTTGTTTGACTAGAGTCATTTCGGTTAACACTATATTAGTCGAGTCGAAGTTTTAAGTAACATTACTGACAACATGAGGATTTGTTTGGTGCTTCCCTTTTGTTTTGGTTTCAATTGGGAAATAATGCCTTACTGTGGTTCTTTACTTTTAAGTGACATAATATATAGTGAAAATTGTGACGTTTGATGGTTCTGTTTATCAATGTTGGTTGCAGCAATATATGGCACACCTCCTCTCTCAGGGACAGCTCGATGGAAGTGGTGATTAGAGTTGTGAGTATTAAAACTCCACAGCAAAATGATCGGTTTGTAAATGAATTTGGAACTTTTATCAGTTTATAATATCTTAGAGCTGAATATTTAGGGTTTTGAAACTTAGTCGACAAATACTTAAACTTAAAGAGGTTTTATCGACATCTTTCTATAAGAAAAAGATTAAGCACATAATTTTGGGTTTTGGCCTTTTGAGCTTTGAAATTTTCTACTTCGAAAGTGATCAAGAAGCTTTTCTAAATTGACACATCAGTTTGTGTACATCTTCACAAGGAAGAGAGTAGTCCTGTGTATTTCAGTAGAATTTACCATGATTCTTTATCTACAAGGTGTTTTACATGATATTATGTGCACTATTGTTTCACTGCTCGGTATTTTAGTTCTGAAGTTGGGATCTTTGGAAGTGTTACTATATCGTGTGTTACTATATTATGAACAATTTGCGTGTGCACAAATAGTTCTGCCTCAGTTTTATCCATCATTTTCTCACGAGCACATGTATCGCCTGTCACGTTTTGGTGACATTAGTTTCAGAATAAATAACTCTGTATTACTGCCTGACACGTATGATCCTCTAGTTTTGGCACTCATCTTGTAAAATCTGTTTGAAAGAATTGATCTGTCTAGCTGTTGGCAGACCAGGGATTATTATGTCATACCTAACACTCCTATGAAACGTCGAATGTTTATTAGAATGGCATTTGGTGTTTTAGGATGAATTACCTTGAGATTTGGTATATTCAAACTGATAAAATTGTCCAACTACCCATGCCCAGAAAAGGGTTGAGTACAAGTATTCAAAAAGTAAATTTAAACTGATAATCCTAATCTTCTAATATCTAGCAAGTTAAAAGTTTCCTACAAATGTGATAGAAAAAAATTTAACATCTAAATCAATTCCTCACCTCTGGAAGATCGTCTTAGTCTCCAACATCCTTGAGAGCCTATTCTTGCTGCTGTTGACGCTCATGTGCTACTCTTTCTTCGGCTAGATGTTGCTGAAATGCAGCTTCAATAAGAAGTGCTCCTCCTCTCTTTTCGCACGTTCCATATAATCTATGGTTATAGCAAGTTTCTGACGTTTCTTCTCCAATTATTGTCTTTCTTTTAACTTCCTGTTCATAGTCATCTTCAGTTCCTCCTGCTCCCTCTTGATCCGCTGTTCCTCCTGCTCTCTCTTGATCCGCTGTTGTTCTCTAAGATAAGATTGGCCAGCAAGTCTCTTCAGTTCTGTCTCAACTTGCTGTTGGTTTAGCCTTTTCGCCCCTTTCTCGCGTTCAAATTTTGACATTTGACGTTCTTGGTCCTCTTTCCTCTTCTCAATTACTGATTTTCTCGCTTGAAGCAACTTGTGCTCCTTGTCCACCACATCTGCTAAGCCAGGCAGAGCCTCACCAAGGTTTGATGCCTTCTTAACTGGAGGGTAAATCAAGAACTTCACCTTATCCAAAGACTCAGCAAGAAGGGCCAGGTTGACAGCATCAACTGATAACTTCTCAACAACCGAAAAATCAAAAAACGGAATCATCTGGGAAAGAACCTCAATCTTCATCGTCTGGTAAACTCGTGAAACCTGCTGAAGCAGTCTCAAGGTAGCAAGCTTTTCAAGGGAAGGAATATAATGCGAAAGTTGCACTTCTGGAACAGAAGACGCAGACACTAGTCACACTATCTTCCCGCCAACGCTGGATATCTTGGTTAGCAATGGCTGAACTCTTCTAGCAAGATCCAAAGGAAGAAATTCATGTTCCAAAAGATTGTAAAGTTCTCTTACTTCTGGAGATGCACAAGCCAGTACACCTTTAGAGACCAATTCCAAGAGAAGCGCTGACCGTGTAAGGTTAGCCATTCTCAGCTTGCGCTCCAGATGTGATGCACCATAACCACAATCATAGGGAGTCACTGAGAGCGCAGCTAAAACCACAGAGGATGCAATTAACTGCAAATCCTTCTGGGTTAAGTTCTTACTCTGCCATGCACGTTCATGCAGTACTTGTAGTGCTGCTTGCATCTGCCTGACATCAATTAATTCTTCACAGGTTTCACAAAAGTCGCCATGATTATGCCAAAACCTAATCATGCAACATCTAATTATAGGCTCAAGCTTTCCTAA
Source organism: Papaver somniferum (assembly GCF_003573695.1). Classification (NCBI taxonomy): domain Eukaryota; kingdom Viridiplantae; phylum Streptophyta; class Magnoliopsida; order Ranunculales; family Papaveraceae; genus Papaver; species Papaver somniferum. The sequence goes on along the minus strand of NC_039360.1, from coordinate 45,210,214 downwards.
AACGATGCGTACCAAGAATTGGTGAACCCTAGATACATGGGGAAGTTATTTCTGAATTTACATATTTATCCTTCATATTTTTCAATATTACATAACAATACCCTTCACGGTGAATCACTTTATAGTTGGGTTTTACATTGGTTTTTAATGAAGTTTTTTCATTTTTTTTTCCCGACTTCTCCCCCAAATTTTCTTCTTTTCTCTCTGAAACTCGTCTCCAGCTCCTCTGCTGTATCTGATATCTCTCGACCACTCCACGCATCTTTACAGGTACCATTCTTTCCCCTCTCGCTGGTTCGCTTTGTTCTTTAGTTCACCGAGTAGAGACTGAAATTTGTTTTTAAAAATTAGGGTTTTAGAAATTGAAAGAATCTGTTTATTTTTTTATCGTCTTTGATAAATCTTTGAAACAAAGTGTAGATCTGGAGATAAATTTCGGGTTGCTCTTCCTGAAATTTCAGGGTTGATTTTTATTTATGATTGTTACAATCGATTTAGAATGTTAGCTCGACCGGAACTTCTTTATGTCTAATTTTTATACTTCAAAAAAAAGTCTTAACTTTCATTAGTTCCAGTTTGTTCGTTATGTGGCACTAATACTCGTAATGTTATCCTATTAGTTTCTTGTTTATGTATGCTGTATCTCTGATCAATCCGTTGCACTGAAAAGCATACTTTCTTGTTTTTGTGTGTTTTCGTTATCCGTTATGATGATCTATTGGTGTAATCTGATTGCATGAGTTTAATTTGACCTAATTTTGAACTCATGTTTTTAATTTGTTGCATATGGCATTGTAAAGAGTCTTAAATCACATTGAACAAGATTGGGTTGCAGACTCGAAAGTGAGGACCTCACGGTTTTCACCCTCACCTTTTAGACCCATGTAGTATAAGTATCGCTGATGTAACTTGGCATTGACATTTTAATCTGAGTTATTTAAAATGTGTCAGGGAACATGTGGGCGGATCAGCATACATGTTCAAGTATCTGTTAATGCAAGACGCTGTTGCTTCTTGATCCACATAGTTTGGTTCTTGGCGAGAGTCGAAGGTGTCTGGTCCCAGGCAAAATGGGTTTCGATAATGAATGCATTTTAAACATTCAATCTCTTGCTGGAGAATACTTTTGTCCTGTTTGTCGCCTTCTTGTCTATCCAAGTGAAGCGCTACAATCACAATGCACGCACTTGTACTGCAAACCATGCTTAAGCTACGTTGTTGGAACTACAAAAGCTTGTCCCTATGATGGTTACTTGGTGACAGAAGCAGATTCTAAGGTTAGGTTTTCAAATTTTCATTTGTACTATGTATTTGAAATTAAGGTTTATATGTATCGTAACTGTCAGTTAAACATATGCAGCCTCTGATAGAGTCAAATAAAGCACTAGCTGAAACCATAGAGAAGATAGCAGTTCATTGTCTCTACCACAGAAGTGGGTGTACATGGCAGGGCTCTTTGTCAGAATGCACAGCCCATTGTGCAGGGTGTACCTTTGGCAATTCCCCAGTTGTATGCAACAGATGTGGAACACAAATTGTGCATCGCCAAGTTCAGGAACATGCACAGAGCTGCCCAGTGAGTGCAAGAATGAACCGTTGTTTGGGTCGCATTTTCTTTTTTATTTCGCCATCTTTCTGTTTTACATCTTTATATTGTTTGCACAGGGTGTGCAGCCTCAACCACAGCAGCCAGACAGTGCCCAGGACGCAACTGCAGCATCCACTGTGGTGGCTATCGCCCAGCAGAATCAAATGGCTTCCCAGCAGAACCAAGCGGCTACCAAGGCAGGAATACCGGCTTCTCAAGCCCAGTCCACCCAGGTTGCTGCTACAGTAGCTCCAGCATCCGGACAAGATCAAAGTAAAGTTACGACGAGTACTCAGCCTCAAGCAGCAGTTACTTCTGCTCCTACTCCTGAGCAGTGGTATCAGCAGCAGCAACAACACTATCAACAATATTACCAGAACTACCCTGGATATGATCCATATCAACAACAATATCAGCATTATGTTCCATATCAACAAGCTCATCCTGCAACTGTACAAGGTCAACAGCAGCCTCAACCCCAGCCTCAAGTCCGTCCCCAAGCCCAATCTCAGCAACCCCAACTACAGTCTCAATCCCAACCTCAGGTACATCCTCAAATGCAGCAGATGTCGAGTCGTCCACCTATCCAAGGCCAGCCACATTCACAGTTGTATCCCCAAGCTCGGCCTCAGCCACAGGCACATCCAGTGCAACTCCAACCCCAACCTTACATGCAACAACGTCCGCAGGTGCCACATTCCCAGTTGCAGCTTCCGCAATCACAGCCATTATCCCAACCCATTCCCCAATCTCAGCCCCATATGCATGCCCAATCGCAGATGCAGCCACAGGTGCCAATTCAACCCCCTCCGCGTTCCCTGCCACAACCACATTCGCAACATCCCCATGTTCTGACACAGCATCCACCCGCTCAGGCTGTGACAGGCCACCAGTCTTATCCCCAAGCACAACCATACCAAAAAGTACTTCCGGGTGCTTTACCACAACTGCCTCATCATATCCATCCTCAGCAGGGTATAACACAACAACCAACAGTGATGCGTCCACCACAGGCTCGTGCCCCGATGCAACACCCACAAGCATCACCTTCGTTGCTGCCTCCTCAAGGACAACGCCCCAACATGCTTCCAGTACAGCAACACCCGGTGCGTCCGCAGATTCACCACCCCGGTCAGGGTATTCAACATCACCCTGGTATGCCTACTCTTCAGCAACAGCCAGCTCCTCAACAAAACCAGCAGCTTCAGGGTCATTTACCACACCCTCAGGCGTTTCCTGGGCAAACACCTGGTTTGGTCCAGAATCAGTCCCATCCGCCAGGTCCGCTCCTGCAGCACCAGGCTATGCAGCCTCAGATACGTGCCCAGGGACCTCCTGCCTCTTCACAGCAGAATAATTCTACTGCTTTTGGTATGCAACCCCATCAATCTCAACACCATGCAGGGCGACCTATGGTGCCAAACTCTGGGGTATCCCATCAAAAGTTTCAGCAATCTACTAGTGGGACTGCCCAGCCTAAGCCAGTGCAGCCGAATGGAGTCCAGCCAGCTTCAAGTCAAAGCTACCCCCCTGGAGCAAACACCCAGGCCCAGTCACCTTCAGCACAAGTTTCTAAGAAGGTTGAACCAATACGTGAAACTGGGCCTCAAAATAACGATGCAAAGGAAGTAGCGCCAAGTAGAGAGTTGGCTGGTGGTACTAAGGATCCATCAGTTCCAAGTGGCTCACAGGGTGATAAATTAATTGCTTTACCAGAAGAGAGATATACGAAAGTACCGGAGGATGGTTATAATCAGCTATCAGAGGAGCGCTTCAAGCCCTTCTCAGGGGAACCAAATAGACACATTGCTGATCAGAGAGAGTTTGATGAAGACCTCAAGCAGTTCCCTAGAGCAGGTCATTTGGATGCTGAACGTTTTCCTGGGTATGAAAGCTATCCTTCGTCGAGGCCCCTTGATAGAGGTCCATACGGGAACCATGATGTTGGACCCAAATTGGATGGTCCTAGTGGTGCTGGTTCAAGGTTGCCTCCTTATCATTCCGCTAATCCATCTGCACGTACTATGATGCCGGTTGGTTTCCCTAATGAAAACATGGGGAGGAAAGGTGATCCTGCTGTTGCTCATCCCGATTTTCTGAGGCCTTATGAATCTGGTCGGCATATGCCTCCTCCTAGAAGTCCCGGTAGGGAATTTCCAATGTTTATCTCAGATGGAATTGATGGCCGGGATCCACATGTATTTGGTGAACGATATAAATCATACTTACCTTCTGGTGGCAGTGAATTTCAAGAAAGTAGGTATCCGCAATTGCCTGGCCACTTACGTAGAGGTGTCCATGATGGTACAGATATATTGCGTGGAGTTGAACCTGGTGGTCCTCGCCATTTTTCAAATCATATGCATATGGGTGAGCCAGCTGGTTTTGATCCCTTCCCCAACCCTTTGCGAATGGGTGGTCCTGGAAACTTGCCACCGGATATGCTTGGTGAAGTTGGTCATGGACGTATTGGTGATATAGGATACAATGGCGGCTTTCCTTTCACTGAACATCAAATTGATAGTGGATATTACCATCCTGTAAGTACTGGTGATATACTTCTATTGTATTTATATACTTTGTCATTGTGTAGTTGGTTGGTACATTACTACCCTGGTGTATGCATGAGTATTATGTTTAGTGTTCTTTTATCAAAAAGTGGGGCTTATTGGATATTTCTGTTTAGTGTTCTTTCATGTAAATCTGATTAATGGGGGTTATTGGATATTTTTGTTTGTCCTCATGAAACTCATTAGGAAGAAGAGTCCTTTGATCAATCAAGAAAGAGGAAGCAAGGGAGCATGGGATGGTGCAGAATATGTAAAGTAGATTGTCAAACAGTAGAAGGTCTAGAGGCGCATTCACAGACAAGAGATCACCAAAAAATGGCCATGGATATGGTCCTAAATATCAAAAAGAATAGTGCCAAGAAACAGAAACTGTAAGCTACTATGTTCATATTACTTCTGGTAAATGTATATAACTCCTCCTTTCTGACTATGAAGTCATTTACTTCTCTTGTGGTCCTTTTTAGATCATCTGATGATAATATATCACATGAGGATACAAACAAGTCCAGGAAGGGCAATTTCGATAATCGTGGAAATAGGCATTGAGTCGTGACTGGGTGTCAATGTCAATCATTTAGGATACTGAAGTTGCTGGTTGGTGTATGACACAGCTGTTTTTGGTTCTTCAGTGTTTTTCATCAGGGACATGTAGGTGATTCACCCTCCTATCCTGCCTTTCTTTTTGGGGTGGTTTATGCTAGTTCTGTTGTTTCAGGTTGCTGCTGTGTTTTATGGAGATGGTTCTTTGGAACTGAAGTTTCTGTTCAGAAGTTAAGTTTGTCTCATTTTATGAATTTGACTTCTTTAGCTTTCATGATGATAGTTTTGCGTCAGCATAGTTCATGTTTAGTTAAAATGCCAAAATGTTATTGAGCGTTGAGATTTTAGTGTGCATTTTAAATCATTGATGATGCAGCGTTCGTTTTAGATTTACGTGTACCTCTGTGGACATGGATGTTTAATCAGGATAAAATACTAGAGCTTGCATATACCTCTACATAGTACTTTGTCTTGTTATGCCATTCCTTGTGATGCACACTAAGAAAGCGAATCCGGTCTTTGATATTCAGACCAAGAATCACTGGTCACTTTTATGCCTCTGTTAGCCTTCTTATGCTGCTGTAGCTTTTAGTTTATGCAACTGCTGGTTTATTCTCCTTTTGGTTTTTCTATATACCAGTGTTGTAAATTTTACTTTTCCCTTTGCACTTTCGTTCTTTATTCTTTTGTTTAATTTTACTCAAATTTTCCCATCCTATTTTATTCTTTTATAATTCTTCAATATTTTCCCCTTTTCCTTATATGATGCTTGATTACATATTTTTTAGGCTCATTTATCCATCTGAACATATTTACTGGTGGTTGGAAGGGTGAAACTAATATCAACATCTAGAAAATAAGAATTGAACCAAGATATGCCATTGTAGTGCAACAGAAGACTAGAACTATCATTACCAAGTGTGTGTGTATATATATATATATATTTCAGGACGAAAGCAACTTAGGAAACTAGAGCGTCGAGGCCAAAGAGACCAAAGTACTTTTTCTAGTCTTTTTTAGGTCATCTACTTGTGTTCGTTAGTTTGCCATCAGAACTTATAGGTAGCTGACATTGTGTATCTCGTGTATCTTTCTGAGTCACTTCTCATCTCCAAAAGTTGCTTCATCAACTTTTCATATTGGATAGCTTCTTCTTGCCTTAGATTTAGTTTTGTACATTTCAACACTTATATTTAACTTTAGGAATGAAAAAACAGACAATAATGCCACATGGGATGTTATACGCTGGCGAACATTTGGAGTCACATTTTGCAGAATAGTCATTTGAACATTTTAATGATTGTTACACTAATTTAGTTGGACCTGGTAAATGATAAACTTGTTAGTGACAACAGAAAGTTCTTGCTCACTGTTCGTTGACGAGTGGGTTTCAATTTGGTTATTCAGAAAATATCTCATAATAGTGTTTCTCTCACTGATTCTTCAGTAGGCCTCCCAGATATTTTGTTCTCAACTTCCTTGCTAGTCACTTAAGTATAGAACGTTTAACAGAATGTCCAACAAACTACTTAACAATAGTTTCATACTACTGCTTCTATAGATTGGAGGATATAGAATTTTTCTAGCAACTCGAGAGAAAGAAAACTTCAATTTTTGTCACTTAGTGGTGTAGATTATGCTCGCTAGTAATTATCCAAGTATCAATTTTTTTTTGGAAATATTTGGTTTTCTCAAAAATTATCGTGTAGGCTTGAAACTTTTAAGGATTAGAGTCAACAAAATTGGTTCAAGTAAAAGCTTTAGTTTTTTATTGACAGGGATTCAGAACCTCAACCATATGGATAGGTTGTTTGTATGACTGTCTATGGAGACGAGATGTATGTTTCCAGCTACTCATTCTTTCAGGACTCCTTGATATGGAATAGTGAATTTTCTGATTTTTCTCTACTATCATGCTTGCGGTAGATCTGTTCACATTATTGTATTCTTTAATTTCTTGAAGTGGTTTCTTTTATCATTTGTTTTGTTGCCTCTTCTTTTTCTCTTATTTTCCGTTTCTGATTTTTGTTTTATCATTGTTTTTTCCAAGTAACTTTTATCACATCAGTGATTGATCCTTATTTTATTTTTCTCAGTTAGATTGCCAGCCAAGAAACATAGGGTAGTTCTGTCCTGACATCAATACTATAGAGAAAATTCATTGAGCGACCTTCTAGAAAAATAAATAATATGTTATGGTATTTCCTTTTCATTCTTAAAACCAAACTTTCGCACATCCATAATGAGCTATAGGAAAAATCTACCGAAATTGTAGAAGATGGACAAAGGAGGAAGTACATTTTTAGACTGTACAGACATAGTCTCGTATCACAAGCAATTTAAGTAATTCTAGCCAAACTTAAGATTCTAGTCTAGTCTGCAAAAATAGAGACCTCAAGAAAATGAGGTAAAATGATGAGCTTTGTGACAATAATGTGACAAGAAAAATGTAAGTAGAGGCATAATACTTATCCCGGGAAATCTAATGGTCTAGTGAAATATTGAAGACAAAATAGTTAAAATGACATCAGATTTCGACATTGAATGTTAGATCGTACTTGAGTGATTGCTTTTGCCTAGGCTAAAGTTGCTGTTGCTGATGCTCTAATTGGATATCTAACGCTTCTTGAAGTGCAGTTTTGTGCAAGCTGTCAATTTGTTTGGTGGACTGTTTTAAATACTCTCGCCTAATGGAAGACAATGGTACCTTTTTTGGTTGGCTCTCTTGTTTAACTGGTCTTTGCTTTGGTTACATTTTTTTTTTTGTTATTTTCAAGGTTTGTGGTGGTGGGCGATGGTGTTGAAAGATGGAATCACCTTTGTAATTTTTCGTTATTGTAAATATTTGCACTCAAAGGCTAGTGCTTCAGCATTCACGTATTGCTATACGATCATTGATACCTTGAATTTCACGTATTGCTATACGATCATTAATACCTTGAATACAAATCACTTCTCTTGATGATCTCTCTTTTTTTCTTGAAAAGTAAAATACAAGTTATTTCTGTCTAACATTCTATAAATTTTTATTTGATTGCATCCAATATAAAAAACAGAAAGTTATAGGTTCGAGACCATTGTCTCAAATGTTGTCAATTACAGGTTCGAGACCATACAAATCACTCTTTAGATGAAGAGTTTAAATATGTGAAGAAAATATATCGGCCACATAGTCATGTAAATTGTTTGGAAAAAGGTTCCCAAAGCAGGGACGAACCCAGGATTTCTCTTACAAATCTGATAGCTAGTATGTAGTTTACATCCACAAATGAAATACTAAGTAGATAGATAGATATTAAAAATTAAAACGATCAAAATCATTAACAAGAAGTGATCACGGATTGAAAAGTGTACTTTACAGAAGGGAAATGAGAGAATTATACTGAGAGAAAGCTATTCTTTTTACCCATGGATTAAAATTTATATCAAATGGGCTAAATCTTATCTTATCAGTGGGCTAAAATACATCTAAGGAGTTAAGACTTTTTGGGTTTTTTTTGGGACCATGGTTTTATTCTGGGTAAAGGCATTAGAAGTAATTTTAGGTCACTCCATATCTAGTTATTTATTTAATACCTAATCTATCCTCTTAATTAATTTTAGGTTATGATTAGTGAATGATTTAGTTAAAAACAATTAGTGAGATTAAATTAAAAGATGGGTTTATTATTAGTTGAGTAGAATTATTGAGAGAGTAGAGTTAGAGAAGATGAAGGAGAAAAACATGGAAAATAATTTTTTTTCCAATTCACTAAGTTTGAGTATTCAAATGATGAAAACTCATCTGATTCTTCATTTCCATCCTATCCTAGAATATTTGTTAATCTTCAAAATGATACAGATTTGAACTGGATTTTGAACAGTTCGGTTACTTTATATGAAGAACAAGTAACCGAACTCATCTGAAGTTGTAGTTCGGTTGCCCCGTGAGATGAACAAGTAACCGAACTCATTTGAAAGTGTAGTTCAGTTACTTGTTCCAAACACGCAGGTTACCGAACTCTCAAATAATAGAATTTCTAGGAGTTACAACGTTATGTTCGGTTGGTTCTCAACTAACCGAACTTTGGTGTACAAAGTTCGGTTGGTTCGCAAACTGCATGCACTTTTTATATAACTGAACTTTACGAAATATAAGAGTATATAAGTTTACAAACTTCGGTTCTTTCGCAAACTTGAACCTAACAGCTAACCAACCGAACTCTGAGTTCGGTTTCTGCGATAAAATTGTGAAGTTACCGAACTTAACAAACAAAAAAAATGTGAAGTTCCAGCGTCTATTGGCTAAGTTCGGTTACTTTGTAGTTTTAAAAGTTTTTGCGAACAAACCGAACTCTATTGGCTAAGTTCGGTTATTTTGGAACTCAACATAGTGGCCACAACAACACAGTTCGGTTAAACTGGATATAAGGGTGGAGTTCGGTTACTTTGTAGTTTTAAATTTTTTTGCGAAACAACCGAACAGAGAGTCGGTGACTTAGTTTTAAATCCAACAGAACCGAATTGTTCTTCGTGTTTTTCATTTTCAAGAAGTTCGGTTAGTAAACTAGGGTTTTTTGGAAAATCGGCCTAACCGAACATGGCTCTGTAACTCCTATTAAAACCCTATTTTGATGATTTCTAATCGATTGAAGCAATCAAAATCAAATTAAAGTGAAGGGTTTGTTGGAAAATACCTCCGGAGTGGTCCCATGGCAGAATCAGGTTGCGGCTGGCGTCTTTTATACTCGATAAAATTATTATGTAACTGAACTTAATTATGATTGCATTGATGTTGTTACATTTCTTAAATAGGCGGTGGCGGTGATGGTGGGCGGTGGTGGTGATAATCGGAGGTGGTGGTGGTGGTAATCGGCGGTGGTGGGCGGTGGTGGTGGGAGGAGGTGGTTATTAGGTTGGTTTTAAATAAAATTAGGTTAAGGATAGGTTAGTCATTTCAACGTTTTAGGACACCCCTTATCACTATCGGGAAGGTGGTCTAATAAAATCATGGTCCCTTAAAAAAACCATGGTCCCTAAAAAATCATTTTTAAAATACCTTACACTAATGGGCTAAAACATAATTTTCGACAAATTTCATTACAAACTTTTTTTTGGGCCAGATTTAGGGACGAACAATAATCCAGATTAGCCCCTTGCTAGGCCCATCCTTGTTCCAAAGTGAAAATCTTTTTCGTTGCAGTAACTACTAAAGGGAAAAACTAATCAGAAATTAATAGTTGAAAACTGGGGGCATAGTGCAAAGACAGTGGGGCAAGCAATTGAACATATTTTTCCATTGCCATGACATGACATAATGGGACTGTCGGACCAAGAAAACGGATTAGTAAACGCCCAAATTTGGGAGTTTGCCCAAGGTTTCCAAAGCAGGGACAAACCTAGGATTTCTCTTGGGGTAGGACTAGATTGTCACTAATTTACAAGGCCGCCGGAGGACGCGTCAAATTTTATGCAAATCTGATAGCTAGTATGTTTACATCCACAAATGAAATACTAAGTAGATGGATAGATATTAAAAATTAAAACGATCAAAATCATTAACAAGAAGTGATCACGGATTGAAAAGTATATTTTACAGAAGGGAAATGAGAGACAATTATACTGAGAGAAAGCTATTCTTTTTACCGATGGATTAAAATTTATATCAAATGGGCTAGATATTATCTTATCAGTGGGCTAAAAATACATCTAAAGAGTTAAAATACCTTACACTAATGGGCTAAAACAGAATTTTCAACAAATTTCAGTACAAATTTTTTTTTGGGCCAGATTTAGGGACGGGCTATAGCCCAGGTTAGTCCCTTGCTAGGCCCGTCCCTGTTCCAAAGTGAAAATCTTTTTCGTTGCATAACTACCAAAGGGAAAAACTAATCAGAAATTAATAGTTGAAAACCGGGGGCTTAGTGCAAAGACAGTGGGGCAAGCAATTGAGCAGTTTTTTCCATTGCCATGACATAGTGGGACTGTCAGACCAAGAAAATGGATTAGTAAACGCCCAAATTTGGGAGTTTGCCCATCTCAGATTGAGCCGAGCGGATCTAATTTGGACGATCGTCCCAAATGAGGTCGAGCCTCGGCTCAAGTTGAGGAGCTGCTCGTCTTATGATGAGATGGTCGGTTATGTTTGATAACATCTAGATTCATCCAACGGTTATAATCTCATTTCCTATAAATTCAATCAATTTCAACTCCAAAATCACACCTTCTCTGCTTTATACATCTATAATCTCAGACGAATGGTTCAACCGTATATTAATCTTACATAGCTTACGATAGATGAAGATTTATTTTTATGCAAATTTTTTGTATTATGTTATATGGTTAAGGGTGCACAACGACGACAAAATGGTTTATAGTGAGTATGAGTTACGAGAGCAAAATTTACGAAACTTCTGTATTGAGAATGCTAATACGACTAACCGTAATGCAACTGGGTTGTTCTGTCGATACCAAACTATAAAAAACCAAGTCGCATAATACATAATTTTAGTAACTAGGTTGTGAACTGATATCAACTTAGAGATGAAACTATTGCTGAAGTTGTATTGCAGGCTCAAAAAGGAATGATGAAGACGAAAAAACAAATTCTGCTACGAAGCTTATTATATAATCCTTGAGAAGTTTTTGATAAAACTGTATGGTGTATTAAAAAGTACACATACTACTCTGAGTAAGATGTTGATGAAGTTGCTTTAAATTTTAATCAGATGTAAAATTACATTTGGTTTTAATTTACTTTCTAAATAGATTGGTACTAAGGGAAACTCCTGCGGATACAAAAAAAACATCCATAAGTTTGTGAGGGTCTAAATGATGTGGACTACGTCTACTATGAGAAGTTTTATTATCAAAGAAACAACTAATTCCATTAGGTACTCTGCAAATTTGAGGATATGGCTATGGATAACAGGTCACTTAATGACATGCCACAATTTTTTTTTACTTTTTCATTCGTTGAATGACCGGATTGTTTATTTTTATTTTTTACTTTTCTTTGAATGGAACCACATGTAGAAGGAGTTTAAATTATAGAAGGAGTTCAAATTTTCATATAATAAAATAATTCTAAATTAGACATGTTTGTGTCGACTATTAAATTTGTGGATATTAATTTTAAATTCCATAGTGGAAAAAGCCTCCACAGATATCTAACTATCCACGTATATAGGTATTATCCCAAAGATATGGATGATTAAACATCCATACCATAGAATTTTCCCTAATTAAATGTAACATTTTCCATAAATAGATTAGTTCTAATTTTAATAAACGTTTTACATTAGCATAATTGTTAGAGCATTGCTCGGTTGAACCACAAGTTTTGCTATCTCAAGCTTGTTGTCAATGATAGATGATCAAAACTATATTTTGATTTCTAGTCTACTAAGCAAGTTTCAGACTAGGTTAGAATGTATAGTTGAGTATCATACATCACCCTTGAAGACTAAAGATCGACGAAGACATTTGGAGAACTTCTGTATTAAGTACGTGAAGATTGAACCATTCTATTTTACTCACTATCATCTTTTTGAGACGGTTTCGTTTGACTTCTAGTAGATTTACAAATAAGAAGTTTTGAGTCAAGCTTGTCTTGTTAAAAATATCGAAATATGATTATAAGCAAAGAAGTTCAACGATCCTTAATCATATTAGTTCTAAACAATTTATTGTGTGAATTAATATATGGATCAATTGAAAATAGCCCATGCAAATAATTTCATCAAGCAAAAATATTTCAAACATCATACGAGAGAAATATTGAACTATCTGATATTTCTTCTCAGGCTAAGTGGGCGAACGAGTTCGCAAACCATAGATATTTGAGTTTCAAAAATATAAGAGGGTTGGCGAACCTGTTCGCAAACCACAAGCTCAGATGGGACAATTCACGAACCGCTGTGAACTGAATTTCGAGAGTTGGTATTATAGGCTAGCAATTCATTAACTATGCTCAACTGAGTTCAGTAGTCTTGTAGGGTTGGCGAACCCAGCTAACCGTTGCACCCTGACTCGTGAACAAGCCTAACGGTTCACGAACCATTGTGCCAACCGTCCCTGTTTAAGATTTTGACAGATCCTAAAAGACTTATTTTTCAAATTGGTTTAGCATTGCTAGAACTCTCTCAAACAATTCTAAGACTTCATTGATCACTTAAACACTTATGTACGTTCATCATGATTAAATTCTTAGGTGTTTAGATGAACATTAAATTTCTTTAATTCTTTGGCATACTTTCCAAATAGAACAATCATTATACACGGTTCCAAAACCGGTTCGTAGTGTATATTCTGTTAGAGCATAGCTTGGTTGAACTCACCAAGCATTGGTATGTCAAGATTGATTATCATATTTTAGTATCAAAACTCATCTAGAGTCGCTTGATTAAATACTAGAGTCAACTTCGTTTAGGTTAGACTAGAAAGTCTAGGAATGTTGAAGAAGTAACGAACTACAACGACGACATCATCCTTCTACTTGAGGTTAGTAATATTGACTTGAGTTGTTTCATTCCTAACGTATCTTTCAAGTCGTGCTATATTGAAAACATAACTGCGAAGCTGTATATACTGTACACATTGTATAATACTCTAGTGATGTGAAATCGAAATAATCTTGCATATATTGTTATAATTATGTGAATGGGTTATGGTGAAGATTTCATCCTAGGAAACAATGTTTTACATTCATTTAAAGTAAGTACATTCATGAACTTGTTTCGTGAATCGAAAGGGAAATCATTAGGATTATTGGTCCAACTATTCATTGCAAATCTTTGGATGACCAATGTGTGTGAGATGGTAGAACCGATCTTAACTTATGTTATGTATCTTGGAATAACTAATCACAATGACTGACTTATGAATTGGTATGACTGGTTTTTATTAATAGGTGTAACCGATCCTAAGTAATCACCATGTGATGGTAAGATCGATCCTTGTAATTGGTGTGACCGATCCTAGTAATTGGTGTGACTGATCATTAGTATGTGTAATCGATCCTTGTAATTGGTGTAACCGGTCCTGGTGACTGGTGTGACCGACCACAAGTAATACCATGTGTATATGGAATCGATCCTTGTAACTGGTGTAACCGATCCTAATGACTGGTGTGACCGATCACAAGTATTTCCATAATTAGGTATAACCGATCCTAGTAACTGGTAGAACCGATTGAACCCGTGTATGTGATTTGATATTTGATCAATCACATAGTAGTCTTGGAAAACAGGTGAACCAATTCTAAACTTGTTTGGAAGTGTAGTATAACCGATTCCAAGAATGCAAATTCATGTAAATATGAAAAAGGATTTGCAGTGAAAAGATGTCAACATACTTTGAACACGAACAATAACTCTTATCATTTATTGTTCAAAGATATTCCTTAGTACTCAAGGTTTTTGGTTTTATGCTTTAATTACCAGCAATTAAATGCATATCTCTAGAGAATAAAAATTAGTAATGTGCATTTACTAATTGGAGATTTTCTATTGAGAGATTTCAGAAATATTGGAAAAGCATTTATTGGAATTATGAAAGCCGAATTTTTCCATTCATAACATATATTGAGAATACTAATTTCAGTTTTGGAAATTCCTTGGTGTCCAAATATCCTTGGTCTATAAATATCTAAGTTTACATTTCTATCAAACTATCCTAAGAGCCAAGCAAACTTCACTTTTCGTTGTTTCCGGCGGAGCGGTCTATCTGGAGAGGAAAGTACCCTAATTAGGTGAAACCTCTTACGACCGCTCATTTAAAGACTTCTGCGGGATCAAGAAGCTCTACGAGTATCGTTGGTGGGAAACTAGATAATTGCAGTGTTGTTAGTTTTCTATTGATTTGATTGACTAACGGTTGTTGAAACTTTGATTGCACCTAGTTTGTTTATTCTTGAGAATCTTATTTTCTGATATAAGATTCACTCAAACTAGATCGAAGTATCAACGTGATCTTTAGAACTGTTGTTAGATCTAAAAACATCTTATGATAATCCATTGTTAACAGACTCCGTTATGTGCGTGATTGATCACAAGAGATTCAAGTGGTGTTGTGCAGGTTATTGAAGATTAAATAAGATTTGAAGACGAAGAAGATTTCTTATTGGTTTTCGTATTTTGTGAATCGTGTGCACAAACCTTGATCGTCTGAGATCCAACTAGAATCAGATTTATTCGATTGATTAGTTGCGTGAGATCGGCATTCTCAATATATCTCTTTAAGATTTATTTTGATTGATTGAGTGCGAATCTGTATTAGAATATTTCAGTAGTTAAAGTTAGATTGATCTAACCATACAAAGGAGTTTATTAGATTAAACATAAGATCCTTTGTCAACAACTCATTTATATCTTGTAGAAAAAGATTGATTAGAGTGGTTACCATGTAGATTCTTCCTTTGTTGTTTGGAATATGATCCAAATGACTTGCTATTCACGTGTGTGACTCTAGAAGTCGAAGGCGCAGGGACACTGAGGGAACTAAGTAGCTAGGGGTAGTCTGCTTGATCTCAACTGTACAAAGTTGGTTTAGATTTTGTATAGCGGCTTAATTCTGAGAGTATTCAAAACCGGACTAGGTCCCGAGGTTTTTCTGCATTTGCGGTTTCCTTGTTAACAAAATCTTGTTGCATCTTTTACTTTGATTTCCACATTATATTTGTTTATTATAATAAAATAAAATACACATTTGTTAACTCCGTTATACTTGATAGTGATCCCATAGAGTTTGGTTATTACCGAACCTATTATCAAGTAGCACACTTTGATTGTCGTATCGTCTCGATCTTTTATCCATAGTCAATCACATAAGTTATCTTGTTGTCATATTGGCTCGATATCGTATCCTTAGATGATCACACAAAGTGTGAATACCGAAGTTGTTGTATTGTCTCGACTTTGTCCATAGACGATCACACTTGGTAAGAGGACTTATAGGTTGAAACAAAAAGATTGTGGTGTATTTGGGTACCCTAGTCTTTTCCTATAAGGTCACTCATGTAATTATCTTGGGAATAAGATTTTGCTAAAATGGTTTATCTCAAATCCGAAGTAATACTACGGTGGTATATTTCTCCCCCTTAATCAATACTTACATCTATTGTATAATAGGTAAAACTATTGCTAAATGATTCACCCCTCCCCCCTACATAATGATCCGTAAACTATATGTATGTCGTATGAAACTACTAAATAATTCTCCCCATTTTTTTCAATAAAATTAACGAAGGTACGAAAATCGTGGGATCGTAATGAATACTACCAAAAGATATCTCAAGTTTAAGGAAGATGGAGATACTACATAACAACATAACGTTGATGGTGGTTTTTAGTTTAGGGAGAAAACTGTAAAAGTTTGTCTAACTGACCCGGCATCAGAAATAATAGATCTTGATATGTCTATATTCTGCAAGGAATATGAAGAATACATCAAAATCTGATGAGTGTCTATGCCTCTTTTCATATTGTATTGAAACTCAAGTTCCTAGATGAATGGTTCACTAGGATAGAGCCTAATGAGTATTTAAGCTCCTAGCTGCATTATTCACTAATGAAGGGGCCTACCGCATAATAAGCTCCTAGCTGCATTATTCATTAATGCCGGCCTGCTGAGTGTTTATTATATGCTGTGTTCTTAGCTGAACTCTCAATTTTGACATGATATGACGATTAATGTTCATTCTTAGTTGAGTGACATTAATTTCCCGAAGTGTCTAAATTGAGATATGCGTGAAGGTACTCAACCAGAGGCGCGCGAGCTGCGCTGCTCTCCAAGATAAAATTAGTGATTTTGTACCAACATGCAAAACTCACCAAAATAGATTAATTTTGTGTCAGCTCGCAAAATTCAATTTTTCTAACCTAATTTTATCAATTTTCAAAAATTAGGTTTTTGCGGCCTGCCCAGTATCTCCAAGGCATAACGTCAAGATATCTTTGCCGCTCTAAATTGTGTTGTATCGGGCAAGCGACTACCTTCGATCGATGAAACTTCCCCCAAGCCTAAATATCTTGTGGAAGACATGATTGACATATGCGACTGGGGAATCTTAACCACTGCTTATCTTATAGATGTCGAGTTGGGAAAGGCGTTAATTGACGCAGGCACTGATCTCAACATTGTCACTATCCAGACTCTGAAGGCTGCATAGATTTTAAAGCGAGGAGCTACTCGTTGTCCAACCATAGTCGGGGACTATGAAGGGAAGTCCAGAAGTGCCTACGGCTGCATCACTCTTGAAAATACAAAATCGTACATCCATAGACTCCACGCACAAGTAAGTCTTATCGAACAACCTCTTTTACGACCGGCTAATCCTCATCTCATCAAGAACTGGGGACTTGATCCGATCATCAACTCAACTGCGACTAGGCGATGTGAAGAGGAAGATGGTCCCTGTCAATATTTTATCAAATATTTAGAAGAATTTTCCATCGAGGATAAGAAGTCTGGAGGTCAAATAGCAAGATCCTTACCTAGTTGCCGAAATCATACAAGGTGACTATTGCAAGCTCCTTGGTACTGGCAAGATGGAAGGAGTAGCAATAAACGCTAGATGGCTCCTGTCAGTGCCTAAAACGCTATATTATCATTTCCCTAGTATTTCATATAATGTTTACAATTCCTCCAAAATGTTTGCACCAATTTGCATTCATAGTTAGGATTTAAGCCTATTAGCCAAGTGAAGCATCATTTCGTTCACAAAACAAAAACCTTTATTCTTTCAAAAGAAATCTCCTACCTGTTCAAAACCAAATCAAACCACAAAGGAACGTCTCATCTTTCCAGAAACACCTAAAGACAAAAGTTCCGGGAAAAAAATAAAGGCACTCAAGAGAAACCGTTCAGCAAAAGTTCATCTTTCTTAGAGAAAAGACCTTTCATACCCCGAAGAGCATCCTGCTTCAACTTCAACTCATGGAAGTAAGTTCATCCATTTCAGCTCGTGAATTTTGGATTTTGGAAATCCTTTCACAGAATCAAAACATTAAACCCGAAATCTATACACATGTCTTGATGATACTCACGATTTGCGATCGCTCATTCAGAAGTAGCATGCCTGGTCATACCACACATCTCGTCCACTGAAGATAGAGCTTCATCCACGTGCTTTGCTAATACAACACAGTTACTGGATTTCTTGGGTCATGATACTGATACCTTCATCTTACCTGAAAGGCGCAGTCACATCCTCAACATCATTGGTCTCCTCCATCCCTGGATTATCTTTCGGTCCTTCATACAACATCATCCCAAATAATGGAAAGTGCTGCCTTCGTTTCCATTGGATCCTGAATCTGTTCGGTTTTCTTCATCGTCATATGGAAGCGACTCGGTCAAAATCAAAGAGAACTTCATTCAATTCTCTATGGAACAAGTGTTTTGGTGAATTCTTCCCGGATAATTCAGCCAGTCAAACGGAGCAAAACATGTACATACCCGTACATCCAAAGAATTGAAGATCATTGTAGCTGCTTGAGTGCCACCTGCAATCCTCTCTGACCGAACCTATTTCTCATGGGGACTTCCTTCACCTTGTCTAGGATTTACCTGACTTTTTTTCTCAAATATTAAACAAGTCACATGAGCAACGAGAACGCGAAAATACTTGGCACGTCATTCAATACCTGACTCGGTTTTGGTACCAGAGGATACCACTCAGACGCCCACCAAACAACTTAAAGTCAAGGTCTCTTGCAATCGTAACTCTCCAAGATTAGCCCTGACATGATCATTGCCGAACATGTTTCTCATCCATACACCTCAGGAGCGCAATGGAGTTTGGAAAATTTTGAAATCCACTGGAGAGACTGGATACTCATTTTTCTGGAGACAAAACCTTATTACACATTCCGGAGAAGATCGATGGTACAACTTCTATACTGTCTGGTCCAGGAAGAAGAATCGCCACGTGATTAAGATGAGTCCTAAAAGTCTTGTAGGACACTTCGAAGAAGTCATCATCTATGTTTGGCATGTATTTGGAATCATTAATACCTCCTGGCTTAGCAGTGGAAATATCTCCAGGTGACATCTTATCCAAACAAAAAAAAAAACATTAGTCTCCTAGTTACTGTTGGGTGGCTACATGTGCAAAAGCGAAAAGAGCGCCTACCTTGAGTTTTCCTTGCTCGCCTTGTTTTTGATCATAACTATTGGAGATTGCTTTGTTTCCGTTGATGCTCGCTCTACCGCTGCTAACAAAGAAAGTCATTCACACCGAGCTAAATGTTCAAGTTTGATCAACTACTCGTGGATATTATACTCACAGCTAAAATACGAAGACGAGGTGAACTTACCTTGCTACTATTTGGTGTACACGAAGATGAGGTTGGTCCTGTTGTTCGTGCAAAACAGGAAAGAGCAAAAGCTCCCTTTATACCCGACGAATTTTTAAATCTGGAAAGGGATTCTTCATCTCATTCGCATGTACGGGATTAGGGAACACGATTGAGATCCAAGGCCTTGACCATACAGGCCCGCTTTCTTTTCCTATCATTGATGTTCGATGAGCAAGAGCGGTAATTTGTTAGTATCCTCTGATTGATAGCTACTTCACCAGTACGACTGCCAAGAAAGTTCAAACCAACTGATATCTCTCTGGTAACATCTATCTACTTCATCTTATTAATTTTTATTTTTGTCTGTCACCATCTAGTGCTTACCCCACAACAATGTCACTGTTACGTGCTAAGCAGGGGACTTAATGTTGATGGTGGTTTTTAGTTTAGGATGAAAATTGTAAAAGTTTGTCTAACTGACCCGACATCATAAATAGTAGACCTTGATATGTCTGTATTCCGCAAGGAATCTGAAGAATATATCAAAATCTGATAAGTGCCTATGCCTCTCTTCATATTGTATTGAAACTCAAGCTCCTAGATGAATGGTTCACTAATATAGAGCCTAATGAGTATTTAAGCTCCTACCTGCATTATTCAATAATTTCGAGGCTTACCGCATAATAAGATTCTAGATGGATTATTCACTAATGCCGACCTGCTGAGTATCTATTATATGCTGTGTTCTTAGATGAACTCTCAATTTTGACATGATATGGCGATTAATGTTCATTCTTAGCTGAGTAACATTAATTTACCGAAGTGTCTAAATTGAGATATACGTGAAGGTACTCAATCAGAGGCGCGCGAGCTGCGCTGCTCTCCAAGATAAAATTAGTGATTTTGTACCAACGTGCAAAACTCACCAAAATCGATTAATTTTGTGTCAGCTCGCAAAATTCAATTTTTCTAACCTAATTTTATCAATTTACAAAAATTAGGTTTTTACGGCCTGTGCAACATCTAGATCCCTATTGGTTGAGACTAAACCTAGGAAAACTAGGAAATTGGTCCATCATGGAACTAGTAGTAGCAGAATCCTACTAAAAGTGGGAAAACAAGAAGTAAAGGGGGAACTGCGACAAGTTAACGCAGCAGCCAAAGGGGCGTGACAGCGTCACTTGGACGGTTGGTTTGCCCTAGCTTGCGCCACATATCACCAGCCAACCATACCCTATATTACTGTCTGTCGGCCCCTCTTTCCCACTGGCCAATCAAATTGCTCCAAAGTCGCGGCCTACGCTTCTAATTAAACAGGGAAGTTGCCTGGTTGACGTGCTTAGTTTCTTAAGAAATTGAATCTAGACCGTCCATGTCATTCTTAAAACGATCACGACCGTACGACTTGGACGGCCGATTTATCAAGCTTAGCTTCCTCCTAGCGCGACCAAATAAGCTTCATGATACTCAACGACGAGCCCACTTCAATTACAACCAATCGGAACTCCCCTAGCCTATAGGCAGTGCCCATGATCGCTAGACAAAGTATGCTAGTCTTGCAGATGAAAAAGAGTTCTGATCGAATTAAGACCGCACATGGTAGTCTCAAATCAATCGTGGCCGCCCAACTTCGCTAGCCGAATCGACCGTCCTAGATTTAATTTTAAGCGACCAGCAAGGCACGAACATGTTCACCAATGGCTCAACTGTATCTCCGACCAATCACATTGCTATAAACCTGCCAGCAATATCGCAAACCGATTATCCAAAGTATGCCGGTCACACGGCTTTAAAAGCTTTGAAGTCGACCAACGACAGTATGTAGCCGCCGCAAAACGATCTCGACCATCCAACTTGGCCATCCAAATTGATCGCCCTAGATCTGATTTCGGTGAGCCAATAAGATAACGTTGTGATCAGCGACTTCCCCTCTTCCATGAGGACTAATCGACTCTCCCTCAACTTACTCGAATGGCTCCCGAAAGCTGCTCAAAGATGACCGGCCGCACTCCTCTTAAGACTGTGAATTCCGCGACCAACCAAAACAGGCTCTATACAACTATGCTTCATATGCATCTACTATTTTGAGTTGCTTGTTTAAAATCTATGCTATACAAGCATCGGTTAGAGACGATATTTATAAGTATCGATTTCACAAATAACTTAATTATTTAACATAAAAGCGTTGTATGCTATTTTTATGCGGCAAGTCTCACGACTTGACTTGTCATATATGACTGCCTTCCCCCTAGCTCGTGCGTGATTGGTCGAAATATTTAGGTCTTGCAAGCAAGACTCGCTCAACAACTACCATGTAGGATTTGTTCCATTCCTCATGTAACTTGCAACATATTTTCTAAAAAATACTCAAGATATCAAACATGTCACAAACTGAGGGATGTTCATCAGGGTATTGGTCTGGCGGTTTATAGCGTGCGACACGCCCATTACGAGAAAGTGTCAGGAAAGGCGGAAAGTTAGTGGCAGTAGAGAAGTAGTGGGAGTAAAACCAACCAGTCTTCCTCTCATAGTAGGAACGTGTTTTTCACCATTCTACACGATCTCCACTTCTCTATCACTCAACTACTTGCACTTCCTATGAGATCAGTGTGTGTTCGACTATGACTTATATAAGCAACAAGAGTTCATTAACCCAAGTATTCAGAAAACACCAAGAACTTACAGCTTACATTCTGCAAGCGGGTTCTACATTCTGATACAAGTTATAAAACAACCACACTTTCATAGTTCATCATTCTGATCTCAACACCTTCTTTGCTTCCCTCCCTAAGATCAACCCTTCTTCTTCATTTTGTGACCGAAGCAAGACTGGAACGACCATTTCTTGGTTTAGGCCAGAATTGTACAAATTGATCTCTCGAATCTAAAGTACTACTGTGCAGTACATTTATTTTGGGTTTAGATTCGTTTCTCGGCGGCACACCCAATTTACCAGTTTCAGCAGAATCAGTTTTTAGCCTATTACACATAGTTAAAATGCAACTCCTCATATCAACTTATTCAGATGATTTCACATAGTAATAAATACTTAGCGCTCATCCTTGGAGATTAGAAAGATACAAGCATCCCCTTTAAAATTCCACAGCCACACTCCCCACAAAGATATAGCAATTAAACACAAGTTCATTTAAAAACTCTCCGCCACTAAATATTATTCCCAAGAGAATAACATGAGTGACCTTGCTTTCGTGAAAAAGAAGGATTTTGGCGGACATTAACAAATCAAAAGGATTTGTATCCATAGTATCGACATAAATTAATCTCAAGGCTAGTTATGAACAAAGTGACAATTTTACTCACCATAAGAGATTCTTACGGAGTGTGTCAAGCTGAAAAACACAAAAGTATGATCACAAGAAGATCAATACTGCAAGAAAAATTCTCAAAGAGTTTGTTATATTTTCCGTATATAAAAACATAATATATTTAACTTCTGAGCATATATGAAATATTAGCTCTATTCACGAGAACGTAAAGGCACAAATATTTCATAAGAATTTTCCAATAATTAAACCAATAATGATTACATACTGGAAGTTTATCTTCCAACAACTCTAGAATTTAAATAAATAAATCTAAAAACATGCAAGACGAAAAACGTCGGAAATAGCCATGTGTAATCACAATTTTTTGTTATACCAAACCCTAGTTATCCTTCTCAAGAAAAAATATCTCAAAAGAAGTTTCCTAGACATGCATCAGGTTTTTAATATCCTGAGCAGAGAATTCCTTCTCATTGTTGAAAAACTCATTGATGATAGGATTATTTAGTTTTTCTAAGTCTTCAGAGATGTTTGTTAACTCACTAAGTTCCGCCCTCAGTTTACTCATAGTACTTTTTGACTGATCCAGCGAGTGTTCATAGTAAGTTATCTCATCCAAAGAGCGACTGATTCAAAACTTTAAGTCATTCCTGTTAGATACGAAGTTCTTCACCTTAGCCTAAAATCATTATCTTGTTGACAAATAGATAAAAGAAAAGTTGAGGAAGAACCTTTTTCACCTCCGGTTGACATATTATTTTGGTTCCTTAATGATTTATTCCTTCACACAAGTAGACGTTAACAACTTCTACTGCACCCTTATTGGTGATTCCTCTTGTCACATAAGCCATGGAACCGAAACTTTCTTAAGAAGATGAGAGTAATTGTCAACCCTAAATAGAGAAAATGATTTTCTCTATTATGGTCCGTGAAACAGTGAACATATAATAGACGTTCCCTTCCGTGAGCCCAAATGATTACGCACAAACCTTCACCAACATATTATGAAAATTGTGGCTACTCAATCCCAAAGGTTTTCATATAAGATTTAAGCATCTCATTAGCTCGAATAAATAGGGTTTAAAGCACAAGAAATAGCGAATGAATCAAGTACGGATTAAAAGACGTAACCTAGAGTATTTGGAGCTAGATCAACTAAAATCATTCATACTGACTATCTTATGAAATGGGATGAGTTATACAAATAAATATGGTTAATTTATACCTGAGAAGCCTTGTCATCACAGAAGATAATATGATGAAATTTTATGCAACCTCATTTTCTCAAGTTAAAATAGTTAGGCTGAATTCATTACTACAATTAAGCAGTCATGGGCACTCACGACTTGCGTCACTAGGTGACATTCCAAGAAAATTTGTGCAAGAAGGATTGTTACCTTTTATGGTTCTTTTACTCCTTTGTCTTCTGGGTTTTGAAGTTCTCTGATTGTTCTTAAATAGTTGACTCATTTTTTGCATATCATTTTGAAGCTTAACAATTCTTGAGTTATTCTTCTTGAATTTCCAACATTTTTCCTGAACATATCCCATGCATCCACAAAAGGAGCAATGCAATGTGAGATCAACTTTAGAAGATTTAGCTACATGTTGATTAGAACCAACTGTTTTCTCTTTAAGCGAACATGCAGGAATGAAACAGTTATCGGTAATGAAGGTCTTGCCGGAGAATCCAATACAATTAGTGTTACCAGAGGACTTTTTCCCAAACAACATAGTTGAATCTTGTATGAACTTCCTGAGAGTCTTTGCAGATCACACTTGAAGGTATTAATCTCATTCTCTTTAACAAACAAAGTTTCAGTGAATTTCTCATTAAGTTTTTCTAACTCTAGTTTTTTCACCTTAAGAGATGATTCGAGTTTTTCCAAAGTTCTCTTCAACCGTAGGTTTTCTCAGTGAATTTCTTCACTTTTCTTCAAGAATTCTAACAACTCTGTTTCTTACTCAGAATCAGAGGTTGAATCAGAATCAATAGATATTTCTGCACATGGAGTATAATTTTCTGTCTGATGTTCGGAAGAAATCTCATCAATGTGGTCAAGAGACACAATGAGAACATTATTTACTTGAAGAGAACTTTCTTCTTGAATAAATGAATCATCTTGAAACTTGGTTCGTGAACGTCGCTTCCCAGTTTGTCTGTACTTTCTCAGGATTTTTCGAACTTACTGTGTGGCCAAGGATAAGGTATCCTCATCATGATCAAAATAGCATTCGTCATCCCAAGACAAGTATTCTTTCGAAGAAGTCATACTTGTGTTGGTTGTGGCTTTAAGTGCAGTCGTGCTATCTTTAGCCACACTATGCTTGTGATCAAAGATCTTTAACTTCCTAATGAGACTGTTTTTGGAAAGTGTATCAAGGTTATTTACTTCCATGATGGCATGTCTCTTAGACTTGTATCTTGCTGGTAAAGATGGGAGAATTTTCATCACAATGTTATTTTGGGAGATAGTCTTCCCTAATGCAAAACAAGCATTAACAATACTAGACACCTTTTGATTAAATTATTCAAACGAATCTTCACCAGACATACAGAGGTTTTTCCAGTCAGAAGTTAGGTTTTGAAGCCTAACATCTTTCTCTGAGGTATCTCCTTCGAATACGGTTTATAAGATATCCAAAGCATCTTTAGACTTAGTGCACGAAGTCACATGGTGCTAAATATCTTGACTTATGGCATGGATAATAACATTCAACCCGTCAGAATTATGCTTTTGCAACACTTATCTCGGATTCACTATATTCTCTTAATGGCTTCACAATAGTGTTTCCGTATACAACAATTGTTGGTGCGTTGTATCCAATAACTACAAGTTTCCATGTCTCAAAGTCACGGGCTTGTAAAAAGGAACGCATAGCGATTTTCCTCCATAAGTAATTTGTGCCATCAAATGATGGCGGTACGCTTATAGAGATTGCACTCTTGTGCATATAGTCAGACTGCTTCAAACACGGACTTATTAGGTCTTAGCGTGTTTGCCTGCTCTGATATCAATTGAAAACACTTGGGATACCAAAATACACCACCAACTTTTTCGTAGGCAATCTGTATAGACAAACTCAACACAACTCCGAGAGTAAAAGATCAATCAAGGAAAGTGTCTAGAGTTGTATCTCTATCTCTCTTGTTGTTAGAACGTTTACAGAACTGAATCCGTGAACCTAACTACAAGAAAAGATCTTGGACGATACCAAAGACTAATATCCAAGGATCAATCTAGTCGTATCCAACAAACTAGGTCGGACCTATATACTGTGATTGATCAACGCACAATATTTCAATTATAAAGATAAACAATATAATGCAGAAAAAGAAATAACATAGACAGTAGAAATTTGTTAACGAGGAAACCGCAAATGCAGAAAAACCCTGGGACCTAGTCCATATTGAACACCAAACTGTATTAAACCGCTACATACACTAGCCTACTACCAATTGACTTCGGTTTGGAATGTAGTTGAGCCCAAACTCAGTCTCCCACTGATTCAGGTACAATTGCGCTCCTTAAGCCTCTCGAATCCCAGTAGGGCTCCGCACAATTGATTCCCTTAGATGGAGTCCCACTAACTAAGAGTTCCTTCAACTCAATTGAAGACTTTAAACCAAATGTGCCTCTCACAAATTAAGCATGTATAATTGATTTCCTGATTTATGATCGAAACGGATGATCAGATCAAACGTAGGATCAAGGTGATGGAAATCGAAATCAACTTGACATAAGTCTGGCTATCCTCAAAATCTGGACTTATGCAACCCGAAGTGCAGCCTAGATTATTATTCACCTCACAAGTATAAAACTTGCGGAATCACAAAGTTTGAGACAAAGAATGTTAGAGCATAGCTCGGCTGAACCCACCAAGCGTTGGAATGTCAAGTTTGGTTGTCATATTTTGGTGAATCAAAACTCATTTTAAGAGTCGCCTGATTATGTACTAGAGTCAACTTCGTATATGTTAGCTTGAAAGTATTAGGATATGAGACATTACAAGTATTGCGAAGACTTGAAGAAGTGAAGAAGTAAGAAGCTACAATAAAAAAAATCATCCTTCCACTTGAGGTTAGTGATATTTGACTTGAACTGTTTCATTCCCTAACGTATCTTTCAAGTCGTGCATATTGAAAACAAAACTGCGAGGCATGAACACTCTAGATAGACATAGTATTAAGGAATATAATACGAGGTTTATTGCTATTGTGATTAGGTATGGGCATGAGGTGAAGATTTCATCCTAGGAAACAATGTTTTACATGTGTTTTAAAGAAGTAAGTTCATAAACTTGTTTATGAATCGAAAAGGAAATCACCAGGAGTTATTGGTATTGTTATTCATTGCATATATTGTGAACAAACAATATGTGTGATTTAGTATAACCACTCATGACTTGTTTGTGTTCTTGGTAAAACTAATCACAAAGGCATGACTTATGTATTGGTATGACTTTTATTAGTGAAACCGATCTTAAGTAATCACCTGAGATGGTATGATCGAGTTTTTGATTTGTGCATGACCGAATATGGGTAAAGGGGAACCGATCCTAGTAAGAGGTGCAACACATCACAAAGGGGAATCGATCCTTGTATGAGGTGCAACAAGTTTGTAGCAGAAAGGGGAACCGATCCTATGGACATGTGCAACACGTTTTTAGGCAAAGGGGAACTGATCCTATGGACATGTGCAACACATATAAGTTAGATACCATATATATGTGGGGAACCGATCCTAGTACCTAGTCAACCGAATTTTTGAAAGCTAGTGTGACTATGCACAACACTCACATGGAGGTAGAACTGAAACTTGTTTTGGTAGAACCGTTAAACCCATGATTTGTGATTGAGTGTTCTTGATCAATCACATAGTTCTTGAAAGTCATATGAACCAATTCTAAACTTGTTTGGAAGTGTGGCAAATCGGTTTCAAGGTTTTAAGAGAGGACTTACAAAGTAAGGATGTCGACACACTTAGAACACAAGCAGTAATGTTTATCTTTAATTGTTCAAAGTTATTCCTTAATAGCTAAAGTAAGAAAATCCTAGGATCGAAACATAAATAAGTTAAGAATCTTTTAATTAAGGTCTTAATTTTATTTTAGGAAAATGAGAATTAGTAATGTGCATTTACTAGTTAATGATTTTCCAAAGAGATTTTCAGTCATCATTTTGGACAGAGTATTTCCAGGAATTATGGAAACCGAATTTGGAATTATATTGCATATCTTGAGAATATTTTCGGTTTTGGAAATTCCTTGGTGTCCAAACTTCCTTGTCTATAAATACTTGAAGTTTGCATTTCTAGCAAACTCATCCTTCATGACAGCAAACTTCCTCGGTTGTGTCGTTACTGGTGAAGCCGCCTATTCGGAGAGGAGAGTAACCTAATTAGGCGAAATCTCTTACAGCCGCTCAGTTTAAAGTCTTCTTTGGGATTGAGAAGCTCTATTAGTACTGTTGGTGGGAAATTAGATAATTGCAGTTTATTTGTGTTTTCGATTGATTTGATTGACTAACGGTGGTTGAACTTTGATTGCACATAGTTTGTTTATGCTTGAGAATATTCTCTGCTGATATAAGATTCACTCAAACTAGATCGAAGTTTCGACAGGGATCTTTAGAATGTTGTTAGTGCTAAAGACGATCTTGTGATAATCCATTGTTAACAGACTCCGTTATGTGCATGATTGATCACAAGATATTCAATTTGTTGTGTGCAGGCGTTTATTGAAGATCTAAGAAGATTTGAAGACAAAGAAGATATTGAAGATTTCTGATTTGGGGTTCATAATCTTTGGTGTGCATAATACTTGTTTCGGTATAGAGGATCCAACTATAATCGGTTTATTGTTGTGATAGATTGGATTGATTAGTTGTGTAGATCGGCATCAATACAATTCTTTATGATTAAAAGTATTGATTGCAAAATCTTAACAATTACTTCGGTAGTTGAGAATAAGATAGATCTAATAACCTGACGAAGGAGTTTATTGAGATAAACATGAGAGCCTTTGTCGAAC
This sequence comes from Papaver somniferum, assembly GCF_003573695.1. Classification (NCBI taxonomy): domain Eukaryota; kingdom Viridiplantae; phylum Streptophyta; class Magnoliopsida; order Ranunculales; family Papaveraceae; genus Papaver; species Papaver somniferum. The sequence continues at coordinate 45,181,920 of NC_039360.1, read as the reverse complement.
TCACATCACTTGGTTGAAGAGAGTTACTACCAAACAGAATTGTTGTTCTTTTACTGTTTGGAATACGAACCAAAGGAATTGTTCCAAGTACGTGACTTATTCATAAGTTGGAGGCGTGGGAATACAGACGGAACTTGGTGAACTATAGGTTTAGTTGCTTGGTCTCAACTATACGAAGTTGGTTTAATTTTGTGTAGCGGCTTAATCCTTAAAGTATTCAATTCTGGACTACGTCCCGGGGTTTTTCTGCATTTGTGGTTTCCTCGTTAACAAAATGTTGCCGTGTCATTTACTTTATATTTCCGAATTATAATTTTTTTATTATAATTAAAGTAAATTACACAAACGTTAATTCCTATTTACTTGATAAGCAATCCTATTGTGTTTGGTTAAGTCCGAACCTTTTTATCAATTAAACATACTTCGTTGTTGTATTGTCTCGATCTCGTACCCATAGACGATCACACAGAGTGTGAACCGATTAGTTGCGTTATCTTCATTCAGTCCATAGACAATCACTTTCGGAGAAAGGACTTATAAGTGGGAAAAGTTTTAGCTTGAGGTATATTTGGGTACCCTCGCTTTTCCAATTGGTATCAGAGCCGGCAAACACGAAAAGATCTAACAATCTGTGTTTGGTGCGATCCAACCTATAAGAATGAACTCAAGTTCTCATGAATCGACTTTAATTAACGTACCGCCAAGATTTGACGGAACAAACTATCTATAATGAAAATCTGCTATGAGATCTTTTCTTCAATCACGAGACTTTAATACTTGTCTATTAGTCGTCGATGGTTATATTCGTCCAAAGATAGAAAATTCGGAAACTGAGTTTAAATGCTTAGTAGATTTTTTAAACGAAGAAAAGGCGCTTGCAAAGCAGAATTCAGATGGTTTGGATGCTGTGATACATGTTGTAAGTCGTGATCTACAACTTCATGTATCAACATGTCAAACTTCGAAAGAAGCTTGGGATAATCTTCAGATCGTATTCGAAAGAAACACTTCAGAGAAAGAAGCTAGACTTCAAACTCTTACGTCTGATTGGGAAAACCTTTGAATGGATGACAACGACAATTTTGAAGAGTTTCATCCTAAACTCACTGAGATAATCAATGCCTTTTTCTCTCTTGGAAAGATTATCTCTGAAAAAGATATAGTGTGCAAAATTCTCAGATCGTTGTCACCAAGATACGATTCTAAGAAGCATGCAATCATAAAAGAAAATGATCTCTCAACTCTATCAGGAAGCACACTCGTTGGAAAGTTAAATATCTTTAACCATGAATCACAACCTATTCAAAGTAAAGCAATCGCTTTTAAAGCTGCAAAAATTCTGAAAGCTCCAATGGAGAGGAATAGACAGACATATAATTCAGATGAAAAAATTGCAGAAAATTCTGATGATGAAATTGAACAATCATTATCATTGATTACCAGGCAGTTTTGAGATCTCTTAAAAAAGCGAAATAAGAGATTCATTAAGGATACTCATCGATCTTCTCGTCCACATGATCGAGTTCATGTCAAAAAGGATCATGAAGAAGATGATGAATATCAGCCGCAATGCTTTAAGTATAAAGGGTTTGGTCATATTGCTAAAGACTATCCCAATCTTAAGAAATACACTGGAAGAAAGGCGTTGGCTGTAACTCTAGATGAGACCTCTGATTCATACAATTCTGAAGAAGAGGAAACAATTAATATTGCATTAGTTGTCAATCTTATTTCTTCCTCCTCCATTAATGATTTACCTATTTTAAAAATGGACATGTCTTCCGATGTTATTGAATCATCTAATGGTAAAGGTAAAAATAAGACAAGATGCAAAAAATGTCTCAAAAACAAAATTGCTAAAAGTTGCATAGGCAACCCAAGTCAATCTCAAGATACTTCGCTCGTTCGAGTTAACAAGAAGAGAATTTCTCATACGATACTATATCAAGGACAATCTTTTTGTTCAAATTTCCATAATGAGAGAAAATCTCATACTAATACCAGTTGATCGGTATTAGAATTCTTTCCTCACCATGTGCGCCGAATTTTGAGTGAGGAAGAAGAAAAATAAGACACTTATGTGTAGATTATGGAAATAAAATCTAGTATTTGAAAATATTTGACATATTCGAATATTATATTTTCGTAAGTATGAAAATTATAAAAAGATCCTTCTCGTTCTTTGGTCATTCCTTGTCCGAACCATGAGTCTGGATCCAACATCTTCTTTTGGCAAGATGCTAGATCAGAAAGATCAACTTAAGATTAAGTCTGAATCTTCTCTTGATATTAAGAGTAAAATTAGAAAAGGAGATTGGCTTAGGAAGAAGGAAAGAGAGAATACTCTGAAGAAATATCAGTGTATTGATGCATTGACACACTTTTGTGTTCAATCAAAGACAGAATTACATGCTCTTGCAGAATCTTTCACGAAAATTTCTCACCTGCAAGAAGTTCTGGTCAACCAACAAGGTTTTCTACTTGAAGAAATTCACAAGCTGAAGACTGAAAGTAGTAATCCGCCTTCATTTAGTACCCGATATGAAGGACTGAGTTGCAAAAGAAAAATAGACATCAATTTTTGATTTATTTCAATGATTGTATTAAGTCTATTATGAATAAAACTATTATGAATAGAATTATTTGATTTATAATTTTTCTTTTGATGGTTTTTGATTTACATAGACCATGATTGAATGCTTTATTATTGCTATGGATGTTTATGGGATGTTTGATTTCGGTTTTATTACCTTGATATTCGATGTCATAATATTGTGAACCCTTATGGTTTGGGTGACTTTTTGATTTAGCAGGATTAAGTTCTAGCCCATGTTGGTAGGCTTTATCAAAGGATCATGAGGGGTTCTGATAGAACAATATGTGGAAAAGTCACAATATGTTGAATTGGTTTTGGTTTAGCATAAAAGCATATGTGTTTCGGTGGTTTTCAACTTTTGCTTGCAATAGTTAAAAACCGGTTTGCAACCTTTCTCCGGTAAAGGTTGGTTGTTGTTATTCTTTTGTTTTGCATAAGGATGACAACATAAGGATATTTCGACATCAATTCTCCCTGGAAGAAGATGCAAACATATTGGAGAAGCGGATGCGAAATTAGAGGTAACAATGTTGTTAGTTAATTGTTTTCCTGTTTAAGAAAAGCCTGATTTTATTTCATATATATTTTGCTTTTGCTTAACAAAATTTAGGTACAATTGATGATTTATTCCATTATGTGTGTATGGATGTGTGTGTGATTCAATTGGTTCCGGTTAAGAAAAACTATTGTTATCTTCCTTTATTGTGTGGTATCAATTGTTTAGGCTCTAGATGGGGCAAAACGAGTTGCTGGTTTTTAAGGAATTGAGGAGACGACCGTGCGGAGGAAACTCCTTGAACCGAGCGAACTGTTAAACCTCACACAGATGCACTGCAAGAAGGGAGTGCTTTGAATTCGAGAGATCAATCTGTAGTACTCCGGCCTAAACCAAGGCAATGGTCGTTCCAGAGTAATTTCGGTCACAAGAGAGGATGGGTCGATTTGTAGGAGGGAAGCTGAAAAATGTGTGAGATCAATGGTAATCGAAGATTGTAGGTGTGTTGTGTATTCTGAAAATAAGATAAGTTCTGAATGATTGAATTCTGCTCTGTTGAGAGTAATTGCTCAGACGTTGACTTGTTGATCTCGTGTTGTCTGTTTGACGTGAGATTCTCTTATTTTCAATCATCATTCAGAAACTTATTTATATTGCTAGAATTATAAACACCATGATCCCATGAAGTGTGACAGTTGATGGAATCAAAGAGTGGAGAAATGGAAATCGTGTTAAAACCAGTTGCTCAACGTGCGGAGACTTGGTCGATTTTCCATCCACTACTTTGTTAACTCCTTCAACTGATTGCACGACTTGCTCACATTCTCATCGTGTGTATGAACACACGTGTCGTAGACCGCCAGACCAAAACCCTAGTTAATATCCCCTATGTGACACGATTGATGTCTCGTGATTAGTTAGTCAATTGATGACTCCATGACTTCATGGGACGATGAGTCCTTGTACTGTTGAGTCGAACATGATTTGAAAATGTTCTGAGACTCATGAATTGAACATGTCTGTTGAGACAGAGGTATAATGTATGAATAAACGTTGATAGTTAACGTGAGCAGATATTGCTCGATGAATTGTTGAATATTGATAGTTGAACCAATATTCCTTGGTTTGAGCAAATATTGCTCATCTGAGCGAATGTTGCTCATTTGATGAATTACTGGTAGCATGACCAAATAAAATATTAATTTGAATACTGGCAACTGAACCAAGTATGATTAATAAAATGTTGACCATGAGATCATCGTAAAATTATTAGCATTTTAATTTGGAATTACGAACCTTGGACTCAAAACCCTAATTCGATCAATTGATGATCAATTTATGGTTTATTGAAAATTAACCATGGAATGATGGAGGGACCGACTACATGGGATCATGGGTCGACCATGTTGCGCCCAGATGTTCAAGTGAGCAAATACCAAGGTGTTGATTTGTTGATGAAAGGATGATTAAATGTCGGTTTAATCATTTATTAAAATAATGCTCGTCTGAGCCTTATGTGATAAAACCTAATTAATTATGAAGAGATGAAGGACCGACCAAGGGGTCATGAAACCGGCCCTGGGTGGTCATGGGATCGACTGACGATCATTTTATGTAAATTCCAAGTTGTTGGAAGAGTTTGAACTTAATACGAACAAATTAGGTCAAATAGTGAAAATACATGGGACCGGCCTCTTGCAAGCCAAAGAGCCAACCTTGGTCGGTCAAGGTAATATGCTCGCGTCATCAAAGTGTTCGTGTCTCAGTCCTGGGAACTTTGATATTTTCGGATGTGCGTTTGAGCAATCATTTGGGAAAATATGAAAAAAACAGGGATTTTTGCCGAAACTGAGGAAACTTCATGAGATGAAGGAAAATAATAATAAAATAAAGGAATCATGAAGTGTGGGAACGGCTATGGCGAAGGCATGGCCGGCCGACCAATAAGCCCGGTCCTATAGCATTTTTCATGATTTTATTATATTTTTCATGATTTTATGAAAAATAATATGAACTCAAAGAGTTTGTTGAAACTAAGGAGTTTTGTTGAAATCAAGGAGTTTCCTTGAAGTGAAGGAGTCTTCATGAAATGAGGGAAACAAATAAGAATAAAATAAGGGTGTGCGACCGGCTTGGGCATGGTCGGCCGGCTAGGGCCCGGTTCCGTGAGTTTTTCCTAATTTTATGTATTATTTCCATGATTTGAAGGAATTTTCATAATTTGAAGGAAATATCATGAAATCAAGGAATTCCATGGGATCAAGGAAACATAAAAATAATAATAATAAAATAAGGGGCGTGTGGGACCGTCTAGGGCATGACCGGCCGGCTGGGGCCCGGTCCCACGAGTTTCCCTAATTTTTATTATTTTTCATGGTTTGAAGGATATACGATGAAATTAAGGAGTTTTCATGAGATTAGGGAAATAATAATAAAATAATGAGGAATCATGAGGTGTGGGACTGGTCAGGATCAAAGCATAGCCGGTTGGCTAGTAAACACGGTCCCATGATATTTTTCCCAATTTTATATTATTTCCTTGATGCGAAGGAAACACCATGAAACTGAGGAATTTCCTTAATACGAAGGATATTTGTTCAAATGAAAAGATCTTCATAAGATCAAAAAGAATAACAAAAATATGATAAAATATAAAACTGGCATGGGACTGGTCACGGCACGACGGCCGGCCGGTGGGCTCCGTCCCCAGCGTCTTGGTTAATATTTTATTATTTATTATTTTCTTTCCTATTTTGCATAGGTCCATCGCCTCGTCGTATTTTGAAATACTCATTCGTGTGTTCAGGTGCTCATTATTGTTGAATACACTTGCACCATTTTGGCCGGGGCTTATTCCGTAGTGCTCAGATGCCCGTGTGTTGAATATCTATTACTAACCCACAGAGTTCTGCTGAGGAGAACAATACATTGAAGTAACGAAATATTATGAAAATATTGAATATTTTCCAGGGATTCAATTAACGAATCTAATGATTTAAGAATAATTAATTGATGGCTCTATAGTAGTACGATCGTCTAGGAGCATTAATTATTCAGGAATTGAGTGATATGAGATTGTTGAAGCGTCATATTTCTTTTATATAGTCAGGAAAAACATTGTTACATCCTGAAGACGTTATTTCTCTATACTAGCAGGAAAGCTGTCTAGGAGCCGTCTAATCTTGCAATTCTATATAAAAGTGATCACTGAAATTGCTCAGTATTCATGAGATATGCCGTTGCCTCAGTTGAGAGACTACACATCTACACATACTATGAGAGACAGTATTCTCAGTCAGAGATTCTCGAGGCGTGAGCTTTCACGCTTTCGATAAGAGACATGAGCCTCAATAATCGTCTGATTACTGGATCAGGAGCATATACAATTATGGGTTTACGGTTTTAGCCCTTGTCGAAAATCCACCATCTACAATAAGTCCCATGCTTAGTGAGGAACAATTATGTTCCTTAGTCAACTCTGAATTGTGATTTTCCGGTTATAAACAATGTAAGTAATTGAATTTAGTTATAAGATAAGACATTACCATTGCGCGAGTGAACCATGACTTGAACGAAGATCCCAATGGCATGGTAGAGCATCGTATAATGAGCATAAATTGGTGTTGAACCGCTGATTTGATGACGAACTTTGGTCGGTTTAGGATTCACGGGCCGGGCCCAAAAAGGAAATCCTTGTGGAATTAGGTTTTGGAAATAAAATTTGAAATAAAAGGGAATTAATCCTTTTTATTATTATTTCTTATTGACCGACCACCCTCTTCATCACCTCTTCATCTCCTTCACGTTAACAATAGAAGGAAAAGAAAAATTCGCCGGAGCGCCGCCGCTGTCTGACTAGAGCAACCACCGTCGGCCAACTTCCGGCTGACGCCGACCAGGTACGCAGGCAATTTTTTTTTGCTGATTTCATGAGTTGTTCATGCTTTAATCATGTTGAAATTATGTATATGTGCATATATAAGTGTGAGTTTTGTTGAAAACCCTTGTTTTTAGAAAACGTATGTTCGTTCGATCGTCAGTTTAAGAAACTAGTAATAATCTCTGACTTAGCAGAGATTTTTTTTATACATAGACTTACGTCCAGTGATAAAATTTTGTTTATGAGCTTTCATGGAAACCAAAACTTTATCTTAAAAGATATGAATTTTTCACAAAACCGAAATAAACCCTCGTTTCAAAGAAAGACGACCGTACGAAGGAAAAGAGTTTTTTTTTTAAAAAAACAGTGACCTGTTCACGGAATTTTTTTTGAACCGTGGAACATCCACAAAATTTACGTGAGCTTTGCTCACATCAAAACTTTTTTTATTTACGTGAATAAATCACGTTTTTTATTTATATATATATATATATATATTAAAAATCTAAACTTGAATTTTGTGTACTCATTAGAAGTAAAAAATATTTATGATAAAATAATTTTTTAGTTTTCATACCTCCATGGTGAATGTTCATACCGTAGAAATGTTCATGATTTTATGAAAATCTGAGTTTTGTTCGTCTTTTGTAGATTTGAATAAACGAGCGAGTTTTGAAGTGTTAACTCTTGCATCACAATCACTACTGTTAGTGGGATCGTAAAAAGGTGAGAGTAAGAATTACCATTTTGGTAGATGCTAGTTGAGCATTTTGCCATTTGCATGATTCCATCATCTTGTCGAAGTTTGTATCTGGATGATTACTGAAGTAGAATGTTATGTGAACTTTACATCTACTTCGCAAAGATGTCTGATTCTCAAGCTAATGATGCCTCCAGAGATGATACATGTGTAGATAATGATGCTTCCAAGGACGATACATGCATGGATGAGACTTCTATTGGTGAAGAAGAAGATGAAGCACCTGGAATCAAGAATGTTCCAAATATAGAAGATGCATTCTTTGTGGATCAAGGGTCTGAAAAGCTTCTCAGTACTCCAACATTTCGTCTTATGATAAATCCTAGAGAGGTTACTCAGAAGAAATTGGTGACTCCTCAGGCAACCATTCGGTTTTGTCTCGAGCGAGGATATTTTTCTGCATCGATCATTGAATTCAAGATTTCTCGGCGGCTTTTAGAGAAGTTTTCTGGATGGGCGAGGTATATGCTGGGTTTTCCTCGCGTTCGAGCCAAGTTTCATGATGCATAGATAATACGGGCTATCCAAGCTTCTGGAGACTTGTTCATTTTTCACGATGCGCGAGGTATTGTAGCTCTACTTGCTCGTTGGTGTGTTCCAACTCATACCTTCATATGCAGATGGGGAGAGTTTACTATTACTTTAGAAAATGTAGTTACTTTGTTGCATCTCCCAATCACGGGTAACCTTCCTGAAGGTCTTTCTTCCTTAGAGGAAACTGCAATCTCTAACATCTTGACAGCTGCAATGGAGGAGATCAATAAGGCATCCGGTAGCAAAGGTTGTTATGCTCATTGGTTAATACATTGGTGGCCGAGAGATACTCCTCTGAAGTGTCCTGTTGACGGTACGTTATCTATTGCTGCTTTCTTGTGTTTATGGCTGTCCAGAGATGTATTTCAAGATACTGGAAATTTGTTGAAGTTGTTCGTGATTCCTTTTGCAATTAAGATGGCTCAGGGTGAGCAACTCCCAATAAGTAGTCTGTTCTTGGGTTCTTTGTACTCTAACTTAGACTCCTTGATTATAGACTCCAGCATCTCGAATGGTTTTATGAAGATTGAATGCTATGCTAATACGATGTTTCTTCAAGCTTTGATGTGGGAACTTTTCAAGAATTATGCACCTATTCCATGTACCATCTTGCAAGGATTGAATGCTGATGCTCGCCAAGTTTTATCTGAGGAGACCAATGCTAGGATCATGCGCTGGTCCACAAAGCAACCTCGACTCAAGAACTGCTTCATTGATGTGTTAGACCATGAATCTGAATTCAACTTTCTCCCATGGGTGTCAGTTCCTTCGTATATTTCTCAGTTGACAACTTTCAATGATGGAGAGAGTATGGCTTTGAAATCTGGTGTTGACTTGAGGGACGGCGAGAGGTCCTTCATGTTGAGTTGCACTGCTGGTCATTTGATATCAATAATGCATGGAAAATTCTTGGTGGAAGAATACAATATCGATAGAACAGCTCGGCAAACGGGTATGGATCAGTGTTCCGACTTTTTGAAGAAGGAAACCATCGGTTGAACAGCTCATGACCCGTTTAGACCGACACATGTGGAAGGAAGTGAATACTGGTTCCCTAGATCTGAGCGAATTACATATGTAACTCCAGGTTATATAAAATTTTGGAATCAACAACTCGGCCGTTTACTCGATTTCGTGTCGGTTGATTAACCTTTGGTGAAGGAGCCTCCTTCTGCTGAGATGATTGCTACTCGACCAAGACTGAAGCATTTTCCTGGTGGTGATAAACGGAAAACATCTCCAGGATGTTCACAAGTAAGTATTCTTTGTGTAATTTTCATGAAATTATGATGATTGTGTTTTGCTTGTTGCATCAAAATTTTCCACGGGACGGTCGTAACGTAAGACCTCGAATCGATGTAGATCTCTCAGAAACTGAAGAAACTATTCATGGTGGAGAAGGCAAGAATAAGAATTATAAGATGTTACCTAACACCATAAAGTCCCCAGTGATCTCTTTGGTGAGTCGTCGATATTTGTTTCACCGTGACTTCTTCTCATCCGTGTAATTAGGATCGCAAAACCAATGTTTGTTAATTTGTTACATAATTTTACTCCATCAAGTATTTACGGTCTTAAGTTCTCTGCCGCTGGGCAAACATTTTCTGGCTTGAGTGAAGAAGAGGTCGTAAGTATTTCTTCGTACATCCAATTATGATGTTTTGTAGACAAAAATGCTAATTGTTGAGAACATGTCCAGGAAGATGTCGCCATGGAGATGGAGAGTACTGGTGATGTTTGTCCTCCTCAGAAAATGGCGATAAAGAAAATTCTCAGAGCTCAAAACCGAATGAAAGTGACGGTGCTCTTGGTGTTGATGCGGGTAATTCAGGTTCTTCGAACGCTTCAGAGACCATCCAAGTAAGTATTTCCCTTAAATTTAATCCATAGGAGCATTAATTTCCTGATTTATGAATGGATGAATGAGAATTCATGTGAATATACGAAAAGTTTTGCCGAAATACATCACCAGAAATTTCAGATCTCATCCCTTTAGTAAAAATGCTATAGAATCTTCATACGATGTTGGGATTTTTGCGATCTGCATATGTATCCTTATGCCCAGGAAATTTCCAAGCTTTAACATAGAAGCTTTTAGAGTTTCGAGCACTTTTAGGAGGTGAAATCATCCAAATAGTAAACTTCCAGGAGACTTCCAAAAAAATTTCAGTTGTCATGTAGTCGGATATTTTGATCACATCTTTTTGCTCGTTCATCCAATTGTTATAAATTTTTTATAGGTTGTAGATAAGACCCATACAAATATAATAGTATATAACTCAACCCTTTATTATTCACCATTTTCTCCCAGTTCATCATTTTGTACAGGGCAGTGCAAAATCTTCTCAGGCGAGCTTGTTGAAAAACGTGTTTTTGTGACTTTCACGTTATTTGTTGACATCTAGCATGTAGAATGAAGAACTTTGATGATGTTAGACCACTTGTGTGCTGTGGTTTATGATTTGTTTTGGTTTCATGCTTGGATGATCCTAATCTCATGTAATCTTCGTTATTAGGTGTCAAATACCGAAGTTGAGAACGAAGGAGCTAATAATGATGGCTTGAGCAACACAGAGGTTATTGATGAAGGAATTACCATATATGCATCTAAAATTCATGAGGTAGTTGTTGTTGAGGTTGTTGAAGAGACCGAGACTTCAATTGTTGTTGCTTCAGTGACGGAAGAAACTGAACCGCGCGTTGAAGAAGCTGAAGAAACTATTTCTATGGTTGTAGAAGTGGCTCCGGTGATTGAGAATCGTATAGTAGTGCATGAATACCCAAGTGCAGGTATTGTATTTGATCCTCCATTTGATGCATCACTCTCATATCACGAACTAGTTGGTGGATTTAGTGTTCCCATTGGATATGCCGGCTTGTACGAGAAAATATGGAAGAAATTTGGTCACATCATCGTTGCTAGAGACCCAAAGCGTGCTTATTCTTTAACAATGCAATTAAGTGTTATCTTGCGTGTTGTAAGTGATATATGCACTAAGGCCAGAAATATTGTGACTCCAAATGTACTCTTTGATTGGGAGTTCAACTTGGATAATTCTGAGAGACTTGGCTTCAACGTGAAGTGGCTTCGTAAGAAGATAAATGCTATTAAGGACTCATGTGAGAATAACATACCCTTTCCCAATGATGTTGTGATGAAGCAGGAGACAAGATTGCCAGGCTGACTAAAGAGCTGAACATGGAGAAGGTGGCCTTGCAAGCCTTGAAGGATGCAAAGGAGCAAAAATATTTCTTTGCTGATTTTCTTTGATTACTTTTCATAATCTCTTGAACTTCTAAGAGATGTGAGGTTTTATTTTTAGTTTTGATTGGTTTTGGATAAGTAGATGATTGAGGAGTTTCTTTCGGTTTGATAGAGATTTTCTTTAAGTAAAATGAATTTTGATAAATTGTTGAATTCAAATACTGAATGCAAGTATTGCAAACGTTTTGGAGAAATTGAAATACAATGAAGGAAAATCCTAAATGCCAAATCCCAAATGCTCAAACGCCCAGTACCTCAAACGCCCAATAATTTCAGGCATCAAATTCCTTAAGCCAATTCTCATGGATCACCGGCTTGGTATTGCCATATGTGTTGATAAGTTTGTAGTAGCCTCAAGTTATAGATCTTGCAATCATGAAAGGTCCTTCCCAATTGGAGCTCCTTGCAGAATGGAGATGACACTTAGTTGCTTTAAGAACTAAATCTCCTTCCTTGAATTTGTTAGGCATGGTCGTCCGCGCCTTGAATATTTTCTGATGATTCGGAATTCTTCGCGCAGTAGAATTCCATGTTGTTGAAGTCTTCCAACTTTGACATTCGTGCAAAGGAGAATATTTGGGATACTGTTTTTCGAACTCAGCCATTATTTCAACAATGGCTATGTGAGTGAGGTGTACGATTCGGAGAGGTTCTGTATCCAGCCAGTTAGTGAAATATTGTTGAGGCGATATTATCCACTCATAGCATTTTGCAATGGCTAAGTCGTTGGTGGAGTGAAGCCCTCGGATCAAATGAGCATATTTGAAAACTGATGATATGGACATATGAGGAGGAATGAGACTTGCCTGAGTACGAAACCGTTTGATGAAAGCATTTGCATCCTCTTCAGGATTTTGTGTTAGCTCTGTCAGGGCTTTGACCTCCTCCAGATACTCGAATGGTGACATATCTTCTTTTTCTTTTTCTTCTTCCGAATCAGAGGTTTCTTCAACGGAGAAATGTGCAATTAAAGGAGTTAGCATTACCTTTCCAGCATGAATCCATGTGCGTCCAAGAATCATATCATATCCTGGATCTTCTCGGATGATGTAAAAAAAAAATTCCGTCCAGGTTGAGTTGATGTTCACCTTGAGAGTAATGTGGCCATAAGCGTTTCTGGGTATTCCTTCATGATCTGTGATTTTTACTGGAGCATGAATGGCTTCTTGTCGTGTGATACCAGCGGCTCTGAGAGTTTTCAGAGGGATAACATTGACAGCAGTGCCAACATCAATCAATGCTCGTTTGAATTCGCTTCCCTTGAGATGGACTATGGTGAGAAGTCCCCAGTAGTACATTTCTTCGTCTGTTGAAGGCGGCTCAGGAAATGTTTCTTGAATCGACAAACGCTTCCCTGATACAATGTGATTTAGTGCACCAAACATGTCTCCCCTTTGAGCCTTTGATAAGTATAGTAATTCGCAGACATGCTCGATTAAGGATTGAATTGCTTCCTTAACAGGCGGTTCAGAAAGAGTGAAGGTTCTGACTGGGGGAGGATCTCTGTGTACTCCTTCAGTCCCCAAGTTGAGTTCTCATGATTCGATCTTTTCTTTGAATATACGCTTCAAAGTCCTGCTATCACTTGCGGGATGGTTGACGAACCTATGAAAGCGACAGTAACAAGGATTTTCTATGGACTCTTCAGTTGGTTCTTTTTTGACATATGACAGTTTGATTGCACTGTCTTGAATCCAGGCATCTAGAAGTTCAATAACTTATTCAATGGATCGGGGGAAATCAGGTGCCTCTGGATCAGTTTCTGTGTGTTGTGCAGGAACTCGTGCATTATCCTTCTTTTGCGCTTTTGAAGGAGTTGAGGAAGTATATTTGCGATGTGGCTCGGATTTTCGTTTGCTCCCTTCTGCAACAGCATTTATGGAAGGTTTGAGGATGTATTGTTTATTGATTAAACGTCTGCTTCCTCGAGTTTCTCGTGGATCTTCAGCTTTTGTAGTCTTAGCTCTCTCCAATAAAGCAGGTGCGGTAGTTGCTGATCTCTTGGCCGCTTCATGAAGTTCTGAGAAAGTCTGAAACCTGAGATTCTCCAATAAGGATCTGTAGAATGGAATCATTCCATTGATGCACAAGTCCACGAGTTGTTGCTCTGTGACATTTGGATCACGGAAGTCCAAAGCTTGAACTCTGAACTTTTTCACATAATCGTTAGGATGTTCGTTGCTCCTTTGAAACATCCTTCCGAGATCAGAGAGGGTGATTTGCTCTGAAATGAAGAAATATTTTTTGTAGAAAGCATTAACCATATCTTTCCAACTTTTTATACTTCTTGGTGCTATTTTGTTGTACCAGGTATATGCCCTGCCTTTCAGAAACTTCGAAAATTCCTTCAGACGGACAGTATGGTTGTGCTCATGTTCACCCAGTGCTTCCAGAAATCGAGAAACATGTTCTCGAGCATTTATGGTTCCGTCATAAAGTGTGAAGGTTGGAGAGGTGTAACCTTTTGGCAGAGGAATCCTTTGTGTAGCAGTAGGATATGGAGGTCGATGATGATGGACGGAAGGTGTTTTGTCTTTTCCATAGTCCTCCAAGAGACGTTCTAGGTCTTCACGGGTTATGAAACCGGATGACTCTTTTGATGGTGGATTCTATGCAGCTTTAGGAACTTCTTCATCCTCTACTACATGGATCAGAGTGACTTCGGGATCAGCGTCTGAAGACGTTTCTTTAGATTTTCCTTTCTCTTGAGTTTTCTCTGACATCTTGTCTGTAAGAGTCTTGAGATAGTTGAATAGTTCCTTCTGAGTAGCAGCCATGTCAGTTTGATTTTTGGCAAGAGTTTCTTTCACCTTTATGAGATCGCCTATGGTAGGTATATTTTCTCTGATTTCTTTAGAAAACCGACCGAAGAGTGGATTGGTAACTGAACCAGTACCGGTGTCGTCACTTGCAGGGGTGATCATGGAGCACCAGTGCTCGGAGGGGTAGTAGTGGCAGGTTGCGCCGGAGGAGTGATAATGGTAGGTTGCGCCTGAGGAGTGGCAGTGGTAGGTTGCGACGGAGGAGTGGTAGTGGTAGGTTGCGCCGGAGGACTGATGTTGGCATTACCACTAGAGCTTTCAATATTAGAAGCGGGTGTTGAATCCGGGTTGGTAACTGAACCAGATCTAAGACCGACCATCTTTGTGAGAAATGAGATTGCAACCGAGAGAATGATCTCCCACTGTGGTCGCCAATCTGTAGATGGGGAAAAACGAGTTGCTGGTTTTTACGGAATTGAGGAGACAACCGTGCGGAGGAAACTCCTTGAACCGAGCGAACTGTTAAACCTCAAACAGATGCACTGCAAGAAGGGAGTCTTTGAATTCGAGATATAAATCTGTAGTACTCCGGGCTAAACCAAGACAATGGTCGTTCCATAGTAAATTCGGTCATAAGAGAGGATGGGTCGATCTGTAGGAGGGAAGCTGAAAAATGTGTGAGATCAATGGTAATCGAAGATTGTAGGTGTGTTGTGTATTCTGAAAATAAGATAAGTTCTGAATGATTGAATTTTGTTCTGTTGAGAGTAATTTCTCAGACGTTGAGTTGTTGATCTCGTGTTGTCTGTTTGACGTGAGATTCTCTTATTTTCAATCATCATTCGGAAACTTATTTATATTGCTAGAATTATAAACACCATGATCCCATGAAGTGTGACAGTTGATGGAATCAAAGAGTGGAGAAATGGAAATCGTGTTAAAACCAGTTGCTCAACATGCGGATACTTGGTCGATTTTCCATCCACTACTTTGTTAACTCATTCAACTGATTGCACGACTTGCTCACATTCTCATCGTGTGTATGAACACACGTGTCGTAGACCGCCAGACCAAAACCCTAGTTAATATCCCCCATGTGACACGATTGATGTCTCGTGATTAGTTAGTCAAATGCTGACTCCATGACTTCATAAGACGATGAGTCCTTGTACTGTTGAGTCGAACATGATTTGAAAATGTTCTGAGACTCATGAATTGAACATGTCTGTTGAGACAGAGGTATAATGTATGAATAAACGTTGATAGTTAACGTGAGCAGATATTGCTCGATGAATTGTTGAATATTGATAGTTGAACCAATATTCCTTGGTTTGAGCAAATACTGCTCATCTGAGCGAATGTTGCTCATCTGAGCGAATGTTGCTCATTTGATGAATTATTGGTAGCATGACCAAATAAAATATTAATTTAAATACTGGCAACTGAACCAAGTATGATTAGTAAAATTTTGACCATGAGATCATCGTAAAATTATTAGCATTTTAATCTGGAATTACGAACCTTGGACTCAAAACCCTAATTCGATCAATTGATGATCAATTTATGGTTTATTGAAAATTAACCATGGAATGATGGAGGGACCGACTACATGGGATCATGGGTCGACCATGTAGCACCCAGATGTTCAATTGAGCAAATACCAAGGTGTTGATTTGTTGATGAAAGGATGATTAAATGTCGGTTTAATCATTTATTAAAATAATGCTCGTCTGAGCCTTAGGTGATAAAACCTAATTAATTATGAAGAGATGAAGGACCGACCAAGGGGTCATGAAACCGGCCCTGGGTGGTCATGGGATCGACTGACGATCATTTTATGGAAATTCCAAGTTGTTGGAAGAGTTTGAACCTAATACGAACAAATTAGGTCAAATAGTGAAAATACATGGGATCGGCCTCTTGCAAGCCAAAGAGCTAACCTTGGTCGGTCAAGGTAATATGCTCGCGTCATCAAAGTGTTCGTGTCTCAGTCCTGAGAACTTTGATATTTTTTGATGTGCGTTCGAGCAATCATTTGGGAAAATATGAAGAAATCATGGATTTTTTCCGAAACTGAGGAAACTTCATGAGATGAAGGAAAATAATAATAAAACGAAGGAATCATGAAGTGTGGGATCGGCTATGGACAAGGCATGGCCGCCCGACCAATAATCCGGGTCCCATAGCATTTTTCATGATTTTATTATATTTTTCATGATTTTATGAAAATAACATGAAATCAAAGAGTTTGTTGAAACTAAGGAGTTTCCTTGAAGTGAAGGAGTCTCCATGAGATGAGGAAAACAAATAATAATAAAATAAGGGTGTGGGACCGGCTTGGGCATGGCCGGTCGGCTAGGGCTCGGTCCCGTGAGTTTTCCCTAATTTTATGTATTATTTCCATGATTTGAAGGAATTTTCATAATTTGAAGGAAATATCATGAAATCAAGGAATTCCATGGGATCAAGGAAACATAAAAATAATAATAATAAAATAAGGGGTGTGTGGGACCGGCCGGCTGGGGACCCGGTCCCACGAGTTTCCCTAATTTTTATTATTTTTCATGGTTTGAAGGAAATACTATGAAATTAAGGAGTTTTCATGAGATTAGGGAAATTAATAATAAAATAATGAGGAATCATGAGGTGTGGGACCGGCCAGGATCAAAGCATAGCCGATTGGCTAGTAAACACGGTCCCATGATATTTTTCCAATTTTATATTATTTCCTTGATGCGAAGGAAACACCATGAAACTGAGGAATTTCCTTAAAACGAAGGATATTTGTTGATATGAAAGGATTTTCATAAGATCAAGGAGAATAACAAAAATATGATAAAATATAAAACTGGGCGTGGGACTGGTCACGGCACGACCGGCCGGCCGGTGGGCCCCCTCCCCAGCGCCTTGGTTAATATTTTATTATTTATTATTTTCTTTCCTATTTTTCATAGGTTCATCGTCTCGTCGTATTTTGAAATACTCATTCGTGTGTTCAGGTGCTCATTATTGTTTAATACACTTGCACCATTTTGGTCGGGGCTTATTCGATAGTGCTCAGATGCCCGTGTGTTGAATATTTATTACTAACCCATGGAGTTCTGCTGAGAAGAACCATAAATTGAAGTAACGAAATATTATGAAAACATTGAATATTTTCCAGGGATTCAGTTAACGAATCTAATGATTTAAGAATAATTAATTGATGGCTCTATACTAGTACGATCGTCTAGGAGCATTAATTATTCAGGAATTGAGTGGCATGAGCTTGTTGAAGCATCACATTTCTTTTATATAGTCAAGGAAAACATTGTTACATCTTGAAGACGTTATTGATCTATACTAGCAGTCAAGCTGTCAAAGTGATCACTGAAATTTCTCAGTATTCATGAGATATGTCGTTGCCTCAGTTGAGAGACTACATATCTACATATACTCTGAGAGACAGTATTCTCAGTCAGAGATTCTCGAGGCGTGAGCTTTCACGCTTTCGGTAAGAGACATGAGCCTCAATACTCGTCTGATTACTGGATTAGGAGCATATACAATTATGGGTTTACGATTTTATCCCTTGTCGAAAATCCACCATCTACATAGGCTTACAAAATTTCGGCGCAATTGCGGTGCTATAATGTCTATGTTGTTTCAATTGCTTCCGGTTGAGGTGAATAATTACGCAAGTTGATTTATTTTGGTTTTTATGAATTATTTATGGATTAACGAAAGAAAAAGTCTACTGGATGGATTGTTTAGTCCAATTCGATTCCGGATAAGAGAAGCTAAGTTTATCTTAGTTAGACTTATCAAAAGTGGAGGTTTCAGTTATTCAAGTCTAATCGAATGCCTTAACAAGAAATGCTAGTTAACTAACCTAGTACTTGTCTGTTTAAAACTTAAAGGTCT